>NC_069781.1:69517623-70130123 GCF_027406575.1 Nycticebus coucang | reverse complement strand
AACTGAGTTCTCAGGTCTGGGGTGATAGCGGGTTAGAATTCTATCATATATGCCTCATATCCCTTTAAAAAAAAGGAACTGTACAATATCTTTTAGAGACAGTTTAGGAAACTACTAGGCTAATCTATTTAAGTATATATATAAATATGTATGTATATATATATATATACTGTTATAGGAAATACTAAAGACTAATTAGAAACAAACACTGTTGATTGGCTAGCTTAGGCTACTTATGTACTATGCTACGTTTGTGTGATAAAACTTGTGGACTATTTTATTTTTCTACACAGTGTCTGACGATAACGGTTCTGTGGAGGTGTGCGTGTGCGCGCCACTGTGGAGATCTGGTGTCTACACTGACAGTTAGTAAAATGCATGCCATGCATTTTATTAATAATAATCATAATATTCTGAATATGGAAATTAGTGGGGGTGAAGTGCGCTTCAGAACTAAGCACTTACCAATAGATTCTGGAGATTTAAATACGGAGAGAAGAAAGACAGCATAAAAATATTATTATATTCCTTATAATTTGGTACAAATTTTTCAGACTTAAAGCTTTATACACTAAATCATCTTATGTTACAGGTGAATAATTAATTCTTTATTTACAATAACAATATGCTAGTCTACACAGTTCTGCTGACAACAAGCAAAAGAGGCAGTTAACAAGACGCTTTAACATCACAGGACAGGTCAAAAGCTGAGAATTCTGGGAAGACAGGCAGTTAAACAACTTAGAATTCTATTATCAATATTACTACCAATGTAAACAGATTATTAGTATACGTCCCCTTGAAATTACCTAGGGACAGGCTGTAAAACTCAAGAAATTTAGAATCATCTCTACTTTTAGTCTAAAAAGAGCAAAGGAATAAACTTGGAATGGGGATGGGGAAGGGGAACAGGGGTAAAGAGAGAGAGAAAACAGCAAAAGCTGGAGTCTACACCAAAAGCAGACTTCTGTAGATCCAGGCACCGGAGGGCTCAAAAACCTTTAGTGTGGGCGCACACTACTGTGGCTAAGGTGTAGAACGTGCTCACTCTCAATGATATCATAATCATATTATTAATAATAAAAATCCCCTCCTTTCATTGGTACTTTGCAAAGGACTTTTTAAAAAATACATCCTGGTTACTCATGACATAACATTTCTGTGTTTTATGTATTGGTGAAAAGAAAGCAGATGTGTCCAAGCTTACTAAACCTTGATATTTTGATGAGTTCAAATGTAGAAAAGACTGCAGAAAACACACTTGCATAAAATCGAATCATTTTAAGTGTATAATAGGAACATTTTGTTTTGAATGGATATAACCATTGGAACTCCTTGCAAGTTCTGAATGAAGTCCAATGTTGAAATAAATTTGTTGCAAAAGAAAGCAGAGGAAGAAGAAAGAAAGAGGAGAAAATGGATCCATCAAATACTGCGGAAAAGCAGTAAATTAAAAATTTACCAAAAATACAGTCACAGCAGTGAGCAATGTGGATTAAACAGAAGCTGCAAAATGCACACGGAGAGGAAGAGGAAAACAGACTCTGAAACAGGCTATGACACCACGAACGTGGACAACACAGTAAGTAACAGAGAAAGAGAAGAGGGAGAAAAACCAATACCTAAAAATTAAAAATAAATAAAATAAAAATAAAAAATAAAGAGAGAAGGATTTTAAAAAAGAAAGTTCTAGAAGTTAGTAGAAACAGTAACAAGACCCTACCTGATCGTAACTGCTTAATACGACCGTTGTTGTTGCTCGTGTCCACGGGTAAGAAATCTTTAAACCAAGTGATTTCTGGATCTGGATTACCACTGGCTGCACAAAGCATGGTGGCCGTGCGCGTACGCTCGACCACCTTCAACTGTGGGCCCATGTCAATGGTAGGGAAGCCCCTGGGAATTTGATCCTCTGTAAGACAAAAGATGGCACAAACATTATGTTAACAAGTCAGATGCCCCCAGTGCAAGGGATTTTCCTGTCAATGTCTCCCTTTACCTCAGTCAGCATTTGTTGAAACCCTAACATCAACCAGGCATCATTAGACATGATACAGTCAAGATGTTGCTCCCCACCAGAGGGTGAAGAGTCTCTGCAGGAGCCATTGGACTAACGTGGAGTCAGACTGGGATGATACAGGCTGTGAGGAGGGAACACGGCAGACTCTTACAAGCACAGATAAAAAACTTGTCTGTGCCTGGGCAGGTCAGTGAGGATCCAAAGGTAGCCCTCTATTTGAAATGGGCCTTTAGGAATGAGTAGAGTTGACCAAGCTGCACAAAGGAAAGGGATTTTGGAAAGACGGGACTGTCTGAAGCAGAGCCCTGAGTCAGGAAAGCTTCCACTGAAGGGACAGCAGCAGGGCTGGCTTCACGAGCACACAGGCAACGACCCGGAGCCGGGTGGAGTGGTCTACATTCAGGGCTGGCATGCTTTTCTTACCACTCTCCTCTCTATTTTTTCACAGAGATGCAAGGTTCAAGCTGGAAGAATTCTCTTGCAGGGAGTTTAATTTACCATAAAATTGTCTGAGAATGCTTTATGAAAGGAGGGCAAAGCAACCCCCACTTCATGACACAAAGCATATGTTCCTCAGGGTGAGGGCGTGCTCTCCTCCGTCCCAAAGGCCTGCACCATTTTCAGTAGGAAGAAAGTTCAAGTTCCTAAATTTTGGATCTGCAGCTCCTCTAGAGTTCAATTCTCCTCTCCCATACTTAATTGTTCCAGATGCTGCTCCTCAGGTATTAAAATCTGCTTTGATCCCCCAATCATGCCCCTTTGTAGCTAACATTGCCAGCTTTTCTGGCCAGGATTAGAAAGGTGTGTTCTACCCAATCACTGAAGGAGTTTTAGTTAGATGGGTGACAATTACCCAAATTATTATGCGACCATGTGTTTGAAGATCATTATAAACATTTGACTTTCAGCTGGGGGCTGTGTCAGGTGGTAATTTAATCAACACTCCTTCATGACCACTGATAAACTTTCATGAGCCCCTAATTCTAGAATGACTCAAAGGCAGAAAGATTAGTGAGTAATGTATTAGAAATCCTCAAATGTGGCATCTGGCTTCTCCCTGGATACCTCTCCCCCCCACAAACCCAGTGTGATCCCAGAATCCACAGTAGACACTGAATCTCAATGACATTAAGTTACAATTGCTAGTAAAGAAGTTCCATTTGATGCCTCCTTGGGGATGGCAGCAAACCCTATGTGTTCTTCACTTTCTCTGTTGCCTATGGGATAAAATCCATCTCCTGAACCTGCCTAGTAAAATAGTTCTTTTAAAAGACACCACATTTTTCTCAGCCTCTTAAGGATCACTTTTCTACTCATCAGAAACTTTTCTTTTGCCCATACTGAAATTCTCATGATTCTCCAGCAAATCAGGTCTGTGGAGGACTCTGCGCCACTAGGAAGCCACTCAGCCCTAATCACCTTCTTTGTAAAGCTTTTCCACATTCTCTCAAATCTATTTACTATTTTCCTCCTCAGAGCTACCCTAGCAGTAGATACCTAAATTCATTGTCTTACTCCTAGCAGTTGTATTCAAATCCCTTGCCGTCACGCTAGCCTAGATTTCCAGATTATAAGAGAAACTGCAGTGATTTCCCAAGCCTGAATACGAATATATCCTAATGATTATAATTTTGTTTTTCCTACCGCACAGAACTTCTGATAGAATGGTAATCAGAGGACTGGAGTTAAAGACTGGAGAGATTTTGAATGTGGATGTACAAAGAATGTCAGGAGACTCCCAAGTTCTCAAGAAAGTGAAAGTTCAACAAACAGGTCTCATTAATTCAGGAGAAAACTGAGGCACTAAAAAGGAAAAGCAAAGACTCTGGCTCTTCCACTGGGCAGGACAGAGGGTATTAACAGCCTGTGACAGAAGAAAAGAAGTTGTGGCAAGTGTGACACCTGGCTTCACTACAGAGCTATCTCCCGTCAGACCAGGTCATCATGGCAGGGTCTAAAACAATCCACGTAAACAGTTAACTCCCATGAACCACATCTTCCTCCAGTTGAGGAAGCCGCCATACGTCCTGGGTATCTGAATGCTTACACAGCAGCCGCCAAGCAGAGGAATACGGTAGCCAAGGGCCAGGAACGGCACTTAAAATGGAATTTTGAGAGGATTTTTCAAGGATCTGAGAGAATTCCACTTGAATTGCATCAGGCTATTCTTTATGTCTTTAAAGGTTCTGCCAGCATATTTACAGCTACAGTGTGGCACTAATGTCATTTGGGGTGGAGGCAGCAGAATGATCAATAGCTACTCTACCACACACACTATATTATTAAATATCTCACTTGGCTGCTACTAACACAAAATGCTTCAAAGGATAAAAATAATTTAGCTCAAGTGCTCCAAAGTCAACTATAGTGTTTGCCTTCATCATCCAGAAATAAGTTTTTGAAAAAGCTCTTAGATTTTTGTTGTTGTTGTTATGTTTCATTTTTAAAGCAACCAGCTTTGGTTAGTATGAATTCATTTTGGGATTCCTTGGTGGCTTCTGTATTTTCCAGGGGACTGTATCTTGCCCCTGGTGTTGAACTACTTAGTTGCATTTGCATGTATAAATATTGCTCTGCTAGTCATTACTTTTCTTCTATGAGTGCATCTCTGTGAGCCAATACTGAGTGTTGATCAGCGGCAAATGTCAATGGCTTACGGTTTCTGAGACAGTCACTAAAGGCTCTCACCAAAGAAATCTAGATTTAATAACCATTTATAAGAAATGAAGTCCTCACCTTGGGGGTAGCTGACAAAATTGACTTGTGCCCTCCGGAAGGCCTTCTAATACATTTGCATGACCTTTCTTTTCCCTCTTGGCTCATAAAGAGCACTCCAGAGTCCCCTTTCCAGACACAGGAGTAACACAACAGGGATGATCTTTCTCGCATACTAATGGGACAGAGAATGTAAAGAGCGCTCCTTTGTTATTTCTAATAAGGGTAATTAAATTCTGTCCATCCCCCCTTTGCACAGAACCTCTTTGAATGCACTTTCTTCATTAAACTTTCATGAGGAACATCACAATGTAACAGATTCAAATAGCCGGAGCTGCAACACGTTGACAGTTGCAGCTTGTTTCCAATTTGACTGTCAGGTATTTGGCAATAAAACTCAGTATTCGACATAAAACAAACTGTAGAAATAATGAAATTTCTAATTGGAATGCTTATCTCAGTGGGTGTAGTTGAGAAGATGTTAATTGCTTTTTTCTTACCCTCTACATTTATTAGTGATTTATATAAAATGGCTCTGGCCACTGGATAACATCAGTTTTAACAGCTCCTCAAATCTGTGGCACCAGGAACTTAGGAATCAAATCCATACCCTTAATACCTTTTCCCATATATACTTTCACAGAAAAGAAAAGAAAAAAAAAAAAGCTGGCAACATTAACAAATTGTCGATATGTTAGTAGCTTAAAAACTTCTACATGAGGTGAAAAGAAAAACATTCTGTCCTACTCGGTAATGTGCTCATTAAGCTTTACAGTGCTTTACTTATCACAGTTCCATATTAATATTCAATCATGCAGAATTAGCGACTAATTCATCAACAATTTAAATCAGACTTGACCTTCACAAAGCCATTTGGTCTGTCATTTTGAGAGGCCATTAAAGGGCAGATTACTACATACTTGAGCCTAGTGAATCGTAGAGTCAGACATATTTTGTTTGGAATGGCAGCTGTAATAGATCTGGAAATATAGCACATTCTTTGAATCTGTTTGGTGTCTTAACGAAATATGCTGATAGGAAGCTTTCGGTTTCATTAAGGAAAGAGAAAAATGAACGTCAGCGTTTTCCTGCATTAAATTCTCACTCTTGGGGAACGGGTTAAGAACCCCTGACCTACCCAGGACTTGAAAGGGCTCAGTCTATGGGGAAAGCAGTGTAACCCTGTTTTGGAGGGGAGCCGTGCCTTAGATGTCTGTGAATGATTAAGTAATAGCTTTTGAATAATTTGCTCAGTTAAACTGCCATCATTGTTAATTCATAAATAATTGTAATGATGCTTTTACCTTTGCTCCAATTCCATAAATGGTGAACCTCTGAGATCTGAAAGGAAGCCATGAAACTCTGAATTGTCTGCTAAGGCCACAGCCCCCTTCCCAGGTGGCCCTAATTACTTTTTCTTGCCTAATCTAGCCAGGGCTCTTGCTGAATGAGTTCAACCAGACTAGTTCCTTGACTCTGGTCCCAAAGGATTTAAAGAAGCATTCCGTAGAAAACTCTTTGCCATGATCCTTGGAAAAATCCCAATTTTTCGGATTTACCACAAATATTTTTATTAATAAAAAGCATGTCAATTACATCAAGGGTATGCTTCTCAAAATGCATTATTCAAAGATTTGGCAAGTGTACTGAACACTGAGGTATCACTGACAAGAAAGAGGCAAGAATGGTGGGACAATCACGCGACATTGGAATCGGGCGGAAGAGACAGCACCTTTTTTCCTTGGAGAATTCATCCCTTGGAGTCACTTTTCTGAGTACCAGACAGCTCCAAGTGGCTCCTCATTAAAAGCCTTCAACTAGTGTTACCAATAATCCCTTGTTATAGTCAATTTATAAGTGTAACTCTTAGAAGCTCACAGGGAAGCAGGAGCTCTGCTGTTATTTCCTTTGTAACCTTCCTAGTGTTCCATAAATACTTGTAATTATACATGTTTATGAGGCGTTGACAACCACTGGAGCGTGCCCTCGCAGGCATCTCTGAATTCCTACTGGGCTGACTCAGTGCCACTCATTTAACCCATCAGCCACCCACAGTTGTTCTGTGGCAATACATTTGGCCTCCTCAATTTGAGTATCAGTCTGTCGAGAGGGAAATCTATCTTATACCTATTTTTTTTTTTTTACAGTGTCATAAGGTGTGTTAGAGATTTAAAAAAATGGTTGTGAAAGACTTCATTTCACAACTGTTAGTTTTATTTAGTTAGCAAAGGATTTTCATTTAATGGAGATGGACGATGTGTGCTTGGCTCCTTCAATTTATCACAGTTGCTGCACAAGGCAGCAGGAACTTTCGTTTCTGCATTCTTCATTGTATAGGGGACCTCCCCTCATCTATTGCTTGTCATTTTCAGAAAGTCAAAACTGTAACCACATAACAAAACCTCACGTGTGAACAAATGAAATTAAATAGAACACAATTGATCCTGTATCTCTATTCTACTATTATCCTATTTATAGAATAATGGAATTCATCTAAAATCCCCCAAAAGTGAACCACTCAGTTTTATATTGAAGCAAATACTGTGGGTTTTATTTCACAGAGAGGAGTAAAGATTTCTAGGTGACAAGATATCTTAAAGCTTTAGGCATCTGTGAAATAATCTTACAGAAAGCAGAAGTAATATATATTTTTTCCCTTTGAAGGGTGTAAGGAGAGAGTGAAGAAGGTTTTCAATAACATAAGAAAAATAAGAAAAATGTTAGATAGATCACATGTAGAATAATTTTCTTAAATAAAAATCCTAGATCACACATAGATACACACAGCAGAAAGGCTTCCACACCTGTTAGAGAAATATTTTATTATTCTATGCAGCACAAAATCAGTGGGATTTTATACCTTATAAGAAAGTACAGATTCTCTCATGCTTTTAAATATATGTTGATCTTAAGGTGGTCAAATAAAATATTTAGGAAATAAAATATTTATGTAACTTGCATTATATGTGTAAGAAAAAGAGAATTTGAACCATTAGTTCTAAATCTCTACTAGATTGTCAATAGATGGCATTATTCATTCTACAAATATTTATTGAAGGCCGTCTTTGTGTCAGAGTGGGCCAGGCACAGGGTATGAAGTAATCTAGAGAATCTCTATATTGTTGTGATTTAATTGTATCTGCAGGATAATTGGATTCTTTGGCAACAGTAATAGTACCCAGCTCATCTACAGGAGGATTGAATGAGCTAATGCATTAAATGTGCCTACCAGTGCCTGGCACTAGAGCCTGGCCTCTAGTTAAATAACAGCATATATGTACTTACTCTATCCGAAGCTCTAGCAATAGAGGTAAACAGAAGAGAAACATATAATTCTAAGGCTTGATATAATAAGAATTGCAGCAATAAACTTCAATTAAGAAAATATTCCATATAAATCATAAAAACAGGAATTATATAAACATGCAAGTCAATTTAAAATGTAGTATCTGTGCCAAGTAACTGCTTCAACTCTCACAAATGACATCATTTCTTCCTTTTAACAAGATTTTAGGCTCTCTGATTAATAAAAAGTAGAAACAAAGGAATTTTGTGTTGTCTGATCATTTGTTTCCCAAAATGAATCTTGCAAATAGCTCTAAGTATCTGGGATGTCAAAATGGTCGTGTGAATAACTGTAATTAGCTGTTTTTCCTTATATCACGGGAGGTGTTTTTCTTTTAATTATTTGGGAAGGGTAATTAAGTATCCATAATCTTGGGGAGCAGGTCACTTTAAGAAGTCTATATGGCTTCCTTAAAGAAAGTAATTATTAAAATGATAGAGCCAAGAAGTCAGAGAGACTATTGTTTTTTCTTCCAGAAGTTTCTTCGCACTCAGAAATCAACTATGTAGGCAAAATGATATAAAGCAAAAAGTACCTTTGTACAAAGTTCCCCACAGGCTAGGTATAATAACTCCATCAATCGTTGACCTCCTGAAACGGGGAAATCTGTCCACAGATTCACACCCACAATGGAATGGAATTTAATAACAACATCGTATTAACCTAATGTCACACCTGTACCCTACAAAGTGCTAAGATGTCCTGTATCTCTAACATACATGTATTTGAGCCTTATTAGAGTTTTTTGAAGTACGCAAATGTAGTATCACTATCGTTTTCTCTAGACATAAAACAAAGACTCAGTAAAATTAAATTACTTGTTCCAGGTCATACATATAGTAAAAATTCAAGAATGCCTTTCAGCTCTAGATTTGATGTATCTGTGTATCATGCTTTCTCTATGGCAATTGCTACTCTCAAATAAATATTCATTGTGTACAAGGAAACTCCTGATCAGAGTCAACTTACGATGAAAGGCACAATGTTCTTTTTTGACTACTTGGTCATTTTCTTATTTGTAAGCAGAAAGGACTAAACACTAAAATTCCATGGGATGTAATAATAATATTAAATAGATGTACATTTAAAAAATCCACATTTTGATATATCATTTGACTTCTCATTCATTTAGCATTGGCTCAATGTAGAGTCAAAATTTTGCCATGTTTGCTAGCCAATAAAAAAGGTAGATTAGAAATGGAAAAATGTGAAAAGCCTGATATATATTGAGTAATTACCCTGGAGAGCTCAAACTCAGCCCTATGCCCATATCCTTAAAGTAATTTTTAAAATGATGAAGCCAAGAAGTCAGAGAAGACTATTTTTTTTTTCTTCCAGAAGTTTCTTTATGCTCAGAAACCAACTATGTGGGCAAAATGATGTAAATCAAACAGTATCTCTGTACAAATTTCCCCACAGGAACTTCTATAATTTCTGTTTAATTGTCTAGGGAGGGTTATGAATGGCAGGACTTCGCCATGAGCAGATAACAAAACTTGGTACACAGACCAGAAAATCAGACTTTAGTAGATATAACACATCTACTCTATAACGTTGGGCAATACAGGTCCCTCTTCCCTTATATGGGGCTAATAATGACTACCCTAAACTATACCTGGATGGGGAGACAGATAAGAGTCTCAGAGACTTCAAGGCACAGGGTTACCAGCTGGCACATTTGCTAATTTGTTGAACAGCAATGAATTTAAGACATTATCTTTCAGTATGAACTATGGTGGCAGGCTACAGATGAAAACCACCAATTTCTTTTCAGAATACATTCTCTGAATAGGAGTAAAAAACAATCTTTTCTTAAAGAAAACAGTGTAAATAAAGCTTGTATTTTCACAATTCCAGATGGCAGCAGGGTATAATTTGTACTGTTTTGACATCATGACCATATTATTCAAAATCAATCTTCCTGCAAGTGAATTGAATAAGAGACTGAAAACAGAAAAATAAAGAGCAAAGAAATAAAAACTAAATTGACGTTTTATAGCAAAGTTAGGCTCCTGGGCCATTATCAAAATGATATGCATATGAATGAAACTGAAAAAATTCATATAAATAAAGTACTTTCTAATTATAAGCCAAATGCTGCTGTGAAGTCAGAAACTATTTAAAGCAGAGGAAAAAATGCCAGTTAATAAATGATATTCCAAATGGAATATTTAATAAATATGAGATCTGGCCCTCAAAAAAGTAATTATGAACAAGATACAATGGATTTTTATTCTGAGGCTCTCTTTGCAAGTTATTATGTACAGATGGAACGCTTGTCTTAATATGGCTATAAATCAATCAGAGGAGCTTTGATTTCAGAGTAGATTTAGGTATCTCTTAAGGGCAGTTACTAGATATAAACGTCTCCAAAGATTTCTCTGAGAATTATGCCATGCAAGAATAGAAAATTGGACATTGATAAGCTGATAAGAGTCTCATTAGCAGCTACTAAATATTCAGCATATCAACCAGTTACCCACAGAGCATTCCAGAGCAAAGCTACATTTTATGAAATATTCTTCACATGTTGAGGAGTATGCAAGGCCCTCTCAGCAGAGAATAAAACCAACTTGTTTGGAAGCAATGTATGCAATTATCCTACAAATTGCAAAGTAATGTCTACACAGCAGAACACAAAACCCAGTCAGATTACATTATCATTTGTCTGAATGTTGCAGAGACAATTTCACGTTGCATTGAGTCAGTTGACCCATATTGTTATTTGTATATGGCATTATGATTATTAGACCAAATGATCAGCCTTTTTAGGATTTAAAATTGTTTTAAAATCACAAGAGTGGAAAAACAAGCATCCAATGTACTCAATACTAACATGAAACTATTAGATGAGCTACTACATGCCCATTCAAGAAAAAAAGAAGACACTATATTCCCATCCAAGAAAAAAAGAAGACACAAGTGTATTCAAGTTGGGGGTTGGGGGAAAAGGAGGGGAAGGGAAGAGGGTTTGGTAAGCTTTCACCTAATGGGTGCAAGGTATATGGTACACCTCCTGGGTGAAGGGTTCAACTACAACTTGAACTTCTAACTAACCAACACAAACCATGCAACCTAATTGTTTGTACTCGATTATTAATCTGAAATTAAAAAAAAAATTCACTGAAGAACAAAACGAAGTACCCTCTCCTAGTTAGTAACACTATTAATACTTGAATATTTAAATAAATAATTATGAAACAGGGTAATGCTTTTATTCCTTTCTTAGGTATACAAATCTCATTAAAATAAAATAGAATAACTATCACTTTCAAAAATCTCTTTGCTTTTTTATTAACTTATAGTTACTAATAAGCAGATGTCATGACATCCTGTACATCCATGCAAATGTTTGCCTTACATCAAATATTAAAATAACTGACCACCTGGGTACAGTGACTCACACTGGTAATCTTATCACACAGGGAGGCCGAGGAGGATGGATTGCTTGAGCTCAGGAGTTCAAGACCAGCCTGAGACAAGAGCAAGACTCTGACTCTACCAAAAAAAAAAGTGCTAGGCAGTTGTGGGGGTCACTCGTAGTCCTTGCTACTTGGGAGGATGAGGAAAGAAGAACTCTTGAGCCCAAGAGTTTGAGGTTGCTGTGAGCTATAATGCCATGGCATTCCATGCAGCGTGACAGAGTTAGACTCTGTCTCAAAATAATAATAATAATATACCTTATAGTAATGTATTATTTACCGAACTATGAAATTTATTATTTTTGTTTTTGATTCATTGTGAGAGGATCTTACTCTGACTTCCAGGCTGGACTGAAGTGACAGAATCATAGCTCACTGCACCCTCAAACTCTTGGATTCAAGTGACCCTCTGTCTGAAGCTCCAAAATCACTGGATTACAGGTATAATTGTACCACTGTACCCAGCTTTTATTATCTCTAGAAGATGGAACTAAAGTTCAAGAATTTGATTCTTATTTAGAAAGAAAGACATAAAGACAAAAATAGTAAACATGAAAGAGAATTGGATTTAGCTTCTGCTACCATTATTTGTTACCTTTGCAAAAGTTAGAAACTCCAGCAAGCCTAAATCAGGCTACAAAAAGTGTTCACCCAGGCTGCTTCACTGAATTGTGCTAAATGTAAATGAACATAAATAAGCTTTCTGAGCCATCAGATGTTATATAAAGAAAAAGATCAGAATAAACTGTGTGGAGTTCATTAGGAATTGGAAATATTGGTGTGAACACGTGGTTTTATAGATAGATACAGAAATGATTTGGAAATGAGTGTGCATAGGAATGAATGCACCCTTTACATAAGCTTACCAGATACATCTTCCCTAGCTGTGTGAACCAAGAGAGGCCAGGAGCTGTGACACTCAGTAGCAATGGCCACACCTAGTATGCAGATCTAAGTGTGGATACTAGAGAACGGAAATAGAGGTCCTTACAGAAATGACTGACTCTATCCAGGACTGGCACAAGGAAAGTAGAAGGCATGTCCAGAATTAGCCTGTTGTATAAGACAGTACTCAAGGAAAAATAAGGACGTATCATATGCACACAGAAGCCAGCTTAAAGGAGCCCTCGTTGGCCAAATACTATTATGAAATCAATATATCATCACCTACACATCCATAGGAATGATAAAACACAACTATAGTCCAGAAAGAAGGAGGGAAGAGGAGGGTTGGGGGGGAGGAGAGGGGGAGGGTGGGTATTTGCTGGTACCTCCCCATTGTGCATAATACAATGGTACATTTCAAAACTACAGAGAGTATAGTAGAAATGTCTTACCACAAGAAATAAGTGAGATGATGGTTATGTTAATCAGTCTGATTTAAGCATTCCACATTGTATATCAAATCAGCACATTGTAACCCATAATTGTACACAGTTATGATTTAATAAATCGAATTAGAGAACACTAATAAATTGTGACATATGGAATAAAAAAAATGACAAGAGTAAATAAAAGAATAAATCAAAAAGTTTCTAGAGAAATCATGTACTTAGATAGTCTCAAAGTAACTCCCCACTTAAATTTATTAAATACAAAACTGAGTAACTTTGTGATGGAGAAGGCTCACAGAAGCAACACTGATCCAGGACTTCAGAGCTAACAACATCAGCAATGGGATAAATCAAAAAACATGTGATGAGAAAAACACAACATCACTTCCATGTATTAATGTGAAAGATTCATAACCTAAGTCCAGGAGCAAAACTTCAAATGAGAACATTTTATGAAATAAATAACAGGCTCATTATCTTCAGAATTATGAAGTGCCAAAATGTTGAAGAAAGCCTGAGGAACGCTTCCAGTTTAGCGATGAAGTACAAAATGTTTACTTGGAGTGGCGCCTTTGAGGAGAATTAGAGAAACCTAACTGGAAGAACTGGTGATCTCAAATGGGAACAACTGGGGAAATGTGGTCTATGGTGAAGGAGGTCTGAGAAAGAGGCTTTTTTTTAATTAATATTAAATCATAGCTGTGTACATTAATGCGACCATGGGGCACATACACTGGTTTTGTAAACAGTTTGACACATTTTCATCACACTGGTTAACATAGCCTTCCTGGCATTTTCTTAGTTATTGTATTAAGACATTTATATTCTACATTTACTAAGTTTCACATGTACCCTTGTAAGATGCACCGCAGGTGTAATCCCACCAATCCCCCTCCCTCTGCCCATCCTCACCCCTCCCTCCCCTCCCTCTCCCCCTTCCCCCATTCTTAGGTTATAACTGGGTTATAGCTTTCATGTGAAAGCCAAAAATTAGTTTCATAGTAGGGATGAGTACATTGGATACTTTTTCTTCCATTCTTGAGATACTTTACTAAGAAGAATATGTTCCAGCTCCATCCGTGTAAACATGAATGAGGTAAAGTCTCCATCTTTCTTTAAGGCTGCATAATATTCCATGGTGTACATATACCACAGGGACATGGAGAAAAGAGGGTTGTTTTGCAAGGATGTTAATGTCCTGACCTGCATTACAGTTGTGGAGAAGAATGTCCTTGTTTGTATAAACACAAGGATTGGGGAAGTTAGCAATTAACTCTCACATAGTTCAGCAAAAATAAGTTCTTTGTACTATAGTTTGCAGTTTTCTACAAGAGTGGGATTGTTTCAAAATTTTAAGTCATGTACAAGTAAGTTGATTTACATGTTCCCAAAGTTTCTAGCTAGATAGACTCAATGTACTCAGGCAATTTTGGCTCAATCCTGAAAAATATTTCCAAATACACACTTCCTTTGAAGTCCTCTTGAACACCATGATTATGTAAATAATGTTTCAACTGTTATCTTATTTTACACAAATAATTACAATACCAGAAAAAAGATACATCTGAAAATATGTACATTCCTATAAAATTAAGACTTACAAGTATTTAATTATCACCTAAACAATGAATAACAATTTGAGTAATAACACAAGGTCCAAGGCTTGATTTAACATCACAAAACAATGTAGAGAAATCAGTATTTTAATAAAATAATTATATGTTTATGGTTTCTATTTAGAGAAATTAAAAGGAGAGATAGATTCCTTATTGATCTTCTTTCCATGTGTCTGAGCAAGTTTAAGATAGAAGATATATATTTTGAGAAACTTCCCACTAAAATATCATCAACTTGATTTAAAATCCAGAAAAGCTTCAGAAATTCAAATGCTATTTTTTTCAAACCAAATTTTCAAATTTTTTTTAGAAAAAGTGCACTTCCCCTTTAGCTCTTCACAGTTGTCCTCCTGGAACTAGAGCACATTAAAGAAAAGTGCTTGTGGTCCCATGTTCTTTAACGAAGTAAGGGAGTGGGAGCAAGAGGAAAAAAATAAAGGAACTAATACATCTAAACAATTCTTCTGAAGAGAATATTCCACCATTTTATCCCATCCAGTAACAGATTTTATAGTTTGAAAGGCAAACTGTGGAAGGTGTTTTATTTGAAAGGAGAAGGTAGATTCTGAAAACAGAGATAACGGCAGTTTTCTTTGGGAGACATCTTGGAAAATAAAAAGATCAGGCCTTAAAACATCAAAATTATATGTAAAAATGTTTCACAGTAAAGAATGAAAACTATGTATATAAACATTTAAAGATAACTTATGTGTCTCGGAATATACTATGTCTCTATGAGAGAAATTTTCCCATAAATACAAACTATTTTCCAGCTATGTGAGAAAATTCAGCCTCAATCTAATACCAAAAAAACAACCAAATAGAACTAGTTTATGTCAGTCAGGGTAAGCTTTCTTCAAAAGCTTTGAAATCATAGACTGTGGGTTTATGAAGCTTCCCAAAGAAGCTTATAACTGTGATTTATTTTTACAATGTTTGAATTCTCTCTCGTTTTTCCATAAACTTACCAATCAAAATCATATCATTTTTAACAGCAAACACTGGTAGAAATTAATTCATTAAGTTTTAACATATCAAAAATAGTAAGATGCTATTCAACAGGACATCAGACCTCCGGAAAATAACCTGCAGAAGGAAAATCTATCAAAAATTAGCATATACCACCACCAGAAATTACATGAATGAAATCCCATATCCTTTGCTACCAGGGAGAAGAGATAACAAGTCTCCACATCTATTTTAGAAGCTTGATTTTCTTCTTCAATAGTAGATTAAACCCAGCAAATTAGAAACATGGTTTCCAGGCGAAACCTGAGGGTGCACATAAAGGAGTGTGGTCTTTTCCCTAAAAGCAAACAGAAGCAAAAGAAAAGTTTTACAGGTGGCTACAAATGTGTGGGGACTTCAGCACCCACCGGCCTGTGTGTTGGGAGGGTGTGTGCTGTCATCAAATTGACATTTTGAAAAACCTTTTTAACTGCAGTGTGAAAAATGCATTAGAGAAGGGGTAGAAAAGTAGGGAGGCCATTTAGGATGCTACTGAGATAGCCCAATGGTGAGATAAATTTGCACCAGGGAAGTGGTGAAAGCGAAGCAAAGTGAAAAGAGCTGAAATGATTTGAAGGTCAATGTTTTTTTTTTTTTTTGCAGAGACAGAGTCTCACTGTACCGCCCTCGGGTAGAGTGTCGTCACACGGCTCACAGCAACCTCCAACTCCTGGGCCTCCGCGATTCTCTTGCCTCAGCCCCCCCTAGCAGCCAGGACTACAGGCGCCCACCACAACGCCTGGCTATTCTTTTGTTGCAGTTTGGCTGGGGCTGGGCCTGAACCCGCCACCCTCGGTACATGGGGCCGGCGCCCCACTCACTGAAGGTCAATGTTACAAGGCCTGGTGCTTTGAAGATAAGGCATGACGAAAATTTATATGGTTTTCTAAAACTATATGATAGTTTGCTTACATCATGACTGATGTATTTTCAGTCATGTCTTTCCTGGGATGTGGTATCATCCATTCAAGTCACTTCTAAATCAGACAGTGCACTCCATGGAGACTGGACTCATACGAGGGTGGCTGCCCCAGGGTAGAGGACAGCGCCGAGCCCAAGGCATTATCTGCTGAGTGAATTCTAGCTCAGCTTTACCTTCAGGAGTTGCAGAAGGAGCTGGTTAATTAAGCCATTTGTCCCATCTGTGCTTCGCTTCAAGGTGAAGGCAAGAAACGTGTTTCTGCCTGCACATGTGAGTCAGCAGCCTCACTATGGAGGTGCCAGGGGTTCCCTGGGTGCTGGTCCAGAATGGGCGGGAGATACTCATGGGTTTGCACCAATTTTCTCCAAAAACAGTTCAATTCTTGCAATCTGAAGACGGTTCAGCATGCAAGGTAATGCCTCTCTAGGCAGAGAAAAAACTCATGAAATATTAGAGAATGATAGTCAATGGCCTCTTGTAGAAAAAGCTGAGTAACTTGAGTTGTACTCCTATGAAGAGGCAGCATTGGGAATCTCCTTATATATAACTTGCAGCTGTCACATTTAGATATATGACCTGCCAGTTAAACAGATGCAAGTTTCCAATGATAAGGTACTCAGAAGTGATGTAACAAACCCTTTCCTTTCATACGGAAAACAAGCCAGAGTTGCTCATTTTCATTTAATTGTAACAGACTGAAATACTGTTATAAATTTAGGAAACATACAACCTCTCATTCTTAACAAAGTGACAGCAACTTAATAAGCAAAAAAGTTACCCCAGCCTTGAAATCACTGACATAGGAAGCCCACTGCTCCTCCCCACAGCATGAAAAGATGATTTTTATGTTGACTACAAGATTAATGCTCCTTCAATTGCTCAGCGATGATGGCTGAGACTGCTGAGTAAATAACGTGTGTACGTTCACCACAGGAAGGAGGAATGCGTATTCCGGCCACGGAGGCCCAGTATAACCTATGCTGTTAAACTGCTCCTTATTATAAAGACAAAATAACTATGTGATCCAGTTCTGTAAATTATACATGACAAGTTTCGTGGGCAGATTATACTTACGTGGGCATATTTTATTGGTTTTGCAGGAATTAACTCAGAAGAACAGAAAATATGATCAAAAAATGTTTACCCAGTGAGAAAAAGACATTTTCAATTTAGTTTTTTCCCCCCTAATGCGTATCGTAACACACCATAGTGCTAGTGAGCGGGGCCTGAATGGCAGACTTCCATTCACTGAGAATCTATTGGGTGCGTCATATATACATCCTTGTTGGAATGCTGACAGGGCTGCTCCTGTGACAATAACAGCTGCATCGTACAACGAAACCAGTCTTATTTTAATTTTCAGGAGGCACTTATATGCAAGCCCTCTCTCAAAGCTTAATCTACTCTCCTAAAACATGATGAGTAGGCTTCTTAAAAACAAAGCAAAACAAACAAACAAACCAAAAAAAAGCCTCCCTGGGATGTTGCCTTTCCTAGATTTAAGAACATTCCAGAACATACAATCCTAGTTCTTAATTGTTTCTCTCTTCATTTGCAAAGGGGAAGATGCAGCAAGTGAGTGACAGAAGACGACACCACTCCACTCCCACCTGTCTTTCCTTCCCCAGACCTAAGTTCTTTCTTCATTCCTGAATTCATTTCTTGGCAGTGTGGATGTTATTTGTTTTAATACTCATATTCTGTCCTTGTCAGGAGACTACTGCTTGTTCAGACACATGGTGATGCGTTTCTTACCGTTTAAATTTTAGCTATTTTAAATATAACTCACGACGGAGTTAACTGGGGATACCCAGACTCCAGGAACCCTACTAAGTTCATGAGAAGAGCTATTTCCTTCTAGATTACTCTTCAAAAGGCAAATATTACGCGGAAAATTTCTTACCAAAATTATCAACGGATTGTAGGCCATGAGATAGTTCTGAGGAAAGCTGTGTCATTCTGATAAAATATATGATACTATAAAGTCAACTATCATAGATTTTTATCACAATGATTTTTCAGAAGGCAAGGATTATGGAGACCAACTGTTCTAAAGTCAAAGTCATGCTTTTTGGCAAACATTCCTAAGTATTAACTGTTTTTTAGTGACTTAGTCAATTTGGACATTATTTCTTCTGGTTACTAAGGTACATATATTGCTACTGACTGATGACTGTTAAATGTTCAAATGGTGTTTTACAGAGGCCTTTTTATTTTAAGTTGAATAAATGAGATAGACACTTGCTTATGATTTCTTAACAGTTTTTCAGGTTCATATCATTATATCCATGTTTTATGGTGTGGATAGGCAGTTCCTTAATAAACCATTAATTCTGTTTAAGAACAAATCCCACATATTTTATACAAACTATAGCTAAAACTATGGGTGTTCACTTCGTTCACCTTAATTTAGAAGGCTTCTGGACTATCCAAGCACATAATAGTACTAACCATTTAGTTTTCACAAGAAGCACATACTTGGCCTTAACACAGATCAGCAATAAAATCTCAAATTCTTCACTTAACCTCCACATAGAGTTGCTTTAAATCGTACTTATCAGGGATCTCTATCTCAAAACTGATGGCTGAAACAACTTAGCTGGAGAAAAAAATAAATACGGAGAATTAGTTGAAATATTGTAATTCCATCTATTCCTTCACCATACAAAAATGGTACTTTGGTTATCAAAAGAATGCAAAAGCTTAACACCAGAACTGTTTCTTCTCTTCTGCTGGAGAATACATTTTTTTTTTTTTTTTTTGAGACAGAGTCTCACTATACTGCTCTCGGTAGAGTGCTTTGGCATCACAGCTCACAGCAATCTCAAACTCTTGAGCTTAAGTGATTCTCTTGCCTCAGCCTTCTGAGTAGCTGGGAATACAGGCACCCGGCACAAATCCCAGCTATTTTTTTGTTGTTGTTGTTGCAGTTGTCCTTGTTGTTTAGCTGGCCCGGGCTGGGTTTGAACCCGCCAGCTTTGGTGTATGTGGCTGACACCATAACCATTGTGCTACGGGTGAATACATTTCACCTGGAGAGCCTGGAGAATACATTTAACAAAATTGTATATTTGACAGGTCACTCTAAAGGCCCTCCAGTATGATGTTGCAGAGTTAAACATACATGTGATGCAAAGAATATTCTTTACTACATAAAAATGTCCCTATTCCAAAGAAGCGTGGGAGGAATTTTTTCCTTTGGTTTCAGTCTCAGGAATAGTTATGGTTTTTCTTAAGAACTGATTTGTTTTTACTTTATGGACCTGGAACATTTGTGTTACAGGTTTCTTCTTTCTCATTTCCAACCTCACTCCTAACAACAACTTACCTTACTACAGTATTTTCCTGTTTCACCATCATGCCATTAAAATTCCTCTATAAACTGTCATTCTCTTTGAAGAAAAGTTCTGTTAGACATACACATAAATACTGTAGGTCCAATCACACCTGTAATCCTAGTACTCTGAGAGGCCTAGGTGGGTGGACTGCCTGCGCTCAGGAGTTCCAGACAAGCCTGAACAAGAGTGAGACCCCATCTCTAAAAACAGCTTGGTGTTGTGGTCGGTACTTATAGTCCCATCCATGTGGGAAGCTAAGGCAAAAGAACTGCTTGAGCCCAAGAGTTTAAGGTTTCTGTGAACTATGGTGCCATGCATGGCCCTCTATCAAGAGCAACAAAATGAGATTCTATCTCAAAAGACATATAAATAAATACATGAATAAACAAAAATATAAATATAAAATGAAAATCAGGGATGATTTTCAAACTGTTAGTTGATGTCCAAATGAATTGATCCATATTTCCCATAATGGTCTGAGAAGTGTTAGAGTAATCTGCTCTTACAACCAACCAAAATAATAAGCTCATTCAAGTAAGCTTATGAGACAATAAGATATAAGAAACTTGACTTGGCAAACACTAACTTAAAGCAAGGAATAAAAGAAGAAAGAGAAGGAAGAATAAAAGGAAAGAGTGATTAGAGAAGAGATTTGTTTATATTTCAAGAAAATCACTGTAATTCAAATATCAGTCCATAATAAAATTGTATGATGACTTCCCTAAAGATATATATGTACACACACATACACACACTCTCTCTCTTAAATATATATGTGCATATATACTTTAAGTGTATATATTTTAAGTGATGTCATTTACATATTACTTTTTGAAGCTGAATTGAATTACAGTCGCAACGTGTGGTATGAAATTTGCTCAAAAGATGGATTAATCAAATGAATGCTAGTGTCACCATGCCACAGGCAGAACAGTCAAAGAAACTGACCAAAGCATGGCTGTTGGTTTTGAGGAGCACAAGACCATTTTGAAGTGGTATTTGAAGTTCGAGAACCTTGGAAAGTATGAGAACAAGGGAGGTGTGAATATGCAACAGAGTCTCCCACATGCCCAAAATGGAACACATTCGCTTGGAAAATAAGTCAACTTAATGATCTGGTGTGGACTGTCATTAAGGGACCTATTGGACTATTCATTTTTGAAGGTACTATTACTGATCAAATGTCCCTAGACATGTTATACACATCTATTTCACCTGCAATTCATATAATTTCTGGGAATAATTCATATTCTTTCCCACCTGATGGCACCTTACTGCACTTCCACCAAGACATAAAGGCTTACCTTGATGAGAATTTGCCAGGACAATGGACAGAGCAAAGCGGTGTGGGTGTGGCTGAGTTTCCCCACTGTCTCCTGACTTAACAGGCTTTGACTTCCATCTATGGGGAGGCCTTAAAGAACGTGGTGTATTGTAGAGAACCGGCTACCCTGGTGGTACTTAGGGAAGACATTGAAATGGTATATGTAATGATACAAGTGGACACTTTGGTCAGAATCGCTCAGCAGTAGTTTGCCATAATCAGAAGTGCCTGGATGATGGTGGTAACCATTTTAAGAACCTCTTGTAATTGCACAAATATATATATGCATTTTTTGGCAACTTTTGTGTATATATGTGTATGTGTGTACATATATACATATATATCCATATATAAACATATATAATTATATGTATGGTTGATGTAAAGCACATTTTACATTACTTCAGAAAGTTATATTAACATTTAATAAATATTTAGAAGTGGTACTATTTGTTCAATTTCACAAACATTTGTTGAATCTCTCTCAGATTCTCAGATTTATTGACTCCCTCTCAGATTCTCAGATTCTATAAAACATAGGTTAGCCCTTGATGGTTCCAAGAATAGTCCTTCAGAAGTCTTACAACAACATCCTGATAAAAATACATGTGTGAACACAAAGAAATGTATGAACTAATCAATTGCTAATGCAGAACCAAGGGGTGAGCAATGAATTTTGCTGGAGATCCAGGAAGGTAGGCCTAAGAGCATGAGAATAATTTTGCCAAAAAGAAGTATAATAAAGGGCCTTCAGGCACTGGTTAAAGTATGATCCAATGTCAAAAAAATAAAAATAACATAAAATAAATAAAAGAAATAAGAGATGTATTCAGGGTGACACATGGCCATTGCCTGGACAATTTCCTTTGGGGACAGAGTCTGAAGGACGTTTTTCCTTTGGGGACAGTGTGACAACATTTGTTGAAGCCTGATGGGAGGACGGCAGGGGGGCCCAACTGTGAGAACAGGGAAGGAATGTGGGGTTCATTTGGTAGGCAGTATGGAGCCAGATATCTTCAAATCAAGGAAGTAAGAGGAAAATCTTCACATGCTAAAACACAGTGACACTGGCGGTGGACGAGAAGACCAGTTAGGTGGTTATTGTTTTAATGCAAGACGATGAAGCCTATGCTTGGATAGAACATAATTCTAGTTATGTTCATAGGAAGGGAATGGAAGACACGAGTGAGACACACTTCGAAGAAGCATTCCACAGGCCTTAGGTGGTGTCTATTTTAGTTAAAGGAAAACCAGGATAACTCTCACGCTTCTGATCTCACAGGCCTTCATAAACAACGGCAGGTAGGAAGGAGTGATGTTACCTAATACAAGAGATGTGGGAAGTGATAGGGAAAGCTCGAGATCTGAAAGATAGTTCTGAGCATTATTTATAGAAAAGTGTTAGTAGATTGGTAAAATGACTCATTAGTAGATTGGCAAAATGAAGAATTTATAGCCCTATTTAAGGGGTTTATATGATAAGCCCTAGGATCCTTCAGTAATCCTAATTGTTGTATATGGATTTAACTCGTTATACCATGTGTAATATTTTATATACATTGTAAACTAAGAAATCTGTTGAAAACTTCTAGGCATATTTTTCATGGAGTAATATTTTTGCTTATTATTATTAAATAATATAAAAAAGTGACAAGAGAAATTATGGGGATTTTTGAGTTGTAAATTTTAAACACAGAGAAAAATATGTGCGAATATTTGCCTTGTAAGGAGGGGCATATTAGAAAATAATACAACTTTAAGCAGGAATATAAAGTAAAATAAATATGAGAAACCCCAGAGGAATTATTTAAATAGGTAGTATAAAATTATTCAAATTGTGGATTATCCAAAAAACCCCGCTACTGTTAGCGTAAGATATTGCACCAATTTTTTTTAATCATTCCAACAGAAAGATGCTATTCATAACTCTCGCTTTAAGCCATGCAGTCATACAAAGAAGGTGTCATTTCAAGAAGTTTTCTTTAGAGTAGCTGTATTCAGCTCTGTATTCACATATTAACCTGATCTGAAACAAGAAGAGTGAAGTTAAAGCGAGAAGATAATACTAACACAAACGTCACTGATTTACTGGAACAGAACCAAGCTCAAAGCAAAAATCATAATAGGGAATCATTCAGAATTGAAAAGAAGGAAGCAAAGCCTTATCTACTTTTTATCATATTCCCAGGAATTTGAAAGACTAGTGTCCAATCTAGAGTGTGAACAAAAAAAAAGAACTTCATACACAAGAACGTGTTCCTCATATTATATGGGCGTGTACGTTGCTCTAGTATTTAAATGGGTAGGCCTAGGCCATGTGTGATGGCTCACACCTGTGATCCAAGCACTCTGGGACGCTGAGGCAGGAGGACTCCTTGAGGCAAGGAATTTCAGAGCAGCCTGAGCAACATAGCAAGACCACATTCTCTACAAGAAAATGAAAAAAATTAGCTGAGTACTGTGGCACACACCTGTAGTCCTAGCTACTCAGGAAGCAGGACCATCATTTGAACCCAGGAGTTCAAGGCTGCAGGGATTCCAGCCTAAGTGACAGAGCAAGACCCAGTCTCTAAATACATACATACATAAAATAATAGGCTTATATTTCAATATGTACATTTTCAGGAACCTAAGATTAATATAGGTATTTTATATGCATATGGTAGCCCTCACATGTGAAGTGTTGTATTAAATGATTTAATACATGTATGGCATTCAAAAGTAGATTTGTTATATACTAAATACTTGAGAATTTTATAACTATTATTACTACTGTATTGTATTAGGTAAGTAGTAAAGTAAAAATATATTCTGCATATTTATTATAATCAGTTGCTCATGAACAGTTTAGGCCTCAAAAACACTTCGGTTGGTAAATGGCCTATTGGACCACACACACAGAGACATATTTGTATTTACATGCACAGATATTCTTGAACACAATATTTGTGTGTGTTATTGACCAGGCTTTTCAATCACTTAAATAAACCCAAATCCATACCAAAGAGAAATAAAGAAATGTAGTATTATATAACTGATAATATGAAAGCCCAGCCCAGATTTCCTGAAAGATCCAACAGCAGCAGGGACGGTGTTCACTCTGAGAATTTCTTATAAGAGAACTCAAGACAGATCCAGTGTTCAGCTGTTCTGGTATTCAGATCCGGGTCAAGCTCTCTAGACTAGAGAAATAAGACAATGACAGTTTCGAAGCAGGATATAAAAAGGATATGATTTCCATAGACTTGCTTTGATGGCGAGCTTATTCTACAGCAGTCATAACAATTGCTCACCACCAACGGCAAAGATCGATTCTGTCCTGATAGCATGGTTAAATAAACTCTATTCCTGGCATTCCCATGAAAACAAATGATAATAGTATAACTCGGGGAGGGCTTGTGCTCAACAGATATTCTCTCTGAACATCTGTTTTCTTTCTGAAGAAGTAAATTATTTCAAAGGTACCTTTCTAACAGGCAATCCCTTTAGTAATCTTAACTTCTGTAGTTCTTGGGCCCTATAGACTCTTAGCACAAACATATTTTATAACTTAAAGTTTGCATTTTTGTTTTAATTACAGAAACCATATAAGAAATCCTCTGCTAAAAATGATCATTCCTATCAAGTGATCAATTAAAATTCAATAGGAAAGTTTTTAAATTTTAAACCCATTTAATTCAACCCCTGTATGCTCCATACCCCATCTTCTTGTTGTTTCCAATAATTAAAACCCTCATTATTACAGGTAAGGGAGTATGTGGCAGGTCTTTTTTCTTTTCCTTTTCCTTTTTCTTTCTTGTTTTTTTCTTTTTCAATAGAGAAGCGGTCTCATTTTGTCAACCAGGCTGAAGTGCAGTGGCCTCATTATAGCTTACTCCAACCTCATGAACTCCTGGGCTCAAATGATCCTCCTGCCTTAGTCTCCCCAATAGCTGGAGCTATAAGTATGTGCATCACAGTTGGCTAATTTATTTATTTATTTATTTTTTTGTAGAGACAGGGTCCTGTTCTTTCTTCTAGGCAGAAACCCAATGGTACAATCATAGCTCACTGTAACCATGCATTTCTGAGCTCAGGAGATCCTCCTACCTCTATCTCCCAAAGTAGTAGGATTACAGGCATGAGCCATTGTGTCCGATCTCTTTTTTTTTTTTTAAAGACAGAACAATTATCAACTTTAAAGATTAACCAGTATACAAGACTGATAATTATTCAGTAGCCTGAAAAACCAGTTATTATAAGTAGTTTTGGATCACAACCTGTGTGGGAGATAACATGATTATTTTCAATCACTTCATCATAAAGGAAAACCAATAACTGGCATTACCTGGAAATTGCTAACAATATTTCTATAAAACTTACAGGTATATAATTCTATATTCTAAATATAATAAAGAAAGTCCACACAAAGTTAACTCTGAGGCCAGCTCAAAGCAATGTCTCTTTGCCTGGAATAAACATGCACAGATTTTGCTGATATATAATCAGCAGAATCAAGCCCTGAAATAGAGCAAACCAGAAATGGGATCTGATCTAGTCATCTTGTTCCAATTAAAGAGAAAATCATGTGTTAAACTAAGCAAGTAAGTGCAGATAAAAAAAAAAAAAATGTATGTTGGGATTTGAGTATAATTTTTCTGGTTGTGTAGCTAAGGCCCAAGTTGAAAACAAATAGTAGATGCTCTGCCCCTTCTTCACCATTTATTTTAAAGTAAGCTATAGGCCAGCATGGTAACTCACACCTGCAATCCTAGCACTACAGAAGTCTGAGGCAGGAGGATTGCCTGAGCTCACAAGTTCAAGACCGGCCTGAGCAAGAGTGAGACCTCATTTCTATCAAAAGTAGAAAAACTGAGGCAAGAGGCATTCACCAACCCACTCCACTGAGCCCCTCAGAGGATGGAGAAGAGACCCAGCTTCCCTGAGCTATTCTTAGAACTTCATGAGAAAATTCATGTTGATAAAGAGGCCAAGTGATAGCAAACCTGCCTAGAGAAGAGGTCAGCAAGTAAGCACATGGCAAGGACTGAACACATGGCTGTCCTTCTCTGAGAGGGTCATGAGCAATTCTGGAGCCAAAAGAAAGCCAAATATGATGACCATGCCCTCTACAATAGACTGAAAAAATGGCTATAAACTCTTAATTCTGAGCTGACCATGTGACTTATTTCAGCTAATGGGACTTTAGTAAATGTCACAAGTAGATACTTAACAAATCACTGAACATTAGGTCTGCTTTTATGAACTCTACGACTGCCACCGTGTGAATATGACTTCCAGGGACCTCTGGCCCAGCTGTCTTTGTTGCCAGAGACAAGAGCCTGCCAAACCCCAGACATGTAAATGAGCACATTCTATCAGCCGCTCTGACACATGACCACAGGTGCATAACACAGCCTGTGGAAATCAGTCAAGTAAGTGGCTTGGACTAGAATAACTGCCCAGGTAAACCACTGAATCTGAAGGGACATACCATGTTAATCTTCTTATAACCAAAAGTTCAGCAAAACACGTGACCTGCTTTACAGGGTATGTTAGTTATATGATCCTACCACCAACTAAATTTGGATGCTGAATCAACTTAAACGTGGTCTGACACAATATCGGGTAGGTTGTGCCTTTATAAACGTATCAATAGAAGACCAAAAAAAAAAAAAAAGGAGAAAAATAGAACCCCCACAAATATAGGAAAGCCCTCTAGGGAAGCAGAAAATACTCTATAAAGTTGCTCTGACCTTGACCAGTTTGTAAAAGCACAAACAGTGGGCCTGAGTCACCTGGTAAGGCAGGAAAACAATCAGCAATTTGCTTTCCTTTAACTGATCTTCTGGAAAGCTAAGGAAGTGGAGGGCATTAATTCCATTCTAAATTAATTACTTTGATCCTTCGTTCATCAATCATTTACTAGATGCCCACTGCATGCAATCAAGTGCGCCATGTACAAGAAGATAATAATGATAAATAAGACAGTTTCAGAAAAACATTGAGAGAGGAGAACTGCAGTGTATGCTTATGACGGATATATAGCTAGGCACTGTAAAACATAGGATCTCTTTCTAGCCACAAAATCCTACAGGAATTCTCATTCTTATAGATGTATTATTTAATATTATGCTCAGAGAAGCTATACGACCCTGTCTTAATAAGGTGTGACCATGCTGTTTGTCTGTAAATTCTATCCTCACTTAAGGAGATGAACTATCTCTAATACAAGAACAATGGAGGCAAGCCTCATCAGAAATTCAGAGGATTTTAAAAAATAAAAAGCTTTAGTAACAAGAATTTTGAGCTATGTTTTGAAGAGAAGAAATACATCTGATATTTTTGGAAATGGAAAAAAATCATTTACATGATTTTGTATCATGTAAATATATTTTATTACAGAGAATTTTCAACTTTAGAAAAGTAGAGGAATGTTTTTTGTTCCTCTTCTAAATATAGCCAGGAATAACCTTTGGGTCAAGGTACTTCAACTGGGAGTGTGGTATGTGCTGGGTACTCAGAGAAGCACATGACCAGTCTAGAAAAAGGGCAGCAGGAGGTTTGGCAAAGAAGCCACCCAGGGACCAATGTTGGCACTCATTTTTTTAGTAAGCTAAGGAATGAACAGTGAGTGCTAGGCTACAGAAGTGCATATAGAAGGCTAAGTATTAACTAAAATATAATTCTTTGAACAACAAATGCTTGTTTATATTGACCTGTGGGCCTAAGCACTGTGAAGGTGTCAAAGAAATATCTGAAGCCTCTTTATTGTCCACAAACTTCATAACACCAACATATTTGTGCTCTTACCCTTTTCTATCATTTTTAGAGCCTTTAACGTAAGAGTAAGTTGACTGAAACGTAAGTCTCTTTGTACGTACAACTTACCTATTGAAAATCTAATAATGTATATATTTGTATATGATATAAATATAAAATTGTTCTCCAAGATATTAGCTTTTAATTTGTTAAATATATATCAAAAGGATAATATTTTCTTCTATTAGAATATACTAAATTCCCAGGAAAAAGTCAGATGTCTCCTCAAATTTAAGACTCCTAGAGAGAAAAAAACAAACAAAACTCTTAGTGATCACTCATACTTTTAAGCTTTGGGAAGCTCAGAGTTAATGCAAAAGACGTGAGTACGCTTATATTCTGGAAGATTTTTATTTTAATCCTCAGAGAACTTCATGTTAAATACTAAATCCATATTTCTCAAGGGAAGCATGGGCTTTACATGGCAAGAGCATCACACGCCTTACCACCCCCAGCTTCACATCATCTTTCTCTGGACACCCTTCCAAAATGGAGAGTGTGTATGTTCAGAAGAAGCACTTGAGCACAGAACGCAGATGAACTAAAACCAAGCAGCCAATGGTAACGATGACACATGCTCCACTTGACCACAGGACAAGGTCCATCCTGGACATTTTATTGCTGCCCTCCAGGAAACTTGAGGATACAAAAACAGGCCAGGGCAGATGCAGACCAGTGAAGACATCTTCATTTCTCTGATGTGGAAAAGGACAGATGGATGTACAAAATGTGTCTTAGCTGATCTGGAAAGAGCAAGCTACCCTTAGGGAAAACATCTGGGCTGTTTCATTGTTTTGCTGCCTAGAAGGTGGGAATTTCAAGCTCTCTCACCCTGTGTAAGACTTCTGTCATTCTTGTATTCCTCTGTCACTGAGGAAGCTAAAAATGTATTCAAAGGTCTCTACGATGAAATGCAGACTAGAGGAATATGTCCAATTTCCTCGGCTGTGTTCAACTTTACTACGTCCACAATATATATCATCACTAATTTGGGCCACATTTTGGTTACATACTCAGGTCAAAGTTGAAGTTCTGTTGCAAAACACACAGAATAAACTTAACTATGAATGTTTCTCTAACAGTCTGTGGCCAAATGTGATATATACTAAAAAAAAAAAAAAAAAAAAGAATGGAAAGACAAATCTACAGCTAGTCAAGGGCATTCTAATCCTCGGACATGAGTTAAACTATATAAAGGAGATCTGAAGGCCACCAAAAACTAAAGATTGATACACGTCTATATGTGTGCATGCTTTTGGAATTTATATTTCTTTATATTTGTTGGTATAAATATATATTTAATTATTAATATAATTATGCACTTCCTTCTTATCAAAGGAACAAGGAATCCCTTTTCTTTTTTTTTTCCTCTCTCCTTTTCTTTTTTGAGACAGAGCCTTGCTCTATCACCCTGGGTACAGTATAATGGCCTCATTGTAGCTCCCAGCAATCTCAAACAGCGAGGCTCAAGTGCCCCTCCTGCCTTAACCTTTCATGTAGCTGGACTACAGGTATAGGAGGCCCCGCTAATTTTTCTATATTTAGTAGAGATGGGTCTTGCTCTTAGTCTGTCTTCAAACTCCTGAGCTCAAGTGAACCTTCTGCCTCAGCTTCCCAAGATGCTGGGATTCCAGACATGAGCCGCCACACCTTGTCAGGAACCCTCTTTCATATATACAAGAGTTTGTTATAATAGGGGTCAAATTCACTGTGCACCAAGATTCACGTTCTGATCCTGGCTTAGAATATATGATATTTTCATTTTAATAGATAAGACATATAAAAATCCAAGCTGTAGAAATCTGAATTTAAAACATCTAGATGGGTAAGGAAGATGAAAGAGACAGTACGGATGACAGAATCAAGCCCACATCTGTCACTGCTGGTACCAGGTGAGTAGCCCAAGGAATTAGCAAGACAGGCCAAAAAAAGGTCCTACATTGACTTTCATGGTCTTTATATGCATAAGCATCTTTAAATTCTCCCCTCAACAAAATTAATATGATATTGGTTATTTCGTACCAGCATACTTCACAGCAGAAGTTGGTTATTAGGAAGTAGTTTGTAGGACAGGAAAGGAGAACCAGTGAGAAGAGGGGCTCCCATCCAGAGAACAAGGCTATGGCAGTGCAGTAACTAGGTTGTTTGCATTGACTGAGGTACAGGGGAGCATTCTTGTGCCATGGTTGCATAGAATTGACTCGGTGGTCTTGAGAAGGAAGGGTCTTTACTAAGAAGAGGGAACTTCCTGCAGCTGACAGTGTACCCAAGACTAACCTGGTGTCTGACATGCAGTAAGAACTCCATAAATACCATGGCCTGTTATTAAAAGCAATAAGGTACCTATTTCATTCTTAACATGTAGAAGCAAAAATATTTCTTTGGTCATTAAACTTTCTAACTTATATATTTATAAACATGTAAATTTATCTTTAATATATGTAAATAAGGCAATAAAGATGAAAGTAAAGTTCAGTATCTCCTGACTTACATTTATTATATTTTATTGTTTCCTTTACGCCACTATTTTAAATTTACAAACACTTTATAGTTTATTAAGTGTGAATCCTGAAAAATAAAAAAAACAACCATGTCACCAAATAATCTATTACTTCTGCTACAATTACCAAGTGAGACTCTGTCTCTTCTCTTAATAGCAATGTATGTAAGACAAATCAGAAATTGGAAGGGGCAAAGAGACAGAGAGACAAGGCCTCTCCTTCCTACTGAAGTTTGACCTTTTGAACATTAAATGTTGAATATTCAAACATTTTCTCCAGGATTAGCAATTAACTATTTTCTTATGCAAATCAAGATAACTAAGGATGCTTAGTTCTCCTGCCCCATACCTCCTAGTGGTTTTTCATTTACCCTTGACAGGGAGAAAAAAACATGAGCTGAATCATCTGAAGTATTTCCCTAACCAAGTACCAGTGACATATTTTCTTCCTCCTGTTGGAGCGTGGTGGCCACACTGTGCACGTCTAACAGAGAGCTGTTCTACATTCTGACCTCCGAGTCTCTACCTCACGTCTCCCCAGGACCTGAACAGCCTCTGCATCATTCAGCCCTGCTCTGATGGAGAGCCTGGAAATAGCCTTTTCAAATTGCCTCAGATTATCATCTCTCTGCAGGGTACAGTTAAATACTTTTCATAATGGGCCAGAAAAAGCCATGAATCTAACAAATCAGTTTGGTCCGGGCTACAGTACAAACCTATGTCTAATAAGAAAGGTCTCTCATCTTACGTTACAATCATCATTGACCATTTGTTTAGATTATGTGGATACTTCAAATTAGTTTTGTTCCCAAAGTAAAGTGAACTTCATTCGTAGCAACGTATGTTACATGTAGTCATGACTTAAAAAGAATTCAAATGTCCATATTGTATCATATGCGATCAAATTTGATTTAACACAATGCATTAGCCCTTTAAAGCCTGCTTTCGGGCTAAGTTTATGCTTATTTCATCTGAATAGAGAAAATTGAGTTTATCATTCTTAAATATCATCCTTTGTGGATATTCCAAGGATGAGGACAGGGTAGTGAATTTCAATTCTCAAGGATAAGAAGCCCAACAAATTCGCTTCTTTTCCGCACACAGAATCATGCTGGCAATAGTCCCAATGCCTAAGCTTCTGTCACAACTTTAAGTAATGTGCTATAAAGAGAGGCTGCAAAAGAGTCCCTCTATCACATCTCAGACTGACACCTAGGCTGACTGCTTGAGCCCATTACAGTTTAACTCTCACAGCTTTAATTCACCAGCTCTGTGAGAAGTCAGCTTTAAAGAATACATTTCCACGCTGAGAATACATTTCCAATGTACATGTATAGTTTCATAAGGAGTTTCTGTCTACCTACAGCAATTAACATTAATTTGCAGAATAGCCTCTACTGAAAACCATTCTGTATCTCTGACAAAGTAATGGTATATTGATTGCACATCTACTATCTTCAACTGTATTATCAACAGGAATTTCTTAGGAAAGTCTGTGTGCAGAAAGCAGAATGGTAAGGGAGATGTAAATCTAAAACCAATTCTACTTCTCTTTTCAGTGAGGAAGGGACTATATAGTAAGTGTGTCTCAATTTGCATAACCTTAAAAATAATCATCATTCTGTTTTCTGTGGATTTATTAATATTTTAGTTGAAAACAATCAGTTTAACACATTATGATCTACACATTTAGCCTAACCAATTTATAAAGATGAATTGTTTTAAATCTGCACCAGTCACTGAGAGAAAATTATTTATTTGAACATAAAAGTTGACAACTTCATTGATGATAAGGCCAAATGCAAAATGGGATGGGAAAAAACAATCTAGGTAATTTTGATAGGAACAAATTAAGTGGAGGATGGTCAATACTACTTTAAAAACAAAACAAAACAAAACATATACTCTGTTTCAATGCCATAGCAGCTTTTTCATATTAAAAGAAATTGGCATATAATTAAACTGAACAAAATACACGTAAATATTGATGAGTGCCTATATAACCTGTGAAAGAGCTGAATAAAATCATATTTATTTATTTTTTTATTAAATCATAGCTGTGTACATTAATGCGGTCGTGGGATAAAATCATATTTAATCAATTGTAGTCAGATGATACAGTGATGCAACAGGCAAATACACTTCCATAGTTATAACCTCACTCTAACCATCAAACAAACAATCCTCTTCTAAGACTTCAAGATAAACAGTGGTTTCTCAAAGTGATACACTTATGCTGTGGCTGTATAAAGAGCATCAAAAGTTCTTCAAAACAGGGTAATCCAGTGCTTAGAAGGAAATTTCTACTGGTAAATGGATCTGTCTTTTCTGGTTATCATTTATAGGCTGGATAAAGATGATAAAAAAATTCTATAGGGCTCTTTAAAGCAAGTACAAATAAAGATGCAAAAATGTATTCCTTCTTTTATACTCAATAGTCATAGTAACACATAAATTCAAATATCAAGAATTTATTACTTTTATGAAGATCTTTGGCCTTTCTCATTCCTGACTCCACTGTAAATGGTAAGGAAGGTTCAGTACTCAAGTTAGATGCTTAGCAAAAGTATTATTGTCTAAAAGGTAATTAATTTTGAAAAAAAAAATGTCTATCAGGTCACCACAATGCTATTGAAATACACCTACTAGATTGTCTATACCAGCAGCTCCCAACCTGTGGGTCATGACCCCTTTTTAACAATGAAAATACACTGCAGCATCAGGAAGGTTGAGAACCACTGTTCTAGACCTACTAGAGTTTAAAAAGTTAATAAGTTTCCTAAAGCACTTACTATTCAATCCCAAACTTTTGAATAGACTACACGAATAGAAAATGCTGCTAAATGGAAGCATATCTTTTTGAAAACTTCTCCTCAGGCCATGGCTTAATTTTTCCTTTTAAAAATCATGACTTTTGAAGAAGAAGTCTTTAATTCTGTGGCTAGCTAAGCCATGCCATCAATGTTTTCTTTTAAGAATCATGGTTTGGGCTTACCTAAGAAATAATTCCTAATCCAAAATTTCTCCCACGATTTCTTATAGAAGTTGTATGGTTACCATTTAGATCTATGAGTTAATTTTCATAGCTGGGATAACCTATAAGTCAAAGTTCATGTGTTTTTGCATATGGATACTTACTTTTCAGGCAAATGTTGAAAAGGCAGATGAGTGGATGAATGAACTGATACATTCATGTAATTGAGTATTATGCAGTAATGATCAGGAATGAACTATTGATATACAGAACATTGCAGAAAATAAAACTGATTTATTATGACAGAAGGATGATTAACGTTTGCCTAGGAAGTATGTCAAGGCCAGGCTGCAGTAAAGAGGTCCAAGGTGGAGGGATTACAAGTGTAGTGAAGGTTTCCCAGGTCTATACATCTGTTAAAACTATCAAGTTATAGACCGTAAATACAGGAAGGTTAGTGGCATTAATTATGCTACAACAGGGATGCACATGTGTATACGCATATGTAGTGGAGTGGTCCTCCCAGTCCAACGGTTCAACTTGTAATTTTTCAACTTTATAATGGTACAAAATCCACATGTATTGAATGTACTTTGAATTGTGATCTTCTCCTGGGCCAGTGACGTGTGGCATGACACTGTCTCCTAATGTGGAGCAGGAGCAGTGAGCCGCAGCACCCAGTCAGTGGCACCATCATGAGGGTTAACACTGCCATGCTCTGCACTGCTCTCTGCGGCCACATAATTTTGCCCAACTAATGGAAGTGTTCTAACACATTTGAGGCAGGAAAGTCTAAACTAAACTATAGGTTAGATTATTACATACTTTCAGCTTAAAATGTGTGTAGTGGGATGTAGCCTTATCCTAAGTTGAGGGCCCCTGTATCTATAAATGCTTTTGACATGTATAAAACAGAAGTGCTCCATAGAATCATCTTTAATTAAAAGCTAACACAATCAAGTCACATCACACATCACACTGTTCTTGATTCGGCAAGAGTCTCTGGAAAATTTTGTTTTCCACATGAGTATATAGGCACATTTGGGTGGTGTGCATTTATTTATGGGGATAAAATCGTAGGGATATTTTTTAAACAAACATATGAAAAAATGTTAATCATCCCTATCTATTAGAGAAATGCAAATCAAAACCACCCTGAGATACCATCTAAACTGCAGATGCTGGCGTGGATGTGGAGAGAAGGGAACACTTTTACACTGCTGGTGGGACTGCAAACTAGTATAACCTTTCTGGAAGGAAGTATGGAGAAACCTCAAAGCACTCAAGCTAGACCTCCCATTTGATCCGGCAATCCCATTACTGGGCATCTACCCAGAAGGAAAAAAATCCTTTTATCATAAGGACACTTGTACTAGACTGTTTATTGCAGCTCAATTTACAATCACCAAAATGTGGAAACAGCCTAAATGCCCACAGACCCAGGAATGGATTAACAAGCTGTGGTGTATGTACACCACGGAATACTATTCAGCTATTAAAAAAAATGGAGACTGTACATCCTTCGTATTAACCTGGATGGACGTGGAAGACATTATTCTTAGCAAAGCATCACAAGAGTGGAGAAGCATGAATCCTATGTACTCAATTTTGATATGAAGACAATTAATGACAATTAAGGTCACAGTGGGGGTGGGGAAAGGAAGAGCAGAGAGAGGGAAGGAGGGAGGGGGGTGGGGCCTTGGTGTGTGCCACACCTTTTGGGGGCAAGACACGATTGCAAGAGGGACTTTACCTAACAAATGCAATCAGTGTAACCTGGCTTATTGTACCGTCAATGAATCCCCAACAATAAAAAAAAAAAAAAAAAAAGCATAATGGTTTCTTCATTGAAAAGTGCCATCGAATGAAAGTAATGATAAAGCTACTTATAAAATTAGAAATAAAAACTCAATAGGGGGGATGATGAGAAGGTGATGGTGAAATCTTTTCATCAGTAGTGGAGTTTGAAGCGAATGACAGTGGCTTTGCGTACATGAAATCATGGCGGTGTGAACGTGGAGCAAGCTTGGGAAGCGTTGGAGCTGGGCACTTGAGAGCTTGCACTGCCACATGGGACAACTCTTCACACAGTGACTATTTATCCTGTGGCCCTTCCCCTTCTGTGAGCAACTGCTGTTTTAAGTGATCACCTGTTTTCTAGAATAGTAATTTCCTATATCACTATTTTCATGTGAGAACTACGTTATTCAATAATAATCTGTTAATTCACTACCCACAGGAAGGATAAGTTTTTTTTTTTTTTTTTTTGCAGTTTTTGGCCGGGGCTGGGTTTGAACCTACAACCTCCAGCATTGAGCCACAGGTGCTGCCCAGGATAAGTTTCATTTTTTTTTTTTTTTATCAAGTATTTGGAGCAGCACAGAGTGTTAGAGCTGAATTTGAAATGCAATTCCTAAGCATGGGTAGTGTTCCAGGAAACATGTTCCTTCAATAATTTTCTCCTTGATGCTATATTTTAAATCTATATTACTACCATATAGAAAAGACAAACAAGTTTGCTTTTTAAACATGGAGAATATCATGCTTAACATAAAAATTCTGTAAACATGAGTACATTAAAATGTTTAATAAAGAAGGGGAAAAAAGAAAAAAACAAAAAAATTAGTTTCTTCCTTTAATTATTAATTTAAACTGTTACACACATCCTGAAATATTTCACCTGTCTGAATAATTGTTCTGCATGATGTATGAGATATATATTATAAAGGATTGGGGCAGGATACTCATCAAACTTCATCACTAGCAGTATTAAAGCAAAAGTATACCTTTTGAATCATCTTTCTGTCATAATTACAGAAACAGAAAGTCACAGTTCAAGTGCAAGTGTTGTTTGTATAGAGAGAAAAAACAAGAAGGCAAACGTTATGAGATTTCAGGTACCTTAGGACTAGTTTTGAAGTATTATAGATCAAATATGTGAAGGTTATAAACTAGGGCTCCCAGGTAACCCAGTACAGAATAAAATCACCAGCAGGAGAGGAACTGAAAATACTTTCTCCGAAAAGAAATACACTGAATGTAAAACCAATATACTATATACAGCAAACTTCATTTATAGACCAATGCATTCTCCTTGGCAGGGGCAGTTTTTTAAGCTGCTGTTACACACGTATGAACAGGGGTGTGGGGGGAAGACTGCTTGCTCTTATTTCTACCTCTAGAAGGAAGACAGCCAAAGAATTGCTGTTTAGGAAACAGTAGGTATAACTGAGCCTCCCCTGTTTTCTTCCTGCATGTTCCTGAGTATAACAGAGAAACTGGCATACTGGAGAGTCACATTCCTCGCATCTGGCTTTTTGACCTATAAGACTAAGAGCATATCGCAAGCTGATCATTAAACTCTACTACTGTGATAACATCTCCACTGCAAACCAGCACAGTGAGTGAAAGACAGGTTGGCCCTAATGGTGAGCTCCTCATGGCCATCACAGCTCCATCTCTGAGTGAAACAGGATTAGCAGAAACAGCAATAAGTGGACCACCGATCACTCTCACTACTTGAGGTTTCAGGAGGGCAGACACTGTCCAACTCATATTGGGATGCTCAGAAATCAGCACAGAGCCTGAAAATAGGTAAACACTCAGGACTATGTGACAAGCGGTAAGAGAATCAAAAAAGAAAATCCATTCATGCCCATGATGTACAACCCAGGAGCTATCAATTAATTCTAAGTGAAGAAGTGATTCTAAATATAGTTCCAGAGTCTTCCACTTGAAAATTCCAAACAAGATATATCAATGTTACATCTTAGCTAAATGTTAATGTTGTAGTTCTCAAAAAGTCCTCAAACTTAATACTTCCTTGGATAGAAATTTCTGCTCATCTCAGTTCTGATTGCTGCTCCCAATAAAAACCTTCTCCCTGCCTTGGGGTCTTCTCACTACCTGGAACACTCTTTCTCAGTACGTGTTTCTCACAGCTCTCCACACACAGACTCCATAAAACTGCACCTCCCAAATATTACCTTCTTCAAGGAGTCTTTCCTGTTTACCCTAGTGATAACTATTATAACTTCTCCCTGATTTAAGAAAAACAATGTTTTATCAGTAGTTTATAAAGCATGTTTCACACTGATGTAATGAAAAACTATTAGTAAACAGCCCTAATGCACATGGGTTCCAGGATGGATGAATTCAGTGGTTTTGTCCAGGTTTCAAGGCTGCTCTTACTTTTCATTCATTCCATTCCTTCTACGTCAAATGTCATCACTTTTGTACAATCCTGTTCCCTCTCCTCCCATAAATGTTCTTTAAGGAACAGCTTCTGAGTCACTTTCTCCTAAAGTATCTTCCCTGGCTCTCCCATCATCCTGAGTTTCAGCTGAGCTACATGTCATAACCATGTGCTTCCAAGGTACATCATCAACAAGGATACCAAAGCTCGGTGATAGGGTTAAATCATCTCCTATAGACCTGAGTTCCTTGAGGAATGAAATGGTATGTTAGTTTCCACAGTATTTCCAGTGCTTTGCTGGGCACTGGTGCCATATTGGTGCTGAACATTTTATGAATAGTTGAATTTATTCATGTTTGTATGTAATATCCTATACTAGACTATAAGATATTTGGGGTCAAGAAATTTTTAATTCAATATGTTTAGCACATAGTAGGTTTTTTAAAATACATCATCAATGAATGAAAGAATCATACAAATTTTAGGCTGGAAGTAAATATAGATTTTTTTTTAATGTAACTTCCCTTTGAGTCATGATGACCAAGATACATTCTATACATTTATTTGTGGAATCAGGATCAAGGTATGAATCTTCAGATTCCAATTAGAGACTTCATTCTGGCATACTGGGACCTTTTTGGATGAATGATTGACTGAATGAACACTATCTGAAATCTAAAACGTTAAACAAGCATCACTATGAATAGATACACTAAAAGGAGACTCTTTTTATGGTGACAAAACTTGCTGTCACCCTCCTTTTCATCGATTATCTTAATACATATGGTGGGCTGATAGTTACAAGCAATCAAATAAAATAAAAACAGGAATATTCTATATTAAAATTACTTTATCTTAAACATTAATACTTTTTACATCCAACAGATTTTTGTTCACAACCAAATCTGTCACCTGCAAGCATCCTGTACATTGCGGAGATACTAAGTCAAAATTAATACTACTTAGGCATGTAAATCTCAAAGATATTAAACTAGGATCAAAATGTCATGAATTCTGTGGATCATTTCTCTGCTCTTCCTTCCCTGCTAACCGTGATTTCAAGGCAATGTGACAGCAACTTGCACATTACCTGTCAATAGCAAAGAATGAGCCTTCATCTCTCTGAAGCCTTTCCTTCCTATCACTTCTAAATCATCTATAAAGAAATTGGTAATTAGGCTGCTAGAGACATCTGGGCTAAACGGATTTTGAACTGAGTGGTTTTGAAAAGCTGATTATTAACCTTTGGTAAAACACAAATAAGAGAACACACCAGACTGATTCTCAGCTTGAGTAGGAGAGAAAGGTCAGGGCAATGTGTCTCTGGTAGATTTAATTTTCTATACTGCTATTAGACACCCTAGATTTTTAATTGGATCACAATCACTAATGCTAATGACTTCTGAATCCAAAGCCAAATGAAACCCTCCGGATAAACCTGAGTTCTCCTATGTATTTTCTTTTAGAGGAATAATGGGCTTTATTTTCTACATAATTCAAAAATGTTACTATTTTAGGAAATGTCTACATGTTAATCTTCTAAATTATATGTGCTGCCTAAAGTAAATACAGTTAATAGTTATCTCCCTGTGAGCTTTTGTGTCATTAACACAAATTTAATAGAGCAGTACAAATACTGACATCACTTGCATTACATAGAAATATGCTTTCCAAATTTAAGTTTAAAAGCATATGTGACCCTAAAAAAAAATCATTATGTTTGTAGCAGTGTTTTGCCTTCTCTCCTAGAAACTTTCCTTCCTTCTTCCAGAGACCGCCTCTCCCAAACCAGAGCACCTCTCTCTTCCAACTAGGCAGTTCATTTTAACCCACTTAGGTGAAACTCTTCAGGTACTTTCTAATAAGGACTTAGCATGTGACATCTACCACCCCAAGAATTGCTAACTCTTCAAGCTTTAAAACTTCTCTAAGAAAAGGCTATGATACAGCAATTATAGGTAGAAAGACAAATATTTTGCAGAACACAGCCCAACCTATCCAACCTTGTCCAAATCCTATCAGGCGGGGAATTACCTTGCAACCTACTTGAAATTAAGAACTGTAGAAATTAATGGTAAAATGAAAATGCCTGTAGTCCTCTGCTATTGACAGGCAGAGAGGAAGATCTTTACTAACCTCTCCCTTAGGAATGCTTTCTTTCTTTTTAAAGAGGAACATCTCTGAGAAATTGTCCATAAAATCTAGACATAAATAAATTGAGCCCTCCAATTATCACACATCTCCTTCGCCTTCAACAATTGGTGAGTCTACAATCCTGTTCATCTGGTGGTGATTTATTTTCAAAGGATGAAAATTAAAAAGAATCACACCTTATAATTTGATTTGTTCATTCTTTTTCCTTTTTCTAAACTGAGCTCTCCTATATAACATCCTTAAGAAACGAAACTTTAAAACTCTCAATGCTTAAAAACTTCCCTAAACAGAATGATGTTATGAACATTCTCTATCAAAGGAAATTTGCTTAATATTTAAGAAAGATTCCCACCAGCAGTGCAAAAGTGTTCCCTTTCTCCACATCCGCACCAACATCTCTGGTCTTGGGATTTTGTGATATAGGCTAGTCTCACTGGAGTTAGATGATATCTCTAAGTAGTTTTGCATTTGCATTTCTCTGATGATTAAAGATCATGAGCATTTTTTCATATGTCTGAAGGCATATGGAGAACACTTAGAGATCTAAAAATAGATCTGCCATTCAATCCTGTAATCCCTCTACTGGGCATATACCCAGAAGACCAAAAATCACATCATAACAAAGATATTTGTACTAGAATGTTTATTGCAGCCCAATTCATAATTGCTAAGTCATGGAAAAAGCCCAAGTGCCCATCAATCCACAAATGGATTAATAAATTGTGGTATACGTACACCATGGAATGTTATGCAGCCTTAAAGAAAGATGGAGACTTTACCTCTTTCATGTTTACATGGATGGAGCTGGAACATATTCTTCTTAGTAAAGTATCTCAAGAATGGAAGAAAAAGTACCCAATGTACTCAGCCCTACTATGAAACTAATTTAAGGTTTTCACATGAAAGCTATAACCCAGTTATAACCCAAGAATAGTGGGAAGGGGGAAAGGGAAGGGAGGGAGGGGGCAGGTGGGTAGAGGGAAGGGGATTGGTGGGATTACCCCAGCGGTGCATCTTATAAGGGTATATATGAAACTTGGTAAATGTGGAATGTAAGTGTCTTGGCACAGTAACAGAGATAATGCCAGGAAGGCTATGTTAACCAGTGTGATGAAAGTGTGTCAAATGGTCTGTGAAGCTAGTGAATGATGCCTAATGATCATATCAATGTACACAGCTATGATTTAATAAAAGAAATAAAAAAAAATTTAAGAAAGATTAATTTGCCTAAAATATCCTACTAATCAGAAACATTGTAAAACTCCTACTTGAATTATAAAGATAAAAACCAACAAAACAGAATATTTAGAAATTTTCCTACATACAATGAGAGTTCCAGACTTCACACACTGCAGGATATAGAACAGATATTTCCAATTTTATTGTCATTTTTTTAAGATTGCATTTGATGTTTTTCATAAAAAAACTAAGCAATTTACACCTTCATTTCCTTTATTTCCTATATATTCCACATTCCTCCCTTCCTTTCCTGAAATGCTAATTTTCTTCTCTATGTCTTGAGATAGATCAATGTCAAGAACCAAAGCAGAGCTATCCCCATGCAAATGCATTTTGATGATAAATGCTCTGTTACCTTGTTCTTCCTGAGAAAACAAAATCCAGTGGCTATAAACAGAACAGGAGGAGAGATCCTTGCTCCTAATGCTCAGACCACCTCATGCCATTTTTACTACAACTCTCCGCTTTGGTAAACTCAACTTTTATACAACATACAACTTTCCTGCAGCATTCTGAAGGGCCGCTTTGCATTCAACAACCAACACTAACAATAACACTGTCTACAGGCCAACTCTTTTTTGAACAACACTCTATGTGCAATTATTTTAACCTCTTATTACACTGTCCCCTTATGATTTTATAAAAATAAGCAAAACTGATGAAATTACAATATAGGTGCCAATGATAAAAAAAATATATTACATTTATAAAATTAAGATGCAGATGAAAAAATCAGGCCTACTATAAAAGTGATCATTGTCCCCACTGGGATGAGTGATGTAATTAAAGAATATATAAAATAGAATGAGAATGTATACCCCCAAAGGATAAGACTGGAAATTTTATAATATTTTTTAGTACCCCCATGTAGTACCCCGTGTAGTCAAACTTTGGACATCTGATTATTGTGCACATTTATGAGCATATCATGGAGAAGCCCAGAGGACTCAACACACACACATTTTGAAATAGTAAACTCAGCAGTGCAATGCTTTTTTCTTTCTTTTTTTCTCATCTTGCTTTTTGTTTTTGTCATATATTTGGCAAATGATAAAACCAGAGCTTGAACAATATCATCATTGCAGACATCTCCGCAATAAATAAATAAATAAATTTCTGTGTTTACCCACTTGTTTCTGAAAGAGATCCTCCTGGACCAGAGAGGCAACTGGAGAGGGCAACTATAGTGATAAATGTTTATCCAAAGGAAAGAAAATGAATAGAACAGAAGACCCATGTGTCTCCATCTAATAATTTGGAATATTTTTGTGTGAGCCATATATTAGGAATTTTAAGCATGTCTCAAATAATAACTCATTTCTTAGCCTCTCAGCACCTAAAGTACTCTATTGGCCTTGGAGATTTGACTATGTAGGGTACTGCTATAGATTATATTCGTGTTTTAACAACACTTGTAGATACCTCATTTCTGTGACATTCGATGATGGGCTTAGACTACTGCCATTTCAAATTAAAATCCAGCCCGTTAGATGCTTAAATTTTATTTGCTACTAGTGAATGTTTTTCTTTTCACAAATTTTAACACAAATATTTTCTTGGTTTATTTTGAGAATTCTTCATTATTTTTAATCTAGATGAAGCTAAAGAGAATTTTTTATTATAAGAGATTTTATTTAAAATATATATTTGGGGCCAGGCACCCCAGCTCATGCCTATAATCCTAGCACCCAGGGAGGCCGAGGCAGGTGGATCACCTGACCTCCGAAGTTCGAGACCACCCTGAGCAAAAGCAAGACCCCATGTCTACTAAAAATAGAAAAACTAGCTGGGCATCATGGCAGGTGCCTGTAGTCCCAGCTACTCGGGAGGCTGAGGCAAGAAGATTGCTTGAACCCAGGTGTGTGAGGTTCTGTGAGCTATGATGCCATAGCACTCTACCCAGAGCACAGAGTGAGACTGTATGTCAAAAATAAATTAATTAATTAATTAAATATGTATTTGGATTTGTTTGCGATAGGGTCTCTATTGTCCAGGGTAGAGTACAATGGTGTCATCATAGCTCACAGCAACCTCAAACTCTTGGGCTCAAGTGATCCTCCTCCCTCAGCCTCCTGAGGAAACTGGGACTATAGGCATGTGCCAACATGCTTGGCTTACTTTTCTATTTTCTGTATAAACAGGGTCTTGCTCTTGCTCAGGCTGAGCTTGAACTCCTCTCTCCTTGGGCTAGGTTTATAGACATTACAGAACTCCTCTCTCCTCTGTCCTGGATTGATTTTTGTCTTTTCTTCATGTTTGAAAGAAATTCCAATACTTCCATTACAGAAGAAAATTTCTGCTTATTAGTAGTAAATAATTTGACAACACTGAATATTTAAGTAAGGGTTTTGAATAGACCTTAATTTTAAAATAAATGAGAGTCAAGAAAGAACAACTAAAAATGTTATTTTTTGCCAACAGTGTCCCATAGATAAAATTGAACTCTATGAACAAAATATAATTCACCAATAGCAAATAAAAAAATTTAAGATTATTAACTTTTTAAGCCCCCAATTAGAACAGCCAATTAATTAACACTACAAGACAATTAACCTTAAGGAGGTCATCTCTATATAAAAGTCGTTTTCTCTCCCTCCCTTCCTTCCTTCCCTCCTTCCCTCCCTCCCTTCCTTCCTTCCTCTTTAAAGTAGTTTTTCCTTCCTTCTTCCCTTCCTTCCACCTCAACCTGTTGCCTGGGTACTCCTGGGCTCAAGCGATTCTCCTGCCTCCACCTCCCAAGTAGCGGGGACTAAGGCACCTGCCACAATGCCCAGCTATTTTTTGGTTGCAGCCGTCATTGTTGTTTTGCGGGCCTGGGCTGGATTTGAACCTGCCAGCTCTGGTGTATGTGGCTGGCGCCTTAGCCACTTGAGCTCCAGGCGCCAAGCCAGTTTTCTTTTTCTGTCTGCTAGAACATGAGTATTTTGAGGGCAGTTCCTGCAGAGGATTCATGATGCACTTGAACCTGTGCTTTTTACATATTAGCCACTCACACATGAGAGTTGTAGGAGGGAGATGCCTAGACTGGTGGGGAAGAAGAGGAAAGAGAAATAAGAGTGGCTGTCATGTTCTGAGCAGGTGCACCATTCCAAATACAGTAGAAGGGCTTTTTCAGACATTATTGAGTGATTCTCAGCACAATAAGTTATTTTATATTTTAAGGGAAAGAGGGAGAGAGAATATGGAGAGACAAGAAGAGGAAAGGAAGGAGGGAGGAAGCAATTGGTTCAACCCTGAATTTTGAATGAGAGGAGCTTGTTTTTGGCTGACAGATTTAATACCAAAATAAAATCCAGTACAGATCTGACGTAAAAATATTGAAAGAAACTTGGACAAGTCTAAAGGGCAGATTGCTAATTAGAATCTTAATAACAATCTCATATTGGATATAAGAGAAACCATGTGAGATAAAGAAAATAAAACCACCAGGTCCAGAGGATAATTATCAATAAAGACCCTCATATTCAGTATTACACTGAAAAACGTGGACTTGATAAAAAGGTAACTTCACACTTCAAGTCACATTATACACACAAAGGAAATAAAGTCTTGTGGGCACATTCTTGCCACATAATCTTGATAGGAGTAGGTAGGAACAGTAAGTGAAAATTATTAAAATATATTGTTAATGTCCACTTTTAAATGGAATGTCCAACATTGCATTTTTTTTTTTTTTTTTTTTGTAGAGACAGAGTTTCACTTTATTGCCCTCGGTAGAGTGCCGTGGCATCACACAGCTCACGCAACCTCCAACTCCTGGGCCTAGGCGATTCTCCTGCCTCAGCCTCCCCAGTAGCTGGGACTACAGGCTCCCGCCACAACACCCAGCTATTTTTTGGTTGCAGTTTGGCCGGGGCTGGGTTTGAACCCGCCACCCTCGGCATATGGGGCTGGCGCCCTACTCACTGAGCCACAGGCGCCGCCCAACATTCCATTTGTTTTAATTGTAAAATACTCCACGAGGTAATATTTCAGTGTATGAAAATAAACTTTACATTTTGTACTTATCAATCTCTCTGGAAAAATGTTCTCTTCCTTTGTCCCTTCAGAATTTTCAAAAATACACATGATGACTGATGTGTTTTCTTTCGGCATAGATCACGTACATATCTGTCTACTGCTATTTCAGATATAACAACAACAATTAGGTGTATAATACAGAGAACTGTTAGAAAGGAAAGACACTGTTTGGCTAATGAAATAGCAGAAATACAATATAAATGGCCTAAGAAGGTGTAATCCTCACTTTGGTAGGGCCTCTGTGACTGCCCCAATGACAACTCCTACAGCAGAGTCAAGTCCATTAGCATCTTAACAACTGCAAAGTGGGTTAACTTGATAGCATACGTGACTCTATAACATTAAATAAGGGGACTCTTTCATGTGAGTTGAAAATATTAATAGTAATGGTGACAACAAATCTACTAATCATTTATTTTGCTTCAATAACATGTCATTTGCCATAATGCATACACTTTCAAAATCTCAAACAAATGGGCTCAAAACCAAACTGCAAAACAAATAAGCTGCCACCTACTGTGAAAGGGTAGTTTAAATATTTCAAAGGAATAACCTTAATAAAGATTAAGGGCTCTATTAATAAAAAAAAACATTAAAAAATCTAACAAGCTTTTCTGTTTCTTTTAACAAAAAAACCTTTCAAGAGTCAATCAGAGACACCGCGAGAGAAAATGCTATCCTGCTCAAATGCGCTGTGTAAAGTATAGCAACAAATACATTTAAGGGAAGTGGATTTTTATAATAATAAGTAAGTTTTTTTCTTCTCAGAGATTGCCTGTGAGGCACATGCTTCGGTTGTCTTGCGTGGCTGTGCTATTTGTCAAAACTTCCTTCATCATTTACAGTCTCAGAGTTCTTTTCCTTTTAGCTCAATGTTGTGATGGAATCAATACAAATCTGCTCTTAAAGTATCTGTCTCTGACCTGTGTTTGTTTTAAGCTGTATCATTCATAACGGTGATGGATTGGGTAATACTGTTCCTCTTTGTCTGCATGAAGCACCATGGCATAAAAAGCACATACAATTTATGCACAAGGTCAGACGAAAATTAATGGATAAAGAGCTAGATAAAATGGAGTTCAAGCTGAACGGGCTGAGTGCACTCTACAGGGTACGGACCAAGCAGGCAGTGCAAAGTCCATTAGACTTAAACACTCCTGAAGCATTTCAGAAGTGAAATCGTTTCCACAGGCTAACACGTAAAAGCACCAGGCTCTCACGGTTGCTACTGAGGGCCCACAGGTGTGGGCAAAGTGCACCTGCTCACCTGTTTCCATGGCATGGTCCATTTAGCAATTTTTACCTTGAGCAATAAACTCATTTGGGGTTATCACTACAGTTGAACAAGCTCTGCTTTGTTGTCATTAGTAACTTTCTCTTTTAAGCCTTTCCTACTAATACTATATCCACCATTCACTCTCCAACTTCACCCTGTGGATACTTAGGAGTTCAAAAACTGAGTGAAGAGGTAGGGCTAGACCATTCCAACAGAGATAAAGCTTCACGAGTCACAATTATGATCTGTTTTCTATAACACAGAATCTCAGACATCTAAATGCCAGCCAGCCACGCAGAAATTTATAACAAAAACAAAGACCAGCAATTGGAAATTATAGGATATGTCATGCAGGACACCATCAAAATCATCTGTGAGGACTTGGCTTGTAATATGTGTGCATAAAAATATGGAAATAAGCATTTTGCAGAGATTTAAGCAATGCTAAATCAATGGCTTTTTCCACATATCCTGTTGAGGAAAGGAATGGTACTGCTTTGGTAGATAAACAACAATGAAGCCAAGTCAATGAGGTTTATGCTAAGAACATCAGGTTTAGATTTTTTAAAACAATATTTGATAAGCAGATATGCAAGGCTTTTTCTGTTTGTTTTGTTTTCAGGGGACCTCATGGTAGCAGTGTGATTTGTCTCTGCAGTAGAGCCTTCAACCCTGTGAAACTATAAATAAACTGCTTCTGGAGGCTGCAGAAATTGCCCATTATCTCCAAGAGCATGCTCTGACAAGAGTTTATCGACATGAAGCCGAAACTCATCCAGAGCACCATGAAAGGGAAGTTTCCAGTGATGGTTTGGTCATGGTCTCTTTCAGACTGATTTCATGCCATAGGCAGGAGTAAAACTACGAATCAAAGTTGGTAAAAGCAAAAATAAAGTGCATAGTGGTAACATAGAGATTAAAGACAAAATCTGTCAACCCTTAAATTTGACATTACAATGCTCAATGAATTTTTCACCTAGCTTATACATAGACACAGGTATTTGAAGAGCTCATTTATTAACTACGACAGACAGGTTCTGGGTGTCAGTTAAACTGGATCGACTCTTGATTTTGCCATAAATTAAGTGTGGCTTTGACCAAAAGCACCATCTTTTATTTGTAAAATTAAGAGTCAGAAGGTAATCTCCAAAGGCTCTTCTATGTGCTAACAAAGCACAACCGAATCCTCCTCAAAATCTTCTATAATATTCTCTTCACATAAAAAGTCCCAGGTTTATGACCTGAGGACAGAGGTCTTTGCATTTTAACAGCAGTGCAGAGACAAGACTTTCTGCCTTGACTCCACAAGGCAGTTAGGCACATCAAACAACTTCAGGGAAACTCTTCATTTAGGAGAAAAAGTAATTATGATGAATTTGTACTGACTAGAAAAAATATTTTAAATGATAAGAGAAGAGTGAAACGACGAGTAATATAAAGCTAAAAAGGGAAGACATTAAGGCTAGACCTTTCTGCAGGGGGAATCACTAGACACCAGAATAACTGTTCAGAGAGGCACTTGAGTCATCTTCATTAGAGGCATTCAGAAATAGATTAGATTGAAACCTAGGAGGAAGTCAAGAAAAGACCATTTTTGAACTATAGGTACCATTCCTTGACTTGAAAAACAACTAAAGAACAATATAGCAACATTTCTACTAGCTAAGTTTTCATTTTCTTGCATATTTATTTCCCCCGTTTTATATACATTTAATAATACTATGTGTACTTATTAAACTGTCCTTGGACCATATTGATTTGTGTGATTCTATTTTCACCTATATCATAAGCATTTCAAAAGTTTATTATATTTAATACATTAACAAAGTTATATTTAATATTAATATTACATTTACACAATACATTATATAGTAATTTAATTTTAATATCAATATTATAAATTTGATATATATTAATAAAATTATATTATATATTAATAAAGTTAAACATATTATCATACATTTAACATTTTAAAAGCTAGTTAATAATCAATGTTGTTGATGCCTTATAAATTTATTCCAGTTGAATACAATTAGATTTTAATTTTTTGCAATTACAGTGATTCCTGTGCTACTTCTTTTTGATCATGGATGTTTTGATTTTTATCAAATTATATCCTCAAGTTAAATTCCAAGGACCAGAAATATCAAGGCAAAGAAGATGAGTGTTTCATGCTTCTTACTATGTACTGACACTCCTAAGGCCATAGGTATGAATGAATGGATTGCAACTCAGGGTTGCCATTTTAACATGTTCTGATAACCTAAGGTTAAAATTAAATATTAAATACAGTTTGATGCTAATATAAGATTAAAATACCTGTGAAAATACATAGCAATGCTTCAAAAATTGTGCCATCCTTGACCACTAGTGGAGATAAACTTTTCCCATAATTGGTTTATTCGGGGCTCGCTTCATGGGTTTACAACCTGGATGGTAACAGAGGGCCCCACACCCAGTTTCATGCTTTACTATTCCATCTTTAAATTTTTAAGAAATTTCTGAACAAAAGGCTTCTCATTTTTATTTGAAATGTGCCTCAAAATTGGGTTATTATTTGTTCTCTTTTGTTGCCTGCTGCTATTGTTAACACTCTTAGGGTTTTATTTTATTTCTGTAATGAAAGTCAACCAGCCCCACTGTTCATTTTATTTATTTGTTTATTTATTAATTTATTTATTTATTGAGACAGAGTCTCCCTCTGTTGCCCAGGCTAGAGTGCTGTGGTGTCATAGCTGGCCTCAAACTCTTGGGCTCAAGTGATCCTCTTGCCATTAGCCTCCCCAGTAGCTGCGACTAGAGGCGCCCGCCAGAACATTTGGCTATTTTTTTCTATTTCTAATAGAAACAGAGTCTCACTTGTGCTTGGTGAGACCAGTGCGGCCAGTCTCATACTCCTGAGTTCAAGCAATCCACTCGCCTTGACTTCCCAGAGTGCTGGGATTACAGACATGAGCCATTGCAGCCAGCCTTTTTTCAAACATTAAGGTTAAAATATGTTCCAAAAATTTTAGAGTCATATATAGAACATACTCTTATGTAACTTAAAGTAGGTATTGGTGCTATTAAAGTGTGTATAATTCTACTATATATTTATTTATTCCATAAATGAAAGAGTTAGCAGTGTGGAAGTTATCTAGAAACACAAGATTTATTTCACCAGGATGAAGACAGAGTTAAATTTCTGGAGTCTCAGGAGACTGGGGGACCCTGAACCATCTTGTACAGAGCTGCAGGCACTCTTCACAAGTCAGTTCACTCTGGGTCAACAGCAATCAGCCAGATAAATCTTGTTAATATTAAAACTGGCTTAAAGCCAGACTAAATTCAATTTTTTTCAATTCAGAATAGATGGAGCCATCTCCCTTGGCCATTAACCACATCTCTAACCTTCATGAACTTGCCTTTGTTTTACTTCCTCTATCGTATGGAAATGATAAAACTTCTCTCTCTCCCCTAAGAATGCTGCATAAATTACATCATGTAATGCTTTTTATCAGAATATTTATGGAAAATTGCTGTTAATTCTGCATTTTTTACATATGCAGAATATTTCCTAACTACTGCTCAATATTATGACTAAAATATGAATGAGGGTAATATTTACATTCTGTTTGTTTCAGTTCTAGTAGAAAAATCTTAGAATTCATGTGGGCATGCTCTTGGCAGAAATAACTTCTCTGATGAATATCTTAACTTCATTTAAGGCCAACTATGGTAATCGTAATTGTTCATCCTTATCTTATCAGATAGTTGGCAGAAATGGCAGAGACCTCCGTTCTTCAATACAGGGTACATCAAGAGTTGTCATACATATGGAAAATGGGGAATTGTAGCTGAAAGTACCTTTATTTACAAAATATTCACTATAAAAATTTCCAAAATATATCTACATCTTGGCTACCTTTTCGTAAAGTCTTGTGCAGAAACCTTTATGTCATATTCTATTAATGCTTCAGATTCCATCTCAACTCCTGAACAAATCTATTAATATCTATAGATACAGCAGAGAACATGCTATATAGAATAGTCCCATGTGGACTTTTTGATCGAAACTTGTCTCAATTCATCCCAAGAAAAAACTGGAAGAAAATGGTAGTTGTTTCTTAAAATCACCAATATAATACTTATCATTAAGTTACTAATAATCAGTAAGAAGTTATAATGGGGCGACACCTATGGCTCAAAGGAGTAGGGCGCCGGCCCCATATACTGGAGGTGGCGGGTTCAAACCCAGCACCGGCCAAAAACTGCAAAAAAAAAGAAAAGAAAAAAGAAGATGTTATAATGATTATTCTATGGTATTTTCTATAAAGAAGATCATTATATTCCAAGAAGTGCCACATGCTCAATTTGAAAATCATCAGCTCTTATTGGTTTTATAATACCGCCCATCAGCAGAATTATTTGAACATTTTAATTCACAATGATGATATTTAGGAGACTCTAAAAATTGTTCCAACATGATTAAATAATACCAAAGAGAATTAAATAATAAAATGTCCATTAAGACACTATAATCTCAGCAGCTGGACAACATTTAGGAAGCATTCAATTTATTAAGTGGCATAGATTGCACAATGAAGGCTGATATCTGAGTTAAGAAATATTTTTCTTAAACACACCAGATAGTTTATTACTTTCAGAGCTCAAGGCACAGTTTCCTGTGTGTTCTTTCCATTTTTGTCCATTCAGCAAAATAAATATCCATCTTTAGCCAGACTTTCATTCTCCCCCTAGAGCTATTAAAACTCAATTAATTGCTCAATTAATTGCCAACCTTATTTAAATGACTCACTGCTGAAATGCAAACAAACTTATAAAATGAAGTGATATGCTGAGATTCACAAGTAGTCACAAAGTTTAAACTTTAAGAAGACCATGCATGCCCAAGAGAGGAAGTGTTTTCATTAGTTAATATATCAATATTAGATAAATAAAGAAAAGCAAAAGCAAACTAATCCAACCTTGGCAAAAAGTGATGAGATACTCTGGTCATCTATTTCATTAAAGTGATACAAACAGATCCTACCTCAGAGGGTTTATAAAACTGTTATTGTACTCTGAGAATACCTAGTAGTTAGTAGTTTAGTAGTTCAGGTTACAAACAGGTGGAAGACTTCAGACCTGGAACTAAAAGGATGACATGTTTAAAGTTGGTACATACGAGTCTTGTTTTCCAAGGGTAAGCTAGATTTGGACTGAAGGATGATTGCAAATGACTATTTATTTATATATTTCCAAACAGGAAATATATAAATAAATATATTTCTGAATTCAGTTGCTGAATTCAGTTCTCAGAATGAACACTCAAGTTTTCTCTTCCCTTTCTAACTTCTTGCCTCAAATGCTCATAGAAAAAGCAATGATTTGACTTCAAGAATATTGCAAATATTCATTAAATACCTCTCCATGGAGTTGCCAAGGTGAAAATTCATAGGTACTGGTGAACTCTTTCTGTCTGTTGCTCTCTTTCAATTCTTCAAACTAAGTTCCAGGCTAACAAGCACCTTTGCTGCTCTGTCGTCCTCCCTACCACACCGACCCCTACCATAGGATGTCAGTCCGGAGTGTGTGTCTATAAAAATGTGGCTGCAGAGGAGACATATATGTTTATTTTTGCAAGAACAACAAGGTGCTTAAGATCACACATTTTTTCAGGAAATGTCAGGAAAACAAAGATGTTCACCTTCTTAGCAGGAAAAATTGAGAAAGGGAAAAAGCAATTGCTCGGTTTTTTACAAATAAGGTTAAGTTGCAAAAAACAAATGGAAAAAGGTTGTGACAAACATGGTGAGTCTAAGTCAAAATTCCATTAACTAAAATGTGTTAAATACAGTACTTACCACATGGCAAACACTGTTCTGGGTACCAAAGATGCAAAGACCAGCTAGGGATGGTTCCTCAAGAAGGCTGAGCTCCAGGCTCAGCTCTACTAACAGGAGGTAGGCTACAGCAATTTCAGCAGAGAAATGACTTAGGTCAGTTTTCATTTACAGATGAGAGATCCCTCACAGTCTTCAAATCCCCATGTGTTGTAATGGATGATATTTAATATGCATGAAGTTTGGAAGGGGATAATGTTTGCACAAACTGTTTATCTATCCTTAGAACACCAAACCCTCAAGTGTTGGAAGATTATGGAAGGCTTTTTTCTTTCCTCTTAAATATTAATGTGCACACTTCTCAACCAATTGTTGGCACATAATACCTGCAGCAATTTCTGATTCTATCACATTTATAAAAGATAATGTCAATACCTATAATAACTATAAACACATGATATTAAGTTTTGTTATAGTGCCATTTCCAACTTACTGAAATAATTCTGCATTTGAGGCAGACTTCCAAGATAGAATCAACGGCTCTTATTGATATTTGTAGGGGAAAATGATGGTTGTTGTATGGTCATGATTAGCATTTTTACAGATTATCTATTATATTTTATGTATTTTCTATTGTTTGCTAAAATTTCGGATTTTGGTTGGACTATAAAGTCAAAGTAAACACAATTTCTGTAGGTTGAGGCCATAGTAATGAAGATAGCATTATGTGTAGTTCTTGTGTTGTGTGGGTGTGTGTATATCTGTATACAAGTATATATTTATTTTTGTATGTATATACTACATACAAGTACATATTTATTTTTGTGGTTGATATACATAGTATATCAGGGCTAATACAGGAACAAAACAATCCATATTTGCATAATCATGTTTCTTTTCTGAGCATCTCTAATTGCATATTTTACAGATAGAGCAAAATTCAGCATAACCAAAATAAGTTTTTCTTCACCAGTAAATCTCCACAAATATATTCTTTTCCCTGCAGGCCCAATCGCAGCACACACCATCTTTACAAAACCAAAGCCAGCCCGGAAGGCATCCTTGGTGTCTGTTCCTTAGTGGCAATAACCAGTTGCTACTGATACTACCTTTTGAGTCACCCTACATCCCTTTTCTTGTGATCGCCACTGTCACTAGAGCAGTGCAGATCTTCATCCTTTGTTGTCTATTTTAACTTAAGTACCGCGCTCTTCCAATTCAATCTCCTTCCATACTGCACCCACAGCTATCTCTCAGAACTCTAAGGATTTCACTAAGATTTTACAGATTCAAACCTTTTCCCTCAAAGGCTCTCCAAACTCCTCAGCTTCCTTTTCCCCCAGCTTCTCCAAAATGACTTGGAATCAAGAATCTGAGCTACACTGCATTTTGTGAATATATCACACACTAGTGGTATGTCTGTCCTTCCTTCTGCCTGGTAACATCGATCTGTCTGGAGAACACCAAGGGATCTTTGAAGGCTTAGCATGAGTGTCACCTCCTTTGGAAAGACTCTCCTAAGTCTCCAGTAGACTGAGGATTGCCTATGTCTGTTCTAGAAGCACCTTTAAACATATTTTTGTTATCCCCCTGAGACTCAAGTGCAGTGGTTATAAAGCACAGTCACAGAGCAGCAGTCTCAGCATCACCTGGGAACTTACTGAAAATGCAAATTCTTGGGCCTCGCCCTAGACCCACTAAATCAGAAACTTCAGGGATGGGTTCCAGCAATCAGTGTTTCAACAAGGCTTCCACTGAATCCTGATGGCACAATGATATTTGAAAGGCCTGAGTCTACTGGAATCATGTTTCCACATCAGTCTCTACATATAATTGAGATTACTTAGTGGTTTTTATCTTCTTCTTTTCCTCTGAATATATAATACATATTTATTGAATATAGAGCAAATAAACCAATAATTAAATTTGGAATTTTATAGTTAATTTATTATTCTTTATAGAGATTCTTAACACATCAAAAGTCTGTCCATGAGATAAACAATTAAAAGGTGAAATTGATCATGTCAAAACAACAGTGTCTATGATGGACTACCAACAGTTTTCTTATGATATATATTTATCATGAAAAATGAGTAAGATCACATGAAGTTCTTTTTAAGCAAGATAACAAGAAAATTCATAATGTGCTATTAAAATCCAAAGGAGATGTACAATTTCTTTCTTTAATGAATCAACTGGGGATATTGTGGATCCTTACCTCCAACCTTTATATAGTGTGTTTATTAAACACGGTTTAATATTTGTGCTTCTTAACACTTTATTCTTTATATATCTGATGTGAGAAGCTATAATGATTTGATTCATAATTTAATCCAATGGTTCCAATGGTTCCAAACACTTCAAACAAAGACTCAGAAAATTTCTCTAAGCTGTCAACACAGCACATGCTCTACCTATTGGTTTAAAGATTACAGAGACTTTGGATACCACGAATAATAACCGAGCATAAACCTAGGCTAACATGTAGAAAGGCAACAGGATCTGCTCACCTGGCTAAAATATTTAGACACATATTTTTAGATGGAAAAGTGTTTGAAATCAGAATTGTAGTTTATTCCCCACCCTCCAAGGCCACTTATAGCATCTTGATTCATAGTCTTTGTTTACTACATTGGCTAGAACAGAATTTCCACGTAATTCTTCTCTGTTTAACATTGTGAGTAAAGTGCATGAGACAACTTTCAAATTACATAGAATTATCAGCGTAAATCCTTTAAACGTCAGTCCATCTCACGCATTATATTCTGCCCCTCCTATTGTGGCATACTTCTGTCATTGTTCTCATTTGTGAATTTATAAAAAATGATTTACAAGTATTTCAGAGGTTCTTGAGGACAGATAATATATCTCGCCTCTGTCTGTCCAGCTCTGACACAGTTAGCAGGAGTTGTACGATAATGCTTGCGGAGGGGAGGTAGAAAGAAGGACAACAAGGACGTCCGGTGCGTTGGAATTAACCACTTCACTGACTGGCTGAGATTTGGACAATATGAAGATCATTCTTTGAAATGGATTAAACTAAATAAAGAGAAATATTATAGGGCAGGATTATGTTTCTCCTTTTTACTCATTGCTTGATAGCATTCTATTCACAGCTGATTTTACGCCACAGAATAGCACAGAGGTGGCATTCTATAGCTAATTCACTTTAAAAATAGGCAGTTTAGCTATTTCAAGAGCTTTTGAAAGTGGTCATAGCATTTTAAATGTTAAACAATGTAACTGTAGCACTGTGGCTTCTTTTATACCTTTATTCATTTTAAGAAGAAATCATACGTTTATGTTATTTGCATTAGGAAATACAAAAAAAAATACACAAAACCAAAACATAGTGACTTTTAATTTTTTTTATCCTTCCATTATACAAGATGTAGAGAGACTAGTGTGTTCCATGGAAAAACCCTGCATTGTAAAAAAAGTTTTTAAGTATTCAATGAGGAAAAAATGAACTTGAATCCACAATGCGTATTATATTATTAACTAATTAATGTTATATAATGTGCTGGCAATAACACAGAATGTGAGAAAGAAAATGGATTTATGAGATCTGAGTTCTCATCCTAGACATGTCACTTTGGTTGTACAGAGTCTAGAGTTTACATGATCCAAATCTATAAGGAAACTGATTTCAATACTCAATAATTTGATTAATAAACCATGGTGAAGAATCAATGAGAGTAAGTGTATTGCTATCTCATAGCATCGTAAAATCAACACAGTACTTTCTTTCTAAATGTGAAAGCATTGATTAGCTGAAGTTTTTGACTAATTGTCCCATGGCTTATTCTTCATCACACACAAGATTCTTTTCATCTTGGACAAAACACTATGTTTGGTATATAACACGCAATAAAAAATAATGTTAAAAGTAATATGCATGAAATTTCAAAACTGGAACTTTGCTAAATGCATTATCTTTATTATAGATAATCTTGTGGCAAAATATGCCCAAGAAATATGGTGACTGTTCATTCATATCATGTTTATTAATTCAAATTAACATTTATTGATCACTCGTTCATTCAAAGATTCTTAATAGGTCCTGCGCAGTAAAGAAATAAGAAACCCACCGTCCCTCCCATGAAAAGAAGCCACATTCTAGACTCAGAGCAACAAAAGACACATATATGGTTGTGAACCAAAGTACTTGAATGGAATATAAAGTATATATATATGTGTGTGTGTGTGTATATATATATATATATATAGTTTCTATTTATTTATTTATTTTTGAGACAGAGCCTTACTCTGTTGCCCTGGGTAGAGTGCCATGGCGTCATAGCTCACAGTAACCTCTCATTTGGGGGCTCAAGTGATCCTCTTGTCTCAGACTCCTGAGTAGCTGGGACAAGTGCCCACCACAACACCCGGCTATTTCTAGAGATGGGGTGTTGCTCTTGCTCAGACTGGTCTAGAACTCCTGAGCTCAGGCATCCACCGCCTCAGCCTCCCAGAGTGTTGGGATTATAGGCGTGAGCCACTGCAGTGGGCTTTGGAATACAAAGCATTTACGTAAAGGTATTATCAGATCAAAGCAGGATATTGACCAGATCTAAGGAATTGGAAAAGGCTTCAAAGAGTTAGATTGTGGATGAGAAATATTTACCAGGTGGTGAAAAGAAAGGCTAGGAAATCAGGCAGAAAGAACACCATGTGGAAGTAAGCATTGGGAGGAACGTAGGCTGTTTGGAGGGGGGGACTAATGGTGTTCATGACGGGAAGAAAAGGTCAGTGAAGAGGGTGGGAGCCCAGAGGTCAGACTGAACAGTTTATTATTTTTCCCACTGGCCTGGTGAATTATCAGAGGGGTGAAAAAGGAACGGGGTATGATCAGATTTCATTCTTTAATGGTGGCTTTTAACATTTCTCAGTGTGTGCAGGAATATCACAGGTCTCTTGAGCCCATTCCACAAATTTTTGACAATGTTATATCAAAGGGGAAGTAGAGTCCTATTGATAATGAATGTGTCACGATACCATGAGGCATAAAGACAGAATACATGAAACAAATGTTTGTGGAAAGCGTTATCAATAACAAAAATCTAAGAAATGAGACCTTCTTGGCTTTGGAAAAATAAAGGAACAAGTTAACGTACAAAGAAAGCAGTAAGCATTGACGTATAAATAATTGACAACCCTGGACAGATTCAAAATGACGCATGACACTTAAACCTTGAAGCAGTAATAAGGAAATAGCTTATAATAAAAGCACAATTACTTAAAGCGACAGACCTAAAAAGTGGCGTGTATATAGTAATTAAGTTTCTCTTGTACAGTACTGACCCAGGACATGAGTATAATCTTTCCTCAGTTTTGAAAATATGCTACACATGTTGCAGTTTTCAGTGCCTTGTGGATTTACCTGTGCAAGAAAACAGCATCTGAATGTAAAATAACACGGTACCTGATGGTTGGAACCACATGATTAGAGATGTCTTTGACAGGTTAATAAAAAGTAGTCTAAATCTTAAGTTGTCCGTTAGGACACCATTTTCAGACCTACTCTAAGTAGTAAGCTATGATTTAGAAAATTATCTAATTATAGAAAATGGCTAACAGGCAGTGGAACCACTTATAAAACCAACAAAATGGGTATTACAAAGTCAGCTGGACAAAAGCAGCTGTATATACATGTGTATGTATGAGGGAACTTCAAAAAGTTCATGGAAAATGCATATTATTAAAAAAGCTATTCATGCATTTCAACAAATGTTTGCACCAAAATAAACTCATACTAATTGGTTATAACGCATCTGAACAAAATCTGCTTTGAAGCACTAAGAAGATAAGACGTCAAGTTAAAGGCTGGGATCGGGGCTCACACCTGTCTTCCTAACACTCTGGGAGGCCAAGGCAGGAGGATTACTTGAGACCAGGAGTTTGAGGTGAGCCTGAGCAAAAGTGAGACCCCCATTTCCACTAAAGTAGAAAAATTAGCTGGGCATGGTGGCGGGGGCCTGTAGTCCCAGCTACTTGGGAGGAGGAGGATCATTTGATCCCAGAAGTTTGAGGCTACTAGGAGCTAGGCTGAGGCCACTGCACTCTACCCCAGGTAACGAAGGGAGGCTCTGTCTCTAAACAATTTGAAAAGAGCCCCTAACAGAAGAACTAGTTTTGCTGAAATTGTAGCAAGAACAATCATCAAATTTATGGTGAAGCATGGGTGGGACAATGGTGAAATCATTGATGCTTTAGGAAAAGTTTACAAGGACCATTTCTCCCCCGAATCAGTGGTTTACAGATAGAAAAGTTGTTTAAGAAGGACAAGACAATGATGAGGGTGAAGTCCACAGCAGCAGACCATCCACATTGGTGTGTGAGGAAAATTTACTCTTGGTCATTCCCTAACTGAAGAGGACGACGGACAATTAACCACAGAAGCAACAGCTAACACCACGCTATCAATAGGTTCAGCTTATACAATTGCAACTGAAAAACTCAAGTCAAGCAAACTTTCTACTAGATGGATGCCTAAACTTTTGTACCCAGATCAGCTGGAGACAAAAGTGAAGCTTACAGTACTGATTTGGTGCTTTCTGACTTATTTTTGTTCCCCAATCTCAAATCTATGTTATGTGTTTATGTGTGTGTGTGTACCTAAAGGCCTCCTATTATTCTTCAGTTAGTGAGGTAAAAACGACTGCACTGACATAGTTGAAGTTCCAGGACCTTCCGCTGTTTAGGGATGGCCTGAATGGCTGGAATCGTTACTTTCTGAAGTGTCCTTGCTTCCCCGTGCTCATCGGCACGAGTGTCTATCATACGCACAGTGCTGGTACTACTTGGTTCGTCTGTTCAGTTACAGCGAGAGGGGTGTAAAACCATTCATGCACTCATGTCTTTTCATATATTTAACATAATTTTGTATTATTTTTCCAATATTCTAGAGATTCCGTTTAAGGAATCCACTCCCAGCATTTGCTAGTAAGTTGTATAGAAATATAACAAACACACTTTCCCTTTTAAAAAAATAATAAATAATACAATGAAATTTTCAACATTGATCTTACAAGATAAAATTGAGTCGGTCGTCTCTGGAGTGCTTAATTTTTTCTAAGTTTAACTGCAGCGTTACAAAAAGAGAGAAAAGTAAAAGGAAAGAATAGACAGAGGTTTGAAGATAGATGGAAAATAAAGTTATTCTACATTTCACTTTATAAAAAGAACAGGGAAATCTGGGGCTCCACAGTAAATGACCTTCACTCTCCTGGGTCAGTTTCCAGCTGTCTTGGCTCTGGCAAGGTATAAGCACTGAAATAACTAACAATAGTCACTATTTTAATCTGCTTTAAGCCATTTGGAGATTTTCTCTATGGTTTAGAAAGTCTGGGATATGAATGTCCAGGCATGAATCAGGTTAGATGCCATAAGGAAGTTTAGGGATTGGTGGGATTTAATTTCATTTGAGTAATATTAATGGCCACGAGCATCATTCCTCTGCACTATACTAACCACCACACCCTGAAAAATAGTCTCACTCAACATGTAGATAGGTCGATTTTCTTAGCAGTTTTTCTTGCTTGGACAGATTTATATATTCTGGTAAAATCACATGACTTTTTGCCATATTTAAAAACGGGTGAAATTATAATTGCATTAATAAGATACTGGCATTATGCCAGGTGCTCCTGAGTCCTTTGCTTGTAGTATTTCATATACCTTTCAATGTTACTACACCCTCATTTTGCAGATCAAAAAGGTGTTATGGATCCATTAATCTCATAAACCCACTTGACCTCTTTCCACCACGATCTGTCAGTCACACAGGAATTAAAATTCTATTATAACCAACTAAACTCATAAATAATTTGTAGATATAATATGAACAGTTATTTTTAAAATAATTGATAATACCCTGGGGGTTGTAAAGAAGTAAATTCTATTAACAGCATTGATTAGTCTTCATTAAGTCTTCTCCGGCCCGTGTTTATTCCCTTCTTTACCCTAATGTTGGTCTGTACAACCCATTTCATATTGTTCTCTCTGTGGTGTCCTTGTTCAACCCACTCCTTCCAGACTGGGAAGAAAGACCATTATCAAAACAGGGTACTCAATAGGCTGACTTGGTTAAATCATTCCATCTTAAGTATTCAACAAAGTGAGGTAACAACATACAGGCATGACATTTCCTATGGCTGGTTGGATGACTGGCTAAATCAGGGAGAGAATCCACACCTCCAGCTCCCATTCACTGCAACAAGCTGCTTGCCCCCTTGGGATTACTGCCCCTGCCTTTGGCTTCTATTGCTTTACACACATTTGCCACCAGTATTTCTTGACTCAATATATACTTCAATACTTAGTAATAATACAAAATTTTAAAATTTCACATCAGAGTCAAAGATGTCATCTTACCCAAATTCCTCATTTAAGGAACTGAGACCAAGAGTAATAAAGAAACCAGAGTTCAATGTTTGCCTTTTTAATTTTTTATTTCACATTATGCAATAACTTACAAATAATAAAAACCTGCACAAATACCAGTTAATACTACAGCACCTGTTTTGACCATTATTTAGATTTTGCCTTTGGTTTGTTCAGATTTTAGTGTCAGTTGCTTGGGTTTCTAATAATTCTACTCGCCTCTTACTAGTACCAAAAAAATCTGACAGACTAAATTCAATTTAAAGTAATGCAAGTTTTTTCCTAATTTCACCAACCTCTTACTGCTTCAAAAATGAGAATAAATTTATCTTGGCTTTTGCCACTGTTGTAGCTAAACATACTTCTGGAATTTGAAAATATGTAATTAAAAATATTTTGACTGCTAGGAAAATATAGCCCTTTTATAATGATATTCCTTAAAGTTTCCTAATCATATAAAATTCAATATAAAGTTGAGTGAGGGGAGAAAAAAATCAAAGTAAGTTTAATAGACTAAAAGTTTTCTCATATCCCTAAGGGAAAATAAAGATATATTTACATTTGAAATACTTGACCTCAATCCCTAGAAAGCTGTATGTGATCTTTATGGCCAAGTAACCAAGAAATTTGAAGCTTGTTATAAGAAAGAAGCAAACCACTTAGTAGAAGGGGAAAAACTTAAATAAAGATCCATAAATGTACATCTACAGTGGTGAGTAATTTTTTCAATATATGTTTTCATTGATTAGATGAAAACCATAAATCCTCAAAGACGTCAACAGATACTTGAAATAATCAAGTCTCTAGAATTAAGCAGTAAATAATAGTTCTCTGCATCCCAGGCAGGGTCAATAGCCTTCAACAAGCTACCAGTGATGCAGCTATTCTCCCTAGAACACATGTAGCTCCCCGGTGACAATTTTAGGTAAACCTGATCTTTGACTATATAGTGTAATTGGCTTTAATTTAAGGATTTTTCTTTTACTCTGTGACTTCTACCCATGAGAGTGAAAGCCAGCAAAGCTAGGCTAATTTGCATTCTGAAATTTCATTCTGTGTTTTTATTTTCCTTTGGAGGGTTCTTGTTACAGAAGAGCTTCATTAACTTAATTAGGCATGATCCAGTGGGCCCATACAAATGAGGCTAGCCACAGTGTCTTTAGAATGGACAAAAATAAGAAGCCAGCTGTAGTCTTTATATTTTGAAGAAAATCTTACCAGCTGACACTTCTTTGTGTCACAGTCACATTAAGCTTGTGACAACTGCAATAACCAAAACATGTTTTGGAAATCTTAGTCTGCAGCACCACAAAACAAAAAAATACGACAGTGGATGGGGAATGAACTATTTCTTCAACCACAATTTTTTATAGTCCTCAAGTTCTTTGTTTAAAAACATAAATAATAATCCTTTGGCAGCAATATATTCATATATCAATCTATAACGATTAAAGTGGAATTGTAGATTCCATATGCGTTTGAAGGGACCAGGTATTGAAAAACACCCAGAAGGAAAGATATTTTCCTTTTCTTCTAAATAACAGATGAATGTGCATATGCACACGCTAAATAACATTAGACAATGGAAAGAACACCAGATCCTCCCTGTCCTGTGGCCTTAGAAATTTGTGGATTTTGCCTTAGTTTCTTCATCAATCAGCAGGAATAATGACAACCCTCATTCTTATTAAGAAGAGGCTAGGGCGCCAGCCACAGACAAGAGCTGGCGGGTTCAAATCCAGCCTGGACTTGCCAAACAACAATGAGAACTACAACCAAAAAATAGCTGGGCATTGTGGTAGTCCCAGCTACTTGGGAGGCTGAGGCAAGAGAATCGCTTAAGCCCAAGAGCTTGAGGTTGCTGTGAGCTGTGATGCCACAGCACTCTACTGAGGGTGACATAGCGGGACTCTGTCTCAAAAAAAAAAAAAGACTTTTTAGGTAACTCACCTGAAGAATCATTTGGGTGATTGTGAAAATAGAGATTTGTGGGCCATATTTCAGACCAGCTGAATCAGAATTTCCATTGAGAAGCCTAGGAAATTGTATTTTTATACAAGTTATTCTTACCGGTTGCTATAAATGAACATATAAACTATCAAAGCTCTATAGAAAATCTCAGGGATACGTTTATGACCTCAAAATTATGCAGAATTTCCTCAAAGTTTTACTTGGTGGAAACAAGTATATTTACAGGAATTTATTTTGGTTAACCTTTACATTGTGAGGAACAGCTGTGCTAAACAAATCAACCAAATGAGCTCTTTCAGGAAGCTAAACATAATTCTCTTCTGCTTGTGGGATAAGCATAACTTTTTACTGACAAACACAAGAAGTCGCATCTCACACAATAACATTTAAAGTGGTAAAATACTCTACAAATGGTTCTCATGAATCTTGGGATTAAATAATAAAAACTTAAGTATAACTGCAGTTCCTTTCAGACTGGTCTCCCGATTCTTTATGAATATATCCTCAGGAAACACAAGAAATTTGGAAGAAAAAAATATGACATCCCTCCAACCTAATTTTAATAATGATCTGAGTTAATAATGTTGAAAATAAGATGGTCCTTGGAATGGGGATTGACTGTCACCAGAAGCTATTTGTGACTTACAAACTGGAACATGGAGTTCAGAACACAATCCAATTTCTCTAGATGACAGTGAGTTCCCGGCAGAGGTTGTTCCTCTCCAGAAACCTGCCTCGGATGGCATGCTGGTACTTGGAAGCTTTGGCATGTCTACCACCTCAGAAATCAACAAAGTCATGCTTCCATCTGAATGAGAAACTTGACACGTTCTTCTCACTCCTGACTACACCCAAACACCCTGTTACAAGATTTTGTAGAGTGCAGTGAACGCAATTAAGGTCTCATGGTGGCTAGCTGCAATTTCAAATGCACGCTCCTACATTTGGGAAATGTAAATTGAGAAATCTTCTAGATGTGAATCATGTGTAAACAATACATTTTTGCTTTCATGTGGTCAACTAATAATGACTGGTCATAGGGAACAAAGATTTCTGGGGTTATGACCTTTGTTTTTCGCAAACGAAATATAGCTGCACTTTAGGGTATAAAGACATTGGTCAGTCTTAGAGAGCTGGAATTGATTTTATTATGGCTGATAATGGAAACCAGATGGTCAGAATGTCTGCAACAGATATAGCCTCCCCTATGCCAAGCTGCAAAATAGCTCGAGAAAAAAGAAAGTTCTTAACACAACATAAAAGATCTGCAGGGGTGACAGAATTGTGGGCTTCTGAGAATAATGGCTTGTTCTGTACTAGGTTGATCATACCTTCCAAAAGATTGTATCTAGAGAACACGTGCCCTATCATGTGTCATCCTAAAATATGTGTGAGCAGATTCATGAGAGGTGTGCAAGAAGCTGTGGCCAAGCTTCTCAGGCTTTTGTCCTTTCCATTTGTGGATGATGGTTCACCAAGTTTTCCATACTTCCCCTCCCAGAGGTTTTATTTTTACATTTAAAGCCTATAGCTGCTGTCCCACCCTGCAACCCACACACAGTAAGGACACTGCGATCACTAACTGGCACCACAGAGGAGGGCAGTGGACGTTTTCAATCAAATGAAAGAGTCATAGGAACTCCAGAAGTGTTTCTTTGGTGTAAGAGCAGGGGTCACAAAGGCATAGAGATGGTAAATAGAAAATATACCAGAGGCCTGTATCCAAACATACTAAGCTACAAACCAAATAGCAGGATGATTCTGAATAAAATCAAAGTAGGTAATTAGTTTCCTATTGCTGCTCTAACTAGCTCCACAAACTTGATAGCTAAAAACAAAAACACATGTTATCTTAAAGTTTTGCAGGTCCGAAGTCCCATATGCGATGCACTGAGTTACAGCGAGGTGCTGGCAGGACTACAGTGCTCTGCAGAGGGTCTAGGCAACAACCCATTTCCTTGCATTTTCCAGCAGAGGTTGCCTGCACTTCTTGACTTGGGATGCCTTACCATATTCCAGGCTAGCAAAGGCCAATTATCTGTCTCATTCTGTTTCATTCCACTTGCCTTCCACTTAAGCACTCTTGTGATTGCACTGGACTCACCTGGATGAGTCAGACTAATTGCCATATCATGAGGTCAGCTGATTTGTAACATTAATTCCACCAGCAACCTTAATTTCTCTTTGGCTTATGCATTCACAAAGTTCCAAAGATTAGGACCTCGGCACCTCTGGGAGGGGGCAGGTTGGGGGCTTTATTCAGTTTACTGAAAAATGAAAATCATATTTTGCTACTGCTCTGTGGATGGTTAAAACTTCTTCAAAGGAAGACACATCTGTATGTCTCAGGAGGGAGAGTTCATTCACCTCACTTTGACTTCAGTGCCTTCTATTCACTGATCAAGGTGGTTCTTTGTTGGCAATTCTGATTTAATTTTCAAAAGATAACTGCTTGATTGCAATCAAAATCGAACAGAATAATTTATGAAAAATGGAAACAAAAGGAGAAAGAATGTGGGAGGAGGTGGACAGTTTCCAAGTGATTTAATTGAAGATTATTTTAAGATTTTCTAAAGCTCAGATTCATAAGGATAAGTCTAGTTGACTAAAGTACCACATTTGAGAGTAACGAAAAAGTTGCCATTCCACAAGCCTACACAGCAAACCAAACTAGGAAGAACAACCTCACTAACATATCACAGAATTTCAGATTAAACAAGGCAACTCTACGTCATTTACAACTCTAAATCAAGCTTTAAATTTGAACTCTTTATTCACTTTGTCACATTTTAACTATATAGAATAAACTATATAGATAAGCTATATAGTTTTCAGTCTAAAGAGCTGAGTAGTAGTCAGTAAGTTTAATTCTCTTCCTCCAAGTTTAGATTTGATACAAGTAGCACAAATTTCTGGGCAAAGGAAGAATAAATTTGAGACAGCTAGTTGTTAGCTACATAGTGTTAAGTGTACCATCCTAATATATATCCATCATAATAATTTTGCAATGAAGTTCATGGGCTCATAAAGTATCAAAATAGAGTGACGTTTAACAAGGAAACTTACATTTTAAAAGAATTCTCTCAACAGTCAAATAGGAGTTATTGACCAACAGATCTTCCACCAAACTAAACCCTTCTAGATACATTCAAACAACTCTCCTGTTAGGCTCTTCTTGGAGGTTAACTCCTTACACAATCACTCAAACTCAAAGTACTCTCCACAATTCTATCCATTGAGATAAAACCTGAGGAGGTCATATATAATATCCTTTCTCCTTTAGCTTACTAAACTTTAAAACCAGTCCAGCTTCTTGTGTGTCAGTGATAATAAACAAAGTGCACACTGCTCATAAGGAAGCAGAGTTGACCCTTAAGTGAGTAACTGCTTGTCATTCCCACCCAAGGGCTGGAATAGCTCTAAGAATGAGCACTGCTCATTCTTCGTGGATATACCAAGGATTGCACATCCTTCATTTTGATTAGTGTGAACATCAGGGGCATTCACACTTGAGATATTGACTGCCTTGACTTCATAGTTCCTTAATGCATCTCAGCCACATAATAAGCAGGTTCCCTGAAGTCTTTTCTTTATGACAAAGGTTGAACTGCCTGGTTACTGTGTGGTGGACACTGGGATGATTAGTGCCTTGAAGCACACAAAGGTGATTGTGCTTGAAGATCTTGGCTCAGTGCCTCAAAGGTAACAAATACTTACGATATAACAAGCTAACGGAGCTAGTACATAACTCTGCTCAAAGAAGTCAAGGAAAAGTGGTAGCATTTGAATTGCACCTTGAGGGATTGGGTAGAAGTTTGGCAGAGAGAATAAGGAAAAATAATACAGCCAAATCTGAAGGCAATTCCCCACGGCCTTAAATAAGTACTATTACATTTCTGACGAGGATGATTTGTTGATGCGAAAGGAAGACATGGGGAATGAACAGAAGGCAATGCTGGAAAGGCAGGCTGAGATGAAACTAGGAAAACCTTACTTGTTCTCAATGTTGAGGACTTCATTATTTTCTTCTTCTTTTTTTTTTTTTTTGGAGACAGAGTCTCACTCTGTTGCCCCAGGCTACAGTGCGGTAGGGTCACAGCTCACAGCAACCTCAAACTCCTAGGCTCAAGCAATCCTCTTGCCTCAGCTCCCGCCACCGTGCCTGAGATAGTTTTTCTATTTTTAGTAGAGACAGGGTCTCTCTTGCTCTAGAGCAGCGGTTCTCAACCTGTGGGTCGCCATCCACAGGAACTGTATTAAAGGTTCCTGGCATTAGGAAGGTTGAGAACCACTGTTCTAGAGCTCAAGCAATCCACTGGCCTTGGCCTCCTGGGGTACTAGGATTACAAGCGTGAGCCATCATGCCCGGCCATGGAGACTCTTTTGGAAAATCATGCCTAAAGTAGAGTCTGAAAATTAAGTAAGAAGCAAAATTCTAAACTAAAATTATCTGACTTAAAATGGGGCTTGCATGATGGATGATTATCTTCTGTAAGGTCAAGTTTTGCTAAGAACAGTAGGATGTAAACTTTAGCACCTCAGATGAAAGATGCTTGACTACAAATTCATAATTTATCTATGGTCTCCCTGGACTATTTGGTTTTAATTCCTAGAAAGCGGTATGAAACAGCATGTATACAGACTTGGTGAAAGTCCACATGCTGTTTATTGTAAACTTGCCTTTTTATACTGTTTTTGCTTTTAAGTATAAAGCCGATTTCCAGACTATAAATGTGTAGATATAACTACTGTATCTTCTTACAAGGACATTGACTCCTTCTTGTAAACTCCTAATTCCTTGAATTATTGCAGGAGAAACATGTTACCAATGTTGTATAGGCACTGGTACTTCACTGGTAGAAATGCCTTGAGATACAAGAATGGAAGAAAAAGTATCCAATGTACTCAGCCCTACTATGAAACTAATTTATGGCTTTCACATGAAAGCTATAACCCAGTTATAACCTAAGAATAGGGGGAAGGGGGAAAGGGAGGGGAGGGAGGGGGGAGGGGGGAGGAAGGAGGGGAATTGGTGGGATTACACCTGCGGTGGATCTTAACAAGGGTATATGTGAAACTTAGTAAATGCAGAATGTAAATGTCTTAAAATAATAACTAGGAAAATGCCAGGAAGGCTATGTTAACGAGTGTGATGAAGATGTGTCAAACGGTCTATAAAACCAGTGTATGGTGCCCCATGATTGCATTAATGCACACAGCTATGATTTAATAATAATAATAATAATAATAATAACAAAAAAGAAATGCCTTGAGATAACTGATTCTTTATTGGGATGGAACACTGTATATTAAAAGGTTTTGAGGCCACATCCTTAAGAGGAGGAGTGGCATATTTTCAATGAAAGAACCATATAAAACTTTAGAAAATAACAACTTCCTGGCTCTGCGCCTGTAGTACAGTGGTTACAGCACCAGCCACATACATGGAGGGTGGTAGGTTTGAACCCGGCCTGGGACAGCGAAATAAAAAAATAGCCAGACATTGTGGTGGGCACCTATAGTCCCAGCTACTTGGGAGGCTGAGGCAAGAGACTCGCTTAAGCCCAGGAGTTTGAGGTTACTGTGAGCTGTGACACCATGGCACTCTACTGAGGGTGACATACTGAGAGACTGTATCAAAAAAAAAAAAAAAAAAACAACTTCTAGAAACAGCAAACACATATTGTGAGTGCTCGTGAAGACCACAGCACCTTTAGCAAACAGCCTATAGAGAAAGATCATAGGTGGAAAAATGGATGCAAAAACATTAGAAACAACTTCCACCTTTTTTTTTTTTTTTTTGTCTGACCATCTCATTGAACCACTGACTCTCAAAGAATGAGCCCTGGAAACCTAGCGAGACCTCTGTCCCAGTAGGATACACATATATACAGATCTCATATATAAACCTAGAGTAGAGATGCAATTGATATTGAAGATGTTGAAGATCCTTCTTCAGTACTGGAAAAGATACCATACTCATGTAATACCTATCATCCACTAATTCCCATTAGTTCCTGCGTCTTTTTCTGGATTTGTTTGACACATAGAACAATGTATTATAGAATAAGTCTAATCTCTATTCTATAATCACTACTTACCAATACTCAATTACTTTAAATGTTTTATCTTCTGCTCCAATGTCTTCTGTTTTTAAATACAAAATGAAAATCAAATATACAAAAAACCCTTTTTATTGCAAAAACTTTTTCACAATAGAAAACTTATAAAGAAATGTCAAGAAATTACAAGGTTTACCTCATTAAATATATCTTGGCTGACCATTTTGTAACCATTCCCTAACTATGAAAACATTTGGCAGAAACACATATCAGAATTCAAATATACAATATAAATTCTGGCAAAAAACTCCATAGTATATTGAAAAATCCTCTTAAAAAAGTTTAAGAGTTTAGAACTGACTTTTTAAAATATATTATAAATTATATGGAACAGATTTTAAGATAAAATGTGTGAAAAGATTGTGGGCATTAGACAGAGCTAAGGCAGGAGAGATCACATGATATGCTTACTCTGAAAAAAATAAAAAGAATTTAAAAAGAAGGCTGGGTGCAATGGCTCACACCTGTAATCTTAGCACTCTGGGAGGCTGAGGCGGGTGGACTGCCTGAGCTCAGTAGTTTGAGACCAGCCTGAGCAAGAATGAGACCGTGTCTCTAAGTAAGCCAGGCATTGTGGCAGGTACCTGTAGTCCCAGCTACTTGGGAGGCTGAGACAAGAGGATGACTTGAGCTCAAGAGTTTGAGGTTGCTGTGAGCTGTGATGCCACAGCACTCTACCAAGGGCAACAAAGTGAGATTCTGTCTCCAAAAAAGAAGAAAAAGAAAGAAAGAATTTAAAAAGAGTAGAAATAGAAGGATCAGACAAATCTTTCAGTGGAGAGCCAGATAGTCAATCAGAGCCGACTTGAAGATAAATCTATGTTCAGAAAGCCATGGTAGTCTTTAGTACCACATAGGGGCACTGAGTGCTTACAGGAAGTAAAACAACAGTACTGGTGTGGTATTTAAACCCTTGTACTATAATTATCATCTGGTTATATGACAAGAGTAGAGAAAAACAATACACACCCAGCTCTTTCATGTACATCTCTATATGTATAGATACGTACATATGTATGCATGTATGTATATACATATATATATATATATATCCTTACATAATCTTTCATATATAGAAACACTACGAGCCAAAGTCTGGTAGAGCTACTAGCAGTAATTTAAGAAAGCATAAGGATAAACGATTTGTAGTGAGAAAGTTTGATTTTTTTTAACATTTATTATATAAAGTGTATTTCAAAGTTGATTTAATTCAACAAACATCTCTTTTTAAAATTATTTACTATGTTTCATGTACTGGTGGTCATAAAGATAAATCAGAAGGTGCTCTTCAAAGAGCATACAACCTAATTTAAAAATAAAAAAGTAAAGTTAACTAATCAGTGTTGTTGATTTTTAAAAAAACTTTCAGCTCTATATTCATTTCTTTAAATGGTATAAGTTAGTATATACTCTAGAGTAGACACCTTCGTTATCTACAACAGATGTAATTCTGTGCTGTGCCTACACCGTTGTACGTAACTTCTAATTGCAGGGTGATGTTCCTAAAAAGGAATAAAAGGATGATTGAGGACTTTATTTACTCATTATTTATTTTGTGAGACAGAATCTCACTCTGTCACTCAGGCTGGAGTACAGTGGCATGATCATTGCTCACTGTAACCTCTAACTCCTGAACTCAAGTGATTCCTCTTCCTCAGTCTCCCAAAATAATAATTACTTTTAAGTCACTCTGGGAAAGATCTGAAAAAATTGCCAAGATCCATAATATTTTACGTTATTCAACCAAATGTATATTATAGTAGAGTTCATCACTAGCATAAAAAGAAAAAAATACATATGACAGAGGCTTCCAGAGAGCAGAAGCAACCTGGAAAGTGAGTAACAAAAATCTCAGTGATTGTGAAGAATGAGGCTGGATCACATACATCTGACGGTTGGCTATTTTAAGGAAGAAACTATAGCTTAATCAAGACATTATGATCAAGTTAAAAGAAGTATTTGCAGTATATATATGTAATAGTACTAGGATATGTATACACATCAACTACATTTAATAAAGTCTAGATTAAGAGACCTAAATAATCCTACCATATCTAATCCCTATCTAAGCTACGCAATGCAAATAAAACAACAATAAACAGTATGAAAAAAGCAGCTTTACTATGTAAGGTGTTGGGAACCCAAGTAAAATTATGATAGCTTTAGTTTTTAACAGTCTATGACTGGACTCAATTTGACACATTTATTAAATGGTTCATGCAATTTTTAGCTAAATATCTAACAAGATGTCATCCTAAAACCTCATGTTCCTATGTTACTGTGCTGTTAATAGCAACAGCTTGCAAAGATTTATGGTTTCTATTAATTAAACTAAAAAAATATGGTAGATTTGCCCAAAGAAATCAATTGTAACAGGCAAAAGCAAGTATATTTTTTAAATAGCAATCATACATTACAAATGACTGTCACTATTAATTCCTTCTTTTCATCTATCCCCAAAGTGAAGGGTAAAAGGCAAATCTTTACTAGATTTAACCCTGGAAGAACAGTTAATACTCTACGTGGCTTACAGGGATCCTTAGTTTAACCTCAAAAACTGGAAAGAAAGAAGACAAAGCATTAAGATAGAAATAACATTCAAATGTGTAACCTTCTACCTTTTCCTTTTTTTGTAAAGTAAGTTTTCTCCTCTTCACCAGTTACATTTCCGTTCAGGGAAACCTAGTATATTTATGACTTGCAGCATTTAGGCTTGGTGTGTTTAATCATTTACATACTTGTTCACACATTTTTCCTTGTTCCAGAAAGAATTCAGCTTCTTTGTATTTATACAAATAATAAAAGCAAACAAATAATATTAAAAATAAGACAATTAGGAGAAGATAATAGGACAAAAAGAAATGAGAATGGAAAAAAAGAAAAACGATCAAATTTTTAAAAAAAGAATGCATTCAAGTATACATCTGGAACAACATTTGAGATTTCTGAACACTAGTTTTTGGGCACTAAATCAATATCAATTTCATGCTCACCGGTGTTCCCAAGGCCCTAAACACCATGAACCCTATATTCCCAAAGACTTATGTGACTTGGCATAGATATGGAATCTGTCTGAGTTGGTATTAACACTCAGATAATTCTTTTCACTCTTCCTTAAGCTCTTGTGACAAGTATAATCCATTATCCCAGATAGTTCATATTATTAGAAAGAAAAAATATACCCATTTTTCTTGGGTCAACTTGTTCAAAGATATAAAGGACTCATCATCATGAATAAAATGTAGATACATTAATAACTTTTTATGCCATCTTTAAGCATCTCTCCTCTGGTACTGAGGAAGAGAAGGACTTTTTTATTCCTTTAATAAACAAGGGTTAAAATATACCAATATGCATACAGAAAATCCTACGGGAGGCCATCTACCAACGTGTTGCTAGTATTTATCGCATCTACCAGGTCAGGATTAATTTCATTTTCTTCCCTAGAACTTCCTGCTTCTCTACATTTTCTACAATGAGGTTATCATAAAAAACAAATTAGTATCTGAAAAATGTCCAAGTACGGAACAAATACCAGAGGAATATATATATGACCAGTCAATGTGAAAGAAAGCACAGTTGTATTTTTCTTTTTTGAAGTTGGGCACTAAAAAATTGGCTAGGAAAAAAAAATGGTTTTAACACAAACAATTCTTTCTCAAAATCCATTATATAAACAACCCAGATCATTTTTCAGAACGTCATAAAAGTACCCTCCAGAGTGAAAGAGAGAGGACCTTTCACTGGAAGAGCCACTGTAAAGGATACTACTGCCTGATCTTCTCAGAGAAATGCCGCCTTCTAAGGAGTTAGAAACCTGGGCTATCAATCTCTGAGCAGAGCGAGATTAATCCCAGGCCCAGACATTCCAAGACATGGAAGCTAAACAGCAAAGACAATTGTGGGTATGGTTCTTTGGTGGAAAGAGACAAAGGTTGAACTTTAATTGAAAAGTAAAACCCAAGTGTCCTAAGGGGGTTAAGAAGACCCAAGACAATTTAAGGATACATCACCTGTGTAACACTTTGTGTTTGCAAAACTAATGTAAATAATACAATTAGAGATCTGAAATGGGGGGCAGGAAGAGGGTCTGAATTCCCACATCGCAAATTTACACAGCACAAAATTCAGAGAACACGAAAGATACTGAATTGTTTACATTTCCTCAGCTTTTGAACTATATTTATAAAAGAAACTACAACATGGATTAATAAATTTAATAATTCAGTGAATTTGTAGTTAGTTTTTGAATAATCTACTATGCTCTTAAACTTAGACCAATTGTGATCATTTGAGAACAAACCACAATATACACAATGTATTTTAATATTACTAAATTAAAAGGTTTGAGATGTGTAAAAAATAAACAGTGGTATTTTACTTATGTTTCCCTGAACATTCATATTCAATTACTGCTCCACGTTCACAAGTTCATCCCAGCTCCATGCAAATTTTATCATGAGTTGAACTTCTTACCCACCTAGGGGTAGACATTACAAACCTGATCACTTTTACCCTATTGGTGGTATAGTACTGTGTCCCTTTTGATTGGTGGTGTTCCTGCAGGGTAAATTCTTAAACTAACAACATAGAATTCAAACAATCAAAAACACGTATTATCAGGGTTGAAAACTAAAAAATAAAACCAGTGACTTACTGAGTCAATCAGTTAGGAAACATGTATTAAGCATACAACTATCACGCGCCAGGCATTAGGCTAGGTTTGGGAATCTCGAGACAAAAGGCACATCTTAGAATAGGCCTCAGTCTAGAGATGAGAAGAATTGTAAGTACAGGCAGTGATGATACAACACAGTGCATGCAAGGACAGGAAGGTCGCACCTCCCACTCTATAGCTATTCAATGACACTCAGCAATGTGCCACAGAAGAGAAGATGCAGAGCGGGGAGCGGGGGGAAATGGAACGTGATGGGAACTCCCTCTACAAGTATTCAGAAGAAGAGCATCACCAACCCCATGAAAGGAAAGTCACAAGGCCAAATGCCTCCTGTAAATGACCTTGGCATCTTACTCTTTACAGATAGTTCTAAATATGAAACGGTTAACACAGTATCACAACTAAGATGTCTGGGATTATATCTATTGGCAGAGACCCCAAGACGTCCCTGACATGCAAGTTCCTCATTGTCCAGGACTTCTGAACTGCATACCACCTTGCCTGCCTGTGGGGGGGCCACCCTCTCACCACTTAAAAACAGCAGATGAATTGGGATGTAGGAGATGCAAGGGAGTGATTTCTAAATTCAAAACATTTGATGAGGATATATAGAAGAGATTAAGAATTGTTCATTGAACATGTCTTTCAGCTCTTTGCTTGTGACTCTTGCCATATGACACACATATAACTAGGAACGAGAATATCTAAGATCACTCTCTTATGATACGATAAGTTCCTTGATTTCATATGAAGAAATAATACCAAAACAAATATTTAAATTTTTAAAATTTTTTATACAACATGAAGCAGCATGTTTTATTTAACATAAAACAAAAGTCCTCCTATCAACCTCCCCTTGTAATGTTTCTATGTGTTCAGACACTAACAAAGACTTTTTTTGGGGGGGCGGGGGACAGAGTCTCACTTTGTCACCTGGGCAAAGTGCCACAGTGCGGTAGTGTCACAGCTCACAATAACCTCAAACTCTTGGGCTCAAGTGATTTCCTTGCCTCAGTCTCCCTGCACAACACTCAGCTATTTTTAGAGATGGGGTCTCACTCAGGCTCAGGGTGGTCTTCAACTCCTGAGCTCAGGCAGTCGACGCGCCTTGGCCTCCAGAGTCTTGGGATTACAGGCATGAGCCACCGCTCCCAGCCTAAAGATGACCTTTAATAGAAAAGATGGTCAACCTCAATTCAATCATTTCTTTTAATATTTTTCCAGAGTTGCCACCATGACTAAATTGAGAAAACTATGTAATTAAATGAATACATGAATATGAAAAATAGTCAGTGTTTACTGACTTTACAAGGGGAGGTTGATGGGAGGACTTTTTGTTTTATGTCAAATAAAACCTGATGATTTTGTTTTATGTCAAAATAAAAAAAAATTAACGTGCACATATATGCATTTAAATATATACAGAATGGACGTGTGCATAACTTTCTACAGCTATATCATAACTTTAATTTCATCTCCATCTCTATGCACCTGAACATATTTGCTCCACTTATTTCCCACCACTAGTCAAACCTACCACCACATTACTTGGCCTCCCTTAGATTGCTACCCTCAGGAGACGAAGAGATTCCAACAACACTGCAACAGAGTATACCAACTGAACCCGTCTTAATCAATGTTTAGCTTTCAAAGAGAGGTTTTTAATCATAAATATTATTCTACCACCTGCAAGCTGATTTGTATTCATGGAAAGTATATTATAATCCTTATGAGAAACTAATAATGCTTTTAATGAAATTGCATTGACTTTGGAGGTTTCACCATTTATAAGTCGCTTAATTCAGTACAAACATCAGCAGGGGAACCACGCAGACAATTATTAGATTAAACGGGATTTAAAAGTTGCTTTTATTGTAATGGCAATATTAAAACTAGAAGAAAAAAAATCTACCTTTTCTTAAATATTATACTGTACTTAGATCACCATGTAGCCTCCCAGCATGGGTAGAAAGCGGGTCTGTCGCCCTATAAACTCCTTTCTTCAGTCCTTTGTTACAAGATTATTTATTGATAGTTGTAACACGGGAGCTGGCTCACCTTAAGGAATTTGCTTTTCGCTTATTTGAAAACTTTTTCCTTGACTTGAATAAAAAGAGAACAACAGCACCCCAAATACCATTTTTTAAATTAAATACTTCCTTTATATGAAAAGATGATGGTTTCAATTACAGTCACCAGGATTCCACAATTAGATGATTAATCCATTTAGACTATAAAGTCAATAATAGCTATTACTTATAAAGGAAATCGACATAATGTACACGTCCTAACTCTCCCGTCCACTGATTTACTTGAGCTATCAATAAATAAATATTGATCAGAAATATTCTGGGGACTTTGAAGGAAACAAAAGGTTATATATTGTTTCCAAATACAAGTATTTCTTAGCTGTGCTGAAATTATATTAAAATCTAATGGAAAAGCACAACAGATTAGATGGGCTATAATAATAACACGTGTCTTGAATTAAAAAGGTATTTTCCATCAACTGAATATCAGCATTTCTATGAGTTATCCTGAAAACATACTTATTCTGACCATTAAGTATATCCAAAATTAAACCTATTGGTGGGCTTGCATTTTCTTTCACACTCAGCTTCCAGCATAGCCATTGATTAATAAAATACACTGACAACGTACTATGTGCCAGCTACTGTTGTTATAAGAGAAGGAACTCAAAAACAATTAAGGCAGAGCCTCTAATCCCAAGATCCTGCCAGGAGGGTAGGGCAAACCCAATCCTCGAAGAGAGAATAGAATAAAGAACGTAGTGACACACAAGAGTTGGGACCATGAGATCTCAGGAACAACCAGGGAAGTGATACATGAGCTGCTCCTTTTTTAAAGGAATAGCAGATTTCCCAGTAAACACTGACTACATGAATCACAAGTGGGGTGGGGAAAGAACAGGATGTGCTACGGCAGGGGAACGTAGATACATAGCGTCTTTCCTGACACTGCAAGTGACAAGAGCACGAAGTACATTACATCAGATAAGGACAGCCCAGGATGAGGCCCATAATGTCATTCCCCAGGGCCTGTATGATAAAATCCAAACTCCATAATATGGCCAGGGTGCATGCCACATCCTACAGGCCATAGGCAATGATACTAAAGTGGGCAAAATAGGAGCAGATCCCAAATGATAGGGGGAAAAGAGGAGATGGAATTTAAGATACACTTTTTAGTTAGTCAATTACCTCATACGCTATTACATCCTTAATTCAGTAGAGTAAGGGGAAAAAGAGGAATCAGATAAGTCTATGAGCTTCCAGGCTTTCATTACCGGAAGTAGGTGATGCTGTTCACTGAGATGGAAAATATAGGAAACAGATAAGAAACTGAGATCTGCTCTTACCACGTAGTCTGTGATTGCTGCGATATGGTTAGGGGCAAAAATCTTCAGTGTGCTATTGGAAATACTGACCATGGCATGGGGGGGAGTCAATATTTCCTTGGAAGCAAGTGACATTACACACTAAATAGGGACAAAACCTACAGCACAGACCCCAAGGGCTAAACATTTAAGTACCAGTTAAAGGAGGAAGAGATATGGTGAAGAAAGCAACTTTTATGGGAAAAATCACAATTTGATTTCTGGATTTCCAATGGACCTAAATGACAAAAGCAAACCTGTCATCTTTTAATTATTATTTGACTCACTATAGATAACCTCTGACCTGTCAAACTGTTCAATTGCCCATGCCTCCAACTCAAATGCCACAAATAAACTCTCCTTCTATCAGGCCCTTCAGTGAGAAAGCACTGTACCAACACCACATGCCTCAGCAGGCCTTAAAATAATGAAGCTGCAAGAACACGGGTGAGCACATTTTGAAGTTTATTAAACCTGACAATTTAATATTTATGTGAGCTGGGAGTGCTAAGCATAATTGGACTTAACTATTGGCTTAGGTTTGATGGGTTGGGAATTTAAATTCATTATCATACTTTTGCGTGCTCTTTGAGCTCATTCAAGTGAATTAAGGAAAAAAATTGAGAGCCACCTTCTATCTCACCAGAAGAACTGTTGAGATGACCTAAACCATTAGGTTGAAGAGTGTAGATTCTTTCGTTTCACTGCAGGGAAGAGTTTCAGTGAAGACAGAAACCCTGGGTGTCGGTTGCAGATCTGCTAGTTACCACAAGACTCTGAGCATGTTACTAAGCCTCTAGAAGCCTCAGTTTCCTCAAAAATAGGGATAATGTCAACCATTCAAGATTACCCTATGGATGAAAAGAGAATGTCCCTAAATCACCTGGCAGGACGCCTTCACACAAATGTGAGATGAATGCATCTTGGTTCCCTTCTACATTCATGCCATTATTTTCTGCTGCATCAGACTTACACCAATTCAAGGCCTTTCTGCTCATTTCTGTGAATGTTGGCAACATAAGCATACTTTACTCACTAGGGGTTGATTATCCTAACCACGACTATAGTAACCACTCAGATACAACAGGTAGCAGATAATTTAGAGCATAGGAGAGCCACTGCATGAATAAGTCCTTTCTTGGGGGTCAGGGTGGGGAGACAGACATGGGGTATATATCATCTTCAAGAACCTAAACTAAAAGGATCATTCTTTCCACTTCCATTTTATGCCTTTATGAGTATCAAAGAATAGAACAGATCCACAAATATATGTGGACAAATCTCAATGAAATGATGTCTCCAGGAATTTCTTGGTGAGATGTAGTGATGAGGCAAGCAGGAACGGGGTTCTGAGGGGAGCTAAGGAGGGAGAAGGGAGTATTTACAGACCTACTATGCACACACTGAAAACTCAGGCTAGGCAATCAACATGACTCTATAAATAGAGAATACCAACGTCAGCATGGGCCTGAGAGAGATCACACCAGTCAGGTCCTCTCATTTGGGAAGCAGAGGCCCAAAGAAGGAAAAGCACTTACCTACAAATGGCATCTTATGTGGGCCTCTCAGCCTAGCAAGTGAAGGGACGTGACGTGTACGCAAAGACATATGTTTCTGATGTGCAGGCATCAAGAATCCAGACCATGAGACACATGAGAGAGATGAAATACATTTTCAATTTATTTCCAAGGCTTAAAAAAGTAACTCTAAGAGGAGTAAAATCATTCCCAGACGTCGTTCTGTGGGTGAAGCATGGATTTGCTACATAGTACTTGATGTTCTGAAATCCAACCTGGCTTTTCTCCCCTCTCTCCTCAACTACTTCCACCCCTCCTCATCCCCAAATATTATTTTCAGTTTATTTTTATTATTATATTTATTTTATTTTTATATTAGAGAAAGGTCATTTTTTACATCTGTTCAATAATCTTTTCCCTCCTCACCTCTTTAGTTGCCATGATTTAATCTTCAGCAACTTTACTCTAAATATTCACAGGACTTGTTGCTTAGATTAGGACTGAATCCAGGTTAATAAAATTTCTGTTTTATACCTACATCCTTCACAGATCAGTCATACTTTTCTATTTGACTTTTTTGGGGGGTATTTTTCATTATAGAGGAACAATATATTAGCCCCAGTAAGGAAAATTTTCCTTGAATGCTTAATTTCAGCGGAGGTCCAATGCGGTAGGCAAGGTGCTGAAGTTAATTCATAAAAAGAATGGTAGGACTGTCCAGGGGTTAGGGCGCTAAGAAGGTTGGGGTGATATGGATCACAGTGTGCAAATTTCAGGTAGGAGGACTAAGTTCAAGAGAGCTAAGATACGACATGGTGACTATAGTTAATAATATATTATACTCATCCAAAATGCTAAGATAGTGGATATAAAGTGTTTTCACCACAAAAATAACCATTGTATGTGGTAAAGCATATGCAAATTAGCTAGATTTAGTCATTCCACCAGGTATATATATATTTCAAAACATCATGCTGTACAGGATCACTACCTACAATTTAATCAGGAAAAGAAAAAAAGTATCAGCAGCAAAAAAAACAAAAAAAAAAAATGGTAAAATAAATGCAAAGATAGGTAGTGTCTGCTCAGGATGACCAATCCCCAGCAGAGCTGTCATGTCAAAGTTGATAGAGACGAGCAGAAGAGCTATTTAAATAATATAAACAAACATTCATGTCTTTACACTGCAGTGCAAACCAAGGACCTATGATTTTAAGGCAACGCTTACAGGATTAAGTTAATTAACTTTAAATATATGTGGACAAATATTTAAAGTCCACATATATTGGACTTTATATTTTTCAATGAACTTCATGAGAAGTTGTAGTGAACATCGTGAGAAGTGGTGAACTTCATGAGAAATAGCTATTCTTTTTGAGCTATGTGTTCACATGTCAAGCAAAACTCCATTCAAGTTACCATGGAGAGTTCCTGCCACACTTGGGCTGCAAGTGTCTGATAACAGGGTATCAGCTTTTTAACATGCATCACAATGTAACTGCATATCCCAGGACAATGCTGTTCTATTATGTAATTCCACATAGATCTCAGGATAAGATAAAGAGTATCCTAAACTTAGCATTTCTAGATTTTTTTTTTTAAGTGTCACTATGTTACCCTTGGTAGAGTGCTGTGGCATCACAGCTCACAGTAACCTCAAATTCTTGGGCTTAAGTGATTCGCTTGCCTCAGCCTCCAGAGTAGCTGGGACTATAGGCACCTGCCACAATGCCAGGCTATTTTTGGTTGCAGTTGTCACTGTTGTTTAGCAGGTCCAGGCCGGGCTCAAACCCACCAGCCTTGGTGTATGTGGCCAGCATCCTATTCACTGAGCTATGGGCACCAACTCTAGTATTTCTAGATTTTTATGTAGGATATAGCTACACAATTACACAGTGAAGAGAAGATATTACTTTTACCCTACTAACCTGGATAATAAAAATAGTTTAACTAATTCAAGTCCCAAAGTAAACATTCATGATTTGAATTATTTGGGCCAACTATCATTAAACAGGAATGAAAATAGTGTAAGTGTGAAATCTGAGCAAAGCGTTTTGTTTATACTAGATGAGAAATAGCATAAACTATTCCTAGTAAGGAAGCTAGGCAGGAAGCACGTGACGTGTTTCCAAACCCTAGAATACCATTTAAGCAAGCTTCTCGGTGGTGCATTTTGGGGACTCCCAGTTCACCTAGAAAAAACTATACATCTAAAGTGACTGGAGTATTCCGAGTAAGTCAGTTAGAACCATTCCGAGATGCTCAGAGGCTCTCTCCCACATCTTCTTGTGGCATGACCCATCCTCTGCTGCCTCTTGATTCTGAATTAATTGTCCACACTTATCAAATTAGCCAGAATATTGAAGAATCTCTACTGGGTTTAGTAAATGACTATCACCATCAGATTAGTGGTGGCAAATGGATGATGTAATAGAACTTTGAAAGTATGTCTAAAAAATAAAAAAAGGAAAGATGTACTACTCCTTTAATTGTCTTAATTCTAGAGGCTATAATGAACACATTTCTTCAGAGATCTTCATGAGTTGGGCCATGTGTGTGTTACCTTTATGACTGTGAAAGGATAAGAAAGAGAGAGACTCAGCACCAGTCGATGTGACTGGGCATATTACTGGCAAGACTCCCACATGACTTTACAATGAAGAAACCAGGTGAGAGACAGGCTTCTCGGTTCTCCCCATGTGCCACCTCTGTAAGTCAGAGGTCAAGGTCATCCCTGGGCAAAGTTCAAGGCAACCAACCACATCAAAATTTCTCTTATATCTTGTCTCATCTTGAAAGTGAATGAGAATTTGACATTCACCTTTTTTATAAATCTGGTTTTATTTCAATGTTAAAATAATGGTTGTTTTCTCCTAAATCTCCAAGTTTATGCTCCAGGAAGATGAGCCTTATCAATTTTGTAATTTCACACAGGCCATGGCTAAGACGCAGGACCTGAGCATGTTAATATGACAGCAATGAACTGGATGTTTTGGCGGTCACCTCATAAAGGTCAGCATCATAGCACAAGAGAAGGATGTGGCCTCTGTAGTCTGGGTTTCTTCACGGTCAGACTGGGCTCCATTCTCTGTGCTATTGGTCATTTTATCTTAGCTTAAGTTCTGTGAATTATGGAAAACATCACCCATCTGGTGGGACTGTCATGCAAGTAAGTGAGGTAATATGTGACAAATGTGTAAGAGGAGGCCGGAATCATTGTGGATGTTTATTACATGGACACTCAGGTTACTACACCAAGGGCTCTGATCCTCAGTGCACAGAAACCACAAAACATAAGCAATTTAGCATCACTTGTAAAATAGGATGCTTAAAGAGTAAAATTCAACAAAAACATTAAATCACACAAAATCCACATTTGAACACCACTCCGTAACTCTTTTAGTTTACCATCAGTCTTTGAATGTTGTGGGCAATTAACGTACAATAAGTGATTTGCTCATAATTCATAGAAATGGAACGAATCTTTGAATGCTTTAAATTTTTCTTTTCATCATTTGCCCTTTTCCTTGTTTTTAACCATATTTATTCCTTCCTTATACAAATAATATTGAGAGGGATTCAAGATAACTCCCCCTAAAAATTCCCACCTAAATGCAGACTACAACAATATTAGATTTAAGTTCTGACGCTTAACCTGACCCACTAATGCTCACTATACCTCAGGATGATGTCCCAAACGTAAAATGAGAAATCATTTCCTCCCTAATCCTCAGGAATGGTACTGAGAGTAAATGGACCCAAGTGTAAACTAGCATGACTTAAAGAGTAACACGCCTTTTAAGCATTTTGGCGTAGTAGCACAGTTTTGTAAGTTATTGTTAGCTGTGTGGACACCAGACTTTCTGAACCTCAGTGTACCATCTATTACATAGAGACAACACTTCACAGAATTGCTGTGAAAAGTAAAAAAGACATTTAGTGAAGCACTAATGGAATGTTGGGCATGTAGTAAGCACTGGACAAATGATGGCTACTGTCAATTTCAGTATTCAGAAGGAAAACCCTGAGGCAGGAGGAGGTCTCGGGTTTATGATCAACATTATTTTGCCATTTCCTGTCCATTCTGGTGTGTAGCCCAGTGTCCTGTCCACACCACATGGTTTCCCGCAGGTCTCTTCTTACAAACTGAAACCAGGGACTGACGGCTTCTCTCTCTTCCCTCCTTCCTTAGGCAAATGAAAACTTAAACCATTCCATGTGAACACTAAAAACTCTGAGAAAGTCACAGTTCTGGATATGCTGAACACCAGAGAAGGACACTCGAACCATTTATTCTCAAATATCCAGTTGAATAGCTATCTGCCAAGTCACTGCCTGGTACACCACTGTGGCTTTATTCACTGTTTTAAGCCATAGGGATGTTATTTCACTCCATCTAGTTCTACTGTGTTATTCTCTTCAGTTTTTAGAAGAGCTTCAATTTCCTGGCATTTTCTTTATTTTCCATATAACCATTTCATTCAACTGTATAACAGTTCAGATGAAAGGCCAACAAATAAAAACACACCCCAGAAAAACAACTTAATAAGCCAACTGCTAATATACTGAAAGTAAATTTTTCGAAGTCTGGATAATCACATTAACATTTTCCACATCAACAACTACAATGGTTTTATATTGCAAAACTGAAGTATTACAAGTCTTTCGAGCTAAACCACAATTGATTCCTTTTTAAATACTGGGACACTCAAATATCTGATGAAACTAATAACATACCTAAAAGATCACATTTCTTATAACTAAAATAGATCTAATGCCTTAAAGCTGTCACAGCTGAAAACACTTTTCTTTATGCTACGACAACTCTAAGTGAGAAAATTAAAGCTAATGATTTAATTGAAAATCAAAAAGATCAAAGCTAAATTAGCCTGGCTCTGTCCAAGTCACTGAAAACATTTTTTTTTTTTTAATTATCACAAATATCGATAGGACTTTCCTCTTGCACAAGTCATCTTTATAAAGACATCCCTAAAAAAGTAAAGGAAATGAAAGTGACCAGACATAAAATAGGGAAAAGGCAGGAAAAAAGGAAGGAAGGAAGGAAGGAAGGAAGGAAGGAAGGAAGGAAGGAAGGAAGGAAGGAAGGAAGGAAGGAAGGAAGGAAATTATGCTTTAACTTTTGGAAAAATGATGTTTAATAATGTTAACTAATTTTGTATCTAAATATACTACAAAAATACTTCTTTTATATAATTCATCCAGCAAATATTTATATTTCACATTCTATTGTTTTTCTACCATATGTTTTGTCATATCAATTCAAAGGACACTAAACAAATATTCATTTCTTTTAAATGCCAAGATTAAGTACATGGATTTGAGTCCATCAGCAAATTGGACTCTATCTGGCAGCTGTCCCTGGATCATGCAGAGGCGCACAGGAGAGGCTATGGGTAGATCATTTGAGAGGCTATCCAATGGAGAGACAGAACTGTAAGTAAGGTCTTGGAAAAAATGATGGAGCGACAAGGAAAAATACAAAATCACAGTGTCAGCAGTGATGTAGGAACGTATCCGGTCAGAAGAGGCAAGGTGGGAGAACAAGAAGTCAAGGGCTCCCAACCTGGAAAACAGGTAAAAGCAGGGTGGTGCTGCTGACTAAAACACAAATGCAACGTCTTGGAGGGACGCTCATTGATGTGGGAAGAGGATGAAAACTTCTCCTGGGGGCCTCCTGAGGCTGGTGGCACCTTCCAAGTATGAGTACCAACAATGTCAAAAACGATGAAGAAATTTCACATTATTTTCTACGAAAGACTATAGCATGGTTTAGTATAATTACTTAAAATTACAATCAATGATTTTGAATCATGATGTGTCCTATGACAGGCTATGGCATTGCTGCAAACTAGCACAGTATATTTGAAATAATTAGACATCAAAATTTGCAAAATGAGAAGGATTGTTAATATCACATCAATAATTCATACTTTCCTATGTTTATATTCAATATTATATCAGCCAACAATAAAACCTTAACTATATTCATTAGTAAAGGACGAATGTTTTACTTATAACTTACGTGTGTGCATGACAAAGGGTGGAGCGTTTTAGCTTTCTATTACATCTATACACATAATAGATATTTAAAAAGTGACTTTTAAATAGAGCGAAAAATAAATGTAAAAAGTATGTATGCATGAAGACAAAGTTGCCCTTGAAGTGCTTTGTTTAAAGGGTAAGTTACCTTCCTTCACCTCAGTGGCCTCTGTCATTTCTGGAAGAGAGGAAATCAGGGAGGAAGGACAGGCGCTCTCCCTAACCCTAATGCTGAGGGTGTGAGCACTGCAACCTCCTAACATGCCTTCCTCCTGGGGAACTTTGCCCACAACTAGAAATAGTTGAGAAACTATTCTGTTACTGACTTTTATTTTTCACCTTTTCTTTTTTCTGAGAATAAAGGGCAGATTAAAATATCATAGCATCACAGAATCCCTGCCATCACCCTGCCACATTTTCTACCTAAAGTTTAAATCTCCTGGCTCTCCAGCACCCCCAGACAATGATCACTCATCTCTACCTACTAAAATTGCCCTGGTAATTTTCAGGAAGCTGAAATCATTCCAGAGTTCTTCCTGGGACCAATCCAAAAATCTGCCATTCTCTGATCCTCATTTGGCTGTCTGAGCGAACACAAAATGAGTCTAATCCCTCTTCTACAGGACAGTTCATAGAGGCAACTATCAGCTTCATACCTGGTTTATTTTCCTTGCACCCTGAGGGACCAGAAGAATTACATTTCCACATTCTCAACCCAACCATCTTTCCTACAAGAACTTTCTTAAATGAGTAAATAGACTGTCTTTCTTAGAAATGATTCTTATTTAAAGAAGAATATATATACTCTTGTGCCTTGTACTATTTTTTTTCCTAGAAGACAGTAAATTTGAAGCCCTTCATAATTTGGCAAATTGGGAAAGCAATTAGTTAGAATGAGAGTTTCTCTTATTTTGTTCTGTTATTTGGTATTACATTATCTTTAATATACTGTCTTTCAGATATGAACATGACATGATTAATGCATTATTAGTAAGTGGGATTTAAGCAGCAATGGCATTACACAGAGCTACCCACAGATTTGGTCCTGGCCTTGCTTAAAGCATCCAGCATCTATCAATGTTGTGTCTTATCACCACACTGATACAGGCAGGGAAGACGCTTGCTATGAATAGAACCACACCTACTCATAAGAAAATGGAAACTCCAAACTCATTCATCTCCTGGGCAACAAATGCACAAATTGGTTGCTTTGGTTGACCACAGCTGGGAATGCAAGCGTGTGTGTGTATGTGTGTGTTTGTGTGTGTGTTGAATGACTGTGAAATGGTCATGACTTCACTGTGAGTATTGTTTTGGGGGTTACAAATAAGTTTTATCTAGTGAGTGAGTTCACAAATATGGAATCCACAAAGAATGAGGGACGGTTGTAATGAAGATGAAAGATGGAGACAAATTCAAATTCACTCCCCTTTTGTTAGAGCACTACGATACAGAATTCCACAATTTTCTCACGTCCTCATTTAGACTAGTGCTACAAAGGAGTGTGTGCAAGAAAAAAAGAGGGTATATACGGACCTGGAACTCTGGGATCATGGACATGGTGAACATCGCTTCTAGATAAGGGCGCTTTTGCTGCCCATCTGTCAGCCATAATCTAAGACGGAGTAGCACAGTAGTTATCCATCAAGAGGCTTCAGAATAGGGTGCCGGCCCCATATACCAAGGGTGGTGGGTTCAAACCCAGCCCTGACCAAAACCTGAAAAAAGAGTCTTCATACTTCACCAAAAATCCACACAGAGCAAGAAACTCCCCCGAGGGAAATGGCTTCATATTTTCCCACTTTCTAAAATAAACTAACTCAAGCCACTTTTGAAGAAAAGAGTGTCCGTTCTTAAGACTTCTTGGCTCCTTCTTTTGTTTGGTCTGTTAATTCTTTCTCCATTTAGAGCAAGAAAGACTTTTTTTTTTTGCTTCATTTTTCACTGCCAGCGTGCTTTGATAATGTTCTGGGGGCTTTACCAGAATGACATTTTAGACCACTCTAACTCAGCTTAGCGACTGAAGCTGAGCACAGCTGAAGAAAGCACTCAATTAGCAACTTCAACTTCAAAGGCTACATTATTCTCTCCTCAATACACATGTGTAACTCCCATTAGCATTAATGGGAGCTGTGGGAGCCCACAGCCAGGAGAATATACCTCCAGGTCTGTCTGCTTGATGAGCATGCAATTAAACCTTATGGCCCAAATTTTTCAAGGAGGGCACAGTAAGTACACCTAGTACTCATGCAAAATCAAGTATGCATACTTGGGGGAAAAGTAAGCTATCACCTCTATTTCAACATGAAGGAAGAGCTGTGTAAATTAGACCTGTTTTAATCTCATTCGTCCTCTTAGGTGTAGACAATGGCCTTTTCATAGTGTTTTGAGAAAAGTCAGTCCTCTGTTTTAAAAGATGAGTTAGATGTTTTCATAAGCATTACTCCACATTACTTAAAAGACTAGCCTCAGGGTAAAGAATGTCTAAGATGAAAACTATTCCAAGTGAACTCCCTACAATTATAATCAAGCATAGACTCTACATACACTCCGTGGCTTTCTTGTCTCTCAATTAATAGCTTTATTATAAAATTTGAAGTTATAAAAATCTTTAGTTGGCATTAAAAAAGAAAATAGAGGCATATATGTATACCTGAATAAATTTGTACTTATCAGAAAGTAGCAATTTTTATCCCTTTTACCTCATTCTGTTGTAAACTACATGCCACAGTTTTCAACTGAAATCAATACATATTGCAGCTTCAATAAAATATGAATGTATCAATAAAGTATCAATTAGTGAGTCTCTGCTATCTCTACAGTTTGACCATAGCTTCATGTAGGAAAGAATACTGACTGATTTAGTACCTTTTAAAACAATTCATGAAAAACAACTCATTTTCTGTTGTTCACACACGTTCCCTAAACTTTAAAAAGAAATTTATGACTGATAATAATTATGTTTCACAAAGGACAGTTAATAAGTGAATTATCGATCTAGTATTGACATTTAGTCCTCTTGACTGTCAAACGTCATATCCTAACATACTAGTTACCTGAGAAATGACAGCTCCCTTAGGAACTGGGCCGTAAGTACAAATCAAGGAACTGCAATGGGCCAGCAGAGTGGCCAGAAAGACCCCACTGCTCCCACCAAGTTACGGGAAGGCTGAGATGTCAGGAGACTTTTCAAATTGTAATGTGGCCTGTAAGCTACAGAAAAATTCCACTTTTAATATCTCATCTTCTACACAGACTCCATGACATCATTTTACACTTAATATTTAACAATGTGCCTTACAAGTTTGATAGCTACCATCTCTTCATGGACTTTCAAAGCTAAATGTGTTAAAGAACGGAGTATCTCAAAACTGAACATAGCAACCCCGTACTTCAGATTCTACGGCAGACTGAATACAGAATGATCACCACAGATGAGATAAGGAAATGTGCTCTGTGGTTAACAGAATTATTAATGATGACAAATGTGAGAAAAAATTCACTACTTCGTACAAAAAAAAGATTGTGGATTTTTTCCTATCTTGTCTGCAATCTTATTCACAAATTTGAAAGCTATTCAAATAGATATCTTATTTTCAGGGCTTGTCTCATATACAAAACCACATTTCAAGTGAGAGACAAAGACTGTTAACAGAGGGTTTGGGCAGTTTTCTTCTTAGGTGTTAGGGCTTTGAATTACTCTGGCTAAGATACTCACAATTTAACTGTGCAATGTGCCATTAATCTTGCTGGAGCGATTATGCCCTCTGTGTTTCTGAGACCAGCTTCACCAGCTAACTGAAACTCATGCAGAACTTTAGTTGGCACAGAACATAGTCATTTCCTTATGTAGATGTTTAGTCAACAATGGTTTAACTGAGGATTTTCAGTGTATGAAATGGAATTTATTCAAACACCCACATGAGTACAACATACTCTACTTTCTAAAATTTTTCTCTAAAATATTTTTTTCATAAAAATTCTTTTTTTTTAAAACTGGTTCCTTTTATAAAAGATATAAATATATTTCCACTTGGTATAAGCCAAAATACACCACGAGCTTATGAACTCGTAGCTAGTGCAATGTAGAGCTACTGGGGGCAATTCCCTGAAATATTTGCAGAAAGAAGGAAGAGAGAAAGGAAAGAGAAAAAAAAAAAAAAAGAAGAAGAACAGAAAAATAAAGCATCTACCCAGTGCCACTGATAAGACCAGGCTGGTGCATGAAATATATTTGGTGTGACCTGGGAGGCAGCTGAAATTTTTATGCTTCTCGGGAGAAAAAGCTGCCATCTCACTTTGGAGAAATGTCTTATGACTGCTCATCAAATGGATGTGCAAAACCTGATAGATATAGGTCATTTATTTTTGTTACTGATTGGTAGGCTACAATCAACCTCACATTCTCAACTTGTAAAACTTACATACACATCATTTCAGCAAGCATTTGATTTGGTGTAGCCCCCCCATCTAGGTGTAACACAATTTCATTCTCACTTAAAAGAACCAATAAAACTATTTTGTTTTTACATCTTACCTTCTTAATTTTAAAAATCCAAAAGTTCTCAATGAAAACAAAACAGCCCTAGAATCATGGAAATAATAAAACTCCAAGTGGATAAAGTTCATAAAAATAGGCATTTCTATGTGGCTATCTTTACACACACATAAAAGAGTGAATTTAATTTCTTCTCTTCATCTTCAGACTTATTTGCAAAAGTTGCCATTAAAAGGCGCGTCTGATAGGGCAAATTCAGTACAGAACATACTCAATAGAAAATAATGAGTATATTGAAGTTGTATCTTAGTTGTGTCTTGCTACTTAAAAAAAAAAGCCACCAACTTTGCAACTGGTAGGTCGTCCCACTTAAAGCCCTTGATTTTAAGGCTTGCCACTTCTTTTTACACTCAATTAAATTGTCAGTGTAATGAAGAATTGCCCAACTGAGTAAGAACTCTGAGAATCTTCTCACTGCAGTGTTCTACAGTCTTAATTTCCAGACACTTTTGACTAAAATAGAAATTTAAAGTCTCCTCCTCAACAATGAGACCTGTAAAACTTTCACCAAACTGTACAAGACAGACACTAAAAGAAAACTTGCTTCAAAACAGCTCTCTCTGGGACATGGCAAAAGGATTATTTTATTGCAGTGTGTGACAAGATACACTGCCTCTGAAAAAGGGATTACTATGGTCCTTAAACTAACAAAGATTAAATAAGAGTACACAGGTGAAAGACTTAGTACCTTCCAATTAGCTCATCAAGTTGAACAACTGATAATATTAAAAGAGAACAATCATGTAACTGACTTTAGACTGTTCATTTTCAGGAAAACGTATTGTGCATAAGACCATGAATGGGTGATCCAAGATTTGGTGAACATGTTTTATTTATTTATTTATTTTTTATTTATTCATTTATTTTTTTTCTCTGTCTTTTGGTGAACATGTTTTATAAGGGAAGGAGGATCAGTTCTTTATTAGAATATTAGGATGATGAGAGATCTCAGTAATCTCCCTTAACCAGAGCTTTCAAAGAGAAAGTCACGCAGTCCTAAGACATGAACACGACTCAGCTCCAACATATCTGAAATGACCAGCACTGCCCTTTCAACTTTTTGTGGTGGCCTCAGACAAATATTTAAGAAGCACCCTTCTATTTACTTATTTCAAATTGACAGATAAAATTTTATGTGTTTACCACGTACAACCTGATGTTTTGAAGTACTATATATATATTTGTGTATATACATACACACACAACATATATATACACACACACCTTGGAATGATTAAATCCAACTAATTAACATGTGTTATCTCACACAACTATCATTTTTGTGGTGAAAACATTTTCCATCTACTCTCAGCAATACTATAATACATTATTACCTATAGTTAGCATGTTGTGTAATAGATCGTAGTCCACCTATGTAACTGATAGGTTGCACCCTTTGACCAAAATCTCAGCCCCAAATGCCAACTCACCTAACCCAAGCAACCAGCATTCTACTCTCTACTTCTGTGAGAGCAACTTCTTTTGATCCCACCTATGAATGAAATCATGTGCTATTTGTCTCTCTGGGCCTGGTTTATTATTTCACTTAACACAACTTTTTGAAACAGAACAAAGAAGCATAACAACCAAATGCCTTAATAAAAAAAAAAAAAAGCACCCTATTAATCAAGCCTTGGGTGATCACGATGTCTTCTTTAAAGCGAACAATTGTTAATGCATTTTCTTTTTCATACCCGTCCATCTCTTTCATCCCATCCCACCCCACTCTTCTGCACTCTCAAAATTCTTTTTCTATCCTGGCTATGGAGAAATTCAAGTCTGATGACTAAATAAATGCCCCTTTACAACCTACTCAAGTGTCCCTTCTTCCTGAAGTTATTTTTCACACATCCCCATGCTTCTACCATGGATGTAGAAGAGACCAATCCCTATATTCTTCTCTGCCACGTTATACTGGATTTCACCCTCTGTGACACAGCATCAAAGAGCCATATGAAGTAGTGAACAAAGAGTAAGATGTGGAGTCAGTAACCTGATAATCACCACTTTTAATAGCGTGTTTGGTCTCAAGCCACCTCTGAACGTTTGCCCTTCTGAACCTGAAGCATCTCTAGACAGAGACCTTTCTTTAATAGTTTGTAAAGCACTTAGCAGTTCTCACTCTGAGGTTATGATCTCTCTGAACTTTCATAGAAGATAAACCTATATATGAAAATTCACACTTTCTCATATTGTGTTACAAATTTGCTAATTATTAATTCTCCAGGACTTTTTTCTTTGTTTCTGTTTTCACTTTCCAATCACCTAAATAACATGAACAAATAGATTCTGTAATATTTGCTCACTGAGCGATCTGAAGATATTTTAAAGATTCATTTTACCGATGAGATCTTTAAAGCAGCAGCCCCAACCACTCCTGCCCCCTCCTCTTCTCTCTTAATACACAAGACATGTCACTCATAGCAAATAAATTCTTAAATCCATTTGTTGAATTTTAGTAAATATTAACACCAAACTTTAGGACTACATTATATAAAAATGAAAATTCTGAATCTGTAAGTGTCTTGCTGGAAAGATTACTTTGGATCATTGATGATTGTGGTGACGTTTAGAAGGAATGAGAGGAGTTGGAAAATTTGGTCTTACACAATGGACAAACAGAACAATTGCCAGATAAAGTCCAGTCAATGTGGGAGCCTGTATGATATGCACACCCATCCTGTTCCAGCACAGAGCAGTCCACATTTGGGCCTATGTTATATTCTCTGTTAAAGAGAGGACACAGAAAAAAGCACCAAGATATCCTCCATAAATTTAGGAGCCCAGAAGTTTAGAAACACGGAGCAAAGTCCTTGTAAGTGTATGTGACACCACATAGGGTGATTCAGGAAAGACGCTCGCCCTCTGGATACGATACACATTCATGCGTTAATGCGCACAAGTCATTATTTTTCCAGTCAATGCAGATCTTCTGTCTCTATCCCAATAGCAGAGCTTCTTTTATGGAAACAAATGCGAAGATCTTACTTTAGTAAATTTTGTAAAACATGCCATCAACTGGATATATTGTTAGCCCATCACAGGGCTTTGGAAGGTACCATCAAGTTAGGGGCCCAAGCCTAAAACTTCCCTAGTTGCAGAGTAAATCTCTCTCTGCCTCAAGATCACACCACATCACTTCTCCTGCACCTTTCCCATTTAGATTTTTCTGAAACCAGTGAATGACAACCAGGAAGAGGGAGTTTCAGAACAAAGATACGTTGTATGACACCAGAATAGCAGCCCGGAGCAACCTCAATGCTTCAACATTTCTATCAGTAAGCTACTAAGTATTTTTAATTTGGCAAACATTTACTTGTTTGTTTTTAAATTCGCAGAATCAGATTTTAAATAAGTTGATAGGGAATATAAAAATGATTGGCCCAAACTCTAACCGTCCTGGACAGCATTTAATGTTGTCCTGGGATCTTTGTAATCGATTTATGGCAAATCATTGAGATAATAATTTAAGTCTGAGTGAACACTTCCTACCAGATGATGACTGACCTGTGTATAAACTGAGATGAGGGAATACCATTTGTGATGGAGCCAGTGAGTGTTAACTGTATTCATGCATCTTTGTAACAAAGATTAATGGGACCACAGTAAGTCAGCTGTAGCACTGGATGCCAGTTTACAACAAGCTTGGCAATAGCTAGAAACTCAGATCTATCTTACCATGATAGATACAATGATATGTATAAAAACCTGAGTATAAATGAAAGGTGTTTTAGGATAGAAGGCTCTAACCCGAGTTGTTAGTCATTAACTATGGGGAAAGGGCCAAGGAAGGGGAAGGGAGGGGGGAGGTTAGGTGGGTGGAGGAAGGGTAATGGGTGAGGCCACACCTACGGTGCATCTTAGAGTGGGTACAGGCAAAACCTACTAAATGCAGAATACAAATGTCTACATACAATAACTAAGAAAATGCCATGAAGGCTACGTTGAACAGTTTGATGAGAATATTTCAGATTGTATATGAAACCAGCACATTGTACCCCTTGATTGCACTAATGTACACAGCTGTGATTTAACAATTAAAAAAAAATAAAGAATGTTACTGCTCTAGAATGCAGTATATGCTAATGGATTTTTCTCAAGTGTTAAAACAACTAAACTACTATTTTTAATAAATAAATATTTTTATTATGAAAATCTATTTTGCTTTATTAAGTCTTTAGAGGAAGAAGATGTTTCAAGACACTTTCCTAGTATACTTCAAAATCATTTCATATTTAGGTGTGATTTGTCATCTCCACCCAAAGCAAAAAAGAAGTCATAAAAAATACTAAGTGTGGCAATAAAAACTCATTTTACTATTAGTGGAGAGAGAAACAAACGGGGATATTACTTTGAAGGTAATTACTTAAGTTTTTTATTGTATCATGTTTTCTCCAAACCCAAGCAAAGTATCCCCTAAATCTTCCTACAAATGAAATATAATTTTCTTTCAGAGCATTTGAGCATTTTTATTCACTCAGAAAAAAAGAGAATTTAATTTCTCTGTCAGTCGAGGCTTCCTATGTCAAACACATGTTACATTTCAACAAAACTTACTGTCACAGTGATGGAATATTCAAGGAGACGTTAGTTCTTAAGGCAAAAACTAGCTTGAATAGGTGTAAGCTGAATTACTGAGAGATCACTTTCCTTCTGAAATTAGACTTCATTATCCCCAACCACAGTATCCCCAGGACATATGCATAACTGTCTTGTCATTTTAACTAAGATTATGGGTTCCACACAAATTTCCAAAAGAAATTATAGTTTCCTTAAAGGTAAGTGGAGATAGAGTCTTTCCAATACTTTTATTCCCAACACCTTTCCTGCCACAGAGAATGCTAAATTATCAACAGAATAAATTCACAATTAATACGAATTGCTTCTCATAGATTACCTGCATATCCTCGATGTGGAAGCAACATATTCTGATATTTGTCATCTTCTTACATAAAACCTTAAAGCTAGTAGTTCACAAGGAAGACTATGTAGAAGCTTCTCCCTTAAATTGGCCATCATTCACTTACTCCTCAAATATTTACTGACATGCGTACAGTCTTCAGCCCTATTTTCATGAACTTTGTGTCTAATCACAGAGATAACGCTCTTTAGGATAAAAGGAAGTTTCATCTGATGTTCTCTTACATACACTTCCAGTCACCTAAGATAGGATGACATTCAAATTTCAAATATTTTGTGGGTCCCACTGTGATTAAATGGGGGCTCACACATCTGGACCACATGCTTGTTTAGTGGACAGGGGAGCCTGACTTTTCTGCCTGTGTCAAAATATTCTGCTAGAAAGAGGGACGGAGGGAGGGGGGTGGGGCCTTGGTGTGTGTCACACTTTATGGGGGCAAGACATGATTGCAAGAGGGACTTTACCTAACAATTGCAATCAGTGTAACCTGGCTTATTGTACCCTCAATGAATCCCCAACAATAAAAAAAATATATATATATTCTGCTTAACAGATGGGGCAGTGCCATTTAATCAAAAGAATTTAAAACTGACTGTTGATAATTGTAATAATAATACTGAATGTTAATAATACCAAACACTAACAATACTGATGATGATAATGATAACTGTAACAACCACCACCCACATTTTCAAAGTGCCTGGAACTTTGCTAAGAGCTTTAAGGTGGATCATCTCATGAAATACTACTCTCAAGTTTAGGTAGTAGGTCCTATTATTATATTATTACATCTATTTTGCAGATAAAAAATATCTATTTATAAAACTTGGACTCATAATTCTACCTTCTATCACTGGGTATACCAAGGTTGGTAAAAGACATAATCTAACAAACAAACAAATTCCTTTTCTATTACCTAGTAAAATCTTTAAACGGTATATGTGATTCTCCAGCTTTTTTCAAAATACGTAACTAATGATGTTATATTTTTACAAGCATTAAAACATTGTAGATTTTTACCTATTATGTGACCTAGATTACGTCTAATATTATAGAAAGAAAACCATACTTTAATAAGCATGACCTCATTGGTCTTAGGCAGTACAAGAAGTTGACTATCTAGTTGACCTATAAGCATTCTAAAGGATATGGACATGTGTGTTAACACGACAGTCAAGCACAAATGTAAGAGGGGAAAGAAAAAGAAACTAAAATTGGGGGGATGACGTATTAGACAGCATTGCACAACAGATCTTTTTTTTTTTTTTTTTTTTTTGCAGTTTTTGGCTAGGGCTGGGTTTGAACCTCTGGCATATGGGGCTGGCACCCTACTCCTTTGAGCCACAGGCGCTGCCCACAACAGATCATTTTTAATCTTTCAATACCTTGGCAATTTAGATGTATCATATTTAGATTCTCACATCACATTATTCCCATGTAAAAAGCTGATTTCCAGTCCCAGAGACTAAGCACAGTCGTACAAGGCATAGAACATTTCTTTTCTAGGGTTCTTAACTTCTCTTCCCATCACCACAGCTTTATGTTCATACAATTTAAGTCTACTGAATTCCTCTGTGCCCAGCACTGCTCTGGATGCTTGGAATTCAGCAGGGGACGAGAGAGCCAAACCAAACAGTTCAGCTTCAAAGGGATCAGAAAAGGAGAAGGAAACCAACATTTTTCAGCAACTTCTTTTTCGAGTCACAGTGCCCCACGCTATCTACGCATATATATGTATGTCACTAACTTCTCAGAACAACCCTGAAGGTGAGCCATGGTTATCCCCCACTGCAGAGATGAGGAATTTGACATTTAGACGTGAGTAACGTGTTTAAGCCCACACAGGGAGGAAACGGCCATGCTGTTACAAACGCATGTTTATCTCGGCACAGAGCATTTCTTTTCATTCCCTCAGGTTCATTCTCTCTCTGTGTAGTTAGTTCCCTTTCCATCTGCCTTGCTTTTCTAGTTCTCAGTTACATTCTTCCTTCGTTAGTGCCCACTAAAATAATGGTCATGTCTGTCATATGTAAAGTGAGAGTGACTCTTGCCCAAATGATCTCTTACTTACACTGTATGTGTGGTACAAATATGTGTTGCACTCCACAAGTATGTCTTGAGTGCCCAGTAAATGCTAGGAACACTTCTACACCATAGAAAAATGTAATCATGCTTGTATGCAAAGGAGTGGGGTATAAAAGAAAGATTCCAGAAATAATAAATAAAATGTCACATAGCAGAAAGTACTATGAAGCAAATTCAGCAGATCATACGCACCCACGCGTGCACACTGTATGTACAAAATATGCATATATACAAATATACCTCCCCAACAGAACTTTTAATTTAATTATACAATATATAAATATTGATAGTTAATAACTATTAAAAGCCATCACATTTGGGGAGTATGGATTTTCTACTTTATTTAGTTTTTTTATAGTTGTCTTATGAATAATAGATGGGTGGTTGCAATTAAACAAATACACAAACAAACAAAAAGAACTGTTTATGCCAATAGTTAGAAAGGCAAACAAAATCTGAAAAATGTGAAGACTGAGTTGCCGTTCTCACTTATGATAGGTTTCATTTTTCTTTCTTCTAAATAGCTCTTTTGGTATTATACTCTTAAAAACTACAGAATTGCTTCTGGGAAAATTCAGGTATGATCAAATCTTAAACATGAACGCAGACATCATCAGGTGTGTGAGAGAAATCTTAATGGTTTTTAAGTTACGATCAAAATCTGTTTTAAAAAATCCACTGTGCTGAAAGGTGAAAATCATATGTATTTAATGCAAATTTAGTTTAATAAACAAAGATAAACTTGTAAGATAAAAAAGGCTATAGAAAGTTTGAGATGTAAATTAAAATAGCTCATTTAGAATGATGACAGATAAAATAGTCTTAAAAATTTCCTAAAAAAAAAAAAAATTCCTGTTATCTTTAACAGCATATATTATGAATATCAGGCTCTATGTCATTATAGTTGTGTTTAATGTTGCATTAATTTAAAAGTCACTTTTTAGTAAGATAAAATAAGTTACTTGGTCTTCTAAGGAAATTAATAATTAGGACTCTGATAACTAAATCCTAGTGATGAGGCATTTGCCATGTCTGTGCCTCAAATCTCAAAAAAATTATGAACGTACAACTTTTAATATTATATCTGACTTAGTGGCTTAAAATAAAGCTGACTTTGAAAACTAGAATATTAGTGAAAGCCAACCAAATATCCAGTTTTAAAGTATAAACATCAATTATGTATAAATGACTGTGAATTGTTTGATATATTGTTCAAAGTAAAGAATTTAGTAAACTCCTTTGCAAATTTCAAATTACACACTAATGGTTTATGTTAACTTACTCACATGATTTCTCACTTAAGGAGTTTAATCTTAGCTAATCAAATTTTCTTCTTCCACTAGTATTTTGCTTCCACTCTATTTTAACTTACTATTATTTATACCTACCTCTGAATACTTAACTTTATGTGTCAACTTTATTGGCCATTGAGTGCTTAGATATTTGGTCAAACATTATTTTGGTGTTACTCTATTAGTGTTTTGGGATGAGATTGATGTTTAATTTTGTACAATGCTAATGCAGACTGACCTCCCGAAAGATCCTCATACAATCAGGAGAAAGGCTGAGTAAGGATTCGGTAAGAACAATAAGGCTGATGCTGCCCAAAGAAAGGGAATATTCCTCCTATATCCAACTACCACCTTTGAACTGGAACATCATCAGCTTTTACCTGCCTTTGGACTCAAACTGAAGCATCTACTCTCCCAGGGTCTTAAGGATGCTGGCCTTCAACTAGAACTACACTATCAGCTCTCTAGGTCTTCAGCTGACTGAGACAGACCTTGGGACTGGTCAGCCTCCCTGATCACATGAGCCTTTTTTTTTTTTTCTTTTAATAGTAAATTTCTTTCTATATCTGTATTCATCCTGTTGGTCCTCTTTCTCTGAGAACCCTAACACACTATACATGCTCACAAGCCAGTATTCGATAATGTCTTACCTATGCAACTTTGCTGATGAAGCTTCTCTGCCTCTAATTCTCTCTCACACTAGCTCTGCCTCCACCCAGCAAACTCCTCCCTCCCCCCAGGTGTCCTTCAGATAGCATTTCTGCTCACTTTGCACATCCATGGTGCTGTAGCATTATTTTCTTTCCTTTCATCCTAGTCTATGGACTTGTCAACTGGGAGAACAGCATTCCTCCAGGCAAATAGCTTATATTTTAACAGTAAATATCTAAAAGGTGAAAACACCTGGCCACCCATGACTGCAGCGGGGATCATTTCTGACTTGGTAAAACCCAAAGCAAGTCTTGCTGTATGACCAAGAACAAATCATTTTATACTCCCTGGACCTTGGTTCCTTACATCAAAAATGAGGGATTAGGTTGGGTAAACATGAGATTCTCTCTAGCTCAACATTTCTGTGGTTCCATGAACAAGTCAATCAGCAGCAAACACCCAGATGACTTTACACTCATTTCAAACTTATTAAAAGTAATATTTAAAGATAAAGTCAAAAGAAGAAAATTGTCTTTACTTAAATGTGATGGTTTACAAGTGCACTCATTTGCTCCCAGCCCTCAGAAGTTACGATCTGAGTTTGGAAAAACACAAGTGATAACGGCTCTAAGCATGGAGCAGGCACCACATATGATGACCCTTAGAAGGAAGATCAAAAGGACACGTAAAGTGTCCCCACTCACGTGGATACCTCCTCCCACTATTATCATTTTTAATGTCTCTCCTTATCAGAGTCTCCCTTGAACTGTCCACGTGGGCTGTTGCCTTGCCAAGATTGATATGTGTACATAAAGAATAGGTATTTTTAAATTCTAAAGATTACACTATTGAGAGTCAGAAGTTTCTGTTTATTTAAAGTGGCTCTGCCCATCATCCCCTTTTTCCAGCATGGAAATGAAATACCCAGGAAGGCTTGATACTGATGGTATCAATTTATTCCAAGTACTCAACTATTTTATAAGCCTTTTTAGTAATCTTCACTCAGCACCATCATTGCCAGCAAGTTGGTTCTGTGCCGGCCACCCTTCCTTTTGTTTCAGTCTTTCGTAAAATTCCTTTTGTGTGACAGTCAAGCAGCTGTGCTTTGTTCTTTAATGTTCCCAGCCCAGATCCCCAGCCAAGACCACTTTATAATATAACCGGCAAAGTACCATTTTCACAGCGGGGACAACTGTGTTCATCTTCAAAAAGAGGCATTAATAAAATGAGACTGTAATGAACATGCTAATTCTGATCACAGGGTATTGCTGCACAATAGCAGAGAGAGCTGACTGCCTTCTCCCTGAAAGACTGTAAAAGTTGTGTGTGTGTGTGTGTGTGTGTCTGTGTCTGTGTGTGTGTGTGTTTTAACAACTGCTATAACGGCTTACATTTTTTGAAACAGACATATTATGCAAACATTTCTCTCTATTTCCCATCGCAGTGCCTTCTCTGACTCGTCCAACTGCTCACTGAGTGTTTTACTATCTCAGTAACAGTCACCTTCAGGGAGCTTTTCTTTCTTTTTTTTTTTTTTTCATCTTGCAAGGACTGACTTGCTGAAATAGGCATGTCAGTGAATCAAAGAAAGCTAGAGAGAAGTGATCTGACTGATCTGATCACCAACCCAAGGCCTTCCCTGTGCACAGGAAGCAATAAAGAAAGAGAAAAAAATAAAACAAAACAGGAAAGTTAAAAGATTTGCTCAAGATGTCACAGCTATTTTGACAAAGCCAAAACTAGAATTCAAATTATCCAAGACCTAGAATCGGGTGCTTCATATAACAGCTTATGTCATGGTGATAAAACTCATTCACAAAGGATGTATTAGTAATGTAGACCATGGGCAGTGCCTGTGGCTCAAAAGGGTAGGGTGCCGGCCCCATAAACTGGAGGTGGCAGGTTCAAACTCAGCCCCAGCCAAAAACTGCAAAAAAAAAAAAAAATAATAATAATAATAATAATAATGTAAACCAAATACTAATATATAAGTATCATTGGATAAAATATGTTTGTTAAACTAGATAACTAAATTCCTCAGATCTGGTCAGCTAACACTTTAGAATAATACTTATGCTTTGTATGTGTTCTATGAAGAAGCTAGAAATAAAGAAAAGCAGCAATGTTATATATAACATTCTGCTTTGGTGTGGTAGTGATGGTGGTATTCAGAGGGGCACTATTTGGAAATGGGCAGGTTTCTAAATATTATCCATTAAGCTTTAAAAAATGACCTATTCCATGCTGTTTGGGATAACAACAAAATATACATTTTCTGATTATTATCCTTTAAAAATATCTAAGATCAAGAAATATGATATTCTGTCATAAACTTGGAGACAAAGTTCATTAATTTTTTTCAGAACTTTATTTTAGAGAAGGGAGACTATATGAGCAAGAAGAAAGGACTCTTGATATTTTTCCTCTTGGTCCAAAGTGACAGTTGCTTCTAGACTTACTAGAAGGAAAAGCCTATGATGTGATATCTCATTTTCCCTTCCAGTGGCTGATAACATGTATCAAAAAGAACATTGTCACCCCCAGTTATTATTACATACATTTGTATTACATGGTTTCCTGTTAATATTTTTTGTAAGTGAAAAATTGGGGCCAATAAAACAAAGATACATATCTAAACAATTTCATTTGACTGATAATCCTTCTTCTTAGAACACCTTCTTGGTTTCTATGCCTATGCCTCCCCGAAAGACTAATAGCTCATCCATTGCCTTAGCACCATCCCACAATTAGTTAAGGCTCAGCCCTTAACAACCTCTCAGGGAGTTCTGAGGCCTTACTTAAAGTTCTGCTTGGGAGAGAAAACATGTGCATAATGGGTAGGCTCAGCCTCCTAAAGTTCTCTATAACCAGGAGACCAGTGTTTCTTTGCTTGTGTTTCCACAGTCAAGGCAACTAAAAAACGAAAATGACCTTGAGGACGTAAACGACCACATTCAATCCTCTCTTCTCCCACTTCTTTTTTCACCAACCACACTCTACAACATTGATGGTTAATTGTCCAAATATTTCAGGCCACATTCAGCCTGAGCTTAGAGTTATTCTTCCTAATGGAAACAGTTTTGAGAGCCAGGCTAACCTGAAACAAATAACTAAGGGACAGTTATGTCCTGAAATGCCCCCATCAAGGCACATGGGTGGTCAGTAATATTTCAATGTATTTTTCATTAACCACAAAGGTCAGTTGTTTGAATCTGCAATTAATAAGTTTATTCAGTACCTTGTATGACATAAATGAAAGACCTCCATCCAGGTCACTTAGACAAAACCCATGATGACAGTTGGCACGTTTATGGCATTTGACAGTAAAGTGGGGAAAGAGTAAAGACTCATGTAGACAAAATGGGCATGTGATGAGGAGCAGTGGATGGGAAGTGCGACGTGGTCTCCATCGTGCACGCATGACAGAGTGCTTGAGCATCTGCCAACATGATTCACAGAAGAAAACGAACTTAAAATGCACACAAAGCTCATCAACAATGGTATAAATGGCTTTGCACTCATTTATTTGACTGTTAAAGGTGTTCAAAGTCTAGGAATGTCAGTTTACCACTGAAATGTCTTGGAAAGATTACTTTTAATAGAAGTGCAAATATTTAGAATTTTTAAACAAAGAGGTAATTCTAGGAAATAAAGGTAATTCCTGTCTCTAGTCATTTCATCTTCCAAGGATGTATTAAAATATTCTATTATAAGATTAGGTTCACACTGCTTTCCCTCTGTTCAAATACCTTTGAGCGTCTCTCATGAAACATTTCCAAAAAAGCAAAAATATAGTTTTTACTATAATTGGAAAATATAGTCTTTACTATAATTTCTAGTCTAGAATAGTCTAGAAAATGTAGTCTTTACTAAAATTAGAAGGGTCAAGTACTTTACTTGAATCATAAATTTTCATACAAATTTACTTACATATGACAGCCATAGAGAAAGTCAAAATCATATTAAAATTTCTGAATTCATTTTTTAATGTGGAGACTAGCTGTGTAAAAAAAGATGAGATGGTGGAATTCCAGCCAGCTGGGAGGCAGAAAACATTAATCCATGTAATTTTCTAAGTAAAGGGATATTTTCCTCTAAATTTGCATTAATGTCTTCCTCAAATGCATGAAGTCAAGCTCCTGCCGGCCATTATTTCTTTTTAAGGAACTAGAAGTTGAAAAACTCAAAAAGTGTCCAATAAATTTTACATAATGCACTTTCTACAGGGTAACTTTGGTTCTAACCTAGGTGAATAATGGAGATTAAAATTTTGAAAGATCAAGGAAGGAGTCAGATTTTGCTTGAGATATGAATAAAAGAAAAATGACTAGATTTTTCGGACCTTTTAATTTTTATGAATATATGTATATATATTCGCACACATGCATACCTTCTGTAATACATGTGATAGCATGTATAAACCCCATCTCTAAGATTACTTCCAGTTCTAAAATCTGACTTCTAACTCCTCCCTCCTCTTTTTTCTCCTATATGTCTTGTCCTTACTAGACAGATTTCAGTCCTTCCCTTCTTGAATATCTTAAATACAATTATTTCAAAACCCATTTACACAGTTCAGTTATCTGTAATTTACAAACTATCATTTCTACTCTCAGTGTTTGGGCCACTGTCCCTCATGGGTTGGACGCTTTGGAATTGGTGCCTATGAGCCCATCTGGATATGAATGACCCTCTCTAGGGTCATGTGTCCTAGATCGTGGGGATATCTCCGTGGGGTGAATGCCTTCGTAGCTGCCTATCCAACGCCCTGTGGGATTTCACTATTTCTCACCAGCTTCTGAGTTCTCTGTATTGTATAGTAAGTGCCAGGAGTCTCGTCTATTCACAGAAAGCTGATTTAGTTATTCTTCCTCCCATCTTATTTCACGGGTCTCATCCTGTCGACGTGTTAAAACTCTAGCCCTAAAGCATGTGGCCATTTTGGTCATTATCTTAGATCACACGATTGCAATTGTCTTTTCTCTAGGGACTCCTTTTTGTTTTTAGCACCTAGAAATGTTTTCTTTCTTGTTTGTAAACCTAACTATACATTCAATTTTATTTCCAGATATTTTGTCAACATTTCTACGTACTAATCAAGGGATAGGAAACTTCCTGTATCAACTTAGCTTGTCATAAATGCTAGAAATACAGTTCAAATCCAACTTGTCTGTTTTTAAGAAGTATTCTGTTATATATATTTAAAAGATATACAAGCTGTCCCAAAAGTCGCCCATAAAATTGCCATATATATGGAAAAATGGAATAATGCAGCTAAATGTATCTTTATTTACAAAGCATTCATTATAAAATTTTACAAAGAGGTGGCCAAAATGCAATATTTTAAAAATATTTTATAATAAATGTTTTGTAAATAAAGGTAAATTTAGCTCCAATTTCTTATTTTCCCTGTAATATGGTGACTTCAGGGGTAACTTTTAGAAAATCCTATATATCAAATCATCAATATTTTCCTTGCAACTTAGTAAGGTGTTCATATTATTTGAAACATATTTAAGGATGTATATGTAAGTAACCTCAGCTTCTTGTATTAACTAATTAATTTTACTTCTAAGATATTTTTTGTGTGTGTTTTCTTAAATGTCAACTCTGCCAAGTAAATTTGACCTCCATCACTAATTACTGTCCACCTTCAAATAAGCAGCTTGTTGAAAATATCAATAGGGTATAGCTTCTTAGGAAAGATCAAGTTGTGGCACCAAATAGATTTGAAAGGAAAATACTTTTGATTTTGTAAAGGAAACAAAATAACTACATCCCTCCCTGGGAAAACAAATAGACAATAAATTTTCTTAATCCACATAAATTCCCCTGGAATTCTGATACCCTTTCTCCAATTCCTCTTCCTCTTTTCTCCTAAATTCTGGAACAGAGTGCAAGGAAGCTCAAAGAAAAGCAAAACAGAACAAAACAAACAAAGTGTTTGAGGGAGAAAGAGATAAAGGCAAAGAAGTGTTAATCTGGAAACATCAACTTCTAGCTGCCAAATCAGGCAATTTGGCAGCTAGAAGACTGAATTTGAGGTGTACAACAGAGTAGTAATCAGTGGCCTTTATTCTCTAGCACTGTCATTATAAACGAAGTCTAGAAAGTGAACACACTGTCCTGGAGACTTGGCAAGTCATCCTATGCTTTGCCAAATTGTATAAGGAACATAGTCGGAGACACAGAAAAGGATTCATTCTTCCATTTCACTTGCATCAATGTTGGTTCAGGAAAGACAGAAGACTGAAACAGTTCTTGACATAAATAAGAAAGATGCCTTCTTATTCTTGGCTCAGCCCGACTGCTTAAGAGAAGCTCATCTTTAGGTTGAGGATGTTCCTTTAATTTTGCAAACCTCAGTGTCAGCTTTGGTAGTTTGTAAAGCATAGCTGCAGAACAAGGCATGAAAAATCCAGGCACAAATACAAAAGAATAGCATCCGCTGTTCTCTTTCTAGGTTCTCTACTAAAAAACAAAACAGTATCCGGCATTTGAAATCAAGGTGTCTTTTGGCTTTTCTTTTCTTTTCCTGATTAGCATTTCTTCAAGACCCATAAAAAGAGAGGCTGGCCACTACCTAATTAAACATATAATTTTCTTTCCCATTTAAGCATCAGGACAATGCTACCCTTTTTAGTAGCCCTACAGAACAACACCAAAGATACAGAATTGTGACAGTGACACACACACAGCCTTCCACTTGAGCACTTACCACGTAAAACTGTGAGTCTGGTGGATACACTTATTTCTCCCACAACATTTGAGGCTACACATTCATAAATGGCCTCATCCCGCGGAGTCCTTAGAGGTTGTATTCTGAGAACTGATCCAGATCCATCGTCAAACTCTATTACCTATTAGAGGAAACGATAGCTGTCACAGGTGTTGTTACAATCGTCTGCCTCTCAACTAAACTCCTGAATGCAGGGGTGAATCAGTCATGAGGCTCAGAATAAGCTCAGAATCATTCTAAAACTGATTTTCAATACAGTGATGGAACAGAATAGTTGGTCTCATTTAATGAACGATCTATTGAACAAAGAGAAAGACATGAAACCACATATGCAAAAATGTAGATTTCTACCTTCTACCAAAAACCACACGGGCTCTACTCAAAAATATTCTAGGAAGTACATCTAAGGCAATTTGACCCCATTAATTTCTCAAGAGACTTGTAGCATGATGGATAACCTTCTCAAATTATCCTTTCTCTGACAGTATACATGCACAAGTGGGTCCATTCAATAATTGGACTATGAGGTGAAGAATTAATATGTGCCACCACAGATAGTTCTCCTGGCTGCAAGTGTCTCATCCTGAACAGGACAGATGAGCAAACCATGAAGAGAGATTGCAAAAATCTAGTACTTAGGCAGCCAATGAGATGCTTTCACAACCCAAGAGCCTGATGGCGTGCATTAATTTTGTCATAAATCATTCCAGTATTTGTTCTAGCTTAACATTTGCTGCATTTTTAGAGCATTCTTGCTATAAAGTGGAGGCTTGCTTCACCAGGCAGAAAATTAATGTCCTAAACACTAAACCTGAATTCACTATCATTATGAACTCGTCTCTAAAACAGTTTAGCACTACTAATACTCTTAGGCACTTGTCAGCTAATTTAAGTACTACTTTGAAAAAAGAAAAAAAAAGATGATAATCATGATGATACTTATTAATACGTATCCAAAGCTGTGTAGCCCTCTACCGTCCTTTCTATAACTATCCTACACTTCCTCAGGTCACTGAGATAATGTACTTTTTTCCTTGCATTTCCCTGTGAATAATATGTCCATGTGCCTAAATTGTGAATAAATTGAGGATGCCTTATAAATATATTTATAGAATGCTAAATCCCTTATTTTGTGGGTATGGTGTTAACATGTAGATGAAGGAGATTACATATTTTAAAAATATATTCACTTTTAGTCCTTTTTGCATTCTGTTTCTGTTCAAAATTTATGAAGAAATCCAAAATGTCCCATTTCTTAATGCACCACATTTTACTTTTGATCCTATTTAGTACATATTTTAAAATGACTCTACTATGCATTTTATAATATCAAAGTTAGATAATTATTGGGATTTCTGTGCATTATGCTCCATTTTTTAAAGAAAAATATTATTTATGGGTTTCTCCTGTTTTAATGTAGAGAAAGGTTTTTTGTTTGTTTGTTTTTTGAGACAGAGTCTCATTTTGTCACCCTTGCTAGAGTTCTGTGGTGTCATAACTCACAGCACCCTCAAACTCCTGGGCTTACGCGGTTCTCTTGCCTCAACCTTCCAAGTTGCTGGGACCACAGGCACCCTCCACAATGCCCAGCTATTTTTAGAGACCTGGGTCTCGCTCTGGCTCAGGCTGGCCTTGAACCTGTGAGCTCAGGCAGTCCACCCTCCTCAGCCTCCCAAGGGCTGGGATTACAAGCATGAGAGCCCGGCCCTATAGAGAAAGGTTTCAATGTCTTTAATACCAACTTAAACTTTTATTAATTTATTGTTAAATGTCCTAATACATTTAAATTTCTGGACTACTTCTAGATTTAGGCCTATTTTCATACAAAAAAAAACAAAACAAAACAATATAATACTTATTTCAAACTAGTGTTATAATTTGTAGTTTGAACATCTTATTCAATGTCCATATGAATCACATGCCGATTATAGCCCAGATACCATGTTTGGCACTTGAGATGGAAAAACAGCAAAACAATCTCATCTATTGCTCTAGTGGGTCTTATAGACCAGTGAAATCACAAGCTGTATAGGCTGTTATTAGATAGCAAAAATCTTCATCCCAAAATTCGACACCATTTGATGAAGGTACTTTGTGTAAAAATAATTAATTTTCCCTGGATGTGTTTATATGATTCTCACCAGGAATTACACGCTGAGCAGAGACCATGCTGTCAGATATTTACTATCATAATTTAGTCTTTGTTAAAGATTTTGTCAAGAAGCAACTGTCCCTAGCAAACTCCTCTCTTGAAAATTACCTTCATTTAAATGTAAACAAAAAGAAAGTACACCAAAGCTGCACATACTTCGTATACATTGTTTTCTACATGAAATAGGAAACATTTCTAAAAGATAAAGGTATTATTTTTATACTTCAATAATGTTTCTTTCTTGATTTTCAAACAAACACAATTTCACATTTATGATTTGTAAGCTATAGTCCATATTTCAAATTTCACCCTTTGAACCCTACGTCACCCTGTACAATCCTCTGAAAATAAGTACAATTAAACGGTTCTGAATTTTGTACGTGCTATAATTCTTTTAACCAGAAATGGCCTTTAATCTGCGAAATTGTGAATTCACCAACAAGTAGATTAGAAGTTCAGGTAAAAATGAAGTGAGTTTTATAATTTGGGGCACTTTAGGAGTTTTGATGCCCTCAAGTCAAGCTGTTCTCCTCATGCTGTGACTTACATGCGTGATACTGTCTGCTTCTCCCACACCTTCTCTCTGTGGCTTATTGCTATTTCTTTTACTGGAGAATGAGCAAATTTCTAAACCACAGGGCTCCTCACAAACACTCAAAAAAGAATCTCTGATTTACATTTCACCATACTCAATGCTCTGAGCTTTCCTGAATAAAGAAAATCAATTTCCCCCATATGTCTATCTGCAATACCAACCTTTTGGGTGTGTTTCTTTCAGAGTACCGTAGTACTTCACCCTAAGATACTGGGGCAAATTTCTCATTTGAGTTCACACCACTTGTAAAACACAGGTGCAAGGTGTGGTGGACAACTTCATTTACACTCAGCATCTATTCCCCTTCTTCTTATTGAGGTATTTGAATTTCCTATAGGAAAACCCTGTTCTCTCTCATTTTAAGGCAGCAGCTCTCAACCTGTGGGTCGTGACCCACAAGAACTGTATTAAAGGGCCATGGCATTGGGAAGGTTGAGAAACACTGTTAAGCTCAGCTCCCTTCCCAGCACAGTGGTGGACTCTGATTGCTTTCAATTAATTAATCTATACCATCCACCTGTCTGCACAGATCTGCTCCAGGATAAACATGTAACTTAATTAGAGCCAGTGGGACAGGAAGCTTCTGGGAGAGACAAGTGTTCACACATCCTCCAGAGTTGGTCCTTCCTGTGAGAATGTGAGGCTCCATCTTGTATCCCTAAGGGAAAACAGCCTGCGGACGAAGTTGGCAGATGGGTACTAGGGACACTGAGCCCTGGCACAAGCACTTGAACCCCTAACTTTCCTTTTTTAAAAAGCCATTTGAAGTTTTCCATCACTTGCAAATAAAGAATGTCCTATTTCAGTGATTCTGACATCTTCTATCAGAGTAGAACAAGCAAGTAACATGCGAACCAAAGGCAAAGCAGGTGCATTCTTCCCCCAGAGAAACAGAACAATGGACCTAATACCTCAAATCTCTGATTGCTGACTTTCTTTCCTTTTTTGTTCCAGACAATTTTAGGTCTTGGGTCTCCCGTCGCTTGGCAAATGAAAGAGGCAACTCCACCAGAAACCCCTGTCTGATCAACGGGAGTTCGTGTAAACCTTGGAGGTGCTGAAATTAAAAAAAAAAAAAAAAAATCATAATTAAATGGAAACTTAAAATACAGACTATCTCCTTACTTCCCTGCTCTATCCTCCATCCTCAACCCCGTTCCCACCAATAAATACACGTGTACATAAAAAAAGTACTAGGATTACAAAACGAGAAAGGCAACTTTTATTTTGGGGGGTAGTTTAAAGGGGAAGGAAGTAATTTTCTGGTCAAGTTAACTGTTAGGGCTTTTATTGCTAAAATCTGTATTAAGGTAGAGATCCAATAACATCCGAAAAGCAACATCACACATTAATTTTTATTACCAGCATAAAAAAATCCAATTTGTCCTCTGTAACAAAATGAGCTCATCAATCAAAGTGAGTAAAATTTTAGCTCTTTGCTTTGATGCCACTATCAGGACACTGCCAGGAAGCAGCACTGCCACTGCTGAGTTATTAAAATTAGTGACATTTAAGAGCAATGCTAGGAAATTTTAAAGAGACAAGAAATATAGACCTGAATTAGAAAGTCTGGAGAGAAATAGAAATAGGGGAAAACGATAAAGTGACTTTCTAACCCAGATAATTTGGGGCTGCCTTACTTGAAACTGAATGCCACACTTTGCATAAGAGAAGATGATGGTAGAAGCCTCCAGAGTCATAGCAAGATAAGTCTTTCTTTAAAGAAAGATGCAGTTTAAAGATCAATAAGGCTACAAAGATGGAAGTTGGGTGTTTTTTAAATGTCCTCCATCTCCTTTTAATATGCCTAATATTCCCTCCTCTCTCCTTCAAAACTTATTTTCCATCTTGTATTTCATGATCTATAAATACAGCACACAAAACAATATAAAATGTAGATGAATATTTTTCACAAAGATGTTCACCATATCATTTGTTCAGAAAAAAACTGTAGATAGCCTAAATGATAAATAATATAGAAGTTGATAGTGAAATAAACCACGACAGAATAATGGAACATTTTAGAAGTAGTAAATGTCATGAAGTTTTATCATATGACATGAGAAATACCTAGGATTTGATGAGATCCCACCAAAGTATAATACAGAATTATAACCTAGGAATAGCAGATAAAGGAAAAAGCACATGTACACACACACACACACAGAATTGGTAAACTAAACACTAATGTTGGTATTTCAATTATTTTTCCTGCTACTTGACATCTTTCTTATATCCTTAAATTTTTACCATTATGTTATAGTTAGAAATTCGTAAAACCCCCAAACATTGTACCTTTCCATTTTATCTCCCATTTTCTGATCCTTGTTACAGATTTTCTATTCACTCTTACTGTTGTTTAATTTCAGTCATTGAAAAATGGTTTTAGGTAATCAAAGCTAAAAATCGATTTTGAAAACAGTCATTAGATTCTAAGAAAGGAGAAAGTAATGACAAAGCCTGTCCTTGTTTGCTCAACACCACTATTTTCTCTGCTGTTATTCATGTTTCCCAGGTGGCTCTCCTGAGGGGGTGGTAATGGGTTCTGACTCTCAGTTTTGTTTTTTTAGGAGTCAAAGAAGCTGAATTCCCATCTCAGTTCCACCATTTTACGTATCAGTAAATATGTTCCATATATATATGTATCATATATATGTAATCATCTTGGAGGAAAAAAATACATCTTCTAACTTCGTCATTCCTTAACTTTAAAAAATGAGATATGAAATAAATTACTTTGTAGAAATCCCTTCTACTTTTAAGGTTTTCTATCTTAATATGTTAATTCCATAAGAAGAGAAGTTTAGGAAAGGCATAGGGAATGATTGGTCCTAGGGAATGATTTTCCACCTCATCAGCAAATGCAACTTGGTGGAACTGGTGGGAACACAGGGTCCTGTTTATGTTCAGAAATATTAGGAAAGGAAGCATATTCCTACAACCTTGCTAGATATCACCTTCCCTAGCACCTCCGGGCCCATGAACAACCTAGATGATTATCAGAAGCTGTGAGAAGTACTTAAAATAATTGGAAATTGACTAACAGTAAAAGGAATAAAAAAAGAACTCCATATTGATGTCACTTTTCTGAAAGCAATCAAACAAACAAAAATATTACAAGGTTTATAGTTCTCTCTTGGACATTTCAAACAATGCAAATTGATAATAACTACTTGCTGATCATCATCTAATATAGAAGTTATAATTATGCAATTAAAATTTCTAGAAAATTTTCCTGGGAAAAAACAAAATGCACTGCACTGTTCTATTTAACGGTACAATACTGTCCTTTTTAGGTAAATTTCTTTCATTTTCCATAATGCAACAGTTATTAATGCTCAGTAAAAATCCATTGTAACAACCCAGTTTTCCACTGAAGTTCTGTTTTGAAACTTGCATGAATATTTGGAGGGAGGAAAGAGCTGTTATATAAACTGAGTGTGTGTTAAGCAGAAATTAAATATAACTAGAGGTAGGATACCACTTTTCCTGAATAGAGATTAACTTTTTTTAAGAGAGAGCATCCCATTCTCATCTCAAACAACAAGGTGAAGGTGAAGATTTTGACAATCTGCAAATAATCAATGGCTGCTTGGACAAGTGCTGTTTACATCCCACTGCCATGTAAGGGCCTAGGTTAGCATTTCTGGAAAAAACTCATGCGTAAGGACACTAAGTCAAATTAATATTAACCATAGAAATCTTATTTCTATTTTTTTTTTTTTTTTGCAGTTTTTAGCCAGGGCTAGGTTAGAACCCGCCACCTCCAGCTTATGGGGCCAGCACCCTACTCCTTTGAGCCACAGGTGCCGCCCAAAATCTTATTTCTAAATAAAAAGCAGAGCAGATAAATTCCTGTATTCTTGGAGAAAAGGTGTATCAGTCCCATGTTTTCCAGGCCTGTTTCTCATTGATTTTCTGGTCATATGTTGACGTTTTCATGCTAATATTGACAAGTGTAAGAAGGTGCCAAAGACATGACCACTGGATGCTACAGTAGGATTTTATTTCTGAAAATCAAGTCAAGTAATGGAATTAACCTACTGAAAGACATTGGCCTTCATAGACAAGAAAATCATGACTTTCTTATAGGATCTGATACCAATTTTCTTACATTTGCCTGTAAGATCCAAACCACAGAAAGGATAAATGTCATTATTCTATGATGCAATGTAAGATTCTAGATAATATAATAAAATCCTTTCAGTAAGCATGTGAGTTGCATAAATCATCATCTTTGCTGGTCAAATTCTCAGACTGATGCTGTCAAGGCGAGGCAGCCAGCCAAAGGAAAGATATAATATAGAGAAAAGATTAAATTGAATAACTCCAACAAACGCTCAAGTGAAAATCTTTATTCTCAGAGGGGTATAACAATACATAGGCACCCACTTCCCCTTCACTGTATCTCAGCTTAATAAAAGGAATCAGATGAATCCTCTGCCTTTTGTTACAGACACTGCCCAGATATAAGTCCTGCTCTGAAAATGGGAAGAAAGGGAAGAGAATTAAAGCATAAAACAAAGATGCCTACTAAAAACTCACAATATAGAACAGCCTCTGATCTGAATAATGAAAATCCCCATCCTCATTTCATGAGATATAACCACCCATATTACATATGGGCTCAGACAGCGGTTCTCAACCTTCCTAATGCCGCGACCCTTTAATACAGTTCCTATGGGTCGCAACCCACAGGTTGAGAACCGCTGGTCTAAGAAAAAAGGAAGCAGCAAGAGACCAAAGATGGGGAGAAAAGCTCTAGAGCCTTCCACTCACCAGTGTCTAGAGAGGCATCCTTCCTTTATGAGGGCTAACTGCCACTGCTATCCACCTGAAGCTGCCAACACTGCACTTTGCAACATACACCTCTGCACAAGCTGGTTTTGACAAGTGAGGAGTATGATCTTTTATTAGATTAATGCCAAAAGCTGCAGAGGTCAAATTACTATTCAACCCAGAAAGTTTATTTTCGAAATAGAAAGCCACACATGCATACACGTCAGATGGAGGCATGGCTGACATTCTAGAATGTGCTGCCAGGCGCGCTTGCTGTTTTCAAAGACTGTGCATTCCCAGGATGCTCTCTCACTGAGCAGACAGTAGCTCCAGGAAGTTAGTAGATTATTATTTTCTACTCAGCTCAAGAGAAGCCACAGGCTGCAGATTGATTTTTGCTTTTAAGAAGTTAGATTGTTTCTTAAAGTATAACCAATGCACGGTACCTTGTGTGTCCTGGTTGACATATTTTGATCATATCATGTTCCAAGTTGCTAGGGTGTCTGAAGACAAGGGGATAAGCTCAATGTGTTCTATGGCTATTAAATTTAGAGGAGAGAACCAGCCAAGACCAGCAAACTGATTGGACTGTCCTTAACATCTGCTCTACTGAGAATGAAATCCCCCCATTAGTACACTGTATTAAGTAGAGCTAGATGTTGACAGGGGACAGCCACTGACATCTACTAGTAACATCCATGGAAGAAAGGAATTTATGAGAAAATCTTAAAGGTTAAGAAGACAACTCAGGTTTGAACTAACCTGACTGGCTAACTGAGAATTGCTAAAAACAGATTCACAGAAACAGTCACATGCTCCAAAAGAGAAGAGGAAAAATGAGAGTGCCATTTGTCTAATTTAATTCTAATTAATAAGCTGCTTCTGTGGACATCAAGAAAATGTGTCACATGGTGAACAAAACTAACAGCGTGTAACTAATTGGCTTTGTTTCTTTTAGCTGATTAACATTTCCTTAAATAGAGAGCTTTGTTTTTAAAGGGGTATTTGTCATAGCAATGTACTTGAAATTTTGAAAGGGGAAGGTTAATAAGGCTATTAAATAAGACTAAGGGAGGTGATAAGGAAATGTTCCTTAAAAGTGTACAGGTAGTCCTGTCTTTAGGAATCTGCTTCCTCCTGAAAACGTCTGTAGAATTTATGAGACCAACCAATGAGCACCTCTCTGATCTTTCTCTCTCTCAAAGTGTCAGAGTGAGGGTTCTAAAGGAAAGCCCAGGAAAGGGCCTCTGGGGTGCAGTGGGAATGCAGAGCATAGCAGGCGTCTCCAAGGGCAATGGCCTGCTCTGAAGGTTTAGGGATAAGGAACTGTCACAGGACTTTACACATCCTATTGCCTCTACCCCAAACAGTGAGAATATCCAGAGTTTGTGTGGATGATGGGTTTTCTGTTATAATTAGTTTGATTTTCACTGGGTAGGGAGTAGTGAGGACAATGTCTGAGGCATCCATACAACGGCATGGACACATGACGGAAAAGGGAGGTCCAAAGTTGATGACATACACCTGTAAAGGAGGGCCAAGTACAGACACAGACTTTAGTCCTGCCCCCCAGCAGATGTATAAACCAGGGCCTATGGGCACATCTACCTTATTACATGGGATCTGAATAGGGTCACCTCTTGACATCCACAGCCTCCATAGACCTTAAACAGACTTTTTCTTGAATTATTTATGGTATTTCCTTTTTCATACAACTCACAAAACAACCTTTTAGCCTTAAAATTTGATTTAAAGACCATTATTCTTCAGAACGAAATAAAGAAATAACTACTCTGTATTGAGTTCCCTGTACCAGCCAAACGTTCTATATAGCTAACATCCAGTGTTTTCCAACAGTCCTGCATGATGTTAGCATTAGCCCTATTTTAAATATTTATAGAAAGCTTCATAGTAATATAGATATTTATAAAAAGAGAAATAAAGGGTGGCAAGAAACCAGGAAGGCTCCCTAAGGTTCAGAGTGAGTCATGGGGTTTTAATGTATAAGAATTGTAAAAGCCCTGATATTTTCACTGGGGCAAATCTGAAGTTGAAAGTTACAAAGATGCTGCAAACACATAATGTTACATCTCAATTTAATGTATATTTTAAAATTTGTTTAACTATAAAATATGTACTTACTATTTTCTCAAGAGTTTGTTAGGTACTTTGTCCTGGATTATAGAAATTATTTCTCATTCATTAAGTGAGAAAGTTCACCAGAATACGCTGCCTATGGAATTTCTTCTCCTAGAACATAAACTCTTCCTAGGAACCAACCAAAATCAGAGATAGATTAACTGATTAGGATGCCCGGCCAACAGGCAAAAGTCAGTGGCATGGAATTTATAAACAAATCATCTAAATTCTAAGGTTAGTAAGGTAGCTCATTTCAGTATTATTCTACTTATACATTTGATTAACTCATGATGGAAAAAAGACAAATACCCCATTACAGTTCCTGACATTGATTTACCCTGCTCCTATTCAAGACACTTCACTGACATATTTCTATGAATGTCTACACCATTCGCTGTCACTGGGCCTCAACCCTTAATTCTTTGAGAAAGAATAGGAAAGCCTTCCCCACGGGATAGACAGAGTCTGTGCTTCCATGTAACTATCAATATTTAAGTTGATCAAAGATGGACAGGTACATTGACAGACAGGAATAAAAAAAGAAAGAGAAGGAGGAAGGGAAAAAAAGAGTTCAATTAATGAAAAGGTATCTCTCACCTGAATGAGAACCTAAGTGCTTGAAAGATCACCATCCAGCATCTCAAAACTGTCAGATTGAAAGCACACTATTCCCTCTACCAAGGGCCCATTTCTGTTTCTGGTGCTCTCATTCCCCTGAACCTTGCAGCCTGAGCCTCTTCTGACTTCTCCTGTGACCCCGTTATCAATCAATCATTAAGTCCTGTGGACTAATATTTCTCACATCTCTTTTATCACATCTACAAACAATGGCTGTGATTCTCTTTCAAAGCTGGAAAATAGAATCATTTGGCAGCCCTAAAAATGGAGAACTATAGATTCCTGGATCCTACCTCAGATCAATTAAAACAGGCAATTGGGGGATGGGACTAGATAATTAATTTCAGAAGATTCCAATGTTCAGGTAAGATGGAGCGTTACTGAGTTTTGTAATATCTGTGGCCTTTCAGCCAGTCAACTTCACTTAACGTGCTTATCTCTACAATCAATATTACACATTAATATGGATCTGTCTTTTCTTTTCCCATTTGATTCTGTGTTCTTTTTTAAATGCATCTATGATTACAGCTCTTTCCACTCAAAAAAATAAATAAACAGACTGATAGCTAATGGCTATAGAATAAAACCAGGAGTTCTGCTTAGCATCCTTAGTATCTTCCAGAGCTGCTGCCCATCTATTTTCTCAAGTACATTTCCACTATTTCCCATCAAGAATCTAAAATTCACCCATCTCAATGCCTTGCTATCTATTGTTCCCTTATACAAAATGCCTTCTTCCCCGTTATTGAATTTACAGAATTTGCACATTCAGTCCCAAATTAAATCTCGTGAAGCCTTCTTTGATCTTCCCATCCGGACAAAATCCACCATCTTTTTAACTCCTTAATCGTACTTTCTATGTCTCTTAGGAAACACAACAGTCTATACTTCATACATTTCTATGCCCATGTGTTTTATTCCCATTCATGTTAAAGAACCTTGAGAGAAGCATTTGTAAGTTGGTCACCTCTGAAGTCTTAAAACTCTTACTGATACCGTGTGAGTGTTCTGTGCATATGTACAGGAACCTGAGATGTGTGAAAGGTTGTCCAAGGTTTTCCATAAGTCCTTGACTGCACATACTTTCAGGTATTTTGGATGAATAACATTATTGCTCACATGATTATTGTGCCTCTATTTAAGTTACATTTGCTTACAGCTAGGTAAATTAGCCGTGAAATTCACAACCTATATAACATATACTGCTATTGTAAAGCACTATGTCATCATAGTGGGAAACTAATAGATCCTCACCAGGCCCTAAGCTGGCGAAATGTAGCATTGCCAAATCACACATCCATGCATCCCTTCATCAGACTTGAGTGCAGATAAATATAATATTATAGAACATTCTCATCGCTTTTATGCGTGTCATTCCATCTCTTTGTTATCACAGAGCTGTCCTTTCTACCACTTTGTATTTTTTGATTTTTTCCTTTTACATGACTTTATTGCTCCAACTGTATATATCTAAGTACATTAGAAATACAAATAAATTAAAAGAAGATATTTACGACATTCTAGTGGTTATAATCTTGATGAATGACTCTGAAGAATTTTATATGCCCTTTTAACACATAAGATGTTTTACAAAAAAGAGGTTAAACTGTACTATTATTTTATAGCCAGCTTATCATTGACAATATATTGTGAATATCTTTCATCTTTACAAATATTTAAATTCAACATTTTTATATTAGAATATAAATATATTTTAATTAACTATTAAATGTTTCAGTTGTTTCTCATTTTTTCATCAGAGCAAGGCTACAAAATCATTCGTGTAATTATATCCTTGGACATATATGTAATTCCTGAACGCAATTTATTTCTCCATGTAAAATTATGGAATAGAACCTGTACATATTAAAGACTTTGAGACATTTTAACAAATTATACATAAAAATAATGTTTATATTTATAGCAGCAATGTATTAGTGTTCAATTACCTGGATCATTGCTAAAGCTAAAAATTATCCCTTTTATCGTCAGCCAAATTTTCATGCATTATTTAAGATAATGCATGCCAAAAATTTAGCACAATGTCTGACACGTGATAAGCAACCAGTAAATATCCATTTATCATCAGCACAGTTGACTAATCATACAGCTCTAGTACTACCTCAATCCCTCCATCCCCAACTGCCAGCCTGGGACTTTCCTGCCAGTTGCCTCAACATCTCCGATCTCACCTGGGATTATTTCCATTCCAGAATAACATGCAATCCCAGATTCTGCTATTCACCACAGAGGTATGCATGCTACCACTGGGCTGAGCACCTGCACACAGACCACAGCGTGAGTCACGGCAGCCGGCTGACCATGGTATGATCTACTGTTGTGAGGCAATTTGTCCTATTTCAAGGTATATGCCTAGTCATAAACACTTACTTTATAGCAGTGAAAATTGTACAGTCTCACGACCATAACTTTCTATTTAACATACAGTCATGGGATATTATGCCCCAAACAAACAATCCCCTACATTCACTGTACCGAGGCAACAAAACTTCTGTCAACTATTGACATGCTTAGGAAGACTGGCCCTCTGTTTTTGGTGTAAGAAAGACACAGTAACCACTGGTTTAGTGACATAAATTTCAAAAAGGCATGTAAGTGGTCTTGAATTACTCTAAGATACAATCTGTGAAGTCATCCTTACCATTCCCCATGCCAGAGTTATGCACTGTTAATGAAAACATGTTATCAGCAACCATTTAGATGTTCACTCAACCTTTTCCACTTTAAGTCTCTGGGTTTGCTTACTATCTATTTATATGTTCAAAATACACAGAACATGCATCCGTTTTGTTCTGTAGAATGATAAAGGCCTTTGCACTGAAACTGATGAAAAGACACGCGTTACATACCGTCTCTCAGGCTCATTCTGCAGAGACGTAGGCAAATGACACGATATTTATTGGCTCTTTATATATTTCCACTAAATGGCAATATACTCATAAGGTTATTTGACACAGATACTGTCTCTGACAAAAAAGCAGCTCTTACCGACCACAGCATATTTTCCTAGAGATAGCAGATTCATTTAGATCATTCACTGCTAATTTACTCATTAATCATAATTTATCACATCAGATGTGCTGGTCATCATTAAAAATAATAATGTATTCTTCATTCTAACCTGCTGCTTATCATGTACCTGCAAATTAGATCACACAGGAAAAGGAACCGGCTTATTTGAAAAGGAACATGAGAATAGATATAATCCAAGCAGCAAAGAAAGAGAGGGAAAGAAACCCAAAACAAAGCCATCTTTCCAGTTTTATGTTACCAAACTCCAGAACATCAATCCTTCTACATCTCTCCTGTAAAAAAAGTTCCAATGAACTGCATGAATTTTCCTTATTTTTTAAAGAGGAATTAGAGCGATGTTCTGTACTGGCTTCACTTTTAGACACCAGTAGAAAATCAGTGCCAAAGAGAAAAGACTTGCTGGTGACAAAGTATAAGCTGAAAGGCTGTGAGCCAGTATGAACTGCTGAAACTCTTGCCTTCCAAGCTTTGTAAGGTGTTACCACAACTGGCCAAAGCCTAGATCATGTGTTGGAAGATAGATCTATCTTCCAGGAAAAAATTAACTATCATTTTACCTCTATCAATTTCATACTAGTTAAGTTAGTGAAGTACTTTGAGAAATAAATGGAGCTAATATCCTCAACTAGCTATGACACGGGAGGAAAGCCTTGGTGTGTGCCACACCTTCTGGGGGCAAGACATGATTGCAAGAGGGACTTTACCTAACAAATGCAATGAGTGTAACCTGGCTCATTGTACCCTCAATGAATCCCCAACAATAAAAAACAAAACAAACAACAACAACAACAACAAAAAAAAACAGGCTAAAAATGATGTTCAACTGTACTGACTGAAGATATTTAGAAGACTTGAATAACAGAATCTGGGATCACGTGTTACTCTGGAATGGAAATAATCCCAGGTGAGACTGGAGAAGACAAAATTATTCTTTGTTTACTGACCAAAGAATATTTTTACAGATACAATTTTGATATGTTGCAAAAATGTTTATGGAGATCAGAATAAAAGGAAAACTGAACTTTCTGAGTTTTGATTACAAAGGATATTTTAATTATAGAATAGATTATAATAAATATGATAGTATTTCCTAAATAAATTCTATAATTAATATTAATCTTCTAAATCAATTGTATAACTTTAAATATTTCCATTTAAATATTTGACTATTTTAAAATATTTTCTTGGTATTCAGTATTTGAAGGGATTTTGCCATTTATTAATAAGTATGGGATACATAATGGATAAACAGTGGAAAAGATAAAATGCAAACTAGAAAGGAGTTGATTTGCCTACATACCAGTGTTGTTTAAGAATGACATGATGAGTTTAGAAAAACTTCCACAACGTATTTGAAAAATTTCCACCATTATTCACATGTAGACCAATATCCTGCCAGAGATCATAACATTCTAAGTTTATACGGTTTATATTATAGGGTTTTTTTTTTCTGTGTAATATATAGCATAGCATAGACATTAAATACGTTTTAAAGCAAGTACGATCATTTTGGTCATGTAGAAATTTTAAGTATATGTCTATGTCCCTTCCAGATATTTTTTTCACTCAATTTAGAGGGTTTTTTAAAATTCATTTCTGTGTAGTTCCAAGACCATCAGCCAAAAAGTATTTGGCAATGATTTGCAGGCTTCCAAATATTCTCATTCAATAGTAGATAAGGATTAGAACCAATAACATTTTGTAGGATATTAAAATTCTTATTTCCTGATATACTTCCAACTGAGCACACGTAGCAAGCAAGCAAATGGTATTTATTTTACATACTAAATCTATCTTTTCTAAAATAAAATCTAATTTTTTAGAGTCAAAAGAAAGAATCTATAATATATTCATACACGCACATGCATCTGAGAGGAGTGTTTTGTAGACGTCTCCCTGAGTTTAACCTTGCTAACCCCGTCCAGTCTCTGCATTTTCACGCAGTGACCCCGCCCATTCACAAATTCTATTCAGTGAGCTATTTGGAGGTACAAAAGATGGAAAGCATGACAACTGGTTCTATGCTAGGGTTGTGAAGTCATGTACAAGCAAGCAATGATAATAATAGATGATCACCCAGGGCCATCGACTAGCCCTGTGCACACAGAAAACTCAAGTTGACATTAATTGGAGCCTGGCACAGAGATTAGAAGCGAGGGTACAATTCCTTGTGTTGGAGATGAAAATAAACCTTAAAAGAATAATAAAATGAGCTCTAGCTAGGACAGAGTGTAAGGTGATAATGTAATTCTTGTGCTTTTTTTTTTTTTTTAAGCTACATCTCGGTAAAATAACCCTATCAGCATTTCAATGAGAGCATGTTACATCTGAGGAGGAAAATGTTTCATTCTTGCCGACTGTGAACTGAAACACACTACGAATTTAGAAAATCAGCAAGAGAAGGGGGAGGGCTTTCTTCTTCCCTTCCTCGCTGAAATCTGCTATGCTTTGGCCAATCTTTTTGTTTCCATTTTCCAAATGACATCAGATTTATGTACATAAATTGGTGAGGCAAACCTCTCACCTCTCTTGGTAAGAGAACCTGGGTAATGCTTGAACCTATAGATACAAAGTAATCCTATTCGAATATTCTAGAAACACTTTTCAGTTGGATTAATTTTCAAATAACAAATCCCTAATTTGTATCCCCAGGCAGTGCAGACCTGGGTAGGGGCTCATTTCAGGGCAGATTATGCATGCTTTTCTAGAGAAACACATTACCTGAGCCCCAGGAATACGGGAGGCATTCCAAACAAGCAGAGACAGTAAGGACCTTTATTGCCAACTAAGTCCTCCCTCCCCCATTTTCTCATTTACAGCTCAGGGTACTAAGTAAGAAAACAAAGGATTTTTCCCACACAGTAATAACCTTTACGAAAACCTGCAAACGAGTGTCTAATTACACTATTTACCAATATAAAATTAACATGGAAATAAACTGAAACATTTCTTGCTGTGAATTTTTCTTTTTTCCCCCCAATTTAACTGTCGCACGCAACACCATAGCAATTTAAGTTGGTTTTCTGACAAATTATTAGGACACTTATTTTAGAAAGAAAATCAACCAATAATTACTGCCCTGGCACATGGCTATTGTTCACAGCATAAACAGAAGCTGTGGCTGACAGCTGATGGGCCCAGCCCCCTGCTATCCTTAGAACACATTTGCAGATCTCCAAGGCCTCTTGCCAGACTGAGGCACGCTGCAGCCACCCTTTTCATCCAACAAGGCTTCACTGACCATGCTATGCAGGGTGCAATAAAATGACACTATTTTAGAACCTCCTCCCGGGTTAAATCTAGGTTTAGATGCTAAAAATACTGTTTTAAATACTAAAGATTTCAACTGTACAGCGACACTGGCTTTGTGCACCACTCTGAAATATCGATATGCAATCCCAAACACTGGGAGTTTTAGACAAAAGACCCAAGGTGTTTTTGATAGTGTCTACAGATATTAGAAAAGGAAGAAAATGCTTTCTTATATTTGAGAAACAGAGCATTTTTGAATATATGTCAGATCACAGGTGAGATCCTTATGAATTTAATCTTAATTAGAAGATTAAGATTGTAGATTGTCCTGGAATAAGCCTTTATTCAGTAGCAAATGAAAAGATAAAACCTCTGGGATCCCAAAAGTCGAGTGATGTATACTATTTATTTCTTTGAATCGGTATAATCTAGTAATAGTCACTAATTTAATCAAAGGACATGTTGCTTTAAAGCTCTCTATAGCACTTTGGTTACATTTTACTGTCTGAAGTTGTTGGTAACCTAGAGAGAATAAAGCTACTTTTTGGGTTGGATCTAAAAATGCCCTGAAAATAGATCTCCTTTTAGGGCTCTTGTTTCAAAATGAGGGGAGAAAAAAATAGCAAAAGAATGGGCTGCAAGTAATAATTAGATATCTATTAGTTACTTGAATTCACTAAATTAATGGCCTCTGGGGTTGTCAGAGCCTCATTTTTAGTCAAAATAAACTACTACAGCAAAAGACAAAACTAGTATTTAGAACTTACAAAACAAAATCATTAAAATATTTTACTTAAGAGTCTGGACTGAATGAAAAGCATTTGTGAATGCAGTCATCATTTTCTAAAGGGTAAAACATAAAACTTCTGCCCTCCTCACTCCGCAGCCCATGGTCCTAGCAGTTAGGCTGCTCCCCCCAGTGCCCTGAACCTTCCCATGTATTTGTGTGCACACAGTCCCTTTGCCTTCAGGATGCCCAATTAATTCTGTAGCCTGCCTTTCTCCTTTCTTTTGCCGAATGGTTGAGGCTTGCCTGAGAAAACTGCAGAACAGTAAGAGCTGGTACCACGGCAAATTCATGATCAACAGCCTCCACTGGACCCCAGAGTCACCTATCAATCAACCTCCCACCCTTCACTACTCTCCAGCTGTCTGCCCTGCACTGACTCTCACCTCCAAGAGATTGATGCTCTTGCCTCCTACTTCAACAGAAAAAATAATGCCATCAAGCATGAACTTGACGGCAGCCACATCATGTCACTATATAAGAATTTCTAACTTAGAAGCCATAACTCCCTGTAGTTTACTCTGTCCGAGACCAATACCTTCACTAGTGTTCTTGGCACACATCCTTACCAACCCCTGAGCATCTCATGGAGTCAACCACACCATCTCTACATACTAGAAACATACATCTTCACATTCCTCCTCTTTAAGAGCTACTTCCCCTTCCGACAGGGCCTTTCATGGCTGACATTTGTGTCAGACTATTCTTTTTTTTTTTTTTTTTATTGTTGGGGATTCATTGAGGGTACAATAAGCCAGGTTACACTGATTGCAATTGTTAGGTAAAGTCCCTCTTGCAATCATGTCTTGCCCCCATAAAGTGTGACACACACTAAGGCCCCACCCACCTCCCTCCTTCCCTCTTTCTGTTTCCCCCTCCCATAACCATAGTTGTCATTAATTGTCCTCATATCAAAATTGAGTACATAGGATTCATGCTTCTCCATTCTTGTGATGCTTTACTAAGAATAATGTCTTCCACTTCCATCCAGGTTAATACGAAGGATGTAAAGTCTCCATTTTTTTTAATGGCTGAATAGTATTCCATGGTATACATATACCACAGCTTGTTAATCCATTCCTGGGTTGGTGGGCATTTAGGCTGTTTCCACATTTTGGCGACTGTAAATTGAGCTGCAATAAACAGTCTAGTACAAGTGTCCTTATGATAAAAGGATTTTTTTCCTTCTGGGTAGATGCCCAGTAATGGGATTGCAGGATCAAATGGGAGGTCTAGCTTGAGTGCTTTGAGGTTTCTCCATACTTCCTTCCAGAAAGGTTGTACTAGTTTGCAGTCCCACCAGCAGTGTAAAAGTGTTCCCTTCTCTCCACATCCATGCCAGCATCTGCAGTTTTGAGATTTTGTGATGTGGGCCATTCTCACTGGGGTTAGATGATATCTCAAGGTTGTTTTGATTTGCATTTCTCTAATATATAGAGATGATGCACATTTTTTCATGTGTTTGTTAGCCATTCGTCTGTCGTCTTTAGAGAAAGTTCTATTCATGTCTCTTGCCCATTGATATAAGGGATTGTTGGCTTTTTTCATGTGGATTATTTTGTGTAGGGCCTGTCCTGTGTTGTAAGGAGGCTTAGCAGTATCCCTGGCCTCTATCCAATAGATGTCAGTAACACCTTTCCCACAAACTGCGATAGCCAACCATTGCCAAATGTTCCCTGGGAAAATATTCTAAGTTTTAGCACCAAAACTACTGAATATGTCCTGGGAAAATCCTGGGATAGTTGGTCCCCCTTGCTTAAATGACTCCAAACAAAATCACTAACTCCCTACTCTATCTTCCTCTGTTCCATATAGATATTTCCACTGTCACACATTTCCCCCAACTTATAATTGCTTATTCATCTTCTCTCCTTCTCCTGCCTATCTGTGAGCCAACAAAAGGCACGGCATGTAGTAGGCACTCCTCCAGTATCACAACCCTGATCAAGGATCATGCGTCAGCTAAAATTTATGACTTGCCTGTGGTTTTGTAAGATTCATGTATATGTGTGTGTGTGTGTGTGTATTTTGCATAAACATATTGTGGTTATGGCCAAACTGGAGGAAAAAGAAATATTTATAAATTTGGCACCTACTTATCCTTTTATTGAGAAAGATCTTTAATCATTATATTCTATGACTATAGAACAGTATAAAGGTAACATACAAATATTATATTCATTCTATCATTTAAATAGTAAGAAATTTAAATATATTTTCAGTTCTTTACCAGTGTTAATGGTTATAATGATGAAAAGTACCTTATTGAAATCATCAACTATCATTTTTGGTAAAAAATAAACTAATGCAGTATATGACTGTGGTCATTTGTTTTCCCTTCCTGTGTACTGAAACCCCTCCTTGGATTGTAGCCATCAGTAAGGTGATATTATTCAAGACCATTAATTTGCCAGAACTGTACCAGCTTTGCAATGTGGTATTATTAGTTTTTTCTATTAGATTTTACAGAAAGAATCTTCATCTTTCCAGTGAGTGTGTTCTTATGAAGCAGGAACAATTTTGCGTATTAACACAGAGGACATATGATTGTATTCAACATTCCTAAACGTAACTTGGAAATGTAACAGGTTAATTATAAGCAACCAAGAAGAAAAAAACTTAAATGCAGTAGAACCTCTTTAGGTAGCATCCTCCTACCTAAGTGTAGCCTCCTCCTACATTGACTACCTCCTTAAGTTGACCTAATTTCATAAACCAATGAATAACCTAATTTCATACACCACAAGTATGTATCAGGACGGCAGGCCTACCTCCTTAAGTTGACCACCTCCCACCTGCATAAGTTGACCAGTATGTTAGAGTCCCTGAAGTGGTTAACTTACAGAGGTTCTACTGTAGTTTAAAAAAGTAGACCACGTAAAGTGGTTGCAATGACATAAGATGATATTTTCACAAAGAGGCAATCTAGTCTACTATATAAAGTACTGAATTCTCTGGTTATCCACAAATACATAGAAGGTTTTTTCTATGTAAAGAACCTTCACCTTCACCTAGGTTTTTCTCTCAAGCAACTAATTATCAACAAATGCAACCTTTGTTTTCCTCCCCTTCCCCTTTAAGGAAATTTATTTACACAAATATCTACACAAATGGTAAACCATTATGTGTAGAATACACATACTTCAACAGCAGAAAAGCTAATGTACTTTTTGGGGTAGTAATTTCTTGCAAATTAGGGATTAAAATAACAAAGCTGCAAAAACAAAATTTGCTTTTAAGTCCACAGTGGCCCTTCACCCTTTAATTTAAATGAGCATTTTCCAGAAATAGAACGCATTATTTTACTAACTTTAAATAATGCACTCCTGAACTTTAAATTTTAAGTAATAATAAGAATACAAAAATGTGCACATGAAACATAAAGGAGGTTTTAAAATGGCAGGAGTGGGGACAGCGCCTGTGGCTCAGTCGATAGGGCACCGGCCCCATATACCAAGGGTGGCGGGTTCAAAACCAGCCCCAGCCAAACTGTAACCAAAAAAAAAAAAATAGCCGGGCATTGTGGCGGGCGCCTGTAGTCCCAGCTACTTGGGAGGCTGAGGCAAGAGAATCTCTTAAGCCCAGGAGTTGGAGGTTGCTATGAGCTGTGTGACGCCACGGCACTCTAGCGAGGGCTATAAAGTGAGACTCTGTCTCTACAAAAAAAAAAAAGGAGTGATGAATGAAAAAATATATTTCAGTCCATCATCAGTAGCCTTGGAAATGCCGCGTACACGGATGCTTTAACAATCTCTGCAGTTCTTAATCTCCCTGGAACATGGTCCTCTTGACCATTCACTTCTCCTTGAAATGTTTTTTCTTTTTATTATCTCCTTCACCTATTTCTTTTATATTATCATAGCATTGGCAGGACACTCACCTCTTGAATATATAGACTCCTTACTTTGGTCCTCCCTAATTCATGGAATTCATCTAATAGACAGTGCTGTGCAGTGAAAGTCCAGTTGCAATCAGGCCACAACCCTGCTCAAGAATCTCCGATGGCTCCCCGCTATTGTCTACGTACAGGGCAGGAAGCTCTGTTGAAAGAATTAAACCTAGCAGACAAAATCTTGTACATTGCATCTCTAATTTACCTGAGATGACCTCAATTCTCACTACTCAAAAACAAGTCAGCCTGACAGCCACTTCTGAAAACTTCGTAATGTCATAAAACACTTTATTTTAAAGTGCTGTCCACTGCCCACTGCAACAGAATCCTGTTTTGTTACTTAAGATGCACATTCTCTGTGCCAGTCCAGATCCTGAATCAGAATGGCAGAATAAGGCCTGGGAAGCTGTGTTAGTCATGTCTCCCCCTGCCATGTATGTGATCTTTGAATGTACTAATAGCCTGGAAACTTCTTTGTATATTTGTTGAGACTATTCCTTTTTTTTTTTTTTTTTTTGAAGTATTTTCATGGAAACCTCTGCATCTTGAAAGCCTATTCCTCTTTCAGGACCATCTCAAATATCCTCTATTGTGTGACATTGTTTCTGACCCCCAATCAAATATAGTTTCTAAGACTCTGAACTCCAGTATTACTGTTTGACTTCTCTTATGGCCAGAAACAGATTTACCTTGAACTTAGGAAGTGTCAGCTCCAAGGTCCTTTTCTTGGATAGGCTGCACATGTCGCACTGGCATAGTGAAACACTTTGTAAAATTTACAATAAAATATGTCACTCCCTATCACTTTAAGGCCACTCTGACCTGCCTTCATGACACATGGTGTTAGAGGGGCTACAGGCAATCCTACAATCCAACTAGAAAAGTTGAATTCGCATGTTTATTTTGAATTTAGTGGAATATGTAATTATGCTTCATAATTAAATTATTTGCCAGCCGTCTGGTATAGGAACGGTTTCTAGGACTACTACTACCGCTCACTTTATTAACTCGCCCAGTTCCTTAATGAGAATATTGGTGACTGATATGTCATAAATTCAAAGAGTATTGTGATCTGTCATTGTGCAAGAAAACTGAAGGCCCTGCAGTCACATAGCTGTATGTCACAGAAATTATCACATTACCAATAATATCATGAACCTTACTTAAAGTTTATAAATGATTGATTTAAAATACAAAAACTTCCATTAATGCTCCTTTAGGGGAGATAGTTACTTTTCTATTCCCCTTATGGAAAAATGATATTATAAAATTGCCATTTGAATAAATATTGAAAGATTATAGCTGAGACAAACGTTTTAGAGATGCAGCAGGGAATTAAGAAAAATATTACACATTATTGTAGATTTTTACAATATTTGTCAGCTTTCTAAAAATTGATAACTTTTTATTTTCTTAGAACAAATGTTAATTCACTGTTATACCAACTTGTACATTCACAATTTTAAACTCATTTTTGAAAGAGCAGCCACTAAGTCTTACAACTTTAGGGTCTGCAGATTCTGGATTCACCTTTGATCTTGGCTCTCAGAATAAACTGTATAATATCAAGTTATGTGTTCTTATCATACTGCTCCTTTAAAATCATGTACTGCGGAAAAAAAGAGGAATACATCATACCAAGCTTTATATCCCCGAAGAAATTTACACATGTGACTTCTCTTATAAAAGCACCCAATGACTTCTCATTAAAGGCTTATTTAAGAGAAATGACTAATTTCCATGATTCTATCAATTCAGATTTCATTTCAAATTATTTCATATGAAAGTGTTTTATGCCCTTTTTAATCCTTCATAACAAATAATTTTTTTCTGATTTTAACAGATTTATTTCCCCTTGGCCACAAATCTCAGCAACAAATATTGTCAGTCTCTTTAATTTATGATGTATATAGAATACATCTTGTTCTTTTATCTCTCCTCTAAATATCTAAATTAAGAGAATAATGCAGAAAGTGCAAAAGATAAACTGATACTTTTTCAGCTTATTTTGGATGCTAGCATGTTGCCTAATTACAATATAAGGGAATACCCATAAATAATATGTGTAATAGTAAAGATTATAAGAAATGAATAAATCTCTATAAAGGACTGATATTTTTCTTAGGCCTATTACTGAAGTTAACATATATATACACAAATTTAGTTTAATTTTTTAATCTTTACAATTACTTTCAACAGATGTCCAATATTTGGTAAACTTGCAAACATTAAATGAGAACCAGTGTGAGTTGCTGCAACAGAATTCACATTGTATTCTATTAAACTGTTCCAACCTTTCCCATTATGGCAATTTTTTCCTAGAAACAATACATCAGGAGCTTCAATGGCTACTTCTTGATAAGCTAACCACCAAGAAAGGTATTTTTCTATCAATGTCAGTAGCCAATGTAAGTCTATCTTAAAAAATGATATCAAAAGTTTCTCCGAGTGGACTAGATTCTCTCATACGTATCTTCACAGCTTCATAAAATGCTGCAAATTTGGCCTCGCAATTACTTTTGAAATTTTCTTTAACATTTGGATAAAAGCACATTTGAAAAAGAAAGGTGATGACAATTGAGAAATTTTCCTTTTTATATCCAGACAGAAATTCTTCCATGGCTAAAAGGATGGGGTGGTGTCTATTCCTACCTCTAAGTAAGGAGTATTTCCTTCAAGCAAGTGTGAATAGTGCACTTCCTTGATATTGAATCACTGATGTCTAAAATGTTCAACAGAAATAAATAAAATTGTAACAGATCTGTAGACAATTAACTAAAATGCAGACTATCCTCCCAAGTCCAGCATTATGGCTGATCTTTAAATAGTGCTACTTCTAATTATACATGAACTGATTATTTTCTCTGTAGGCCTTTTACTTCCTTCATCCTTAGGAAGTCTCACATATATTCTCTTCCATCAGCAATTTCCAAAGAGGCAACCAAAAAGAAAAAAGTAACCAAAACTGATATGTAAAATTTCTATGCTTTATTTGTCATCTTTTAGAAGATATTGACTCAGAGAGATGATCAATGACATAGCTGACATGACTCTCACAGAAGTATCAGAAGATTTCTTGCATGGCTGTTAAACCAGGAGAGGTGTTAGAGCTGCCTTCCAGGATGTGGGGTCTGCTCAAACACTATGGGCCCTGATGGCTATGTGCTCAATCCTGAGTCCACCATTAAGCTCCAGCAATTACATCCATCTGTAAACTTGTTGCACAATAAGCCTCAATGCTAACGAATTCAACTGAAGAGACACCAATTTGCCTGGATGTTCTTAAATACAAGAGACTATAAATCCTCAGAAGCTTTCTGACAAAACTTCAGGTCCTGTTTAATGCTTGGGAGACATTAATTTAGCTTTCATTTTTTACTTAAATAACCATATCATACCAGTTTTTATCACTCTTCTTGGTTTAATTGTAGTCCTTTTTTGATTTAGCTAGTCTTAGCATATTTAAAATAAAACATTATCTTTTTCCCTAGGCATCCTACAGATTATGCATATTTTCTATCTACTTAATTTTTTAAATATTAAGTCTCATTGTTTTGGAGATTTGAAATCATTTAGAAAGTAGAATTTTCTTCCCTCTGGATTATTTTTACGGTTTGAATTTCGCTATAACTCATATTCAGTCTCAGAGATAACAGTGGATGACTTTGGTGATCCCAAAAGAAAAAAAAAACACCATTTAATATTTATCAATATTATTATACAAATATTTACATTAACCTTTTAATGAAGCTTTACACAAAAATAAAATAAAGGAGAGGAAATAAACAAAAAACATTTATTAAGCTATTATCGTGTGAGACATCAGAAATGTTAATACATTCGACCTTCACTATCAACCAATGAAGCGTGAAGAAACTGAAACCAAAAATAAATTTCCCATCATATTCATTCCTTGTTTATTGTTTGAAACAATAAGGTAGAAATAAACACATTTTTACCCCAAAACTAATAGTTTATAGTGTTAACATTACATAACAAATTTGATTGACAGTATGTAGAAATCCTATTTTTCCAATTCTCAGGATGGAGACCAATGACACTGAGACTTTACTGATCCAATGGCAAAGTAAATTAAATGTGTAATACTGGATGTTTCTAGCAAAAAAGCATCTTCTGTAAAATAATATGTTGACTCTTTTCAGCAGTTGGCTAGACACGTCTTTTCTTAAACATTCATACAGAGAGGTTACTTTTTTAAAAACAACTCATTTAAATCTAAAGAAAATGAGGTGGTTCATATTAAAAGAAGAGAACAATGCCTATGGTTAGTCTCTCAATTATCTCCTGAGAAGTAAAAGCTCTTTAACAAATATAAGTACCCTGACTGCCAGTTCAGTGAGGAAAGAGCCATGGGAGATTCTCACTGGCTCAGACAAGCGAGATTCATCATGCCTTCAGAGGTAGGCTCTCTGTCAAGAGTAAGCTCCAACTTTATTCCTCTATAAAGCCTCATTCTTCAAAACAAATCATCTGAATACTACTTTAACTATCATCCTCTGTCATATAAATCTATGCTTAAGAAATGTTGCCAAATTCAGAATCATCAGTGAACTGCATTTCTGAAGAAATAATTGACGACTTCCAAAAACTATAATAAATGGATCTATTTAAATGATATTCTCATGAGTTTTAAAAAAGTCACATTACAGTCTCCATATATTTAGAACTAGTTCATCATGGCAAATAATGAATAAGTAATTCTAGAAATAATCATGAATGATATCTGATAAAGTCTCAAAAGGAAGAAGTATGCAATTTCAGGCCTCCACCCTTTCACTCATGCCATCTCCTTTGTCTTTATATTTACTTTTCTGCTATCTCTATTTGTTGAAATCTAAATTCTTATATAAGATGAAATTTGTAAGTTAAAATGAAATTGAATAGGATGAAATGAAGAAGGAAGATGGAAGGTCATCATTCACTCAAAGCAATGGCAATAAGGGATCAAAGTATAAGATTTTTATGAAAAATGGCTATAGTAGACTTATATGGTTAGAGCAAAAGACAGCATTGCATACATGAAGAAGTGATGGCAGATGGACTAAGAAAGGCAGGAGCTGTGCTCTCATTGTTCACCTGCGCACAAAGTCTGCAAAGGATATGATTAAATATTACATGATCCGATCATTTCCAAGCAATGGCTTTTTGGTTAAAAAATGGCTTTTACTAGGGATTTTTGCATCTATAATCATAACAGATACTGATCCTTAGTTTTATTTTTTGTTGTGTCCTTTATTGGCTGTGGTATCAAGGTGATATTGGCTTTATAGAGTGAGCTGGGGACATTTCCTCCTCCTTCATGTTATGGAATAATTTCTGCAGTATGGGTACCATTTCTTTTTTGTGGGTCAGGTAAAACTTTGGCTGTGAATCCATCTGGTCTGGAGGGTTTTTTTTTTCTTTTTTTGCAAGCTTTTTTATTACTGCTTCAATCTCATTGCTCATTAGTGATCTGTTCAGGAGTTTTATTTCTTCCTGATTGAATTTTGGGAGGTTGTGTGTTTCCAGAAATTGGTCCATTTCTTCTACATTTTTGAGTTTATGCACGTAGAAATTTTTATAGCATTCACACATTCAACAGCACATGAAAAACATAACCCACTGTTACCAAGTGAGCTTCATTCCAGGGATACAAGAATGGTTCAACATACCTAAGTAATAAATCAGTTTGACCGTATAAACAGAAACAAAAATAAAGACCATAACTGCACACAAATCATTCAACAAAATTTACTGTTCTTTCATGATAAAAACCCTCAACATGATAGACACTGAAAGAAGATACCTCAAAATTATAAAAGCCATATATGATGAATCCATGGCCAACATCAAACAGAATAGGGAAAAGCATTAAAGTCACCCTAAGAAGTGAAACAAGACAAGAGTGCCCACTGTCACCACTTCTACTCAGCATAGTACTGGAAATCCTAACCAGAGCAATCAAGCAAGTGAAAGAAATAATGGGTGTATAAATCAGAAAAGAGGAGGTCAAACTAACACTTTGTGATGATAATATGTAGAAAACCACAGAGACTCCACCCAGAGACTCCTGAGATTTTTTTTTTTTTTTTTGTAGAGACAGAGTCTCACTTTATGGCCCTCGGTAGAGTGCCGTGGCCTCACACAGCTCACAGCAACCTCCAACTCCTGGGCTTAAGCGATTCTCTTGCCTCAGCCTCCCGAGTAGCTGGGACTACAGGCGCCCGCCACAACGCCCGGCTATTTTTTGGTTGCAGTTCAGCCGGGGCCGGGTTTGAACCCGCCACCCTCGGTATATGGGGCCGGCGCCTTACAGACTGAGCCACAGGCGCCACCCGAGACTCCTGAGATTGATAAACAAATTCAGCACAGTCTCAGGTTACAAAATCAATATATACAAATCAGTATCATTCCTATATACCAATAATATTCAAGCTGAAAATCAAATCCAAGACTCACTATCATTCACAATAGCCACAAAAGAAATAAAAGAAATATACTTAACCAAGAAGGTGAAAGATCCCTGCAAAGAGAATTATGAAAAACTAATGAAAGAAATCACAGATGACACAAATGGAAAAACATATGATGCTCATAAATAGTAGAATCAATACTGCTAAAATGATGATACTATCAGAATTTATTGACAGATTCAATACAATCCCTATTGAAATACTACCAACATATTTCACAGATATAGAAAAAGTAACTCTACATTGGTTTGGAACCAGAAAAGGCCTGAGTAGCCAAAGCAATCCTGAGGAAAAAGAAAAAAATCTGGAGGCATCACATTAACATACTTCAAACTATACTACAAGGCTGTAGTAACCAAAACAGTATGATATAGGCACAAAAATAGAGACACAGACTAATGGAACAAAACAGAGAACCCAGATATGAAACCATTCACATACAGCCAATTGACTTTTAACACAGAAGACAAAAATATACACTGGGAAAAGAAGCATTATTCAAAAAACAGTACTGGGAAATTGAATAGCTACATGCAGAAGAATGAAACAGGATCCACAGCTGTCACTGCTCATAAGAATTAATTCAAGATGAATAAATGTAAGGCATAAAACCATAAGAATTCTAGAAGGCCATATGCAGTGGCTTATGCCTATAATCCTAACACTCTGGGAAGCCGAGGCAAGAGAATTGTTTGAGCTTAGGAGTTCGAGACTAGCCCAAGTGAGAGTGAGACCTCACCTCTACTAAAACTAGAAAAATTAGCCAGACACTGTGGCCAGCACCTATAGACCCAGCTACTGGAGAGGCTAAAGCAAGAGGATAACTTGAGCCCCAAAGTTTGTTGTTGCTATGAGCTAGGCCAATGCCATGGCACTCTACCCTGGAATAACAGAATGAGACTATGTTCATAAAAGTGTGTGTATGGGGGGGAAATTCTAGCAGAAAGTGTTGAAAAAAAAATCTAACTATTGGCCTACGCAAAGTATTTATGGAGAAGAACCCAATGGCAATCATAACACCAACAAAAAGAAATCAATGGGATGTGACTGAATTAAAAAACTTCTGCACAGCTAAGGAAATAATCAACAAAACAAATAGAAAAGCTACGGAATGGAAAAAAATGTTCACAAGCTATATATCCTATAAAGGCCTAATAACAAAAACATGAAAAACTCAAGCAAATCAGTGAGCTAAAAACAACCCCATTAAAAAGTGGGCAAATGACATGAAAGAAGATAGACAGATGGCCAATAAACCTGAAAAAATGGTACCATCACTAATCATCACAGAAATGCAATTTAAAAGCACAGTGAGATATCACCTTATCCCTGTTAGAGTGGCTTATATTATAAAATTAAAAAAAAAAAAAAGAGTCCAAAAACAATAGATGCAGAGAAAAGGGAATGCTTATACACAGTTGGCAGGACTCAAAATTAGTACAACCTCTGTGGGAAAAATTATGGAGATTCCTCAAAAAACTAAAAGTAGACAGACCTACCATTTGATCCAGCAATCTCAATACTGGGTATTTATCCAAAGTAAAAGATGTCATTTTATCAAAAAGACACATGCACTCAAATGCTTGTTAGAGTACAATTCATAATTGCTAATATGTGGAATCAATCCAAGTGCCTATTAATTCATGAGTGGATGGACAAACTGTGGATATGTATGCTGAGGAATTCCATTCAGCCATGAAGAAGGATGAATTAAGGCCTGTATACACCAATGTGGATGGAACTGGAGACCATTATCCTTAGGAAAGGATCTAAAGAATGGAAAAACAAACCACGTGTACTTGCTGTTGAGCTGGAAGTAACGAATGAGCACCCATGTGCACAGAGGGAAGTAAAACTCAGTGGACGACAAGCTGGGGGGAGCTGGGCGGCAGGGATGGGCAAAAACAGCGGGTACAATGAACACTACCTGGGTGATGGGCACACTTAGAACCCTGACTCAAGCATAACCAAAGCAATCCTTACCACCAAAAACAGTCATACCCGACTCATACGCTGAAATTTAAAAAATGGCCTTTTTATCTTTTCACAGTAAATGAACTAGACATTCTTCCTCAATACTTTATAATTCACCAAAAAAGCCAAGTATTAATCAGCCATGACCAATAGATTCAGGGCTATAGTGGGCAGAAAAGGTTTCAAAGGACTGAGGATAGAGAAAAGGCATAAAATCAGAGATTACGGATATCATGCCATCCCTTTGAAGCAGAATATTTCTGAACCAAAGGAATATACTAATGACAAATATAATATAGTCAAATAATATTATAACATAATATAATACCCCATTTTGGGTAGTCCTGGCCCTTTGAGCTTTTGAGAATTTTTGAGAAATGAATTATTTTCAAGAGAATGCTGAGGCATTTTGGCTGCAAGAATCTTAGGAGATTATGTTGGCCAGATGGTGGCCACCACGCCAGAGAAGTCATGAAATGTTCCAGCTCGAAGCTGATTTAAGACAGGAAACATTTACATATTTTATGAGCCAAAATATTACAATATCCCATCAACAGTCCTCCAAATTCCACCCTTTTCCTACCATGACAATCAGTATTTTAAAATAATAGTAAAAATCCAGTCAAAAGGTAAGATTTCTAAATCTACCTAGGGGTATATGCTTCAAAGTTTCTATCACTTCTTATTTATTGTACACGATGTTCTGAAGAAGCATGTTATCTAATTTGTAAATATCAGTAGGGTAGAATTTCCTCTGTGGTGTCTGAGACCAAGAAGAATGGACCAAAGTAAATGACTGAGCCAAACAGTGAAGGAAGGGAAATATGTTAAGCCAACAGGAGGCTATTCAAAGCCTTTCGTTTTAAGGAAATTAGTTTGAAAACAAAGGAGGATTTCAAATGTAAAATTTTCCTAAGTTCTCAAGTGTAAACTAAAATTAATACACATCATATCTAGATTATTAGAATTATTCCTCTCCAATGATCCTATCTGAGTTTTAGGATTACTATTCTGATGGCAATGAGAAAGAGGCATTGGGCAGTGAAAAATGAAGGTAGAAAGAGACCAGTTCAAAAGGATAATGCAATATTACCCTATTAAAAGAAAAATGTTCACAATAGTTTTATCTAAATCGGTAGAGATATCGTGTACAACTCAGGTCTACAAATATCTAACACAATGATTATCATCTCCTGACGAACCGGGGATATGTGTTTTCAGAAATGATATACATCTTGGTTTCCCTAAATATTAAAAATATTTAAGTGAAATCTTCAGACATGTAACACACACAGGTTCTTGCCTTAGACAGAGGTGGATGCTGAAGAAGAGTTAATACTCTAAGTGATGAAAACCATACAACCAAAGGCAATTTATTTTTACTATTGCAAATATTTAAATGGTATAGGATTTATGTGAGTATTACTTGTTTTATTTTTCTGCTTTTGCTTCTCGGTGGCTCTGTTCCAAGCAGTGTTGTTGAGAGTTTAGCCCACTGATGCCAGATGCCTGGGTCAGATGCATTAAAAAAGATAAGACCCATCCAAATTAGTGAACGCCATAAAAAAACTGTTTCTCACATTCCTGTCTCGCATGAAAAAGTCTGCTTGCTTGGGTACTTATGCTTGGCTCCCATCTTCAGTTATGCCTCCAGGATCCTCCCACAACTGGCTCCCAGACTCTTAGGGAACTCCTCCTCTTGACCCTGGCAGACAACTCCACCTCTGAGGTCACAAATTGAACTGGACTTATTCTTTCTTCAGCACAATGACTTCACATACCCTGGCTTTGGTCCCCGTGTAGTATCAAGCAGAGGATTTAAAAAACCTCAAAGAAGAACAAACCTCTTGCCTTTCGACTTAGTCTTTATTTTCTTAAATCTCTGCATCATCCCAGAGGACCTTCCCCAACCTTGGAAGTTGTCCTGGGCAGTAGTAAAGTGGGCAATATGAATCCCTAAAAGATAATCTTCATGTTGCACCTCGAGCTCAGAGAATCACACAGTATTCATCATTTAACTGCTACACATACACAAACTTGCGCGCTCACTCTGGCTGTGAAAGATATTATATTCTTTCCCTTTTGCAGATGATGAATTTGAGGCTCAAAGTCCTCAAAGTCACACAGTTGTGTAGTTAAAACAGTCTCAAGTTCAGATATTCTATCTATAAATACACTGTCCTTTATAATAAACCAAAATCCTACAAGCTGAGAAGACAAAAACGCTGTGGCCGTAAAGACCTACCTGGCCATAAAGCATTGAGGACGGGAAGGGGAATCACATGTCATTAGAACCCTCAGAGAAAATTCTGAAGGGGAAGTCCATTCTTCATCATAGTCAATCCACTGTGCAGCTCAGGAATCTGATGCACTGTTCTAAATTATATTGTCAAGTATTCAAAATCGGTCTCTTATTTCTCCTTACCAATTATACCAGAAGGTTTTATGTATAATACAGGCATTTCCACATGTAGCATAAAGGCTGTATTATTCTTGAGTTACTGAATTGTTGGGAAATAGCTTTGTATTCTTAATGGAAATTTCAATGTTTAGGGACAATTAAGGTGTTAGAATGCAAAATGTTTACAAAGAAATAGAAAGTTAAGATAAAAAGTTTAACAAAAGCAAGAATAGCTGTAATTTTACCCTCACTTGTTCCTTCTCTCACTTTTAGCTATTTTCTGTATGAGAGACGTAGAAAGCAAAAAACTGCAATACCATTGCAATTATGTACTATTATTACTCTACCATATGTTGAGAAAAGCAAGATAGGAATGTTGATTCATACTTTCACAGTTATTTCTATGTTTATATTTTGTTTCACCAAACACTACCAATTATGGGGTGCTTATGATCCATTCACTTAGAGTAAAATAAAAATGAAAATCCCGGGCTGGGCATGGTGGCTCACACCTATAATCCTAGTACTCTGGGAGGCTGAGGCAGGAGGACCAGTTAAGGTCAGGTGTTGAAGACTAGCCTGAGAAAAAGCAATACCCTGTCGCTACCAAAAATAGAAAAAATTACCCAGGCATGATGGCACATGCCTGCAGTCCCACTACTCAGGAGGCTGAGGCTGGAAGGATGCTTGAGCCCAGAGTTTTGAGGTTGTAGTGAGCTACAATAATGACACAGCACTCTACCCAGGGCAATAGAGCAAGACTCCATCACAAATAAAAAAAAAGGGGGGGAGCGGCCCCATATACCAAGGGTGGCGGGTTCAAACCTGACTCCAGCTGAACTGCAACAAAAGATGGCCAGGCATTGTAGCAGGCACCTGTAGTCCCAGCTACTCTGGAGGATGAGGCAGGAGAATCGCCTGAGCCCAAGAGTTGGAGGTTGCTGTGAGCTGTGATGCCACAGCACTCTACTGAGGGCAAGAAAGTAAAACTTGTCTCAAGAAAAAAAGCGAGAGAGAGAAAAATCCCCTTCTTGTAAATTCTAAAATTTCACAGAATTTTGTATGTTCAACAGAACATTGAAAATGATGATTGATTGTGTGCTTGATCTACAAAATCATTTATCATTTTAGATATGAGGTTTTGCTGTGTTGCCCAGCCTGCCCTCAAATTCCTGGGTTCATGCAGTCTCACCTGCCTGAGTTGCTGGGACTACAGGCACGCCCATCCTCACCTGGCTCCTTTTTTTAAAAAGGACATATTTAAAAACCTAAGGTAGAATAATAGCCTATAAGGATTTTATGTACTTTATATATATGAGAGATAACCATTAGTCATGACTGGACTTTTAATTGCATAAATGTATAGCAATAGCACTGATAGGTTCAAAACTCCGAAAAGGAAAACCAACATCTACCCTTATACATGTTATTGGGGAAAAGACGTCACCACTATGTTTTGAAAAAGTAAGCATCAGACTCCAAGAATAAGAAGACCAGAGAGGGTTTGGGGGAAGAAAACAATCCTAGGATCAAGAGACAAGGAAGTGAACTACAAAGGTGACCAATTTTAGCCAGAAGAGTCTAGAAAGAAAGAAATTGTGAGCAGTAAAAGATGTGGAGCCTCTGTAGACACTCCAAATGATCCTATCGCATCGGAGGCTGGGACAAGCCCCAGCTGTGCTAGACACGCCACCCAGTCACTGGCACTATTAGGTCTTCCAGACTCAGGCTTAGGAAAACAGAATATTTTCATTCTCCAGCTTTTTCCTACCCCCACCGCAACCCATTATTAGGGTTCCCCTTCCAACTCCCCCATCCAGCAGCATGCTCTCTCCAATTCACTACAGCCCCCCATCGTTTTGCTCCCAAGCCAGCACTACTTTTCCCTGGACCTGTAAGCATCTGAGTTTGTCATCACGAGATCTAAAGATACATTCCCATCTATTTCTGGAATGGATATTGGTTTTACATTTTACAAATTCATTTTAGAAAGCAATTTAAATTTTGGTTCTGTGACATACATATTTACCTCTTGCTGATCATTATGTTAAAGGTAATAGTTTTCTGTAACATCTAGTAGAACCTTAGTAAGTTGACCACCCAAGGGACTGTAACAAACTGGTCATATACAGAGCTGGTCAACATAAGGAACTAGGCCTACTGTACCGATATGTACATGTAATGTCATGTCAGGTCTATAAAAATCAGGCCAATTTAAGGATGTCATAGGTGTACAGAGGGGGTCAACTATGGAAGTTCTACTGTATATGTGTGTGTGCATTACATACTAAGTAGAGTATCTAAAGCCAGGATAGACACACTAGGGAAGAGGGTCCTGGTGTCTGGAATGTTGAGAAATGGAGAGTTTTGTACTTATACATTACTGTATAACTGTAGATGCCTCAGAATAATTAGCTTGTAAAGATGAAATAACCGGAGTAAAAAGTCAGATTATATCAAATGAAAACTATTTAGAACTGAGCTTTGAAAATTATTTCATTCTTCCAATTTGTATTTTAATTGAAGAAGAACTTCTTAGATGATACAGATTTTCTGTTAAGGAGAGTATTTTTCAAAGGGTTTGAACATCTAAAAATCTTGTTTTTCTTTCCAAAATGAAATTAATACTGAGGTTATTACCTTACTTTTTTGTTAGTTCTGGACTCCAAAAGTTAAAAGACTAGCAGGCAGAAGTTAATATTAAAAATTTAGAATCTTGGTTTGGTTTTTTCTTGTTTTTCAAACTAATCTCTCTAGCTGCTCTGGAAATATGATATTTCCTCCAGTATTTCCATTATTCCGTCTGTATCATGATGATCTTTATTTTTATTTTAACCAACATCATTTGGAGACTGAACACTGAAACACTATACAAAACCAGTCAGCCATTCAGCCACTATCATCATCTTCTAGAAACACAGACAACACAAATGTTTCTAACAATCATCAAATAAATCCAGTCCAGAACATATGCATGTGAAACGTCTCTTAAGAGCCCTTGGAAAAAATGATCAAGCACTATATTCCTTCTTATTTCCAATCATCATAGTGTGACTCTACCAACTCTTCTGAAGCACACTATCAGTGGTTATTAAAGTGCAGGTGTCCTCGGTGAACGCCAGCATTTTCATACAGTGAACACAGTTGGGTTAGTGCTACTGACCATTACATTTATTTTAAAATTGAAAAATTCTCTTGTTCATTACTATAGATACAAACACAAGGCTGGCATCATCCTTGATAACAAACTGTTTGCCAAGAAGCACAGGAACAGAAACTTTTATATAGTACTAGCCCCTCAAATGTGCAGGATCAGACAAGCAAAATGAAAACTGTACCCCCCAGCCACCCGGTACATTCCTAGTGGGCAGAGCCCACCAGGTCAGATATTTCAGGACAGCTCTGGTGCTTATGACTCACACTGTGTATGTCCCACACTACATGATTCCTATTTAGGGCCAGAAGCTGCTTTGAAATAGTCTCCCACTCACATTCACAAACAAATATAAATATTTATATTCTGCAGTTTTTTCACCATATTTTAAATTGAGTCTCCTTTGTTCCATGGTTATGCCACATAGAGATGCACTTCAGCTTAACAAGGGTAAAATTAACCGCATGGTAATGGAACACTGTGGATGTAATTCAATGGGCACGGTCTGGGAAATTTTCACCAACTAACAAGTGAATGATGAGGTAGAATACAAAACACTTCATGCTTTCTTAGCAGAACACTAAAATGTATCAGGGAATGCACTTTAATTTTGTCAAACTATAGCAATAAAAACAAAGCAGCCAAAAAATTATGTTTGCTTATCTTTAAAAACTAATTGGGTTAGAAGTTTTTCCTTCCTTTCTCTTTTTTGGGGGTGGGGGGAGGAAGGCCAGTTATTTCTCAAGAAGTTTTTAATTGAAGGCAAGATTATTATTTATTTGTTTGACATTTTTCACAGTACTATTAACACACTAAGTTAGCCCTGGTGTCCCACCAAAATACAACATGTTTTAATCCCTTACTGTTCTGACAACTATTTTATGTTCTTCCCCGTGGAGTTGGCTACATTTCACTGGCATGTTATATGATGTCCACATGAAACTGTATAATCTAGAGCTTGCTTTTAATGTAATTACTTTAAAACAGAGAGAAGAATTAAAAGGCGTTTTTTTTTCATGAGCTTATCCTTTGAAGAGCTCTTGAGAAGACGGATTACCTGAATTAGAAAGAAAAGCTGAACTGTTAAGTCACTTGTCCTAATTACAGATCAATATAGATATTACTAGGCATTCATTTTATCCATCTAATAGAGACTTACAATGTTACCTATCACGATGCCACTATGTGCATACTCTGAAATCTGTTTAAATGCTTTTCCTATTGTCTTTTTCTATTTTTATTCCCCTCTCTTATTTCTCTTTACACAAATGTCTGCCTGCATTACAGGTACCAACAAAAGTCCCAGACCCTCTGCAAGAAGAAGGAACCAACTCGTATGTAAGTAACTGTTCTTTGTTTAAATCTTCAATATCCAAAGAAATCCTTCACTATAACAGTGTCACTGGTACGCTTTAGACTTGTCGTTATATTTGTGAAAGTTAATTATCTGATAAGATCCACTGTGGTTATTACTGTCAGGAAAAAAAAATGCATGGGTATGTTTATTACTTCCAAGAGTTCCACGAAAATAAAGTGTGTTAAGGAAAGAACTAAACAATTATTCCCCCTAATTATTCCCCCCTAAACAATTATTCCCCCTACACAATTATTTGAGCATTTTATAGCTGCACTTTTTTCCCTGAATAAATTCTACTTTCTTAACATTTACAGCTTTTTATTGTAATGGAATATGTTGCTTTTCCATATTTTTATCACAAAGGCCTGAGTTGAAAATCCAATGTTTTAAATAAAAGTTTTTTCCCCCCTGGCTGTATGAAAGTGTCAACATTTGAGCGAATCACTAAACACACTAGAAGAAGAACCTGCAACTCAAATGCTGATTATGATTCCCTCCAAATATTTTAAGTGTTAGGTCAACATTCAATGCAGGATGAAACTAAATGGTTGGTTCAGAAGGGAGAACTTGAGATTTCCTTATTACTCTTTCCATTGCTGTTGTTTTCCTGGGACAAACTACATGAATCTTATGTGAGAGGAGGGGGGGAAAAGATATTTTTAAAATGAAGGCCATCATCTTAACGGAGTTAATGTGGCTTCCTATCACAAAGCGTTTGCAGTTATAACCGTCACATAAAATTCTAGCAATAAAATTGAAGCCAAATATTCACCTTTCACAGAAACTGCCTCTTTGAGAATATCTATATTTTTATGTTCTAAGACAGGTGGACGGGAAAATACATAAACCCTTTTAGCCAACAGATGTGCAAATTTATAGGTGATTCATTTAGCAAAAAATAAAAGGAAATAACAATTGTATAGCACAGTGAATTCTATTGTTTCCAATCCCAGTAGCTTCCAGTCTAGGGACTATCTTGCGTATTGTCCTCTGCACACATCTCACAGAACACACAATCCTCCCTCAGAATGAAGGTTACCCCAGTGGGATTGGATAATGCATATTGCACTGGCCGTCCATGACCTCAACCTTCTCAAAGGACCATGCTATGAAAAACTCTGATTGTTACTGTCCTCCCAAACCACAAATATGATGACTTATGTATGCACACTGTTCATAACAATGTTATTTTAATACCATTACACACAAAAGTAAAGGGCATTTAGAGAGCTTATTTTAAACAAAATTTAAAAATTAATTTTTCGGGCAGTGACTGTGGCTCAAATGAGTAGGGCACTGGCCCCATATACCAGAGGTAGTGGGTTCAAACCCAGCCCCAGCCAAAAACTTCAAAAAAAAATTAATTTTTCTCTCATTGTTTCTTAAGTCCAAACCATTAAAATGCATATTCATGTACTGATTTAGTATCCCTAATCTGAAAATGTGAAATCCAAAAATGTCTCAAAATCTGAAAGCTATGTGGTGCCAACTTGACAACATAAGTAGAAAATTTCATACATAAATACCTAACAGAAACTGTGTTTTCATGCACAGATTAAAACTACTGCAGAAAATTACCTTCAAGCCATGTGTATAAAGTAAAGTACATATGAAGTTTAAATGAATTTTCCATTTATACTTGGGTCCCATCCACAAGAGAGCTCATTAGGCATACAACACAAGTATCACAAAATCCAAACAAATCCGAAATCTAAAACACTTCTGGTCCCAAGCCTTTCAGATAAAGGATACTCAACTTACACATCCTAATAACTCTGATCCTTCAGGTAATTAATGTAGTTTCAAGATCCAAATTATTGGCTTGGTGCCCACAGCACAGTGGTTACGGCGCCAGCCATATACACTGAGGGTGGCGGGTTTGAACCCCGCCTGGGAAAGCTAAACAACTGCAACAACAAAAAAGAATAGCCAGGCATTGTGGTAGGCACCTGTAGTCCCAGCTATTTGGGAGGCTGAGGCAAGAGAATCACTTAAACCCAAGAGTTTGAGGTTGCTGTGAGCTGTGATGTCACAGCACTCTACCAAGGGCAACATAGTGAGACTCTGTCTTTAAAAAAAAAAAAATTATGAAAATACATAGATCACCAATTAGAATATTACCTGCCAATTGTGGAGTGAAGTTGGTCACTTTAATTTGATTTAACGTCACGATACCAGTAACCACTGCCTATTGTGTTACTAATGTAAAAATATGTCAGGGATGTGAAACTGAGAACAAAAGCACTAAATATACCAGACGTCAGAGAAATCCAGTAGCATGTAGGGACAGCCACATACCTGCAGCTTAGACCAAAACACACCAAAGCAGGTCTTGCTGCTAAGACTCACTCACCAATACTGCCCGTCCTTTCCCCAGCTGCCAAAGGGGAGGCTCCGAGAACACTGACCAGCTCTGGGGGAGTTCAGCATTGACAGTGAAAGCCCATTCTCTCTCCTCCCTCTAGGGGGACTAGGAGGAGGGAGATGCTCCCCTTTCCAAAGTGATAAGGTTTCAAAATCAACACTCAAAAGATTAGGAGTGCTTGCAGGCAGACAGACTGGCCTCTCACTTCTTGGTTGGATACCCACAACCACACTCCCTTGTTGCCACCAGAGGACAGTGGGGCGAAGTTTGGGAAGAACTGCCAGGTAGCCAGGAGAAAGGCACCTTTTCCATTTTACACCTGCCCCTCTTCACTACCAAGAAGAGACATTTCTTAGCATGCATCCCCTACATGCTGGGGTAACCTCAGCATGGAAACTGATACTCACTTCTTTCACAGGGATTTCTCAGAGTGCAAGACCTGCTGGCTAATCCAGACCAGCCAGATAAACAGACTGTGGTGAAGTGTGTTTGGGAGACAGGTGTGGGGAATACCAGCCCTGGAGTTCAGAGGGTGGGTGGGTATTTTCCATTCTCCTATATGAAAAGTCAGGAAGGCCAGTGGGGGCCATGGGCTGCTGGGCTCTTCAAGCCACCTCAAGCATAAGCAGAGGGAAACCCAGCTCAGAGAGAAGTAAACCTAGAAGGTTCGCAGAGAGATGAGACCCTTTTTAGGAAGTCAAATCAGAAGAGTATGGGGTATGGCAACAGGTTTGTTCAAGAAACAAGTGAGTGATGCGCCAGGAAAAGCAGGCAGGAGTCAGGATGCAGGAAACCTAGAATGCCAGATTAAAGAGGTCTTAGGGCTGTGAGGAGCAAATGGCTCCAGAAGGTTTAAGGATATGGAGTGAGCAGAGCTGCAGAAAGGAGAGTGAGCCCAGGCAGTCAAGTCTCAAGCAAGAGCTTGCAAGTCGTAGAAAACGATGCCCTTCTTTCTCTGTATTTTCTTACCTAAGCCAAACAAGTTCAGATAGCTAAAGAAAGGGCTCATGAAGGCAGGTGTTTGCCAATTTTCTTTAAATTTATCAAGTAAGAGGTATGAATAAATTATTTAAAAATCACTCAGCTAGCTAACAAAGCGTCATCCTTTAAACCCATGATTTTCTTCTCTAACCCAGATTTAGGAAGGAAAAGAAGCCATCAGAAAAAAATAGCAGCTAAAATCTATTTATCTAAGAAAAACTCCACATAAATATAACACTATGAACCCCAGTCCTCGTGCTGGACATCAGATCTCTAGGCTAGTTCATCCTACATGTCTTTACTTTGTATACTTGACATACATTTCTTCATTTGCTCGGCCCCCCCAACCGTTGTTGTTTCTCTGTATCTGTGTATTTGAGAACCCCCCCCTCCCTGCACCCCCAACCCCCCCCCCACACACACTCGCATTCCCTATATAAATGAGAGCACCCAGTATCTTTCTTTCTGGTTCTGCCTTATAAGATTTTAGCTGCTCTTGTTACATAAAAAAAGTATGTGAGGTGATAGATGTTGATCTGTTTTGCAATAGTAACACTGTACTATCCATGTATCTATATCTACATTATGCTATGAATCTCAAGTATATAACATTTCTCTTCTTATGAAATAGATTTATCAGTTAATGCACATGAATGAAATGTCCAGTTCTTAAAAGAATTAAAAGAAAGGAAAAGATTCGACGCTGGTGATGTCAGGAAGGCAACAGGTGTGGGATGACTGGTGAGCATGTGAATTGCGGCAGAGGGGCTACAGAGAATGAGGCCAGGGGAAAGGCCACTGTGTTTTAGGCGTTAGAGGACCACTGGTAAATTTGAGAGGGAAACGTCAGCTGAGTTTCTCTGCAGGAAGGCAGACTGAAGGGAAGTGGGTGGTGAGGAGGAGAGGCAAAAAAAATGTCTTGGAAGTGTGAGGACCAACGCAGCCTGGGTGGGTGCGCATGTGTGTGTGTGTGTGGTGCTGGGGGATGGGTGTCTCCTGGATCTAACGCTGTGGCAACGCAAACGTTCTTATATTTTCTAATTCTACCTATGCAAAAGTGGTTAGAGTATCAGATTTTTTAAAAAGCAAAGAAAAAAATTAAGTAAGGACAAATGGAAAATAAATGCGGTCTAAATGAATAACTACAAATCTGAGCCACTTAATTTTTATCAGAAAAAAATGAACAGTACTTCCAGTTGAATTTGAAATACGTATATGCAGAGTAACATCCCTGAAACAATATTCTCTAAATGAATTAAAAATGCAAATAAAGGCCGGGTGCAGTAGCTCACACCTATAATCCTAGCACTCTGGGAGGCCAAGGCAGGTGGATTGCCTGAGCTCAGGAGTTCGAGACCAGCCTGAGCAAGAGTAAGATCTCATCCCTTAAAAGAAAAAAGCCAGGCATTGTGGTGGGTGCTGGAAGTCCCAGCTACTTGGGAGGCTCATGCAAGAGAATCACTTAAGCTCAAGAGTTTGAGGTGGTTGTGAGTTGTGATGCCACGGCACTCTACCGAGGGCAACATAATGAGACTCTGTCTCAAAAGAAATGTAAATAAAGATCAGAGTGGAAGGCATATACTATGTATATAAGTTTTGAAAAGGTGAACGGCCATAGTAAAAGCAAATGTGCACCACTTAAATTAAAAGCAGCAAAGGGAATGATAGTTTGCCCAAGAGACAGAACACATCAAACAACAAAACAGTCTAGAAGATGGGTCCAGGAAAATCACAGCAGGAAGCTTTAAAGTCTACTTTTTAAAACAGTACCTAGCCAAATATTCTGCCTACAGAAGTTAGAGAAACGTCTACATGAATATGGAAACGTGCTCATTTCCAATGATCTAAAATGGTACATTTAATTCAAAGGAGCAAAACCTAAAAAGTGATCTCCAGAAATTATGTTTCTGCACCCCTGTTGCTTGAGGATAAGGCCACACTCAAAAGCTGAAGCTTACAATTTTTAAAAAGACATGCCACAGACTATTTTATTGGTTCTACATCAAAAAAACTATCTTTGAAAACTGTCTTGGACAAGTTCAAATATATCGGAATAATTAAACATTAGGAAACATGCATTACTCAAACCAATACTCAAACATCAAGGATGGTGGATATCTCACAAGTCCATACATAACAATGGAGACAAAACGTCACAAATTTTCATCCAAACCAAATTGCCATTTAAAGCTATGATCTCCCCACGCTTAAGTTAAATAATCAGTTTACGTTGTCCCATTGTTTTGGCTATTTGATGTTCACGTTCATGACAATTTAAAGTCAATCTAACACTCATGATACCTTTGATGTACGGCTAGATTTTCTCACTGTCTTTTTTGTTTTATTGAGATTTGAAAATAATTTTATTAGTGCATAAACTCTCTAATCAAACAGACTGAGATTCAAGTAGTTCATGCAAATGGATTTTCATCCTATGATACCAAATGCAAATTAAAGGGAAAAGGCACCTGAGTTGAACATTAATTTTCCCCTAAGAATTTGAAGCTACTCATATTTGCAAAACATATTGACTAAAATTTTCAGTTCAACTTTTGCAAATTGTGATCTTTCATGTCTTACTAGGGTTCTAAAGGGTCTTACTCATATTGATAGTGACATGCTGGAGTGCCTGGTAATACAATTTAACTCTGTCTTCTTCTAAATTATTCACTAATTTGCTCTTTTGCTTGTTAAAAAATTAAAAAGAAAGTATGCAAAGTCAGAAATTGAATACTCTTTAACGCACAAGGTTTCAGCTATAAAATACTCTCAGGAAAGCATTGTTTCACAACTAGAGGATGTCAGACCCCGTCCCTGAAATAGTATCCCTTTCCAATGAATACATTAAAATGCAAACTGATTATGAAATATTTTAGTTAGGGATCTAAATATGATATCCACAGTTAGCAAAGAAAATGTAATAGTCTTTTATTTTCCAACAATTTAAGTTTTGTAGCACTCTACGTATGAGGGAGGCTTTATTTTCACAGGGCTAAATTCTCTTCATTTTTTCTGTCTTAATTTTGCCAATTGAAAAACAAGAGATAGAAAATAATATAGAAACGTATATGAAAAAGAATTAGAAATCCACAATCTATTTCCTATATTCATATGAGCTTAGCAAACATACAAAACTTAGATATTTCATAAAATGCTATTAACATCCTAGTAAGAGTTCCTTATACATGTTGTGATGAATACTTCAGGCTAATTTATATCAGCTGATATCTGAATTTCTTTCTTTGTTACTATCAAATCATTTTCCAAAGCTTTTTTTTCCTATGGAACACAATAGCTGCCTACATTTAAAAAAACAACCCCCACCCCCACGTTAACTAAAATATAAGTAAAAATTGCATAAAAGAAGGTTTGGAGCAAGTTGTGAGCTCCTTCCCACATTGTCACCTATTTTCCTCATCCTAAACTTAAATGAGCTCCACCTGCCTCATCACATGCTCACAACCGTCTGGGTGGTAACTGAGTCTAGCTTCTGTACTGCACTTCACACATTTTTCCTATTCTATAAATTAATAATAGTCATAACAGCATATACCTAACATAAAAGAAAATGGGAACCTCACACCATTCACTGATCTATACTCCCTGTGTCTTGCGGACAACAGACACCTAATGTAATGACATGAAAATCATTCTGTCTCTTCCATTTTTAATTCTCCTTCATGTATCCTGTCTATCTTAACTCTTCCTATATTTGTATGGATCTCTCTACGTTCTTTACCCTGTCATTTTTATCTCAAGCAGCATCAGTACTTTTCAAAATGTAACTGTTCGGGGAAACACCTCTGTTTGCACACGTTGGATGAACATAACTAGCACACTAAGGTGGGCTTTCCCAGCTGTGGCACTGCTGACAATTGGGGCTGGATGATTTTTTATACAAGAGGGTTGCCCTGTGCCTTGTAGGAAGTTTAGAAGCCTTCCTGGACTTTACCCAGTAGATTCTAGTAGCACAACCCCAACCCCTGTGCTAACAACCCCAAATGTCTCCAAACATGGCCAAATACCCCCTGGGAAATGGCACCCCTGCCAGGGGGAGCTCCACAGCTCTGCTGCAATGAGCGAGAGCCGTTCCTGCCCAGGGTATCCTCCTGCTGGAGCTCACGCAGAGTGAAAATATGAAAAATATGAAATGGGAATGACATTAAATCTCCCTTGCACACACACATCCAAAAATGTTTTAAATGGGCAGTTCAGACATTTTGGAGGCCTGAAGTTAACATAAGCAAAAATAAGTAAAACTCCAATACTGAGGGTTAATATGACAAAAAAAAAAAAAAAAAAATGTTCTGGTACTTTACTTATGAAACCTAACCTGGAATAGAGCTCTAAGTAAAGCACTAGCTATGATTTAAGACCAGCATGTTTTAACATCCAATTAAAATAAATCCTTCTAACAGCACTTTTACAAAATCACTTAGCTTGTTAAAACATATAAAATGTTTGGCTCCCCTGGGTTACATTATGATTAAGGTACATTTGGAGATGAAAAAATGCTTCTCATTTCACAAGGTCACAGTCCATTTCAAAATGAGCTATACTTCACTATTTTCCAAGATTTCTCCACTACCTTCAGTAAACTAGCCAAGGTCCACCTAGCTCTCAGCTTTACTATAAATCTGGACACTGTCAAGTAGCATTTACTCTCCAATGCATTTGAAAAGTCCAGCAAATTATAACTAAAATAACCAAGGCACAACTTTTTTTTCCTTTAAAATTTTGTCTTCTGTGCTCAGTAAACACGTCAACATCCGCCTTCTTTATTTGAAGCGCTTATAGAGCTATCATTAAATGAATATTCTATACACCTGGGTCTTATCAGAATGAATATTCTATACACCTTCTGAGATAATGTGGACATGTTTGGGCTCTGCATTGATTAGACCTGGGTTCAAATTGCAGCTCCCCACCTTTCATTATCTGTGTGACCTTGAACATGTTGTTCTCTCTAAGGAAACATGAGTCTTTGTTTCCTCACGTGTGAAGGGTGATAATTTTTGTACTGACTTTATGGAATTTTTTGAAATGTAAAGCTTTTATCACATACCCTGCCTACTGTGAGAGTTAAATTAATGTACACTGGCATTAAATATTCATTTATCGGTCGTTGTTCTTCAAAGTCAGTATTCTCTTACTCATGAACATGACTCTTCACCCTCCTAAGTCTGTGTCTTCCTAGCCCTCTTTACAGCCTTTGTCTACTGCAGTCACACAATCCAAAAAATGGGTAGTCCTAGTTCCCTCCATCCACTCATTACCTGCAATCCCCATGCAAGAAATAACGAGGCTCAATAGCTTGTCAACATCACAACACTCAGGTCCTATGATTTTAACCCCCCATCTCACGTCACCTTCATCACCTTAAATCTTCTATCCATCCCCTCCTCTCCCACCTTACTTCCCATCCTTGTTCAGTCCCTTGTCTTCTATGCGCTGGAACATTTCTGAAGCTTCCTAAGGTATCTACACAGCTATCCCCCTACTCTGATCTGCTCGTCAGAGTGAAGCCAGGATGTTTTCTAAAGCACATATCCCATCATTGTTTCCCTGTGATATGCTGCAATGTTCTCTTGGCCCCTGCCCTACAGGAGAAACTCCAGCCCTGAGAACCTTACAAATCTAACCTTTGTGACTTAAGCCCTGCCCCCTGTCTCATGGCCTCATGGTGCTTTTCATATAAATGCACGTGGCAACCATATCAAACTATCTCCAGGTTCCTGAAGCGGTGACATTCTTCCCAATTCCTTTTTTTCTGTATTAGGCTCCTTGCCTGGCATGTCCATCCCATGCATCTGTTTGTCCAGCTCACTTTCAGGGTATCCTTTAAGAATCACCTCCTCTCTGAAACAGTTTTGGAAGGCTGCAGAGCTCTATGGCTTCAACTGAATTCCCTTCCCACAGCTCCCCAAACTTGCCTTCACGAGCTTACCACTGCATTATAGTTGTTAGTTGTCTTAACTATCACACCTGCTAAAATTTATTGCTAAACATTACCAGTTTTATCTTCTTTTTCCTCAAGAAACTACTGAATGTTTAGTATACAGTAGGCACCCAAAATATATTTGTGAAAAGGCTGTTTGAATGAAACAAATGAATAAAGTGAATATTGAGTAAATTAACCAGTTCCATTTTGTTTTGAAAGTCCATAGGTATACAAACATTATGAAATGGCATTTTTAGATGACTGATGAGCCTAATACAGATATAGATTGCATTTTAATATAAAATTAAAGCTTTAAACACAGAACTGATGTTTTGGTTCCGTTTAATCATTTCTAAACTAGAAATCCTAACAATCAAAATGCGGTAGCTACCTTATTCTCAGAAACCAGCAAAGCTCAAAGTGGGATTACAACTTTCAATCCAAAATATCTAACTTCTCCAAGACAATCTGTAGTACTCCCTAAATTATTAACAGACCCTGGCACCAGAAGTGTGGGGACAGCATCCAGGAAGTGAACATCACATTATTCAGTACTAAGTTTGATGAATCAGAGGAAGGGGAAAGAGGAGGCAGTCATTTTGATCTGCTGGGGGTCTCTGTGCCGTTTGTCCCTGAGCCCCCACTGGAGGCCACCCTCTTTGGGTGTAGGCCTACGGCTCCCGTTTCTCCTCTCTTGCCATCTCTGCTGACAACTTCACTATGTGACTTCTTGGAATCTCAGCAGTGAAGTGTGAAAATAAAACACAGGCAAAGATTTAAATAGGAATTTAAAATTGGAGTTATATTTTCATAAGTTTGAATGCACTAAACATTCAGGAAACTGCTTCTTGGGCAGAATGCACAGAAAGGGAAGGAGGAGTTAATAAGGACCCATCAAACACAGGCATCGTTTCACACCCACGTTCTCTTGTCCTCATGATCCTGGGAGTCCTGCAGTAATTGTTGTGACTCAGATTAATGTCAACTATTTGACCTTTTCAAAATCTACCCCATTAAGTTAACATCTACCTCATCTAACTTATATGTTTTCTTAATAGGAGTTAGAAAAATAAAACTTACTTGACATAATGTTAGGAGTGGGAGAAGTTATACTACTTTATTTCTTCAAGATTCAGTCCATATCTTTTTTTTTTTTTTTTTTTTGCAGTTTTTAGCTGGGGCTGGGTTTGAACCCGCCACCTCCGGCATATGGGGTCATTGCCCTACTCCTTTGAGCCACAGGCACCACCCAGATTCAGTCCATATCTTCTCCTCTCTCACTTTCAAGAGGGTTCCAGGGTCTAAATTCAAGTAGGGTGAAATCGAATCCTGCCCAGGTTCTCAGTCAGTACTTCAGGCAACGCAATCATAAAGGCCATATAGTACTTTAGACCACGCTTGCTTTTTATAGAATAAGATTCTAGAAGTCAAGGGGAGTATAATCATCAATCCCAATCCCCTAAAACTTTTCCAGTAAAAGTGGTTCTGACAGGCACTGAGTGTCTTGCAGTGCTTTGGCAGAACAGGTTCCTTTATGTGTAAAACTTTATATATATGGTCATAGATACATAAAAACATATAGCACCTTTATACCCGCTCTAACAACAAAGAAAATTGATGGTACGGTATGTATTCAAGTGAATAGCAAGGATCATTTAAATGGTCTAAAATAATGTTACATGTACCTATGCACTGCCCCAATAATAAACAGAGGAACTCATGCCAGACTGTGCATCAGAAAACTAATCTCAGGGATTTCTGGGTTAAACTAATGATCTTGTGTGGAGCTGCAGTGAAAATGACACGTCAGATGGTGGCACAGGAATAGCAATGCTGAGCCTCGATGGCCTACAGAAGGGATTCCATCGTTGGAGGCAGAAACTACAGTGGCTTCCTACTGAATTTCTGGCAATCCTACAGCAAAGGGATTCTCATCACCCCACACCTTCACACAGGAATAGCAATGCTGAGCCTCGATGGCCTATAGAAGGGATTCCATCGTTGGAGGCAGAAACTACAGTGGCTTCCTACTGAATTTCTGGCAATCCTACAGCAAAGGGATTCTCATCACCCCACACCTTCACACAGGAATAGCAATGCTGAGCCTCGATGGCCTATAGAAGGGATTCCATCGTTGGAGGCAGAAACTACAGTGGCTTCCTACTGAATTTCTGGCAATCCTACAGCAAAGGGATTCTCATCACCCCACACCTTCACACAGGAACAGCAATGCTGAGCCTCGATGGCCTGTAGAAGGGATTCCATCGTTGGAGGCAGAAACTACAGTGGCTTCCTACTGAATTTCTGGCAATCCTACAGCAAAGGGATTCTCATCACCCCACACCTTCACACAGGAACAGCAATGCTGAGCCTCGATGGCCTGTAGAAGGGATTCCATCGTTGGAGGCAGAAACTACAGTGGCTTCCTACTGAATTTCTGGCAATCCTACAGCAAAGGGATTCTCATCACCCCACACCTTCACACAGGAACAGCAATGCTGAGCCTCGATGGCCTACAGAAGGGATTCCATCGTTGGAGGCAGAAACTACAGTGGCTTCCTACTGAATTTCTGGCAATCCTACAGCAAAGGGATTCTCATCACCCCACACCTTCACACAGGAACAGCAATGCTGAGCCTCGATGGCCTGTAGAAGGGATTCCATCGTTGGAGGCAGAAACTACAGTGGCTTCCTACTGAATTTCTGGCAATCCTACAGCAAAGGGATTCTCATCACCCCACACCTTCACACAGGAATAGCAATGCTGAGCCTCGATGGCCTACAGAAGGGATTCCATCGTTGGAGGCAGAAACTACAGTGGCTTCCTACTGAATTTCTGGCAATCCTACAGCAAAGGGATTCTCATCACCCCACACCTTCACACAGGAATAGCAATGCTGAGCCTCGATGGCCTGTAGAAGGGATTCCATCGTTGGAGGCAGAAACTACAGTGGCTTCCTACTGAATTTCTGGCAATCCTACAGCAAAGGGATTCTCATCACCCCACACCTTCACACAGGAACAGCAATGCTGAGCCTCGATGGCCTGTAGAAGGGATTCCATCGTTGGAGGCAGAAACTACAGTGGCTTCCTACTGAATTTCTGGCAATCCTACAGCAAAGGGATTCTCATCACCCCACACCTTCACACAGGAACAGCAATGCTGAGCCTCGATGGCCTATAGAAGGGATTCCATCGTTGGAGGCAGAAACTACAGTGGCTTCCTACTGAATTTCTGGCAATCCTACAGCAAAGGGATTCTCATCACCCCACACCTTCACACAGGAATAGCAATGCTGAGCCTCGATGGCCTGTAGAAGGGATTCCATCGTTGGAGGCAGAAACTACAGTGGCTTCCTACTGAATTTCTGGCAATCCTACAGCAAAGGGATTCTCATCACCCCACACCTTCACACAGGAACAGCAATGCTGAGCCTCGATGGCCTGTAGAAGGGATTCCATCGTTGGAGGCAGAAACTACAGTGGCTTCCTACTGAATTTCTGGCAATCCTACAGCAAAGGGATTCTCATCACCCCACACCTTCACACAGGAACAGCAATGCTGAGCCTCGATGGCCTATAGAAGGGATTCCATCGTTGGAGGCAGAAACTACAGTGGCTTCCTACTGAATTTCTGGCAATCCTACAGCAAAGGGATTCTCATCACCCCACACCTTCACACAGGAACAGCAATGCTGAGCCTCGATGGCCTGTAGAAGGGATTCCATCGTTGGAGGCAGAAACTACAGTGGCTTCCTACTGAATTTCTGGCAATCCTACAGCAAAGGGATTCTCATCACCCCACACCTTCACACAGGAATAGCAATGCTGAGCCTCGATGGCCTATAGAAGGGATTCCATCGTTGGAGGCAGAAACTACAGTGGCTTCCTACTGAATTTCTGGCAATCCTACAGCAAAGGGATTCTCATCACCCCACACCTTCACACAGGAACAGCAATGCTGAGCCTCGATGGCCTGTAGAAGGGATTCCATCGTTGGAGGCAGAAACTACAGTGGCTTCCTACTGAATTTCTGGCAATCCTACAGCAAAGGGATTCTCATCACCCCACACCTTCACACAGGAATAGCAATGCTGAGCCTCGATGGCCTATAGAAGGGATTCCATCGTTGGAGGCAGAAACTACAGTGGCTTCCTACTGAATTTCTGGCAATCCTACAGCAAAGGGATTCTCATCACCCCACACCTTCACACAGGAACAGCAATGCTGAGCCTCGATGGCCTGTAGAAGGGATTCCATCGTTGGAGGCAGAAACTACAGTGGCTTCCTACTGAATTTCTGGCAATCCTACAGCAAAGGGATTCTCATCACCCCACACCTTCACACAGGAATAGCAATGCTGAGCCTCGATGGCCTATAGAAGGGATTCCATCGTTGGAGGCAGAAACTACAGTGGCTTCCTACTGAATTTCTGGCAATCCTACAGCAAAGGGATTCTCATCACCCCACACCTTCACACAGGAACAGCAATGCTGAGCCTCGATGGCCTGTAGAAGGGATTCCATCGTTGGAGGCAGAAACTACAGTGGCTTCCTACTGAATTTCTGGCAATCCTACAGCAAAGGGATTCTCATCACCCCACACCTTCACACAGGAACAGCAATGCTGAGCCTCGATGGCCTATAGAAGGGATTCCATCGTTGGAGGCAGAAACTACAGTGGCTTCCTACTGAATTTCTGGCAATCCTACAGCAAAGGGATTCTCATCACCCCACACCTTCACACAGGAATAGCAATGCTGAGCCTCGATGGCCTATAGAAGGGATTCCATCGTTGGAGGCAGAAACTACAGTGGCTTCCTACTGAATTTCTGGCAATCCTACAGCAAAGGGATTCTCATCACCCCACACCTTCACACAGGAATAGCAATGCTGAGCCTCGATGGCCTGTAGAAGGGATTCCATCGTTGGAGGCAGAAACTACAGTGGCTTCCTACTGAATTTCTGGCAATCCTACAGCAAAGGGATTCTCATCACCCCACACCTTCACACAGGAATAGCAATGCTGAGCCTCGATGGCCTATAGAAGGGATTCCATCGTTGGAGGCAGAAACTACAGTGGCTTCCTACTGAATTTCTGGCAATCCTACAGCAAAGGGATTCTCATCACCCCACACCTTCACACAGGAATAGCAATGCTGAGCCTCGATGGCCTGTAGAAGGGATTCCATCGTTGGAGGCAGAAACTACAGTGGCTTCCTACTGAATTTCTGGCAATCCTACAGCAAAGGGATTCTCATCACCCCACACCTTCACACAGGAATAGCAATGCTGAGCCTCGATGGCCTATAGAAGGGATTCCATCGTTGGAGGCAGAAACTACAGTGGCTTCCTACTGAATTTCTGGCAATCCTACAGCAAAGGGATTCTCATCACCCCACACCTTCACACAGGAATAGCAATGCTGAGCCTCGATGGCCTGTAGAAGGGATTCCATCGTTGGAGGCAGAAACTACAGTGGCTTCCTACTGAATTTCTGGCAATCCTACAGCAAAGGGATTCTCATCACCCCACACCTTCACACAGGAATAGCAATGCTGAGCCTCGATGGCCTATAGAAGGGATTCCATCGTTGGAGGCAGAAACTACAGTGGCTTCCTACTGAATTTCTGGCAATCCTACAGCAAAGGGATTCTCATCACCCCACACCTTCAAAGCAGTTTGTTCATTATCGTGCAATTTCACCAAATTACATTCGCTTGGCTTGACTTCTGATCTGGAAATTCAGATGTTTAAAACTATTGTCCCAATTCCTGTTCCTAAAACTGTTATAAAATTCCTAAACTTTCCCACAATTATGAGAAAAATACATGAGCCATGGTGAGCACATCTCATTCATTGCAATTATCTTTGTTCTCTAAGAGAATGATTTCAGTTAAAGTTTCCTACCCCCACTGGGGGATATCTATGGAGCTACAGTTTTATATAGGAAGCAATATCAAGCATGGAATACCTTCAACTCCCATGGCAATATTTGTTTTGAAGTAATGTATGGGCTTTATGATTTTGTTGACTGAAATGGATATTTTTCTTTTTTGCTCTAAAATGGATAAATTATTTCTTAGAAGACTCACCAGTTATGTTGCTGGGAAAACACATGTGCAGTTTAGGAAATAAACATTTACAGCCAATACTCAGATTCAGAAGTGAGAGACAGAATCGTGATACAATGTTTTCACCCATGAGACCTTTGCCATGAATGATAAATCACTGCCAAACAAGAGCCTTGTTCTCTCTCCCCTCTGCATTTCTGCCTGGGGAGCTCTTCTCCCACTCCAACCATCTAACTCCTTCCTTGGATGGGCTACCATCACTGAATGGATACAGCATAATTTGTACAACACAAAGCTTTCAATTTAACAAAAGCTTCTCACATTTATAAATGTACTAATTCTAATTACCAATATCTTATATTTCACAATGCATATCTATTAGAGAAAAGATAATAAATTAACCAGAACGCAAATAAATCTCATTCAAACCATCAATGAAATCCAGTACAGTAACAAGTAGATTAAGTGAAATACTGAAACTTTTTTATAAATCTTATTTTATATATCAAATAATAGGGCTCTTTTATGTCTACTGCATAATTACATCATTTTGAATAACTTATATGATATACTATAAAATCAACTTAATTAATCAAAAGGGAAAGAAAAAAATTAAAAAGAAAAAATGCCCTAAACGCTACAAGAAGCACAAAAAGCTAACACTGGAGGACCCATGCTGAAAGGAATCCACAGTTTTCAATTATACCACCTGTTCTTCCTCGAAAGCTAATTAAAATACACCTTAGGAATCATAATCGTCTACAACTTTAATTACATCTCTTCCTTTCCTTTATTCATCATAGAAGAAAGGATTACGACTCCCAGAATATACTTTCTTACTCAGCTACTGGAGTGTCTTCTCTCCTGTTGATTCTTTCTTCCTCATTATGTGTAACTGCCTATTTTTCAAATGAGTGCAACCAGGAGATTCAAAACCTATATGATTTCAGAATCTATTAAGTCAACAGTAATTGACTTATCTATCTCTATCCTGATGATATATATACACATATATGTATGTACCTTTATACAAATACATGTACTATAGTGGTATTTTTATATAAACATATAAAAATGGATATAGATATTAGATACATCTATGTTTATACTATCTAGCTAAATATAGATAGTATATATGTACACATGATACACACACACACACATACTTTTATAGGTCTTGCAGTTATAAGAACAAATGATGGGGGGCTGGCCACCGTAGCTCATGCCTGTAATCCTAGCACTGTGGAAGGCCGAGGTAGGAGGATTACTTGAGCTTAGGCATTCAAGACCAGCTAGAGCAAGAGTGAGACCCCTATCATCACTAAAAATAGAAAAACTAGCCAGGGGTTGTGGCGGGCACCTGCAAGGGTGTCACTGGAGCCCAGGAGTTTGAGGTTGCTGTGAGCTATGATGCCACTGCACGCTAGCCTGAGGCAACAGAGTGAGACTCTATCTCAAAAATAAATAATAATAAATAAATATAATAAAAAACAGAACGAATTACAGTGTACATACATCATTTGACATTTAGCACTGCTTCTTCGTGGAAACAATGTCCCAGGATAGCCCACCAAAGTCTTATAAATCAAAATCAACATGCAGTTTAGTTTTTAGCTTCACAGGACTGACTTGAGTTTGGGCCCCCGAACTTGAGGAAGCCACGTTGTGAAAGGAGCAGCAACACGGAAGATGGAGACGGGAAGAGGAGAAAGAGCCCCTCCTCGTCTGCTTCCCAGCTTTGAAATCTGGGAATAGTCACTTGTGGGCATTTCTCCTCTCACTTCCGCCCATCTTCTGACTCTGCTGGTGTCCTCAAGTGCCCTCATGTTCAGCCTGCAGCACTCTACCACGGTTACATCACTCCAAACCATTCCTCATGCCAACATTTCCTCAGGTGCTCTGATCCATCATCCTTAGAATCAAACACTCAAGGTCAATGAATTCTTACAGATTTTAGGAATGAATTTTATTTTATTTTTTTTTATTTATTTTTTTTGAATATTCTTCTTTTTTTATTAAATCATAACTGTATACATTGATATGATCATGGGGCATCATACACTCGCTTCATAAACCATTTGACACATTTTTATCACAGTGGTTAACATAGCCTTTCCGGCGTTATCTCAGTTACTGTGCCAAAACACTTACATTCTACATTTACCAAGTTTCGCAAATACCCCTGTAAGATGCACCACAGGTGTGATCCCACCGAGAGGGAGGAATGAATTTTAGTTAATGGTAAAGTCCCTATAACCATACCAAACTTATTTACATATTTTTCTTAAAGAACACATTTGTTAATGCAAATAAACATTGAGAGAACTGTAGCTAGGGAACAAAAACTAAAGAAAAGAAAGAGTGCGAGAGAATAGATGCAGTAGGTTGCATATATATTGGAAAGACTAGTTTTAAACAAGGGTTTGACTAAGAAGCTGCTAACTTGAGATCGTTCTCCTATTTCTGGTGCTATCCTTTCCACTCAGAGATACAATTTACCTTTAAAAGCTTTATTCCTCAATGCGTGTCTCCCCCCTACACACATAGTTAAGTAGACTGCGTAGGGGAAGCTTCCTCTCCAACAGAGGCTGGGATAGCAGTGGAAGGGAGCCCTGTAGAGCTGCAGAGATCTCAGCCTTCAAGGACATACACGGGCCATGGATACGTTGGTGTTGACTGAGATACCCTCTTGTAAATTTTTTTAACGAAGACATTAAATTTGACATGTACCCAAATTTATTAAGAATAGAGTATAAATGTCAGTAGCTGAGACTACAGGCGCCTGCCACAACACCCGGCTATTTTTTTTCTTGTTGCAGTTGTCATTGTTGTTTAGCTGGCCTGGGCTGGGTTCGAACCCGCCAGCCCCGGTATGGCCAGCACCCTACCCACTGAGCAACAGGAGCCGCCAATTATAAATGTCTTAACACAACAACTAAATAAGTGAGGTGAAGGCTATGTTAACCAGTTTGATATAAGCATTCCAAATTGTATATAAAATCAGCACATTGTACCCCATAAATGCAGTAATGTACCCAGTTATGATTTAATAAAAAAATAAAGATGACCTTAAAATCCCATCCTTGCATAAATTCATTTCTCCATTGTCATTGTCATTTCCAGCATATGGCAGAACAGAAAAAGCAAGAACAATAACACTGGTCCAGTGATCATCCTCCCCCTGTTAAAATGCATAATATCTGTTTTACTTATTACATTTTGACAATTCAGTACATTGTTTTCAGCCCTAAAGGGTGCTTTAACTGGCCAGCGTAGGATAAGAGTACTATGATCTCTACAAAAGCTCTGAGACTATTTTCCACAAAACATGAAAGAATATTTTTTAAAAAAACTCCTTAACTATAAAAATGTCACCACTTCTTATCCTACATTTATGAGCATAATATGTGGGTATCACATTAAATGAGACGGGCAAAATAGCAGTGAAAGCACACTTGTCACTTTGCGCAAGCTGGCCACAGCAACGTGCAGAATGCTTGCAGCTCATCAAAACACTATAAAAATGCATTATGCATTAGACAAACAACAAATAGCACCTTAGCATGAGAGAAGTCGAAGAGACAATGTAAATTTATTTATTAAGTCCCTCCTGTGACTCTGACTCCTCCCGAGATATACACTCTAAGCAGGACAAACAAAAACTCACAGCAGGAGCTCCCACAGAGGGAACCTGAACTGAGGCTTTAAAGAATTAACACTTTTCAAAGAAAACATAAATGTCTAAGGGGACAAATAACCCAATTACCCTGACTTGATCATTACATGCTGTATACAGGTAACAAAATATCATATGTACCTTAAAAATCTATACAACTATTACATACCAATAAAAATAAATAATTTTTAAAAATATTATGTACAATATGAATATGCACAAGCTTGTATGTCAATTAAAAATAAAAATTTAAAAAGAGCTATTTACTGAATTGTAAAACACATTAAAAATAATTAACACTTTTTCTCCCTTTAACTTACACCTTTGGCAATTTGCTAATTGGCCAAGATGTTATCCTGTTCATAGCAGCTGATTTGGAAAGTGTTTTCCTTATTAACCCACTGGACAAAACATCACATTTGAGGAAAATTAAAGAGGCTAAAATGAAATAGGTCTGCCTGGGTATGTTCTCATTAAATGTTAAGAGATTTAGTAAGACTAATTAAGTGTTTTCTTTCCACTCTGGTAAATGGATGAAACAGACATTCTTTACCTGAGTTCTTTCCACTTAGGCCTAACATTTTTTTGAATTATTGTTTATTTCTTGTAAGGAGTTTTGGCTGCTGATATGTTTTTAGCATTTGTTTGTTTTTAGCATTCAAGACTATATATAACTCACAGCCTTTAAAACAAAGCGCCTAAAGGCTTTCCAACCTGGATTTATAAGAGTCTTCATCATAAATCTAACAGCAGCCTTTAGATCATTGTTTTCATAAGCTCCATGATTTTCCAGATTTTAATTTTTATCAGAGAAATATAAAAAAAGAGCAGTATGCTTCAAAGAATAAGCAGGCCTCTCTCAAGACGATGTGGCAGTTTGGGGTGCTGCACACAATGGCTGTATTTTCTATATATGTCTTTCTAATGCAATTCTCTTCGATTCTACTTGAAGCTGACTTTGCATCCATTATATGACTGCCAAGTTTGAAGGCCAAATTTACAGAAAGACAAGGGAGAATTTAAGACCCTGTAAGGAAAGTTTCTTTGGGAAATGGTTAATTCATAACTTGAGTAAGCATCTTTTCATAGATTCACTCCTTTCTCAAAATAAGGGGTACACATACATACACTAACAACAGAGAGAGAGAGAGAAGAGAGGAAAACTCCAGAGGCCTTCCAGAAAACAGCTCACTTTCTTCAGCTTGGTATCAAAAACCCTCCAAATCCAGCTCTGGCATGACTAGCACCTATCTCCACACATCTTGAAGGAGAAGGAAAAAAAAAACATAAAAAATAAATCCTTGCCAGTCTTATGGCATAGCATATTTTCCCGAGATGGATATATCCCATTGCTAAGCTTTCCTCCTCCGGCAGTGGAGAGACCATTCCCTATTCTTGAATCTGGGTGTAGGTTTGTGCCAACAGAGGCCAGGAGAGCACCTGCTGAAGGAATGCTGTCGCTTCCAAGCCTAAGTCATAAAAGATAAGAGCATCTGCAGGCTTTCCTTCTGACGGTCTGCTCCCTACCTCCTCCTCGCCTCTGCCCCAATCAGAACATGTGCTTTAGGAGCTCTGAGACAAAATGTAAGAGTTCCAACAACTCTGAAGCTGCCATGCTGGAGAGAACTCATGCAGAGGCTGGCCACATACAGATAGGGAAGGAAGTATCTGAAGAGATAAAACCAAAGCAGCCCCCAGCCCTTCCAGACTTCCCACATCAACCAAACCAGTGCACATGCAAATACGTAAGGCTTCAAATGATCCCTACTATTCCCTCCGTTTTTTAGAGTCTCTCTGCTGTAGCCCAAGACATTGTGGAGCAGAAAACAAGTCATTTCTGCTGTGCTGTATCTGAGTTACTGACACATAAAATCTGAGAACTTGACAGATGTCTCTTTATAAGCCACCATGTTTTTTGTGCTATGTATTACATGTGTCACTGGAACGCTCCCTGCACAGAAAACCCAATTATTTACAAGACAAAAACATTTACTCCCTCCCAAGAACTGTATTTTGCATTTCATCACTTCTCTTCACAACCATATTGAAATGCCACCCATTTTACAGATTAAGATTGTTGGGCTCAGAGAAGCTAATCAGGTGCTCAATGACACACATCTGAAAGGTAAACCACACCTGGAGCCCAGGTTCTTCTGACTGCAAACCCATGACCATGACGTTCCTCTGCCCTCCCTTGCCTCTCCCTCCAAGTCTACACTGCAGAGTGCGGAGAACATCAGGAGACTGGGGTCCCCGCTCAGGTACTGGGCTCAGCACAACCATCATCACTTGTGTCTTCCTTTTCAACTAACCTCAATCAAAGACACTGAATCTATCATTTAGAGATTAGTACTAAATTGTAGGTGTTTCTAGATATGTTGAAGTAAAATAATGTGAGAATGAGGGAGTTGTGTGAAAGCTGATTAATAGGAAACCATTTGGAATGAAGACACCTATTTAGAACAATATTTAGGGTTCCCGCTGTGTTTTAATTTTAAGGGTTACAAATTGCACTCTGACAAAAGTGCTCCTATGAATTATAATTACATTCATTTATTTCCCAATGAATGTTTTCATTCAAAGAATTTTACTGTTCTCTGTGGGCATATGATTAATATGCATGTGCTCAGGCAATATTCACAAACTTCATAATCCTCAAGAGAGAAAAAAGTGATCAGGGTTCCCCAGTCGGAGGCTGTTGCAAATAAATTTCTACACCTGTAAAGATGCTCTTCTGGGATGGGCTGTGTTTGCAAAAGAAGCTGGATGTTCAGATGGCCTATGTCCTGATATGTTCAAGGGTAAAATCATTACCTTGTCATTCCAATGGATCAAGCTTATAAAAAGTCATCCTTACATTGTGGAGCCATCAAGAGAAAGCTTTTCTTTGGCAGTGAATGAAAAACAAAGGCAAAAGATGAAAGGAATCATCATTTAAAGGAAACAAAAAAGCCTCTACAAAGAAGTGCATAAATGTAGAAGGCAGAAAAAAAGGTGCATTATATTTGGAGTGAGTAGAAACAAAGGAAAACCCAATGGACCAATAGCCTTTCTTTGCTAATACTGTCAAAATTGGGGAGGAAAAAAATAAATTTTGTAGGTTTTAAGAACAAAACTGACAGCCAAGAGCTTAATATATACATAGCTACAATGTTTCCATTTTGTTGGGGTTTCAGAATTTCTGTGGGCAAACTCTGCAGGTATAGCAGACTGGGTGTGATGTGTCTTTATCAAGGCAAGAAACAAAACAGGAACAACTGGAAACCAGCCAATATTTTGGTTGTATATGTCCATCAACTGGTTGGGGACGATTTTTACCATAAACAGCCTCGTTTTAAACTGAATGAATGGTGGATCTGGATAAGTACTGTACCAAACTGACACCACGTACAGAATCAGAGGTGCTCAAGAATGTCGAATGATAACATGGGCACACAAGCCACGATAAATGAACCCAATCAAATCACATCTTCATTTCCAAACTGAAATCTTATCCGAACAGTACCTGCACATATGGCATTTTTTTGTTTAAAAAATAAATGTCAAAGGAGTTCTGTGTTCCCCTTTATTATGCCTTTAAAAATAAAAGACTCAAGCCAGATTGGACAGTTCTCTTTTAAATTTCAGTTTCAGCTGTTTTCAGCAGCTCGTTTTGAGAAACATCTGTCCAGTCTGGATCTTGGGGAGATGTTCAAAAACAAGTGTTCTCATTCAAATGTCAAGGGACTCTCCTAAGGGAGACAATAGTCCTCTGAAAGTATGCAAAAACCATCAAAACATCTATAATCCTTGAACTTTCTAATCAAGTTCAGTGCACAGTATGACCCAATTTCATTCTTAATCAAAAAAAAAAAAAAAAGAAAAAGACTGGTGTGCTTCACTAACACCTTTAAGACATCACGTTGTTTTCACATTAAAAACTTAAGACGTGTTCAGTGATCAATTAGTTTGGAGGCAAAATTGGCCTAGGATAAGGTTATGCAGGGTAGAATGCATATTTGAATAAAAAATAACCTGGGATCTGAGTTTTTGTACAATACTTACATAAAATGCACCTGCGAGACTTGTGTTTGTAGGTGCAGGCTCAAAAAAGTCTCCAAGTTTGGGACCACAACACAGAACCGTGTCATAAAGAATTAACATACGTTCTAAGTCTCACCAGAAAGGATCCAAATAGGTTCATGACCATGTTCTGTATGTCCGACATGACAGTATACATCGTATATTCAAAACCCCCCGTGATCTTCACAACAATTGCAAAAATTATATAACAGCTCTATTTTATAGATAATTGAAAACAGAGTCAAACAAGCAAAAATGTGCCCAGGCTCATACCATCAAAACTAGCAAAGCTGGGGATTGGAACCACAGTTCCTTTGACTAAAGAGGCCCAGAAACTCATCTCTCCCAAGCAACCATCCTACTAAGAGTAAAAATGAATGTCAAAATGAAGAAATAATAAAATACTATCTGTGATTTACTGACACTACAAAGTAAAAAAGAAAGTCCAAAGAAGTTTTGATGCATTTAAAGATAATTGAGGTTAGGCTGAGTGTTGAGAGCTGGCTATCAGAAGTCTACCTACACATTCTCTAGAGGAAGAGAACAAGTCAAAAGTTGATCATCCAGACCAAACTTTTAAAACTTTTTTAACTTTTCTATGAAGCTGATGTATAAGATACGGTATTTCCTCTGGGAGAGAAGAGCCTGTGTGAGATTGTTTTGTTCATTCTATTGATTGAAAGAAAAAATCAATTAAAGTTCTCCTGAGAGACATTCAGTACCTTTCCAAAGAACAAGGGAGATGCTGGATATATTCCGAATATAGCAGGTACTTGACTCTAATTAAAATTATTCCATAGAAGTTGTTTGTTAAGTCAAATTCAGTCCTTAGGTTTTACAGGCTTAAGAGAATATCTGGAATACCTGGCAAAGAACAGAACAGGAAAAAAAAAATCTTACCCAATATTTGATTTTAAAGTGCTTTCTTTCAAGCTTTTCCAAGTTCTTATATTAAAATTTGTCATGGCCTGCCTCAAAACTGTGCCAGAAATTTATGAGGAATGAAAAAAAAATCTTCTAATAGATTCAGAAATAAAACTATGGCATTTGAAAAGAAAACCAATATCAATGCCCTTTAAAGAGAGTTCAGCAAGGACAAGGCAAACCGTATGTTCCAGGTATGTGATGGGAACCACATGGTCCAGGAGGCTTCCTGCACTTGATATGCTCCTCAGGAGCTGCCAACATCAACAAACAACAATGTTTACTGTGCCTGCAGTTACAGCCAAGGTCGGATGGAAGTTTGGGCTCTGTGAGCCTTGGTCTAATTTTTTAATGTCAAGCAAGAAAACTGGCATTTTGGGGTACATTATTGCTATCCAAAGAAAATATGTGGGATGGGGAAAAGGCAAATATTAAATTCTGAAGTAAACAAAACACGAGGTCCTTAGGTAAAATAGAAGAGTCTAATTTTTTTTTTCCTCACATACTCTCCTTTACGCATAGTTAAGTTTCACTTTTTATATATTAGATGTCTTCTCTGAGAACTTTATATACATGACAGGTTTCTGAACTTCTGAAAGCCTACAAAATTATTATTTCTTACAATAAAAGATCCACTACATAATCACAATACAGAAATTATTTGTTTTAAAAACAACTTTCACTTGCATACTTAATCACCTTAATCCACTCACTTGGCATTTATCAGTAATTGTATAATGTCATATGATGTATTAAGTTTTCATAAGCAAGGGCTATATATATTTTTATTTTGTCTTTATTCCCCTCTATCCTCCTCATTCCCATAACCACTTATGCTATTAGTAAGATCAACTTATGTATTCCTTTGGTTTTATATATACATATATACACGCATGAGCGTGTGCACACACACATATATGCTTTAAAAGGAAAGAAATTATAAGATGGCATCTGGATAGCAAAGAACTATAGAAAAGATAGTTTATTATTTGAAAAGGGAAACATTTATTGCTTATACCTGGATATATATATATATATTTTTTTTTCCTTGTTAAACAAACAGGAAGTGGTCCTTGAAAAGGCCTCCCAAATGAAGCATTTACCCATCAGAATGCACAGGCATTCTGAATGTCGTCAGATAGAGCTGAAAGCACCCAGGACTCTCTCTGTCTAGTCCTTTTTATGGACTATCTACTTCTGTGACCACTAGAAGAATCTAGTCACAGCACAGGAAATAAAGAGCCCCGCCTCTGAATTCCATAGCTCACATTTTGGCTCTGTCACTTACTATCTGTGCCTCAGTTTTTTTTTCTCCCTTGGGGTGAATCTCAACTGATACCAAATAATACTTTAAGGGCCCTAATATTTCAATTAGATTTGTGTCAACAGCTTTGAGAAGAGCATCCAGCATACATTAAGGCTTAGATAAATACACATTGCTGCCATTGTTAGTGGTGCTGCTGATACTAAGACACTATAATATAACATGTTTTTCAGATTTCTTTTTTTTTATTTCAGACTAATATGAGGGTATAAACAACTAGATTACTATATTTGCACTTGTTAGGTAGAGTCCCTCTTGTAGTTGTGCCCCGCAACCAAATGGTGTGCCACATACCCCTACATTGTGCCCATTAAATGGGAGCAGTCCAATCCTCTCCCCTCTTCCACTCTCTTCTCTATGTTTTTCAGATTTCTTATTCACATCACATGAGCTATGATGACCTTGGCAACTGATACATTCTTCTTGTAGAATACCAAGCTATCTATCCATGGTCAAATAAAGTTATAAGAGATAGACAAAAAAAATTGCATGAAACTAGATTAGTTTCAATTTTCTTATCCATGAAATGAATGTGTCAAAACAATCCCTACAGTCCCTTGTAGATCTGCTGCGTTTTCTCCACTCTAAATAACCATGTACATATTCGTATCATTAGTATCATCAGCATACATGTGAATGCATTTAAAGGGTCTTCCAAATTTTATAAGTCAGGGAATGAGACATTAAAACATGGGGGGGAAAGCTCCTCAAGATTATAGACTAGAAGCATAATAAATGCATTAATGTTTTTCATTTCACTCTTAAAAAATGGAGGTGTACAAGTCAGGTTGGGAGTCCCCTAAAGTGACTCTGAGAATCATTCTTTAGAAAATAAATAAACATGAAAGAGGTAAAGTCTCCATCTTTCTTTAAGGCTGCATAGTATTCCATGGTAGACATATACCACAATTTATTAATCCATTCGTGGATCGATGGGCACTTGGGCTTTTTCCATGACTTAGCTATTATGAATTGGGCTGCAATAAACATTCTGGTACAAATATCTTTGTTATGTTGTGATTTTTGGTCTTCTGGGTATATGCCCAGCAGAGGAATTACAGGATTGAATGGCAGATCTATTTTTAGATCTGAGTGTTCTCCATATATCTTTCCAAAAGGAATGTATTAATTTGCATTCCCACCAGCAGTGCAGAAGTGTTCCCTTTTCTCCGCGTCCACGCCAACATCTCTGGTCTTGAGATTTTGTGATATACGCTAGTCTCACTGGAACATATTCTTCTTAGTAAAGTATCTCAAGAATGGAAGAAAAAGTACCCAATGTACACAGCCCTACTATGAAACTAATTTGGGACTCTCACATGAAAGCTATAACCCAGCTACAACTTAACAATAGGGGGAAGTAGGAAAGGGAGGGGGGTGGGTAGAGGGAGGGGGATCGGTGGGATCACACCTGTGGTGCATATTACAGGGGTATTTGCGAAACTTGGTAAAGGTAGAATGTAAATGTTTTGGCACAGTAACTGAGATAACGCCGGAAAGGCTATGTTAACCACTGTGATAAAAATGTGTCAAATGGTTTATGAAGCGAGTGTATGATACCCCATGATCATATCAATGTATACAGTTATGATTTAATAAAAAAAAAAAAATAAATAAATAAATAAACACCTTTCTTGTTGAAGCATAGCAATAAGGTCCTAGCTCTAATTGGTAGCCATATTCTAACAAGAACAGAAAAAAAAAAAAAAGTGGGTAGAAAGATTAAAACAAATCCAGAGTAAGAGTGACTATAAAGAAGAGAATTTTCTTCCCTTTGCACTACTTAGTTCATTCTGGCCACCTGAGACTTACCAGAACAATCTGTGGAAGCACGGGATATAATGTCCTATTTGGTCATCTCTATTTTAAAACATTACTGTTTCTCCACATGCTGAGTGAAGGCAAAATACTTACTTGGACAAAAATGTTTAAATTTCTCTCCTAGTAATCCTAAATTCTTCTGCAATAAAATAATAGATGATTTTCTCACATATATGACTTAGCACAAATCCTCTACTTTAAAACATTTAGATATGAAAATAAAACCAGGAATTTATCAACAGGGGTTAATTTATTCAAGACAACATAGCGTGTTTCTCATAAAATGGAACAAAATGCCCCAAAGCAATGTTAAAATTTAAAAGAAGATAGTAAGAGTGATGGAGACGGGAGGAAAAAAGCAAAGATGAAGACAAAATGAAAATATTAATTTCTTTTTTTTTTACTTAGAATCTACCCTTACAGAAATTTTAAAATATACAGTATATTACTCAATTTTAGCATTCAAAATAAATCTAAGCAGTTGGAACATTCAAATACCTAGACTTCCTTTTTAGTTGACAATTTTGATCTTGAATATTTAGCAGACTTACTAAGTGAAGAAACGGATTTGACTACGATGTTTCCTCCTTTCTTTTCCCACATCAGGGAGGATTTAATAAATTCTGAAAAGGCAAATGTTTGAGAAAAAGTAACAGAAAATTACTATTTCTCTTTCATGGGTCTAGAATGGAAAACAATTTGGAAACTGTGAGTGAGGAAAAAAAGGATTTTAAGACAATAATAAAATGGCTTTTGACACAGTTATTCCTCATGGCCATAGTCCCAAATAGTCCCATGGCTACTGCTGTCTCATTTAATTTTAGAAGGACCACAGTAAAAAAGAGAGGGAACAAATACTACTGTGGTTAAAGAGTTAGTTTATTCATACACATAGGCATCCACTACTGGTTTCTTCCTCTTTCCTCTGCTGCCTCCAAAGGAAAGAAATCCTGCGAGGGAAATCCAGGACACCACAGTCAGAAGGCCGCTGAGGCTGTGTCCTCTAAAAAGCGGAAGGAGAGTACTGTTATCCATTAGTAATGTCTGTCTCGAACAAGGAATAAAAAGAGCAGCAACAACATGCAAAAGGCTCTGACCTCTGAGTGGTCAGAATCTCTGTGAATCTTGCACTCTCACAGGTCTTTTGCTTCTTTCTTTGAATAAACAATCCCATTTATAAGTAGGCAAGAGACATCAATAGAACCTTCTCTGAAGACAGACAAATGGCTAAGAAACATGAAAAAAATGCTCTTCATCCCTATCATCAGAGAAATGCAAATAAAAACCACCCTGAGATATCAACTAGTGCCACTGAGAATGGCCCACATCACAAAGTCCCAAAGCTGCAGATGCTGGTGCCGATGTGGACAGAAGGGAACACTCTTACACTGCTAGTAGGACTGCAAACTAATACAGCCTCTTTGGAAAGAAGTATAGAGAATCCTCAAAGAACTAAAAGTAGACCTTCCATTTGATCCTGCAATCCCATTACTAGGTATCCACCCAGAGGAAAAAGAAATCATTTTACTATAAGGACATATGCACTAAAATGTTTATTGCAGCTCAATTCATAATCAGCAAGATGTGGAATCAACCCTAGTGCCCATCAACCCATGAGTGAATTAATAAACTGTGGTATACATATACCATGGAATACTACTCAGCCATTAAAAAAAAGATGGAAAACAGGCGGTGCCTGTGGCTCAAAGGAGTAGCGCATGGGCCCCATATGCCAGAGGTGGCGGGTTCAAACCCAACCCAGAAACTGAAAAAAAAAAAAAAAAAAAAAAGATGGAAAACTTCACATCTTTTGTATTAACTTGGATGGAGTTTAAGAACATTCTTCATAGTAAAGTATCACAATAATGGAAAAGCACGTATCCAATGTACTCAATACTAATATAAAACCAACAGATAAGGGGCGGCACCTATGGCTAAAAAAGGTAGGGTGCCGGGTACAAACCCAGCCCCAGCCAAAAACTGCAAAACAAACAAAAAAAAAATAAAAACAAAATAAATAAATAACCCAACAGATAAAAATGAGAGAAAAACACAAATTCAAGGTGGGAATGGGGAGAAAAAAGGAGGTAAACTTCCATCTAACGGGCACAGTGTAAGGATATAAAAGGACACCCACTGGGTGAAAGGCTCAACCACAACATGGACTTTACCTAACAAATGTAAACAGGGTAACCTAATCGTTTGTACCCACATATTAATTTGAAATTCAAAACTAAAAATAAATAAATAAAGGAATTGTACTGAATTTGAACGTGGTTGGTTTGCCTGAATAGATTTTAGGGACAAATAGCATTCTGAATTATTCTTTGAGGTTGTCAAATAGTAACCAGATTCTAAGAGGCCAAACAATTTTTACATGGGCACTTGCCAGCTTACTTAAAATAACTTGATTATGACTTCCTTTCACATTTTTAATGTGGTGTGATCAAATACTCATGTAATCTAATCCTGACCTTGTACCAAAAGCAACTTTATGCAACATTATTCCTTTCTATTAGTCTTATCTCATGCCAAGAATATACTGGTTTGGGTTTCAAAAACAAAAGCCTTGAAATAGTGTCCTTCAACCCATGGTCATGTTTTTACCTTCTCTTTCTCCTCTTTCTTTCTATTGCATATGCTCTGGACTCAGAACTGAGGGCGCCTACTTTTTGGATTACTTTATTGTTCTCCTCCTAGAAAGCTCACATTCTACCCTAACAGCATCTAAAGATCCTTCTTGGCTTCAGACTCTAAAACCATTTTGCACTAACTTATAAAGAAAAAATGTTCACCCATATAGATGGGTAAGACAAAGTAATAGAAATGTGTTATACTAAGGAGTCAGAAGGTGGATTGGAGAAGGCTAGCTGCTATAATCGACAGCTTACCATCCCAGTAGCTAAACACAGTAAAACGTATTTTTCACTCATGTCATGATCTAATGTAAGTTCTAGGAAGGCTTTGCTCCATGTAGACATTCAGAAGACCCAGCTTCTGTTATCTAGTGGTTCCAAAATCTATTCCCTGGACTCTTCCACTGGATCCTCTGCCTTCAGTCAACCCATAAGAGAGCAGAGGGGGCACATGGAGGTCACCTCCACTCTTAAAACTCCTTAGCCTGGAGATGTTGCAACTCACTTCCACATAATTTCCAATCATATGCCATTGACCATGACCCCCTCTAACTGCCAGGGAAGCTGAGAATTTGGTTCAATGGTGTGCTCACAAAAAAGGGAATACTTTAGTGGGTACTAGCAACCTCTACTACAGAAGGCCAAGTTTGCCATACACTGATTTCCAAGAATATGGCATATTGATATTTGCCCTATTTTGCCTCAGAAAGTTGTTATGAAAAGCAACTACATAAAGATTATGAAATACTTTTTAACTTGTAAAGTGCTATGTAAATATATGGCACACTGGTCTCTAAACATACAGAAAAGATTCTTTTTCAGAATTTTAAGAATCCCCAAATTCATGAATATAGAAGTATTCTTAAGGGTTTCAAGTCTTCTCTTAAACCATATTTCCATCAAAAATAAAGTCTCTTCTATTCATAGTTTTATTTTGTTTTTGCTTTTGTATTTTTTGAGATAGAATCTCACACTGTTGCCCTAGGCTAGAGTGCCATGGCATCATCATAGCTCACAGCAACCTCAATCTCTTGGGCCCAGGCAATCCCCTTGTCTCACCCTCCTGAGTGGCAGGGACTACGGGCACCTGCCACAACACTGGGCTAATTTTTCTATGGTTAGCAGAGATAGGGTCTCATTCTTGCTCAGGCTGGTCTCAAACTCCTGAGCTCAATCAATCTTCCTGCCTCAGCCTCCCAGCTCGCATTACAGATTTGAGCCTCTACATCTGGCTCTGTTCATGGTTTCATGCTACAAACAATAAACTTCTTTGATTTAAACTTTTCCTTCTCGCTGATAGTTTTTTTTTTTTTTTCCAAAAGGAAATACAATTTTCAGTATGTGTCAAGAGTTACTGTCAACCTAATGAGACAAGGAAACAGAGTTAAATCAAGATGCAAATATTTGAAAATAAACTAGGTTCACTATGCTGTGATCCCATTCATTCACATGGGGTTAACCTCAGGGTGATTCCAAACCAGTATCAAATGACTGGCAAAATATCTGTGTGCATACATATTGCATGTCATGGCACTCTCAGGTAGCTTAAAAATGGTAAAAATTGCAAATGATAACTCTGGTTGTTAGGCCTATGTGGTATGATGCTCTAGGAGTTTTTGAGAAATTAACTCATGTCCATGGCATCCGAAAGCTGAGTATAAGTTTCACAGTTTTTTCCACCGCCTTCCCCTCCACCACTAGAACTACCACTTACACTTCTCAAACAGCTCCAGAAACCCTTTCAATTTCCTGAAACCTTACTTGTTTCAAAGGTGGTGCAAATTCTCCTTGTTTTCTGTGGACCTGAAACAAACTTCCAAACAGAACCATTCACTTGCATCTCACGACAAACATCCTTTTTTCTCCACGTTGACCTACCTCAATGACTACAGTCTGGGATATCAGAGAGAACATGGAAAGAACCTGTATCCTAGGAACACATGTCCAAATATAGGCATCAAGGTACTTAAATTAGTACCCCAAATTGGTATTCCTCCCAGGTATGTTTCCCTTACTGAGAAAATATAGTCAAGACTCCTGGAGAAGCTCACATTCCATGAGGGGCACACATCAATCAACTGCCCATAGTCAGTGTAAGCAACAGAAGTCTGAGAAATCTCTCCATGGTTATGTGGAAATGTAGCGTGTTAATCAAGGTAAGTGAGTTGTTTCTACAGAGCTCTAAGACTGCTTTGCATATATTTGCATATTCACTGCTCTGAGACATCCCATAGCAAATGCAACACAAAACAGTGAAAACAACACCTCCACACATAACAAAACAAGCACACTAAACAACTTGTATTTCTTCAATACATTTGTCCAGGGTAACTTTTTCTCCATAGCCCTGTTAACAGCGTCCAGATTTTCCTAAATACAAAAATTGAAAGGCACTGCTGTAGACATATGGGCATGAAGAACTGGGAAGGTCACAGGTGTTTTAGTGAATTTAGAGAAAAATAATTTTTACTTTACAAAAGCACATGAGATCTCATTTTTCTGGGCCCAATTCTCACTATATCAGTTAGTACACTACTTTTAAGAAGTCTATGTCATTACTATCCTAATGTTTGTACTTTTAATCTTATTTAAAATAATCACGTAAACCTCTGAGCATCTTAACGCAGATGTGAAAAGATGATCTAACAAAAGAAAGTACAGAATAGATTTAAAGCAAGAGAATATTACTAATAAATTAAATCTTTATAAAATAAGTAATTTTGTGGAAAGATACAAATTATTATTTTGCCTCAGGAAGACATGGGAAACCGGAATAGAAAATAGCCACGGAGGAGAAATAGAAATGTGAATTTTCTTCTTTTACCAAAAGAAAGCCAAGCCCATAGAAATACCCAATTTGGAGAAGCTTCTAACCCCAAAGCAAATTCATACCGATAACATTCCCACGAACAGCAACTTCCAGAGTAAATGTCTGATGGAAAAATCTGATTTGCAGTCAGTGCGAGTGAAATATAAATGTTCGGGAATTCGGTATTTTTCTTAGAAAAGTTGAATTTACAAGAAAAATATCTTTACGTAGGATCTAAACATGCCCACCAGCAAAAGATAAAAATGGCGGAGAACAATACATTTTCTTCAAAATTAAAAACACTTGTTTTCTCCATGTGCCAAGGAAAACTGTTTGCTTTGGGTTAGACAGTTTTACAGAGATTCAGAAAATGAAGTGAAGTTCATAAATGTAAAGCATGATTTCTTTTTAAGCTGTGTATATAATAAATGCCTATTTTTGTAACGTTGCCAGTCTGCATACTACCTATTTTTTTTTTTTTCTATGCTTAGCTTTCACAGCTGCTTACATTTTCAAATATGTATGTGGTTTTCTGGAAAAAAAAAAACATGTAGTTTTTTGCTTGCTGTTTCTCACTGTGGAGCCTGGTGGTTTAGGTTGTAAAGCTCTGCAGAATCTCTTTTAGTTGACCCAGTAAACTTATGTCTGTTAAAATACTTTGGGCTTTAGGTAACAGAATCTCCTACTAAAAGTGGTTTAAGTAAGTAATAAGGGCATGATTTTTCTCACATAAAACCTGAGGCAGGGTGGTTCATTCAGCCACTCGCTGACAGCATCGAGCTATCAGCTTCCTCCCACCCATCGGTCTTCTCTGCCATCTCTTGGAGCTGCCTTGTCCTGTGCATGGTCCCCAGATGCCAGCAGAAGTTCCAAACACTGCATATGGAGGAAAAAGTTGGGAACAGGAAAGGGAACATCCTTATCTCAGTCCCCATCTCATGAGTAAATAATCCCTTCTCAAAAACACCACCACAAACTTTGTCTCCGTTTTTTCAGTTTAAATTCATCAGAATTGAATCACATGCCCATGTTTAAATACTTCACTTAGAAGAGAAAATGAGGCCATTACCTTTTTTTTGGACCAATAAGATTCAGCACTTAGGACACAGCCTCCTCTGGCAAACTTAGCCAATTAGAATAAGGCCAAATACAAACTGGGTAATATTATTAGCAAGTAAGAGGGAAGTATTTAAAAATGTCTGTCAAATAGCTTATAGGCATGGGCACTAACATATATCAATTTGTATTCCAAAGAGTCATTTTAATTGATAGGTCAGTTCCACAAATGATTGTATGTTACTTCTGATAAAATAATAGAATAAAATATGTACCACTTATTATATTTTCTTACCATCAATCAAAGCTATTACAGCTGAATCTTATAGAATTACAAAATGCTAAGGTAGAAGATCCTTGATAATTAATACACTGGTGTCTGACAAATCAAATTGTATCTTAAATTTACCAGAAATGCTCAGTACTTAAAGGTGCCTTCAGTGAAAGCTTTTTGTTTCAGAAGATCCAGTTTTCTTAGATCAAAAGTGAGTATAAATAAATATGGGAATGATGCGTGCATCATTTACTGTCTCCCTGCTCCTTCATTATCTTGGTGGACTTTAAACGAAAACACCTGCTCCAAACCAAAATCTAGATCAAAATAAATGTTACTGGCTTGTTCCTCAATACAGGTTTCCTGTTTGATCCTTAAAACCTCCTTCTGACATAAAAGAGAAAAGCATAACCCAAGGGGCACTCCAGAAAGCAGATGGACAGAGAGCAGTTTCAGGGGCAACAGACCCTAGCTGGACTGTGGACCAACAGCTACGTTCACCTGAGTTTTTCAAGATAGCATCATGGCTGAGCAGAGAAAAGAGGACACCGGACGGGATACCAAGAGCTCTACCATTCTTGGTTTGCAACAGGTTTTTTTCTCCATTTCACAGATAATCTTAAATAAGATTCAACCCCTTCTCATTAATTATTGACTCATTGACTCAATTAATAAATATTTATTAAGCACCTACTTGAACCAAGCACTACATTAAATTCTAGGTGTGTAGAGAAGAAGAGACGGAGTCCCTACAATCCTGACAGGGGGAAGACGAGCGAGAATCAGATGATAACAACGTGTCCGGAATGCGATGAATGTGCTGATGAGACAGAAGAGAGCAGAGGAGAAAGAGCCACTTAGAGTGATCCCGGACGAGCTCACAGAGGAGGGGATGGGAGAGAGAATGAGTGGCATGAAACAGACAGAGCTTTCCCCAAACAGGGAAAGCCGTGCATCAATATGTCAGGACATTTTAAAATGTGGTGAGAAGCAAGGCAACGAGACAAGACGCAGGCAGAGAGGGGCACAAGATCTAGGTCACCAGTGGCCTCATAAATCAAAGCAAGGAGTTTTTACTTTATTCCAAATGAGTTGCATTTAATGATTCCATAAAGCCACACAAGTTGTTTGCCTTGCAGATGTTTGTGAGAATTATAAAAACCTCCCCCCTTTAAGCACCCCTGCCACAACATGAAGTCGTACTGCTATAGCCACAGGTGTGTGGAAGCAGGAGATCGCCCTTGGCACTTTCCAAGTCACTGTTTCTTTATTTTAGTTTGCTTTCTCTTTCTCTTAAGAATCAGATTGGTTGCAAAATGCTTTTGGAAGCAAGGGAACAACAGTAATTTTTCCTGGGCCTAGAAGAACTGGATTTTGCTCCCACTTAATAAACACGAGTCTGTTTTCTAATATTTGCTTCTGATAAAATTTATAATGGACAAAACTTATAGTACCCAAGAAAATCATAACCATGGAATGAAGGACGAAATTCAATAAAATAGTTGCTTGAAGATGAAATGGTACCCTGTTCTCCCGAAAATAAGACATCCTCCGAAAATAAGACCTACTTACAGGAAAGATAAGACGTCCCCTGAAAATAAGACCTAGCGTATCTTTGGGAGCAAACCTTAATATAAGACACTGTCTTATTTTGGGGAAAACAGGGTAAGTCTACTTTCTGAGGACTGACTAAATACTTAGGTAAGAGAAAGGGAAAAAGGACTTTTAAATTTCTTTCCTGTGCCATCCTCAGCTAATCAGCAGAGGGATCTGGTAAACCACTGCAGTGGACCACAGGACTCTTCAATTATAAAGGTCACCTTTACTTAGTGAAATAGTCAGATATAAACTGTTATTGTTTTTGAATTTTTTTGAAAGGTTATCACATATACGTACACTGAGAAAAAGAATCCCTCAATAAATGGTGCTGGGAACATGGGATAGCCTCACATAGAATATTGAAATAGGATCTGCACCTCTCATCACTCAGAAAAATTAATTCATGATGGATAACAGACTTAAACCTAAGGCATGAAACTATAAGAATTCTAGAAAAAAATGCTGGAAAAAGTCTTATAAACATCCACCTAGGCAAAGCATTTTTGAAGAAGACCCCAAAGGCAATCATAGCAACAGCAAAAATTAACAAATGGAACTTGTTTGAATTAAAAAGCTGCCATGTAGCTAAGGAAATAAGAGAGCAAATAGACAATCTACAGAATGGAAGAAAACATTTGCATGCTATATATCTGACAAAAAGCTGATAACCAGAATCTATAAAGAACTCAAGCAGCACTCTGCGGCGGGTGACCAGCCGGAGCAAGAGCAAGACCCTGTCTCTAAAAATAGCTGGGCATTGTGGCGGGCACCTGTAGTCCCAGTTACTCGGGAGGTTGAGGCAAGAGAATCACTTGAGCCCAGGATTTTGAGGTTGCTGTGAGCCGTGATGCCCACGGTACTCTACCAAGAGCGACAAAGTGAAACTCTGTCTCAAAAAAAAAAAAAAATAGAACTCAAGCAAATCAGCAAGAAAAAAATATCAAAAACCCCATTAAAAATGGGCAAAAGACATGAAAAAAAGCTTTTCAAAACAAGATAGTCTACTAGCCAATAAATATATGAAAAAATGTTCCACCTCTCTATCTGGGAAATGCATATCAAAACCACAGTGAAGTACTACCTACCTCCAGAGAGAATGCCTTTAGTCAAAAAGTCCCGAAACAACAGACGCTTGTATACTGTTAGTAGGACTGGAAACTGGTAAAATCTCTAGGAGTAGGGCGCCGGTCCCATATGCCGGAGGTGGCAGGTTCAAACCCAGCCCCGGCCCAGAAAAAAAGAAAATTGTATGGAAAGACCAAAAGAACTATAAGTACACCTGCTATTTGGTCCAGCAATCCCTCTACTGGGTATGTGCCCTAAGGAAAAAAACTCACTTTATCAGAAAAACAGGTGAACTCAGATGCTTAGAGCAGCAAAATCCACAATCACAAAGATATGGAATCAACCCAAGTGTCCATCAACGCATGAGAGTATTAATAAAATGTGATATAGGTGTACTGTGAAGTACTACTCAGCCATTAAAAAAATGGTGAACTAATACCTTTCCAATGACATGGATGGAACTGTAGACCATTCTGAAGTCAAGTTTCACAAGAATGAAAAAACAAACACCACGTGAACTCACTATTAATAGCTAGAACTAATTAATCAACATCTATGCACAACATTTGGCAATAAAACTCAACAGAAAGAAAGACGATGGGAGGGTGCAGGAGTGGACGGGTGAATTCACACCTAATGTGTACAAGGCACACTATCCAGGTAAGGGGCCCAGTTTGAACTTTGACTCAAACTGCACAAAGGAAATTTATGTTACCAAAACATTTGTACTCCCGTTACATTCTGAAATTAGTGAAAGGTCTGGGAAAAAGAAAAAAGAAAGCAAAAGATTACGACGTATTTGTGTTTGGGGAGGAGTACACATAATTTTATGTGAAATTATTGGTGGGAAGAATAATAATTGGAACAACTTATCAAGATCCTCTACCGGAATGCACTGGTAAATACTGGGTTATCTGCCACCAAAATAGCATATCTCCAATCTATCCATTGCCATAAAGTGCATAAATAAATCAATTATAGGCAGCCAGAGGTGGCTGCGAACTTCTGTCATTGTGACCAGATATCACTTGCATTGCCCTGTAGTCTGTACTAGGAGCAAATTATCACCTTTTCTGCAGTAGGCATTCAGTATATTCAGTATAAATAATATATCTTATTTTACACAAACATAAGGCTTTACAGTTTTCCACTTAAGGCAAGCAGTTTTAAATATAACACCCAGACAAAATGAGGATCAAAGCTGATCATTTTAAATTATAAAAAATTAGAGGAAAAGCGTATTTAACAGCCCTCATATATTGAACATCTACTGTGTGCGCGACGTTTTATTCAGCGCTTTACGTACATTGTTTCTGAGTAACTGCTGTAACTTTAAGAATGTGTCAATTTTTGAAAATGCAGATAAAAGGCAAGGACCTGGAAGAATGAGGACGAGAAGTCCTGTTAGACTAAGAAATGATAGCTAATGATAGACACTGTTTATTTAAGTTCTTGCGGAAGGATCTCCATCATTCCTTAAATGTAATAAGCACATCTCATATGATTCGTGATACAACTGTAAAGGGGGTTGCACTTATCAACAAATAGCATCTCCATGTCCCTCGGTCATTTTCTGCTGAAAGGTTTATCTTTGCTTGTACTTTACCAAGCCCTATTTGGTTTCCCAGAAAACCACAAACAGATTCTTTTTATCTTTCAACATAGCAATGCCGCATGGGCTTAGGCTCAAATGTGTCCTGAGGGGATGCTACCCCTGTGACCTCATGTTAAAACTGCCCGAAAACTGTCTCCCAGGAGAGCAGGCAGAAACATTCAGGAAAAATAAAGAACCAGCTTTTTTGGAGAAAACTGGATAGCTTAGTACCTATCTGTTTGGTGTGGATAAAGCACAGCAATCCTACCATTTGTTGTCCTTGAATTTTACTGTTCTTAATGTGCCCAATAAATAAATACCTTCTCAGTGCTCCATAATCACAACTTTTCTCATGTGGTCGCACAAGGCTGTAGATGGGGAACATCCAAAAGGACGTTGAAACAGGCCCTGGAAGTGCCAGAATGCTCAGAATGGAAAAGGAGAACCCACAATTCACAATTACTAAATGTGGAGTTATAGTGTTTGCCATTAAATTTGTTATCCATCTGGGGAAAGTTATTTCTAAATTTTTGCACCACTGCTGACGGTCTGTGATGCATGCAGGCAGCACACCTGTCATAGATGTGGCCATGGGACCAGCTCTGGCCAATGGAAATTAGCAGATATTATACACACTGGGTTGGAGCAGAGGTTTTGCATATGATTCAGTGTGATTCAGCCCAGTCTCCTGCTATCACTTATGAGAAGAAGTTCTCAAGAACAGCCTGTTCCAAGCAAGGGGTGCTCCTGCAGTTTGAGTCCCAAAGGAAGCAGGAGTACACAACAGCCAACCCACAGCTGCCACCTGTAAAGGGAGGATTACATAAATGTTTGTGATTGCAAACCACTGAAATTAAGAGTTGGTAGTCAGTCATTAGAGCACACCCGCTTAATAAGACATTATAATATTTGACTCATGGATAATCAATCTAAAGTGAAGACTCACGTCATTTATATTTGGGTTGGATCTGCTGAGAGGAGTGGAAACAAGAGAAGAACCATCCCATGATCTGACCTAGTGACAATCATAAATGAAGCACTGAAATCTGCAGATACCATGTGATTGTACATACTTCTGAAAACTACTGAGCCATGTATGTAATTTGTGGGTTCCTAAACCATCTTAACAGATGCACTACAGGCCTTCACGTCATTATTGGTTTCTTTTTTATCTGACACAGTGAAAATTATTTAGTCATAGTATAAGAGTCAAAAAAAAAAAAAAGGCCAAAACTTGGCATTGATGTGAAGAGAGTTCATGCTTCACTGGAAAGCCTTTACTTCACAAATGATCCTTACATGGGAAATCTCAAAACAAAAAATGTCAACAAAAATACTGTAGGGCTGATAGACACCAGCTCAAACTAACATCTGCACCCATAATACTGAGAGCACACTCCAGCCACAGGGCAAATCCTACATGAGGAAACACCATCCATTTCAAGTTGTGAACACTTTTATTTTCTTTGATTAAAGAATGGATTTCTAATACACTATCAGAATTTTTGTTATCACAAAATATACACCCTTTTTCATAACTCCTGAATGATGAAAAATACAGAATTTATGATCCTTTGAGTGAATTTCTAACAAGTAATGAAATTCAGATGAACTGTATAATGATTCCTCATTTTCTTTATGAAACCTATCAGTTCAACTCTTTGCCTTGAGGACAGATGCTAAACAGTTGCTCTGGTAAGTTATTAAATCAAGTTTCTGGTTTTTTGCAGGGCCTTTCAACATACCCCCAGAAAGATGAGGCAGACAAAGAAACTCTATCAATATGCTGCATATAATTAAAAATTTAAAAAGATTAATTCCTGAAATACTCTAAATAGATGGTCAGTGTTCTTCTCAATCCACCAGTATTTTTCACTACAAGCATTTGGGGGATATCTTCCCCATATCCCTTCAAAACCAGAATTAAATATCACTACAATGGGTCATTCAGAGTGTGTTTATTTAACAAAGAAAAAGAGAAAGTAAACTGATTGCACTGGACACATTTGAAAATAATTTTATGAAAACTTTGGGAAATGAAAACCAAGTGTTTCTGATTTGTGAATCTACTTGGTTGAGCCAGTGAGTTTCGTGAATACGATTTCATATACTGCCATGAATGTTTAATGTACTAAATAACCAACTTGTAAGAAATTAACTTTCTGACATATCATCCATCACATGCTTTAGTACAATCTATATTGAAAAGAAAGGCCAAGTGCAATGGCAAGAAAACATCTATGCTCGCTGGTAATATTTTACCCAATTGTCTAGTACATTCTATACCTAAGTCAAGACCTTCCTATTATGATGAGGGCAAAAACTTAAAATGGCCATTTAGTAGAACCTAATTGATTTAACTATTTAAAAAAGCCAATCACTGAGGTTCTCTGCCTCCTTTATATTTTTGACAGGGCACTTTTTTCAAATATCAGAAATGTTCAGGACCCAATTCCAACATTTATGACAGCTGCTATCTTAAAATGGGGGACGTGCAATAATAGATCAGCAATGTCTGAACAATGAGTACAACTGCCAGTAATTGATGTTTTTTTCTTAAATCCTTTATTATTCCATAGGCCACTTCAAATACTTTATATTTTCTAGATTTCACTCACTTTTCTTTAGAACCGCATGTGACATTCTGCAGATGTGTATTTTAATAGAAACCATATAATTTTGTTACCATACTACAAGATTACTTTCATTAAAGGAACTACGCTGCCATCACTAAAAGGGCATCTAAATTACTATTTACTGTATTATATAGTAAACCCTCAAAATTCCATTTAAAAGAAAAGCAGCCAAGAGGAATCAAAGGCAGTTTTTCCATTTCAGAACTTCCACAATTGTCAAATGACTGCTTTATCATCATGATGTACCTAAATTCATTTCTGCTATTGAATATCTCCCTCTACAAAAGTGTTATTCAATTACGCGCTTCCACAGCACACTGGAGGTCAGCTGCTAATAGCAGAAATGTATTATGATGCGCTTTTATTATTTCTAAGGAGCAAGAATAATAATACATTGTATTATAGAACTTCAGACATGTCAATGTTTTCATTCATTTGTAAAAAACAGATGGACAATTGAATCTAGAAGTACACGGAAGAGGAAAAAAATACCTTTTTATGAGGAGTAATGAGAGAAAACCCTTGATTTTAACATGACTGAACAGTGAACAAATACACACAGAAGTTGCACTAAATGCCATACCATGTTCAAGTGCCCTTTACACAATGTCTGAGTTGCTAAAGCACTATGTTTATTTGGGTATTTCTGTCCTACAAATACTATTACTTTTGGCACACCAACAGTTTAAATTAAAAAGAGAAAACATAAACGTTTTGAAATGTTTAAATGAGAGTAACATTTTTATCTTAGCGCCATAATTTAGGGGGAAAAAAAGTAATAAGGATCTTTTCTGTTGCTCTAGGAAGAAGCAAAGTAGCCAACCTTGGAAAGTTAAAATAGCATATTTAATTTCTCAACTCAATTATTATAATGACAAAGATTGAATTTCCCTATGTTAATGACAATGATTTCCCACTGTTTGCTCTTCCTATCTCCCTCTTAAATGCGTCATTCCCATACTAAGTATTTCCAGACCCAAATTATTTCAATCTCCCTGAATGAAGAGAGAGATTCTGATGTGGGAAGCACATCTGACAAGTTTACCACAGTACTTGTCTCAATTACTGCCATTATGACGAACAGGGTGTTACACAGAGAAGTGAATTTTTTCAATAATTTATACCTATTTTCAATCTTTATTTTAACCTTATTTGATTTTTTTCTCAATGTATGAAATGCCTTTCTAAAAACAAAAAAATAAAACATAGTCAAATAATTTCCTGATGTTCAAGGTTGGTTTGTTCAGTTATTTATTTAGAGACCGGGTCCGGCTCCCTCACCCGGACTAGAGCCCAATGGCATCATCCTTCCTCACTGCCAACTTCAAACTCCTGGAGCTCAAGTGATCCTCCGGCCTCAGCCTCAGGCATACATTATTGTGCTGGCTAATTTTTGTGTTTTTTTACAGAGAAAATTTCTTGCAATGTTGATGGTCTTGAACTCTAGACCTCAAGCCATCCTCCCGCCTAAGCCAGTGACAGTGCTGGGATAACAGGCGTGAGCCACCATCACACCAGGCCAGTCAAGGTTTATTTATACCCTGTACAAATTAATTTATGTATTTGGCTTTAAATCTGACAGAAGGCCTTGCTGGACCACTTTATTAATTAATCAATTTATTCATTTATTTAAATCTGCACTGTCTAAGTTACTTTGCATAGCATTAGTTCACTCTGCACTTTTCATAGCTTCTGCTCTCCACTTCTTTTTTTTTTTTTTTCCTAAGACAGAGTCTCACTATCTCACTTTTGGTAGAGTGCATGGCGTCACACCTCACAGCAACCTTCTAACTCTTGAGCTTAAGCGATTCTCTTGCCTCAGCCTCCCAAGTAGCTGGGACTATAGGTGCGCACCACAATGCCCGGGTACTTTTGTTGTTGTTGTTGTTGTCATTATTGTTTAGCAGGCCCAGGCTGGGTTTGAACCCACTAGCCCCAGCATATGTGGCCAGCACCCTAACCACTGTCAGGGGTTTGTCTAAGATTATGTAGCCAGCACAGTTGTCAGATAAATGAACATTTTAAAGTTGTGTGTAAAGGCAAAGACAATTGGCACTGGGTGAGGTGTATGGATCCTTACTTTGAATAAAGTTACCACATTTATTTGTTGTGCCACATCCTTGCCTTTTCACTGGCCTTTTTTTCTGCATCTTACTTTTCATTCAGATCAGCCTAGTTGAGCTTCATCTATCCATTTGATAAACATTTACTGATTATGTGCTACATTAGGTCATGAGCATAAATAAATAATATCCCTGCCTTTAGAAAGTTCCAGCTTAGGAGAGGTAGATAAACATCGAAGCAACTAAGGATGGTGGAGGCTTCATTATAGAAATCTGCACAGTAGAGGTACACAGAGGTTCTCCCCAGGGCTTCAAAAGAAGGCATAATGAGATATAATTTAGTTCAGTCTAAAAACAAGAGGAAGGAGGACGTTTCAGGCAGAGCCAGCACTACTGAACCAATTCAACTGAGTGAAGAACGTTTTTATTATTTACAAATACAATCCTCAATTATTTAAAGAATTTTAAGGAGTTCCATACAAAAGAGAGCAATCAAACCAGGAAGACAGCCAGTCAGAGATCAGATAATGAAAAAAGTGTTTGGGAGTTACACCAACTGTGAATCTGAAAAACTATTTAGACCAGACCAAATACGCAGGGTGTGAGACACAGACTGTTCTTTGAAGAGATCAGCAGAAAAGGGATGAAAGGTGATAATCTGAAGGCCTAAAAGCTTAAAGTTTTCCTTTTAGTGAAATGAGTACTTATGATATTACATCAAAAAGATTCTGCTTTGAGTTATGTGAAAATGAATGAAATGAACACATTCAGGTTCAGAATTCTGTGTTCTACCTCTCCCTTAAAAATTAGCCTACCTCATCCCTTCATGTCTACTGCTCCCCCAACTCAGTCTGTGTAATGTCATTAATGTTCCCTATATTACCACCCAACAAATCCAAAGGACATTTCTCAGAACCTATTCATGGCAATGAGAATATCTTACCTGGTCTCTAGGACACAACCCTCCCTGGATTTCCCTCCAACTCTATAGTTTTATAATTTTTTCCTCTTTTTCCTCTTCTCCTCCTATTCTCATTCTCTGTAAATTTGGGATCTCCAAAGGTTGGATCTTGAACCCTGGGTCTTTTTTTCTCTCTTTTTAGGTGATGTGATCTAGGCCCATCCTTTGTTACCATTTACATGCCAGTGAATTTCAAGAGATTAACACCAGCCCACATCTCTCTTCTGAAGTCAGGACTCACATAGCCAGTTGGTTATTTGACATTTCCAATTGGTTAACAGGCAGGTCAAATTCAGTACATACCAAACTAAGCTCATGAGTCTCCATCCCACCCTCCTCCTGGTGTCTCCTATCAATAAATACTATAATCAGGCCAGGCTCAGTGGCTCATGCCTATAATCGTAGCACTTGGAAGGCAGAGGCTGGTAGATTGCCTGAGCTCACAGGTTTGAGCCCAGACTGAGCAAGAGAGAGACCCCGTCTCTAAAAATAGCCAGGTACTATAGTGGGCACCTATAGTCCCAGCTACTTGAGAGGCTGAGGCAAGAGAGTCATTTGAACCCAAGAGTTTGAGGTTGCTGTGAGCTATGACACCACGGGACTCTACCAAGGGTGACAAAGTAAGACTCTGTCTCAAAAATAAATAAATAAATACTACAACCACCCAACCTGGTGCTCATAACAGAAATCTGGGAGTCATCCTTGACACTTCCTTATATCTCACCCTCTACAGCTGAGGAAATAATTTACTCTTGTTTGTTCCACCTTCCTGCATACTTCCATCCACTTCTCTCCAATTCCATGGCCACAAGAGTAAAGCCTCTCGCCTGACCAACTTGACTCTCCCTGATAGACACTGAGGTCACCAAGCAGCCAAGCTTAGTAAACACTCCACATCGAGGTCAACAATGACCTGCAGGGTTGGCTGCCCTCCTTCGCATCTGATCCTCTACCTCTCCTCACACACTTCCTACACTCTATTCAAAATGGTCTTCTCTCAGTAGACATTTCTACTGAGTCAATGAATGACTTTCGAAAGAAAGGAACGAATTACAGGGAAGGAGTAAAGAAGAGGAAAGATAAAAGGGTGGGAAGAATGCAATAGGTTCAAGGTAATTAAAAAGAAAATCTTTTTTTGGTATCTGAAAATTTGAGTCCTACCCCAAACTCAGATTTTCTGATTCCAAAAGCAAATTTTCTACTTAGAGTATTATGAACTTGAAAACGGATATAATGGCTCCCTCACAGGGGATACAACAAAGGTTAAATAAGGTAATGTACAAGAAAGTCATCTGTACTGCATTATACAAACAGAATTTGAGAGTTTAAGATATACAAAATACCCTAAGAACCTATCATAGCGATAATGCAATTTAGATGATAAAAAGAAATGTGTGTTCTGTGACTCTCAATCTTTTTTCTCTCTCTATTGTTCACAAGTCATAATATATGAAATTCTTCATTCATGTTAAAATAGGTCATGGCATACTCCACTGAAGGTACCTCATTCTCCTGGTCTAATTTTCAATGAAAAGTTTAGAACAGATTCAGCCCCGTCTCCCTCATCCTAAAATTATCAATCTTATGGCTTTTCTGCAAGTGAAATATATGTGTTAATTATCCCAATAGGTGTAATCACTTTTCTACATTTACTTTGAAATGAAGTATTTTATAATGTTAAAATAAAAACAGAGGAGTACTTATAAGAAAACGTTAAGATTTCAACTTGAAAGTTCAAAGTTAAGATTTTAAGTAGTACTAGTTTTGAACTGTGAATTATTTTCTGACTACATAGGAATATCATTTTCTATTTCTGAACCAATATTTCCATGTCTCATTAAATTCATAAAATAAGAAGCAACATCAAAGAGGATATCCAAGACATATCTGTTTCCTAGGTGAGAGAATGATTAAAGATATATTGCACAAAAAATAAAGAATAATTTCTCATACTCATCTAGAACAGTTTTAAAGGAATCATATGCATGTCTAGACTGAAAAAGTTTTTATAATTATACATCACAAATTATACAATTTTTAAAATTATGCATGTTAGACAAAAATAGTACCCATAATAAACTACCAATGATATAGTAAACCTAACCAATTCTTAGGTATTTCTTTTAGCAATAGCACCTAAGATTTATATATGTTTACTGCATGACTATATTGTTTCATGAGCAGAGTTGTCTGAAAGTTATACCAATAATAATAAAAATGGCTGTGACTGTGAGCATTCAATCGGCGTTAGATCCATATGTGTACATTCGAAGGCAGGCATTCATCTCTACCTAATTCTGCTGCTTTATTACCACTATCTTGCCAACCAGAAAATTCTTCCAGGGAACTTCCAGACTCAGTCCAAACAAAGAAGAAAAGAAGCCAATTATGAATTTCATTACTTCCACAATTCTCCTCAAGAGGAATATAAGAAAGAACATGAAATTAAAAAAAAAAAAAGAAAACCTCCTCATATACAAGGGATCTTGATCAAACCAAGCTTACTATAGAAGTTCTTGTGAAATTAGATTTGATAGGATTTTCAGGTAGGTTTGATATTTATTCCAAGGTAAAACAACTTCTTATTGCCTTACCTTCCCTTTGTTTAGAGTGATTGATTGAAGTATTATTGTAATTATTGGATTAGAGATTCATTTTAAAACCAACTCTTCAGACTTGAAATAGCTTTGTGAAAACAGCTCCTATTTCGGCACCTGAAGACAAGCATTCGGGGTTTTACAAATTCACTAGAAGCCTTCTAAGTCTGCGTCTTCTTTCTTTTTTCCCTAGGCCTAAGGCGGCTTTGAAGTTTTAAAAGAACTTCAGATATTTATGAAACAGAGTGATTATCCCAAGGCTCTGAACTTGAGCAAGCAGAAAAAGTACTTGCCTTGGAGTAAAGATGCGTGGGCATATGCCAGGCAGGCATGGGTATCGGAGTCCTTTGATGGAAATCCACAGTCTCAGAAAGGTGCCCAAGCAAAGCACAACAAACAATGAAAGCTAATTGCCAAATTCAGGACTGTCTTCATAATTTATTGCATCTGCATGGCTTAGCGTCCAGTGCTAATTAACCTCAGCCAGGTCGGGAATGCTTCCTGAGTTCACTGAAGTGCACCCCAGAAGCAGCAGCTACAACCACAAGTTAGTGCTATCCTTCAGTGCCACAGTCCCCACGGGAATGGCAAAGTAACGCCCAGGCCTGTCAACAACATCAACACCACAAATGAAGAGGTGCATCAAGAAACGAAATGGTAGTTCTTATGGGATCAAGCTGGAAAGCACTGAGTTTATTTGTTAGCAAGGGATCAGCTCCAATCAATTAATGATTTAATTACCTACACTAATTAAGATAATGAACAACAGCAAGCCTACAATCAATTAGCTCTATCCAAACTTTCTGTGTGGAAGATAGGGCCTTAAGGACTGTACTCTTTTTGTAAGTTGCTATAATAAAATATGTGGATATATTCCAAAACCCGGTAGTGGGATATGATCCCACTCTACCTTATGCAAACACACAAGGTCAGCTGAATGATTCTTTGGCAACAGAGGGTTGTGAAAAGGTGTTACCTAGATAGGCAGTGGATATTTAACATCCTTTCGGAATTGCAGATTTTAAACCAAATGTCTCTCTAAAGCAAGCAATGGACCAAAGTCAGCAATGTGCCCCTTTGGTCACCGGGCTTCTGTGATGTGAGTTATTTCAAAGTAAGCATGGAAGAACACAAACCCTTTTTCAAAACCCATCAGAAAGTAGCCATGTTTCTTGAATACGTTGTTTGGGGGGTAAAGTGCTTCCTAAATTAGCACAGGCCAAGAAATTCATAGATTTCATTAAGAAGCACAGACAGAAATGTTTTGGCACAGTAACTGAGATAACGCCGGAAAGGCTATGTTAACCACTGGGATAAAAATGTGTCAAATGGTTTATGAAGTGAGTGTATGATGCCCCATAATCATATCATTGTATACAGTTATGATTTAATAAAAAAATTAAAAAAAAAAAAAAAAAGAAGCACAGACAGGGCTCGGCGCCCGTAGCACAGTGGTTATGGCGCCAGCCACATACACCCAGACTGGCGTGTTCCAACCCGGCCTTGGCCAGCTAAACAACAATGACAACTGCAACAAAAAAAATAGCCGGGCGTTGTGGTGGGCACCTGTAGTCTCAACTACATGGGAGGCTGAGGCAAGAGAATCACTTAAGCCCAAGAGTTTGAGGTTGCTGTGAGCTGTGACGCCATGGCACCCTACCAAGGGTGACATAGTGAAACTCTGTTTCAAAAAAAAAAAGAAAAAGAAGAAGCAGCAGCAGCACAGACAGACACAAGTGATGAGGAAGGAGAGTGCACAGCCCTGAAGAGGAGCGTAGTCTAAGCTCTTTAGAGTCTTCCTCCCTACCTTTTACATCTACTTTGAAGTTTAAGGTTTTACCATCTGATTCCCCAAATTACACTGGGTGTGTCCTTCACAGAGAGAAGAAACCTCATGCTGTTGTGTTTCATAATGGCCCTAGGAAACATGATCTATGATTGCTGATAATAAATAACTTTTAAGAAATGTCCCACCAAGCAAAAATCCAGCCGGGCGCGGAAAGACACCTGCCGTGTGATCTCACTCATCTGTACAATTTGAAAAGATCAATCTCACAGATTTAGTGAGTAGAATGGTGGCTGCCAGGGGTCGAGTGGGTGTGGAGGTTGCAGAAGTGTTCGTCAAAAGTGGTCATAGAGATGTTGGTCAAAGGACATGAAATTTCAGCTATGTGGAATAAGTTTAAGAGAACTATTGCACAACCTGGTAACTATAGCTAATAGCTAATTGTATTCGTGAATGATGTACAGTGTTCTCACCACAAAAATAATTTCATGAGATAATGCATATGTTAATTAGCCAGATTTAGTCCTTCCACAATGTACATAGATGTCAGATTTTCATGTGGTACACAGTAAATGCATACAATTTTAGCTATCAGTGTAATGAAACTTAAAAAGCAAAGTGACATAGGCCCTAATTGAAAGGTATGTCTGTATAACCATGCATAGGAATACCCTCAAAAAAGCGACTACAGTTATAATTTCAGTGTGCTAAGGGAGCACAGGACAAGGGTGTCTTTAAATTCAAAAAGCAAAGACAAATGATGCTAATAGAGTGTGGGACAGGAATCTAAGCATGTGGTTTCTGAAGTCAGACTACCTGGGTATGAATCACAAAACCATCCCTTCCTATGAACAAACACAAACAAGTAAGGACAAGTTACCTAACCCTCTAAACTATAATATACCCTATATCAACGAAGGTTTCAAAAATGTAATCTCTTGATTAAATGAGATAATCTTCACAAAGCACAGTGCATGCACATTCTAAATGCCTAATAAATGTTAACTCTTTTTGTTACTAACACAAGAAAGACTTTTTCCTGGCAATAGCAAACGGTGTGTGCTCCTGAAAATGAATTACAGTCCTCTGCAGGAAAGTAAATATCTGAAAGAATTGGCTCTCCCAAATGTCCTGGGGGCAAATACATAAATAACTCATGTTCATTAGAAATTAACATTTAAGAGGTAAATCAAAAGGATATCAACAATACATCCCTTTGTAATTATGAATGTGTTTTAAAATCAGAGTTAACAATAATTCATGTAAATATAATCTACTAAATATTTAGGACAAATCTTTATTTCTTGCACCTTTACTTGTGAAGGACCTTCAAACCCTTGGTGTTCACAAAATTTTTCTCAAATCTCCAACAACTGAATAAAATTAGGATTAGGGTTTAGTGAAAATAAGAATTCATGTTGGTAAGCACTTTGATCATCAAAGCACACAGCTTTCAAAGCCTATCGCAAATAATTTTGGTAATATTTCTAATCGGTTGAGGGAAATTTTTAAAATGGCATGTGTTCTTATATAATTAATGCTTGATGTGAAAATATGTTACTTTAATGTCAAATATCTAAAATGTCCAATTTAAAATCATTTTACTCCTTAACACAATTGATTAAATAATTGTTAAATACCATTATAAAACATTTTAAGAACTCACTACCAATATATAAGATAATATATTTCATCAGCAATTTAAAATAATTGTCTCAGTAATTAAGGAAGCTCATTTGGTTCTTGTGATAGTTTATTCAAACATATAATTACACTATATAACTAACAAGTACTCCTTTCAATCAAATATATAATTATTAAAGTATTCTTGATGGATATAATTGGCATATCATAAATATAGTTCTATCATGACTACTTAAACCTCAATAAATGACCTCTGAAAAGGCCTTGGTTTAATTAGCATACAGTAACTCTCTCCTTGAAATGAAATTAAATCTTTAACAGAAACAACCAATTTGAAACATAATCTTTTATTACCCAAATATAATTAGTAAACCATGCCAAGTAAAAAATCATAATAATTAAAAAAAAAGAACTCTAGAGAGCTGATTTACCAAAAATATAAAGATTACATCACTGAGCAATAATTCTCAACTTGATTGCCCAACAGGCCTACATGGGAAGTTTTTTTTAAAAGTATTAGCCCAGACCTCACCTACAGAAAGTATGATTCAGTTGTTTGGGAGTGGGGCTCAGGCAACTATGTTTTGTTGTTTGTTTGTTTTTTAAGTCCCCAGACTCACTGCACCACAGATGGACAAAATGTTATTTTTCCCAGTCCATAAATGTTTATGGCAGCTCTATTCATAATCACCAAATATGTGGAACAATCCCTATGAATAAACTGTGATATAGAGAGAGTTACAACAGTACCTAAGCAACACCTTATTGACTCATGCAAAAATGTGGATGAATCTTAAATGCATTTTGTTAAGTGAGAAAGTCCCAATGAAAAAGCTATATGTTGGGGAGATAGGGAATTTTGGAGTGAAGGAATTGCTGTAAGTATGTAATCGCAGTAATGGATTTATAATTCTGTGCATCTATCAAAACCCACCACAATGTACACCACAAAGGATAGATTTTACTGTGTGTAATTATTTTTAAAAATCAGCCAAGACATCAAGGAGGGAGGGAAATGGCCTGCAGACTGTGACGGATGAGAGTAACATCTATACAGAAGGAGGCAGGGAAAAGCTACTGTGAGTGGTTGTGGTGACCAGCGTTTGGGCTGGAGACTGTAAGGTGAAAGACAGTTGACAGGAGCAGTATTTTCTTGTTCTGAATAAAAAAGTCGTCACCTATAACAAATGTATTATTTTGCTCTTTATCAACTGCGTGACTGTGTTTAATGCTGTAGAGCATGAGAGAATCTTCAAGTCTGAAAGTTTTGTAAAAACTGGTGTTATCTTAGCCACTCTTTGCCTTTTTTGTTGGCTTTTGGCTTAGTTTGTTTTGGGAGAGAAGCTGGACAGTAGAGGAATGTAAAGTTTCTTTAAAGTGAGAAAGCGGACAGAAATTGCTTCATTGATCCAGAGCTACTGACAACGTGCACTGAAATCGCAGCAGGGAATCATCAACGCATTTAACCTAATAGCTGATCATCTACATACTCTTAGATCTTTTCATGCTAATAAAATCTGAGTCACAAAGCTAATATTGACTCTTTAGTATGTCAAAAATCTCAAAATAAATGCTTTCTTGGAAACCTACTTGTATACCTGTGATTTTTTTCTTTTGTTTTTTATTGTTTTCATTTATTTCTAGAATAAAATCTGAGAGGATTAAAAAGTAAAGACCTAAAATGAAACAGAACAAATAAAACAACCACACAACTTCTCCTGCATAACTGTCAGTGGCAGGATTCCAGTTTCCAACAAACATTTGATCTGAACTTTGTGTCTGACTTGTGTCTGAACTGAATCCCTCCCTATCTTGTCCACCAAAAATATTTATCCACGACTACATAACTTGGGGTGGGAGGGCTGGTGAGAGGTAGTGAGGCCTGACCTGTCTGGTACACAGTAACCCAATTTCAGGCTTTGCATCAGTTAATCCTCTCGGAAAGTTAGAAACCAGAGTAGCCTGGTAGAAAATTGGCTATTTTTATGCAGAATTCTCAGCCATACATTTAGATCCTAAGGAAGTATGAATGGATCCGATAAGATGTGGGTCACGAACCGAAAGAGAGGATCTGCGTTTTGCCTCATGCACAAGGACCACCAATTTCCAGAGGAGATTTCTGTGTCTGAATTACCACTGGCAAAAGAAGCCAGGACTATTTTTCATATCATAACCAGAATAATCTGGACAAAATCCAAATATAATCATCCTCATGTTCCTCCGTTAAAAGCTTACCATTTTCCTTTCTTTGTCACAGTCCCCTGCGTTCTGCCCTTTGCAGACACCAGCCATCCTCCTTTGAACAGCAGCTTCCTGGTGGGATGCTTTTTCTGCCTGTAGGCTCTAAAATCCCAACATCACTAGTCAAGTCCTCAGTGTTCCTGTTGCTTCTAGATAGCCTAACCCTAGATTAGGTTGATTCTCCCCATCATAGGCTCTCTGTACAAGCTTCCTCTCCTAATCCTTTACATGTGTTCCATCCCTTCCCCTTGCTAGTCCTAGAACTTGTCCAGTTCCTGCCATAGACTCTTTGAATTGGCTGATCTCCCTGCATGGAGTACGCCTTTCCAATGGTTAACTTCCCCACTTCTTTCAAACCTTTGCTTAGGGTGGCACCCGTGCCTCAAAGGAGTAGGGCACAGGCCCCATATACCAGAGGTGGCTGGCCCTGGCCAAAAACTGCAAAAAAAAAAAAAAAAAAAATTAAACAAGCAATACAAAAAAAATCTTTGCTTAAACATCACCTTCTTTGTGCAGCCTATTCTGGACCTGAGTATCCAATTTCAAAGCATGTCTGAATCCCTTTCCCACCTACCCATATGCTCACTCCCACTCTCCTGATTTCCCCTTCTCTGGTCTTTCCCCTACCTTACACTTGTCCCCTTTAATCACATAATATGCTTTCCTATTCATATGTGTATGATATAGTATATTATTTCGTAATTAGAGCCCCTTAAAATGAGACCTTCATGGTGCAAGACTTTTTATTTTTTTGTTCTGTTGTGTCGCTGTTATATCCCAAAAACTTATAATAAAAAGAATATCTCTGAAATGAATGAATTGCTTAAAGACCATGTAGGCAAAACATTTGGAAAGACAAAAGGGAAGGAGCTCAGACTTCCAGATCTGAGCAATATCTATGAATTACAATATGAGTATAAAAAAGATCTCTGGAAGAAAATAGCTTGTGTAAATTTAAGGTAACAAATTAGAAGGTATTCCAACTAATAACAGGGAAATTGAGCAAATCATCAGTCATTGCCAGGATCCCAAACACATTATCATAGTTAATTCTCACAAAACTACTACAGGGAGGTGTTCTCATACCCATTTCACAGATGAGGAATTGGAAGTCATACAGGAAGCTACAGGAATGCACATACCTACCTGTCGCCCTCTCATTCACTCTCATCACCCTAGCACCCAGCAATATGCGAGAGTAGGTTAAAAAAAAATTATCCTTCTAGTAAACAGCAAGACAGCATTTGAACTCAGACCAGTTTATTTAAAATCCATGCTCTTTCTCAAGTAGAATGACCTTAAAGGACCTTAAAAAAAAAAATAATAATCAATGTTTTTTTTCCACCACACCATCGTTATTCTAACTAAAATTATAAAAAATACGTGGACCTACAAAAACACAACAGTTGGGCCAACCATCTACCACAGTAATCTGTCAGGGCATCTCAAAATAATGCAGGGGACAGTTAGGAGTAAACTGACATTCCTAATTGGTGTTATTAGGTAGGGGTGAGGAGGAAGGGGAACAGACGCTTTGTCTCGGGGCGTCCACTGAGAGGCAGATGTCACCAAGATGTGCTTTACCTACTAGGAGGAACAAACTCAGCAGAGAGGGCTCCCAAGAAAGAACAGATGACACGTCAAGGAGGTCCCCAAGGACTGAGCAGATGGTTGGTCCACAATAGGGGGTCTCCAAGGACAGAAAGACTCACCAGAAAGAGTCAGAGAAACCACAAAGTAGAGATATTATCAAAGCCTCAATAGAGGGTCTTTGGAGCATGTGCACAGTTGAAGTAACAGTGTCCTTAAATGACCTACCTTCATTAAGATAAAAATCACACCCACCAGTACCAGGACAGTTTACAAATACCATGACAACCTCTAAAAATTGCCTTACAAGCATAGAAAAGGGACAGGTTCCCAATTCCAGCAATTCTCCACCCTTTTCCAAGAAATCCATGAATATTCTACCACCTACTTGACATAAAATTAGGGATTCGGCAAAAAAGGAGAAACCTTGTTAAACTCAGCCTCCCCTCCACTCCAGGGGGCTGACCTGTTCCTCTCAGGAGTGGACTGTGCTTTAATCAACTTCGGCCCTCTGTCCCCTTGCACCTGCCTGCTCCACTCATTCACTCTGTTGACTGGGTACCAGTCAGTAACCATTCTTTACTACTGGGAACACAGGGCCAGGGAGCACAGGGACCTGACGTCTGGTCCCCACACCTAATGGTGCAACTAGATCAAGCAATAATCGTATTTCACATTATTTGTTTAATATTGAGAAGTACAAGGCATATTCTAGAGAAAATTACCTCAAAATGGATCGAGTTAAAAGTTTTACCTCCAAATCTTTAGTCTTCAGTCAATTCAAAAGTTATCCTCATAGAAATACTACCCTGACATTACAGTAGCAGTAAATTCCTGTTTTCCCTCAGCTGCTCCTTTGGCAGTGTCCTTCTGAGCAATGGCCTTTGAAATGCTAATTCACTGGCTCAACAACAGTCAACTGCTATTTAGCCTTAACCATTCCGTGGCTTCACACTGGGCTGTCAGAGCAGTTGCAAGAGAAAACAGGGCTCCAGCAACCCAGCCAACTGGACTCCAAAGGAATGAATGAAACCAGGAGAGAGAGGGAGCTTCTCTCCTCAGCCCTGGGGCACGAGGGGCCACCTAAGGTCTTCAGACCTGGTGTGGTCAGAACCTACCAGGGATACTGAAAGATTAAATAAAGAATTCATCATCCCAAATTCGCATTCACTACAAGTCCCCACATACTCATGGTTAAAGTATTTTAAACTTGTCCTTCTGTTTTATATTTAATGTGAGATACCAGGTAGTGGAATCCGTTCTCTAATCCACTTTCTACACCCCAAATCAGCCCCAATATTTGCTGCTCCTGCTTTCTTACATTTCCTTCTATTGCTAGCCACAGGGCTGGGAGCTGCTGGTATTGGGGGAATTTTATCCATTTGAATTCTATAAATTTCTAGAAGCCCTATACAGAGACTGAAAACGTGGTCCAAGATAAGATCCATTCCAAAGATGATTTCCTTGGCCTGGGTATTATTGTTACCTAGTGATTTTTAATTCAAGCCAATATGTCAAAATTAAGGATGGGTCACATACAAATCTGGATGTTAATGTTCTCTAGGAAAATCGGAAGATCCTGAGTGTGCATTTCCAAATGGCAAGAACAGGCTAAGTGGTTGTTTCCCTCGTGAGATCCAGCACAAACGTCCCAAAGAGCTGAACTGGCCTGCTTCAATAATGCAATTCACTCGACTGGTCACTCTGGGCATCTAGGTTTGCCACCCCTGGCTGTGGTCAAGGCCCAGAATTGGGACACAGGAGGAGGGGGAGGCAGAATCTGAGATGAGTAAATACATTTGCCCTAAGTTTGAGAAATAAAAATTTTAGACAAATACATCTAAAAGAAACATATGACAACTATGGCAACTGCCGGGGGAGACATGCAACTACGTTAATGTGTACTTGGTGTGTTGGGAGAGGGGAGTGTAAAAGAGAAATACACAAAGTGTATCCTCTCTGAACTACCTCTCATCCACGCTGGTTGTCCCTGCTGCCATTCCTCTAGTTCTTTAAGCTCAACCCATTATAAGACCTTGCAGATTCCATCTCCTGAATAATTTGTGTATGGCCCTTCTTTATCCCTCCTATACCCACAGTCACAGTTCATACTCTCAGGACCCTTATTCTATTTGATTTCACTGCAGTCTCCTAACTGGTCCATCCTATGCAGGGTGTCCACTTTTTTTTTTTCCTCTGCTGCACATTGGAAGAATTAAGTTGTCTCGGGCCATACATTAAACAAAAACAACTAAGGAAAGCTAATTAGTAAAAAATAAAAAGGTCCATGCACACTTTCCTTGATGTCTTTATTATCTGACACCACAGATAAGCAAAAACTCCTCACAAAATCAGCATGTGATCCACAGGCCACAGATTGGACACTCCTGATCCAAAGCATCTCCACACAACTGTCACTGACCCACTGAAGATATACTTGGGCCCACATCGCTTCCCAGGTTAAAAATTTTCATTGGCTTCCCTTACTAAGGTTGTAAAGCTGTGCTGCGTTTGAGAATGAACTGAGGGGCATCTTAAAAACGACATACATTTGGTCCTTAACTTCACATATTTGTGTTTGATTGGTCGATGTGGGGCTCAGATGTCTATATTTTATCCCCAAGTCATTCCTTGCAGCTCAGGTTGAGAATCACAATGTACCAGGGAAGTTCCAAGCTACTTAGTTTTGCCTTAATGCCCCCCACAAATGCTGTCTCCACCACACCTATCAACATTCTCTCTAAATTCCAAGAAGGACATGCTCCTGGCAATGTCCCCTCCCTCACTTCATTCCCTGTGTTGTCATTACCTTTTTATTGCCTCCACTACTAATCTGTCTAAGCTCCATCTTCCTATACTGAAGCTGCCTGGGAAGTGTTCCATACAGTGGATAAAGACAGCTGACAAAGATAAACCTGGAAGAGGAGGTGGGATTTAGAATGGCAAGCAGCGAAGTGAGAAAGGCAGAAGAGGAAAATTCTTGTAAAACTGGAAAACCAGAAAGCACCTTTGAGCTAAAAACATGTTGGTGATCACAATTTGTGAAAGCTTCCTTTATAAAGGCTGCAAAGAAGAATCTAGAGGCCTGGCTAAATACACCAAAGGAAGTGAGCCAATTTATTCCCTGCCCAACAGTGGTGTCAGATTCATCTGTTAAACCGCAAACACTCTAGACAAAATAGATCCCAAAATACAAGTGATTGTTTCGTTATAATTGTAATACCCCTCCTGTTTCCATCTCCTGCTCCCATTCAGAACAATTAAAATGGAAAAAGAATTATGTGTTTTTCAGTTGCTAAATAATCTTTTTATTTCCCTTTGCTGATGTAGTTTTGATTATTTCAGAAACAGTAGTTCTCCACTGTGGTTTCAGCTGCTTACTTTAAATGATTCACACTGTGGGGCTCTCACTCTTTCCCTTGAGATTTTACTCAATAGTTGAATATATTTATCCATTCGTCATTTTCCTTCATATTAAGCCAAGATTTCTGTTTAATCTAATTAGTCTTCCTTCTTCACACAATTCTAAACAACCTCCGTCCTTACAAGAATATAGTTAAGTTATGCCCTTCATATATTTGCAGAAACATGTGCCTTCCACTAGCTGCCAGGAGAAACTGACAAGAGATATTCTTTAAGTTTTCCCAAGTGAGTCAGAGATTCCTATTCCAATTGCAAACCTCCTCCTCCCCACCCTCCACAAAAGCTTTTCCATTTGCTGACATGATGGAACAGAAGTGTTATTTCTGAGCATTTGCTGCTGCTGGATCAATGGTGTCTTCTCATTAAGAGTTTGCTTTTGATTTATAAGCACTGAAATGGGATGGGGTACACCTATACCAGAGGCACCTATGATGAGATCTAATTCACCGGGACTTTTGTGCTTTTACGAAACGAATATCAGGCTTCGATACCCATGATTACAAACTGTTTCTGTACAGATCCTTTCCAACATTCTCAGCAAATGAAACACTTGCCCGTACTTTCCCCTTCTTTTTATTTAAGATGTTCGTAGCTCCAAATGTCAGGCACACAGTGCAACAAAAACTATCCCCCAGCTGATTAATTATTCATTTTTCAGGAGCTGCTAATGTAAAGTGGCGCTAACAATTGAATACTTGAAGCACCCCCAGAAGACATAAAGAGCGGTAACATGCAAAGCTTTTTCTGCATAAATTTTAAAGGTTAAGAGCTATTAAACATCTTTGTTTGTCAAGAGATGTGACCCTTGAACTTATTTCTTCTAATGAATCTGCTCCCAATAAACTTTACTAACAAAGCAAAGTGATCAAAGCGGGTAGACAAACTCATCTCTTTCCTTTAACTAATTTCACCAGGTGAAAACAAGGGCTTCCACTGATATTGTCTGAGGCTGCTTTCTCGCTATAAAGGCACAGTTGAACAGTTGTGACAGAACGTGTGGCCCATAAATCCCCAAATATTTATCAAATAGCCCTTTCAGAAAACATTTGCTGAACTCTCTTCATAAAAAATGCAAACTATGTAAGTTTTTCAGAATATTCACCCTAAGTAGGGCTTTAACTGATGAATGAGGTCAGATAATTAAGTTTGAGAACTCTAATAACAGGATAATCACCCTAAGTAGGGCTATAATTGATATATGAGGTCAGACAATTAAGTTTGAGAACTCATTCTAGAAAAAGTGCTACTTACCTCATTGCTGAATATCACTATGGTCACTTTTGAAATGCTCTCCTTCGGAAGAGATGTACCTATACCAGTGCTTAGTCCTCCCTTCAAAGCAATTTTGGAACTCTTTTTCTGGAATGGCCATCAGAACTGTCATCATCCTAAAGTGTGACAATTAAGTTTGTGAACCCATCCTAGAAAAAGTGCTTTGAGGGGTGAACTAGGGGCTGGCCTTGGTGCGTGGCTTCCCAAGGGAAACACTTCAAAGGTGATCACATTGATGTTCGGTAACGAAATATGCAGCACTTTTTCTAGGAAGAGTTGAACTTAACTGTTTGACTTGTGTATCCATGTGCTCATTTACTCTAAAAAGGACCTGCATTTAAACACAGGTTATCTAGAACATCTTCATTACAGCTCCAAAGGAGAGAGAACGTTAAAACAATAGTAGGTCTAACTTTGCTCCTTGAGCTGGAGCTGGTAGGTGCTTCATTTCGATGATAATGATCATGACATATTTTTAGTTATTTTTGCCTGTCTTACAGCCCCCCTAAAAAGGCGCTGAAGGTAAAATGTCTTTGTATGTGATTCTGCCATCCAGGCTTCAGCTAGAACAATGGTTCTCAACCTTCCTAGCAACCATTTTATGACCCTCAACCATAAAATTATTGTTGTTGATTTCATAACTGTAATTTTACTACTATTATGAATCGTAATGTAAATATCTGATATGCAGGATGGTCTTAGGCAATCCCTGTGAAAGGGTCATTCGACCTCCAAAGGTTGGGGGGTTCTCAATCCCCACAGGTTGAGAACCACTGAGCTAGGTTTGAGAACCACTGAGCTAGGTTCTAATCTTCACTGCACCTGAGCTTATGTATGTGGCTTAGTTATGAGGAGGAGGCTGGACTCTGGCTGGGATGCCAAGGTGGTTTTGCTTCAAAACCTGGCTCATCGGGCCAGGCGTGGTGGCTTATGTGTATCATCCCAGCACTTGGGAGGCTGAGGCAGTTGGATTGCCTGAGCTCACAGGTTCCAGACTAGCCTGACCCAGAGTGAGACCCCCGTCTAAAAAATAGCCAGGTGTTGTGGCAGGCTCCTATAGTCCCAGCTACTAAGGAGGCTGAGGCAAGAGAATCTCTTGAACCCAAGAGTTTAAGGTTGCTATGAGCTAAGACCCCACAGCACTCTACCAAGTGTGACCAAGTGAGACTGTCTCAACAAAAAACAAAAAAACAAAACAAACAAACAAAAAAACCTGGCTCATAACCTGTGTATAGCTGCACCAGGTGTGGACTGGCTGGGCAGTTCTCTCTCCATGGAGTTCTTTCCTTATGGTAGCTGGGCATCTTGCTATAATGACTCAAGATGCCAGAGAGTGAAATTAGAAGTTTCCAGATTTCTGAAGTGCGAGGCCCAGAGCTGATAGAGCATCACTCTGGACCATTCTATTATTGGTCAAAGCAGGCCAAGGGACCAGTTCACATTCAAGGGGAGGGGAAGCTGCACCTCAATGAGAGGAATGCAAACTATTTCGGCCATGATTCCCAATGAACTACATCCTGACAATAAGAATAATGACATCACGGCTGCAATGGTAAAATCTTGAAAGGAGACCTTACTGCTGACGATGTAGAATCAAATCAACAGATAAAAGCAACATGGAAAGCTAATAAAATGACAATCATTTTACAATAAAACACTACGCTAAAACACAGGACTTAAAATCATCTGAATTGATAGGTTTTTAAAATTTGAAATTAGGCAGAAACCACTCTAAAAGTCATCCAAAGCTTCTCAATTCTTGCACAGTGCTCAAGCTGTGAATGCCATGCAGCTTTTCTTCCATGAGTCCAAGTCCTCGTGACCGTTAGTGAGGGCCCTGATGACCCTTATGCCCAGGGCACCACTTCAGCCCTCTGCAAATGGCTCTGGCTGCTATTCACAGTGAGCTCTTGTCCCTGCTCTTTTTAGCTATTCTGACTCTTCCTTGGACAAGGACTGAAGAGAGCAGAAGTTCTAGGTTCTTCCCCAGTACCTACTTACCTTTTTGCTCTAGGCAGATCACCTGTTCTTACCCTTGGTTTCTGTTATCTAAGAAGTAGGGATGACGAAAGGTATACTGCCTACTCAAAGTCTCAGAAACAAAGAAGGTTCAGGAGATAAAGTGTTTAAGTAATTATTCAAGGGAAAGTAATCCGCAAGCACTGTTATAAGATACAATTGATTTTATTGTTAAAATAAAATAACATATGAACAAATTAAATTTATATGCTATAAGATATAATTATAAGAGTGGCTAACATTTATTTATTGCTTACTATGTTCAAAGCAGAGTCCTAAGCACCTTACATTGATTAACTCATTTTAATCTTCACAGCAACCCTGTAATACTCCAGACAACAAAACTGAGACTTGAAGAAATAAGGCAATTTGTCTCTGGTTTTCTGGACATTAAATAGGACTCTGATTTATCTTTCTCAATTTTCCCAACTGATTTTAAGAGCTTGTGAAAGATCTATCATACTTCCATTAAAATTTCTCCCTTCTAAACCCCATAGAACTTAGAAGGGCAGAATTTACCTCTCCTAACCTCTGCCCCAACATTGTGTTCCAAAGCTTTTCTTAAGTAACATCCATGGTTCTCCACTAGAGATGATTTTGCACCCAGGATACAATCAGCAATATCTGGGGATAATTTGGTTTTCATGATTAGTAAATAGGGTGCTTCAGGGGAGAAGCCAGGGTGCTGCTACTCATCACAGAACTCGGAAAAGCTCCACATGACATAGAATTATATAGCCCCAAATGCCAAGAGTGGCCAGTTTAAGAAACCGCGGGCTACCATGGTGACACAAACATGTCAGGGAGAGAGTTCACTATAGGAGTCCAGCACATAAGTTATAATATAAGTCTGCAATATGGTTGGGCTTTTTAAAAGTTTTTGTTGTTGTTGTCACTGCTGTAAGATATACAAGGGCTGTGCTGAAAGTACCTGACCATCTAATATGAAAAATAGAGACATACATGGCCAGATGTTTTCTGGACAGCTGTCATATACTGCTAAATTCCTGCATCTGAAAATCATCTCAAGAGGTGAAAATACTAGGTAGCTGATTTCACCTACATTAGGGGTATATGTGTCTATATAAATAAACATTTTTTTTTTTTTTTTTTTGGTTTTTGGCCAGGGCTAGGTTTGAACCCGCCACTTCTGGCATATGGGACCAGCGTCCTACTCGTTGAGCCACAGGCGCAGCCCTAAATACACACATTATATATATACATATTGTGATGAAAACTGAGCCTCACAGGAATTCACATTCAGGATCTCATTTAAACCTCACAGGAACCTGCGACAGCTATCAGCATTCCCAACCGGTAGGAAGAAGAGAGAAAACTGCTCCTGGTAAGCAGAAGAACCAGCATTTAAGCTTAATTTGATTGCTAACATCATGTACTATTTTAGAGAAACATTTAAGTTATGGTTTAATAATAATTTTATATGTTATCTTGCATTCCCATTGGGCTTAAAACTAAATCCAAAAATGTTAAATCACATCAACAATAAAAGCTTTTGGTTTTCCTTAAAGGGAAGAGGTTTACCAGGAAAGGTTTTATTAAAAAGCTTTCATCTACATAGGGAATACAACCCAGAGATCACTTAGGAATTCTATTCCTTTAATTTTGACTAAATGGAAGCATATAGAGAAAATATCTATTAAAGTTCCTTTATTCCCCACAATTCAATGTTGGCCATCACCCTCCAATTACAGCCTTGCTTTATCAACGTACCTGCCTTAGCTCTCTCCAGCTATGGATATTGATGAAGGGAAGTACAGTCTTAATTATAGGTTTCCCATATAAAACTGTCATCTGCTTTAAAAGAAAAACAAAACTGGCCAGAGATGAAAAGCTGAAAGCAGGCATTTGTGTTTGTGCTAATGGAAGGCATTTAGTGTTCCAAGTCCATATTGGCTGGTACAAATGAAATTTCAGTTGTTTAGACAATGAGTTATAACTTAATCAGGAGGTGTACCAAACCTTCAATGTGATGTCTGTGATTAAAAAAAAAATGTTTTTTTTTTTTTGCTCTAGCGGAGACATTAGTACCCAACTCAAGTTCATGAATACATATCCCAAGAACATATCTATTTCCCTACATGTTTGCCTAAAATCTGGCCATCCAGCTATCCAAACTCCTTACAAGACCACCACGGCCTGGTGTTCTGACCCCTCCTCCTATCTCCCTGTCTCTCCTCTCTTGCCATGCTTCAAAGTCTCTGACCCACCTGCCTGGGTGCTTCAAACTCCATAGGTTCCTGGCTGCCCCTTTCCGTCATTCGCTCAGCATTGTGTCTCCCTCAGCAACTGGGCTTGCAGTGAAACGCCAGAGTGTCCTTTCTCCTTTCCTAACCCTCTCCTGTACTCTCCTATGGCACAGCCCTGTTCCACAGTCTTTGTAGCACTGACCACTCTCTGAAGTCATGTTTTTCATTCACTTCCTGCCTGTAACCAGGCCTGAGCCTCTCTTCCTTCTACCATGCCCCAAGTAGAACACAAATTCTGTGATACCAGGAACCTGGATCTGTCTTGTTGGGGACACACAGGAGACATTTACTAAAATAAATACTATGTTATTACTTTCAAGAGTTGGGATTTACACTTGCTTTTAATAGATAAATATAGATATTTAAAAGGTAAATATACATATTAGAGGTGTTTTCTTTATATCAACCTGAATGACTTTTTAGTAATAAACAATACCATTTTTATTTCTCTCTTTCCTTTAAATGCATCTTAAACATTTATTTAAGGACTCTGAAAACTGTCACTTAGAAAAAAATTTATTTAACATGCACAAAAGGAAAGCTCAGAAAGCAAAAACTACTGGAACATATTTAGCTTAGTAGATTTGTTATACTTTCTGTACTTTTTGCTCAAATGAATGTATTAAGTGACTTTTCTTAAACTGAAGGTATAAGTACTGAGCATATTTTAATGTCAGATTTAATGCCTACAGTTATTGTAAATGACTGCCACAGTACTACGGTGTTATTTTTGCAAAACCTATATACAATGGAGTGAATTTAAATACTTTTGTCAGAGAACAAACTAAACTGAAATATTTTTTATCGTAAGGAATTAAACTTCATTCACAATTTTATTTATTTATTTATTTATTTTTTTTTTATTGTTAAAAGAGGTATTTTCTTTTTTTTTTTTTTTTTTTTTTTATTGTTGGGGATTCATTGAGGGTACAATAAGCCAGTTACACTGATTGCAATTGTTAGGTAAAGTCCCTCTTGCAATCATGTCTTGCCCCCATAAAATGTGACACACACTAAGGCCCCACCCTCCTCCCTCCATCCCTCTTTCTGCTTCCCCCCCCATAACCTTAATTGTCATTAATTGTCCTCATATCAAGATTGAGTACATAGGATTCATGCTTCTCCATTTTTGTGATGCTTTACTAAGAATATTTTAAACTGATTTTAAATGCTACGATATTAAGAGATATTAACAAAAAGATAATTGTAAATAAAACTTCCTGAACTTGACAATCAAGAAGGGGAATTATGAGAATATATTTAGATATATTTTAGGAGAATAAAAATAATGCTATGTTAAAAACAAGAGGTTACTTGGAAGGTATTCAATACACCGTAAAGTCCCTTTTCAGCCTGGTTTTCTCTTTTGCTCCAGATAACAATGTGTTGGTAGTTCAGGTTTTAAGAGAATGAATCTTCACAAAAGTCAATTGGCCTCCTTTTTTGTAGGTGTCAGACAATGTAGTCTTCTTAACCTCCTCCTGATCCCCTGACATAACTTCTATGCAGGCTCTTAACAGATCTCAAGGCCACTCTAGCTCACCTCCCTCCAAAGCATTTTTCCACCACAGCCTCACTGATTTTTTAGAAATATATATCTCTTCCTATCACAGCTTAAAAGTAAGACAATGATTTATGCAATTCATAGAATAAAAAAACAGGGTCTTAAACAATGTCCATGAAACCTTGCCTGGTCTCCACGTACCACTTTAGCCTATTCAAAGACTCTCTCCTCCTCACTGTTTAGGATCCAGCCACATCTATTCTTTCAGTTCCCAGAATACACCAGATTATCCCTGTCTCAGAGTACAAGAGTATGCTCTAAGACCTTTATCCCTAAAAGCTCTTCTCATCAGGTATAGCTAACTCTTAGTATCCATCAGACAAAACCTCAAAAATCATTCCTTTAGAGCTATGCATGATATCAAATTTAATACACTATACACCTTAAAAAAATGAGTGTATGTAAAAACTGGTAAAACCAATACAACTTCCACAGCTTAGTTGATAGTACTGTGCTAATGTTGGATTCCTCATTTTGATAACGTACTATGATTATGTAATTTATTATTACGGTGGAAAACAGGATGAAAAGTACCTAAGAAATTCCTGTACAATTTCTGTAACTTCTTTTAAGAATAAAATCATTGCAAAATAAAGAAAAAAAGAAAACCACTCTCTCAGGAAAGCTTTTTATTACTCTTTAGAACAGATGAGGCACTTAGTGGCCTATTTTCTTCCCTTATAACACTTGTGACAGTAAGAAATATAAAATTTTAAAATTAATGTCAAATATTTGTCCATCCCACTAAAGTTTAAGCTTTTTAGAGGCAAGGATCATATCTTTTTTTCTCACCATTTCATCCCCAGTAGTTAAATCAACACTTGACAGAGGAAATGTATGCAATAAACATGTTTTAAAGGGATTATGAAATACATAAATGAGGTAATCAGTCAGTGTCCTTTGAAATTGGAATCACAAATATACATAAAGATACGTAAGGTATTTGCATTTTTAAAAGAGTCTGCTCAAATTATGAAGTTAATGGAATAATACAGGCCAAGGGAGATGTAAACATAGCTGCTTCTAATTTGGAAAAGATGAAGACTAAGGAGGGAAAAAGATGCATAGTAACAGCTAACATTTAGTGACCATTTAATCCTATTATTCAAAACTCTTTACAAGCAATTATTCACTTAATCCTTATGGTAACTATATCAAATATGTGCAATTTTTAATCTTCATTTCACAGATGAGAGAGACACAGAGATGTGTAACTTGCCCATGGTCCGAGGAATTACATAGGCATGGCAGATGCAGGAAGTGAACACCAACTACACTCCTGAGGTCATATTCTTAATGACTACTTCCTGCCTAGAGAGGAAGTCTGAGAAGATGGCTTACAAGCATCCTAAAACAAAAGGCTCTGCTTTCTGAAGACAGATTACAAGCTGGTGTGTGATCACACTTTTAACAAATCATTGTATTCTCACTGCTTTACACCAAGCTTTTCACACCACAGGTACACATACGCATGCAACAGTTTGGTGAAGCAGATGAAGCAGAAAAGAAACCACAAAAACATCTGTCAGTGAATTAATTCTAACGTGGCTTTTCCATCCAATCACCAGAACTTTATTCTTTGACTCATCATTTCCATTTGTACCATGGAAACAAATCCACGTGGGCAGGAAGAGGTGGAGCTTGCAAACAAATCAAGGTTGTTTTAAAGGAGTCAAGTAAATAGTAGCTGAATGGGGCAAATTAAAGAAGTTAAGAATGTGAAGGGGAATTAGGAAGTCATAGAACAGTGAAATCAAATACCACTGACTATTACAAATAGTAAGAACTAACTCAAATGTTTTAGAGAATGCTCCATCCTTCAAGCTTAGGGCTTCATTACAAACGGAGATCAGAGATGACAAATATGTTTTGGAATCAAAAACAAAAGCAAGTCCTACTACATTTAATGAAATGCTTTGAAGTATACACATGTGTTGATTTTGTGACATATTCTTAACCTTACTAGGTAGCAACAGCTCTACTGGGAGCAATTAATTCAGAAAGCCACAGAAAGTCCACAATGGGGCTAAATGCTCAGCAAAATAGCTAGAATATTTTCCTTGCTGCAGACAGCTGGGCCTTGCTAATTTAGCTACTTTAAAGTGAGGGGAGGAAGAAGGAGGAAAAAGCAAAGGTTTTTACTTTGCCACACCTCTGTCAATTCAGAGAACAGGAAAACAACAAAGGCATTGATAAACCTGGGGAAGGAACAGGCTTATCTCTGCTCTCCAACATGAGCACATCGTATTCAAACTGACCTGAAGAAACCAACATATGTTACTTTCAGGTTGCCTACACCAAAGGGACTCCAACCAAAAGACTGGGAAAGCAGTAATTTACTTAAAAAAAATAGTTTTATTAAAATATAGTTCACATACCATACAGCACACCTAAATTCAATGTTGTTTGGTATGTTTCCACTGAACCAGTACCGGAAACTATAATGAAAACTCAAACAAAAACATTCACCCCGGGATTATACTAACATAATCTAAATTCATCTTTAATTTGTAAGCATGTTACTGCTGAATTCATCTCAGTCTGGCCACCAACTCATCAGAACTCACCTCAGTCAGACTTCCACCTCAACCAGGATTGACCACAGTCAGACCACAACCTAAACAGGATTGAACGCAGTCAGACCACAACCTAAACCAGAACTGACCTCAGTAAGACCACCACCTATACCAGGATAGACCTCAGTCAGATCACTACCTAAAGCAGGATTGACCTTAGTCAGACCAACACCTCAACCAGGATGTACCTCAGTCAGATCACCACCTCAACCAGGATAGACCCCAGTCAGACCACAACCTAAACCAGGATGGATTTCAGTCAGACCACCACCTAAACCAGAACTGACCTTACTCAGACCACCACCTCAACCAGGATGAACATCACTTAGAGTACCACCTAAACTAGGATAGACCTCAGTCAGACCATCAACTCAACCAGGATTGACCTCAGTCAGAACACTAAACTTAGCCAGGATGGACCTTAGTCAGACTACTACCTAAAATAGGATGGGCCTCAGTCAGACCACCACCTCAACCAGGACTGACCACAGTCAGACCACTACCTCAACCAGGATGGACCTCAGTCAGACTACCACCTAAAGCAGGATTGACCTTAATCAGAGCAACACCTCAACCAGGATGTACCGCAGACCACCTGACTAAGGTACAGGATTGACCTTAGTCAGACCACCACCTCGACCAGGATGGACCTCAGTCAGATCACCACCTAAACCATGATGGACCTCAGTCAGACCACCATCTAAAGCAGGATTGATCTTACTCAGACCAACACCTAACCAAAACTACCCCAGTCAGACCACTACCTAACTGAAAATGAACCTAGTGAGAATAAGATAGAGTCAGGCTAGGACAAACATGTTACATCTGGTCTGGTCAGTTTAGGTCCTGACTGATCTTCACCCCCATCTCCCATTCTTACTGTTTTATAAATTTAATTCCAATCCTAAAGATGCCTATTTTGAGTAATATAGGTGGATTGATTTAGGAGATTAATTTTTTTTTTTTTTTTAAGAGACAGAGTCTCACTTTATCACCCTCCGTAGAGTGCTGTGGTGTCACAGGTCACAGCAATCTCCAACTCCTGGGCTTAGGCAATTCTCTTGCCTCAGCCTCATGAGTAGCTGGCACTACAGGCGCCCACCACAATGCCCAGCTATTTTTTGTTGCCGTTTGGCCGGGGCTGGGTTTGAACCCACCACCCTTGGTATGTGGGGCCAGCACCCTACCCACTGAGCCACAGGCACTGCCCAGGAGATTACTTTTGAATTGGAATGTTGTAATAGATCACTGAGGTATACTGATTATTTATAATAGAGGTTTGTGTGGTCTTTCCTTTGAACTTTAATGTATAAAACTGTAATTCTGGAAATGGAAGAACACAACAGTCTTGAAGAGGCTACTCTCACTATTCTCTAGAATCCTGGCATTCTGAAAAAAAAAGTTTGGTGGACCTATTCCTGTCTCTGCATATTGGCTGACAGTGACAGGCGGCCAGACCCTCTTTATCCAGTAACATAACCAGAACTGACCTCAGTCAGACCACCACCTCACCTGAAACTGACCTCAGTCAGACCACCCTCTAAACCAAGGTTGACCCTAATCAGACTACCACCTCACCAGAACTGACCTATCAGACCACCACCCCACCAGAATGGACCTGTCAGACCACCACCTCACCAGAACTGATTCAATCAGACCACCACATATACCAGGACTGACCCCACTCAGACCACCACCTAACCATAATTGACCTTAGTCAGACTACTACCAACCCAGAATGGACTTTAGTCAGACAACTGCCTCAACCAAAATGGACCTCAGTCAGACCACCACCCAAACCAGCTGGTTTGCCCAGCTTGAGGTAGAGCCACTCATGGTACTCAAGAGACGTCCTGCTCTCCTCTTCCCTGAGATAACAAGCACGATCTCTATTGTGTATATGTGTATTCAAGAACCAATAAGGAAACTCATCTGCAGCATTTAAGACACAGGAATGAAAAGAAATAAGATACACACACACAACTAGCCTGTCAAGATAATAGTGGGGATATGCAAGGCATTTTAAATTGGCAATGGCAAAGACTATAATTTTCTCCTAAAGGGATAGTATTATGATTTTTCAAAATCCTTGAGAACCAAGGCTCACAAGAGCTCTCCTACTTAATGCAATGTCACACCTAGTAGTTTGCTATGATATTCCACACAGCAGATGGAACACTGACCCCTGGGCCTTTGGAGTTAATCATTTCGAAAGAGTGAGAGGTGGACATATTAATAATAGTAACTAGAGTAGCTTCTTTCCATTCCCCATCCCCACATAGTCTACTGTCTCAAAGGAGGCCAAACAACTTTTTAAATATACTTTAGAGTTCTCATGTAGTTCCGATAAACTACTACTAATTTTGAAACATAACTCTTCATCTCTTAGATCAGTACAAATAAGGTCAGATATGCTAAGGAAGGCAGAGGGACACAAACCACTGATCCAAGTAACAGAAGTCTAGAAAACATTATCTTTATATGATGGTGAAGAAATCAGACTTTTCCTTGGTTCTCCCTATATCTTTATTTTTTCTTTTCAGCATTTGAAAGAAAGGTACTAACACAATTGAATGAATGATAATTCTGGATCCTATTTTACCACCTGTTCTTTAAACATTTTTAGTGACTAAGTTTGTATCTCCAATTCCACCGTGTGCTTTCATGAACCACAAACACCGTCCAGTAGATTCCTAATGAACGTCCCTTCTTCTTTGAAAATGGCCCTTTAAAAATGTGACTGCATTTGTCTCTTTTGTTGGGAACTTTCAGTATATACTATTCAACGGTGTCAAATGAATCTATGAAAGGGAAAATAAACTGCATCAAGGCTGAGCAGACAAGGACAAAGCTAATCAAAATGGATTTGGCAAAATAGAAGCCTGTTCCTTCTTAAGCTGCAATGGAAAGGGTGAAAGGAAAAGGATTCTTTTTCAAGTGACATTTGGGTTTGAAAACTGATACCACCTAAGTATACAGCACGGTAAGGATCTTACTTTAACAAACTGCTAACATGGGCCCTTGTGATTTCTTTGGTGAGACTACACAGTGGGAATAAGAAATGTGATGAAGGAGAAAGAAAAGAAGAGAGAGAGAGAACTGACCCCCGTCAGACCGCCACCTGACGGTCATCTGCAGCATAGACTGTTTTATACCAGATAATTTAAAGAGTCCTTGTTTCTAAATACTTGACATCCATCTGCCACTTTCCAACACAGAATTAAGTAACTGTGTGTCTGCTCAACAGAACTTATCTGGAAGGTTACCTTGATGGATATACACTAACTTGTATACTTGTATATCCATGAAACTTCTCCCCCTCCCCCATATCTACTAACTATAAGGAAATCTCTAGCTGCAATGTGACATGAAAGTGGGTTCTCAGGGTCTCAATATACTTTGCCAAAAAATTAACTATGGTGAAACAACTTACTTTTGCATTCTAGCCAAAACAGAAATAATAAAACCATATGCTCAATTTCTCTTCCCTACACTAAATTTAGATTTCTACAGTACTTTAAAATAAGCTTTGACATAAATGGCTTTAAAATAACAAGAGCATCTTACATTTGGGTTTTTTCCCAGTTAATTCTTTGCTGGCATTACACTGGAAATTCCTTGGCTTCACCTTTAATTGACACTCCCAAGTGCTAATTGGGAGATGGTATACATTATTAGCCAGAGAATGTTATGCATGCTCCATATGTATCTTATTACTGTATTAACATTATTCCTTTCACGCCTAAAAAGATGGCTTTAGAAAACAGAGCCCCTATTTAAACGAAGCAATTGGTTGCTCAGGAGGGAATTCTTGTCAAAGTGCAATTAGTAGGAAGGGGCCAAGATGACACCAGATCCTTGTCTTCCCGACATCCTTAACAGGAATCAAATTTAATCTCACTGAAATAGTCAGTGGAGGGAAACGTTAATGACTGCCTATGTTACACAGTGTAATTGTACCTGGGGACACTCCAAGAAAATGGCCAACTCACATATGAACTAACCCCCCACCAAGGAACCTGACACTTCAGTGAGTATGAGCCAGAGACACATCTTTCCCAGCACTATTTCTCCTCAAAAGCCACAAGACAGATGAGAAAACAAACACAAAGGTAGACCTAATGATTTCCCAGTTACAAAGGAGATATGATCATCTCATTAATTGGTGAGCTAATTGACCACAATCGCAGTTTCATAAATTGCATCCAAAAATCTAAACTTTTGGTGTCTGTACTCCATAGAATTCTCTCACTTCCAGATCCTTCATCCAGCCACAAAGTTGTCAGTTCTGCTCGATTTGTTTGAATACTGTACTCAAAGACAGCTGTCGGAAACAGTACCTTAGAACAGCTGCTATGACAGCTACAAGGGGCTTGGAAGTTTAATTGGGCTCAATGTGACATTGTGCATTTTTCTAAACATAGAAATATCCACGAAACTAAAGAAATTTCGAATGGATCTAAACCATGTTTATTTATTGACACCAAACTGGTTAACCTCAGTTTCAGTTGTATCAGTGTTCTCATAATATCTTTGCCACCAGGCTGGTGAGAGGTATAAAAAAATAAAAATAAAAATAAACGGTAGGAGCCGTTAGAGGCACAAGAAAAGGGCATTAAGAGGGAGAGGAAATGGTGAGGAAGTCATGTCAATAATCTCTCTCAAAGGCTGGCTGGTAGCCAAGGAGGATCCCACAGTGTCTCAGGATTTACTTCCGAAGGAAATGTATTCAGCGGCCTGAGCCTGGTGCCAACTGCAAACAAAACCACTCATTACGGTCACGGCCCCCCAGAGAAGGGGAGAATGGCTTACTCTCAGCATCTGTGCGGAGGAGGAAAGCGAGGAGCAGCAGCAGCGGCCTGGCGACGAGCACCATCCTGCAGCTTGGCAGCAGCATGTGCGAGCAGCTTGGAAGCACTGCCTCTGACGCTGCAGCGAGGCTGTCGGGGCTGGAATCTCCACGGGAACACTCTCAGAGCCTGCAAAGGGAGAGGCAGAGAAAAGGAAAGACGCTTAGTTCTATCACTCTCTTTCCCCTGTTCCATCCCAGTCACCACAAGAGACACAATCCACTGACCCACTGTAAATTCACCATAAATTGCAACTGAAAGAAATGAACTCAGTTTGCAAAACGAAGGAGCCCTAGAATATCTGGGTTTGTGAAATGTGGGAGCACTCGCATTCCCATGTCCAGGCCATCCCCTATGCCAACCTCCCTGACTTTTACTCTCTGCTAGGCCACCTTTTGGGCGAAGCACTCTGAGATGAAGCTGTCGCTTCTTATGAAACATTACATGAATACATCAATGGAAAAAAGGCACACCAGTGCTATAAGAAAGATTTAAGAGAAGTTCCTGCATGCAAGATAAAAGTCTATTACTGACAGAATAATGGAAGCTGCTTTCTTGGCATGATGGAATGACAGGACTAATTCAACTTCTCCAGCTAAATGGTAGAGGTTAGAATTTTTTACAGTAGCATATTTGGCTTCTTCCCTGAAGACATATCAACACTCAAGTCTAGTTTGGCTTCAATAAGTCAAAACAATAGTTAGCATGTGCCGCTTTGATTTAACGGGATTTTTATAGGCCTCCTGGGCAAGGACTTAATTTCTCAATCTTCTCTGTAAAATGCAGAAGCCATGAAGTATTTTTAGAAAGCCTACTGTGTGCAAGACATCAAAGAGGGACACAGGGCAAGGTGTCTCAGGTACAAAGACCAGTCAGATTCTGTTTATTTTATTATTATTATTATTGAGTTTCCAGATTAGGAGAAAAAAATAAGACAGGTATACCAGATAACTAGTATGAGTTAAGTGATTTGCACCAGGAAGGAAAACCAAATAATGTCATAAAAGGAAGGATAAAGAGTGGTTACGTGGAAAAAGCAATCTCTCCCACTGGGCCCTGGGATATAAGCAGGATTTTCACAAGATGAAGGAAAGGTACTCTAAGAAATCCATGCGAAGGCAAGGCAGCGGGAAAGGAACTTTGCGGAAGAGGAGTTGCCTGGTTTGGTGGGGGCAGGGCTTCCCCAAGGTCATGTCAGCAGGCATCAGACCCCCCAAAGGCTTGTTAAAACAGATAGTTGGCACCATCTTGGGGTTCATGGTTCAGTAGTTCTGCGCAAGAGGAGCTTTGCCCAACAGAGACTACCTTTTGAGAGCCATTGGGTTGGAGTGACATCTCTATTAGGAAGCCAGAAGATCAGGGAAAAGAAAATGGTTCAGACTTAAAATTAAAAAAAAAAAAAAATAGGTCACAAAGTGTCTTGGCTGGCAAGCTAAGTCAAATGGGCTTTATTCAGCAAACTATAAAAACAAGCTATTTAATGTTTTGGAAAGAGGAACAACATGGAACTAGGCTTGGAAAACGTAACTGACATCTGAATGATTTAGAGAATGCTACTAGGACAGAGAAAGAAGTGCGGGGAGAAGTAATGTAAGACTTAATAGTGACGGTGGTCCTGGTGGGAAAGAGGGAAACAACGATCAGGCAGGCTCTAAGCAATAATCTGAAGTCGGATTCTTCAGGTGATACATAATTTTTCCAATAGAACCTTCAATAAATCTAGCACAGCCTCTTTCTTATACAGAGTACTCTTAATAAAATAAGAGAGTACATCACATACTTTGCCTCCACTATCACTGCAAGAAAAGCTTGAGAATGACTGTCAGAATTCACCTGCAAAATGAAACCGCATACCTTTATTTTTTTATTGGAATATTTGAAACACATACAAAATTCTTACCAGGTAATACTAGTGATACCCAGAAATAACCTAATCCACTAAAATAACTTGAATTTTTGAAAGAATTGTAAGGCAGATACTCCAGTGTTTCTTTTCTGAAACTGAGCTTCAGTGCAGAACAAAAAACTTTTTTAAAGATATTATCTTTTTCATTACTATGCAGGAGAGGCTGAACGCAGGAATGATAAAACTAAAAGGAAAGGGAGGAATTATTCTAATTACCAGTCTACTAGATAGCCTCTTTTTATTCTTTAAACAGATTTGTGGGTGGCATGAAGAAGCAACGTGTACACTGAAACACATCTTCCTGAATCCAAAAGCTAGCCAGCTGCTCCAAATCAGCTATTGTTATCAATCACATCCGAACAAACAACTTATCAAGCAGTTCACAGCTATCAAGTGTTAAAAATCTCAAAACGGCATGGGAGAAGTGCTAAAGGACTCAGCCCCACCCCTCCTCCTGCTCTCGCCACTCCCAGCCTCATGCCAGCATTTCAAATGACAGCAAAGTCCAGGAGACATCAGTCCTGTCGGACTCAATTTGTGTCTGTGCAAGCGTATCAGAGCCAACTGCTACATAATGACTTCGTGTGATCACAGAGATAGAATCCTATGAATGCTTGCTCAGAGAAGAAGCCATGTGGCTTTTCCTCCAACTCGGCTGAAGTGCAAAAGAAGACCAAATTTTTCCAAATGAACCTTCAAATGTTACTTCCAGACTTGAAACTATGATAAGATCTAGCACCCTAGAAATGAATGCAGATACTGACATACATATTTATACTTAAACGGGCTATGCCTGGGCCAAGATGTGACAAAAGGAGACCAGAGGTGTGAAGATAAAACCTATTTGAGATGTTCATTCCAGCCAATCTCCCCTCCTTATCTTTTTTAATACACAAAAACAGTACCAAAAGGAAAATGCTGACTGCATATCAGTAAGGAGGAATTTAAATTTAGAAACAGAAATGGCAAAGAGGTTTTTAAGGAACTATGTAAAGCAAAAATAATGAGGACAAATGAATATTCAAGGACAAAATGTAAGTATTTTTAATTAGCTTATAATAAGGATCGCAATGCAAGAAATAGAGGTTCCGAGATATTAAAGTACCAGGCATTAGTTTGCATCACAAATTATTCTGCATTTGTCCAAAAGCCTTCAGCAGAGGCCAACCCTTTTTTATATTCTTTGTCCTTTGCATCTTTCATTAACAGAGACAAGGAGATAAAACTTAACCATCTATACGTTTAAAATAAAATACGGAAAAAAATTTTAAACCCCCTTGATTCTTCTTTTTAATACCATAAAGATCTTATGAAACAATAATTTTGTTGATTCCCAATTAACTAAATATTTGCTTTTGTGTTTAACATGTATATGCGTGGTTAGAGAAATTAACAGTTCAGAAGGCCATGCAACTCGTTTAATATAATTTGAAATGGAACAACAGAGAGCACTTGCTTATAAGCCTTAACAAATCACTGCTTCAAGTGATCACATAAGCTGACACCTATCCAACCCTTTTTCTTCAATTTAACAGTGTAATGCTTTTCTGTAATAAGTATATTCATATTCGAACTAATGTGAATGCCGATGGATATATTATTTTTTCCACCTTTTTGTACTACGGATATGTGTTTCTATAGACTATATTAATGTAAGAAAACAAAAAAAGATAAACTGGGGCTTTTGTTCTTTCCTAAGAAGTCCTTAGAGAAATGGCTGATGGTAAGTTTTGTGTAGGAAATGTAGAAAATAAGTCTGGAATATCCTGTCATAGCAGGAAGCAAGGAAGCTTTCAGTTAACAACAAGGCTATATTCAAAAAAAGGATCTGAGATGCTGAGGTGCCCATCAGCGAAATGCAGGAAAATCTGAGGGACTAAAGGAGTAACAGTGGCCATGAACTGACGCGCATGACATCACAATCCATGTGATTCTGAGTTCACATGGGTCACGAGTCACTCTAGGAAGAGGACAGAGAACCAAACCATGATTCTAAAACCAGGGAGAGGAAGGGAAAGAATTAAGCATTAAAAAAAAAAAAATTTTCCCCATAGAACTAAAAAAGAAACCAAAACACCACTGTTATCACTAGAAAATGAGGTATTGTTTATCTCCCAACATTTTTCTTCTTCCTGTCATATAGCAAACCCATCTTCTCAAGTCTAGACACCTCAGAAGCAGAAATGTCATAATGGTGTTTCACCTGAGCGTACATCCATGTACATTAAGTGGGGGGGGGGGTATGGGGTGATAAGGGGGAAGTCCCCAAATGCTGTGACTTCCTTTTATCTATCTCCCCAAACCAGGCCTCTACAAATGGACTAGAAGTGGTTTCCAATTATTTATGAGAAGGATCCATTTGTACAAAAGATTGTACCAGCAAGCTCCAATTTATAAAACAGACAAAAGCAGGGCTGCTCTGGATGAAGCTAGAGGGAGGGTGAGCCCAGGAGCCTGCAGCAAGTCTGGCGGAGGCTTCTGAGGACACCCTGGAAATTCCCTATGTCCTCAGCATATAGTTACAACATAAATACACTAAAAGAAAAGAGAAAACCAAAACAAACTCTCAACATTTCACTTTATCAAGTGGATTTTCAGGGAGAGGGCATCCTCCCTAAATATTTATTTTACCACAGTAGAGGACAACAATCTATCGCCATTGCTCTCCGATTTCACTTTCTTCAGTGTATAAATGTTTTGTATCTGCACTAATTAATAACAGGCCATTTCACACTTAATCTTAGCCTAAAGGCCCAGAAGCCATATAACAAGACCATTTCAAACATAGCTAGTGCAACTGAGGAGGGAAACATTTTATTTTGTCTAAGTTTAATTTAAATTTAAGCACTACTGGCTACCCCATTATACAGCACAGACAACAGCTGCATGTTTTAACAGCACTGAACAGAAAGAAGGGTCTGTGTTTTCTGAATTGGAGACGGAAACAATAAGGTGGGAATTCCAACTCCTTCTAGTCCTCAGCTTTCTACTAATCAGACCCTAACGATTCACTGTGTTATGTAAAGAAACCCATTTAACTTTTGGACAGCTCACTTTTTCATCCACATCCCTTATCTTTACCAAAAATATCATTTCACCTTTTTAAAACTACTTATAGGACGTAAAAGAAGAATCAATAAGTGTTCAAGTATATATAACAGGAAAATGTCCAAGTAGAAAAACTGTTATTGAGGGAAAAACTGGTAAAGGTGTAATTTCATACTTTGCTATATTTCCCACTACTGAAAGCCCCTGTTTGGGATATAATAGGAATAGAAACTTAGGGTAGAGCCAGGCGCCGTGGCTCACGCCTATAATCCCAACATTCTGGGAGGCTGAGATGGGTAAATTTCCTGAGCTCAGGAGTTTGAGACCAGCCTAAGCCAGAACGAGATCTCGTCTCTAAAAGTAGCCGGGTGTTGTGGTGGGTGCCTGTAGTCCCAGCTACTTGAGAAGGTAAGGCAAGTGAATCGCTTGAGCCCAAGAGTTGGAGGTTGCTGTGAGCTATGATGCCATAGCACTCAAACAGGGTGACGAAGTGAAGCTCTGTCTCAAAAAAAAAAAAGAAACTTTAGGGCAGAAAGGACTTGCCACATTCTATACATATAAAAGACGAACATGTTTCTACATATCCCCGTGAAATAACTTTGTATAGGTGTAAGTTTTATAAAATGGCTGCATTCAATTAACATCAGAGTAAGGTATATGGAAAACAAATCCCTAAATACATAACGGTACTAAACGCCTCATGCCAATTATAGAAAACATACCGAGAAGACGAACAATAGAAAAAGTTTATGAAACAGTGGAGAACAACTGTACATAAGATACTTCTGAAAAAAAATGCTCAACCCTAAGGAATATAAGGAATTGTTTTTAGGTGAGAAACTCAAAATGCCTTAAATACTCTTTCATATAATGGCACATCAAATCAAAAACTCTACATTTTTCTCTATTTTGCCCTAAATATGTTTTAATGACAATAACTTAGGGGGAAATGAAAGCTAAGATGTAGTTTACGAGCTGTTACATATACATACATAGTGAAAATTCAATCATCTCATTTTTGGTGTAGGTATAACTTAATACAAAGACACCCAGTGACTGTAAGCACACAATGGTTCTTTGACGAAAATAACTCAATTACAAGAATATTTGGAAGAGTAAAACAATACCTATCAACATAGACACTTAAAAGATTCCTTATATGCCTAATTTTAACCCAGTGTGTATTAGTCTAAGCTCTATATATTATGATTCACTTTGCACATGACTATAGATGCATCTCCGTAAGATTTCAAAGACCTTTATGCGAGAAGCACATATAAATATAGTCACTTTCAGAGAAGGAAAAATGATATTATTAATTTTGATTGTTTCTTTTTCTCTTTTGGGAAGTAAAAGTGAAAGATGCCAGGAGACATGAACAGATAGAAGAAAGATAGAAAGCTCCTCTCCCTTGTTACTTCTTTTCTTACAAATAGAACTATAATTGTGATTTGTAAAGAAGGACATTTTTAGAAAAAGCATCTAATTTCTTTAATCTATTATTGCGTGCCAGAGCTTTTGTCTAGTTTTATGTGATGCAAGTGGAACCTGGCAATGGAAAAATTAAAATACAAGTGCTGTTGGGGTGCTGCTATTTGTTCCATTCTTCTAAAAAGACACTGTAAAAGTGAGAAACTGACCTTTTTCACAAAGTACAGACAGAAATGCAACCCATACGCTTTCCACCCAAATGCCAGATCACACATTCTGTCTGTGCACGGAAGCTCACGCCTGTAATCCTAGCACTTTGGGAAGCTGAAGTGGGAGGATTGCTTGAGGCCAGGAGTCTGAGACCAGCCTGGGCAAGAACACCACCCTGCATCTCTACAAAAAATAAGAGAATCAGCCATGCATGGTGCATGTGCCTGTAGCCCTAGCTGCTCGGAAGGCTGAGGTAGAGGATTGCTTAAGACCAAGAGTTTGAACTATGATGAGGCCACTAAACATTAGCCTAGGTGACAGGTCAAGACCCTATCTCAAAAAAAAAGGGGAGGGGTGGAAATATCCCCACACAGATTCTATTACTTTAATCTTAGGAATTTTTTATGATAATTTATTAAACTATTTTTGACTGTATTGTAATAAGTAATTAACAGGCCCTTAATGAAAGGGCTTAGACAAGATATTTCCATGCCAGATATACCATTCCAAGCCCAATTTATAAGGCAATTACGTACGTTTATTCCAAAATTTCACATTATCCCCTACATTTGACTTTTTAGTAACCTATATATATCAAGCTCTGAATGTATGAGCCATAAACTAATTTATGAGTGTATCTAGCCTTAACATTTCCTTCATGACAGATGGCATTCATATGGTTGAGTACACATTATCAATAACATCATATTCTAACAATAATGTATAATTTGTTGTTTCATTTTAAGTTGACAGATAAAATTCTATGTATTTATTACGTATAACTTAATGTTTTGAAGTACATATAGTTATAACATCCTGGAATGACAAAAATCTAGACTCTTCACACGTGTACTACCCTCCATAGTTATCATTTGTAGCTAGAATACTTTACATCCATACTCTTAGTATATTTCAAGAACACATGGATGTGAAACCAAACCATCATTTCTAACTCACTATAATTTTCTTTGTCACTACCTTAGAAATCAAAGAGGTTCTTTTTCAATGCATGCAAAATATTTTTTGTTTAAAATTTATTTATCTTTTAAAGTATATTATGGGGAATAAGGTTTTCATTATTATTACATCTATTTTATTTGTTTCAGTTTCAATAATACATAGTAAAAAAGAACCACAGCAATATATAACACATTTAATTTCTTTACTATGAAAAGCAATTTTTTAAATTCACTTTGATGAGAATTTACCACTCCCTAAAAGGAATAATCTAGCATTGATTATTTTTTCTTTATAAAAGTATTTTAAAAATAAAATAAAGGCCCTTCCAATCATTTATAAATACTTCATAGCTAGAGATCAAAGAAAACCAATTTAGGGCGGCGCCTGTGGCTCAAGGAGTAGGGTGCCGGTCCCATATGCCGGAGGTGGCGGGTTCAAACCCAGCCCCGGCCAAAAAAAAAAAAAAAAAAAAAGAAAACCAATTTAACTTGATCATCCATGGTGTGTCTATCTATAGTTCCAACCTCAGAGTGGTCCGAACTCTGGACCAGGGGTTCTCGGATGACAGAGATTTTGCCCTCTCTCAGGGAGCAAACACTTTTTGTTGTCAGAACATAAGGAGGGTGCTCCTGGAATGCAAGGGGTAAAGGCCAGGGATGCTATAAATATCATACAATGCACGGGACATCCCCACATAACAAAAAATTAGCCAGCCCAGAATATCAACATTGACAAGGTTGCAAAACACTGTCTTGGAACAGTTCACTGACACCGATGAAAACTTCAAAATTTAACAAAAAAAAAGGGAAGTTTTAAGACCTATTTCTAATACACTGTTTTTTTAAACCCACTAATTTTAGGTGTTTCCAGTATAGTTTGAGGACATAGACTCAGAATAGATTTGAGTTTCTGGGCATGAGAATATGGATAAGACCCAAATTTCCCTTTTTGTCCTAAGCTAGAACCAAAGTTGGCTTGACTTAAAAGTTTAGTTCACAGGCTTAGGCGGCATAAATATTGTCACCAATTAAAAGAATGAAGCTGTTAAATGGAGCAGACATTGCACTGATGTCTGTCAGTGAATAGATGTGGTTCCCATCTCCCATGAGGGGAGCTCAGCTCTTCTCCCAGGGAACAGTCTCAGGAGAGAAATATTCAGTTCCAGGGAATGTGCTTTCAAACCACTGCTAGCAACAGAAATAGAAAGTGGAATGATGAGAAGCCATCATGAATCGCTAAGGAAAGTGGAATTGAAGAATATTCTCTTCATAATCCCAATGTTGCTCTCATGACAAATCCCTATCTGTGTATTAACAACACACGTAGCACCCAAATTAGAAAACAGGTATGTGATTATTATGTCAAACAGAAAGATGAAGGTAAAGAGGACAAATATTAATTGTATATATTCTAAACATAACGCTCCTCTTCTCTCACTTTGCATGTATATTTTGTTTAGTTCCACTGTATGCATCTTTACTGACAGGACCCTCTTCAAGCCTACTCCCTCCTTCAATGAAACCAAGGATGGATAAAAATTTGAAAAATAATTACAGATCACCTTGGGTAACCTCCTCATTTAAAAGACAATGAATGAAGTGAAAGGACATAATGACCTCCAGTGTAATGACCTCAAACATAATGACCAAAATAACCTCAAAATACTCATCTGGTTGGTCTCGGAGAAGGGTTTAAAGCCAATTTATTTCTTGTGTACAGCACTGCGTCTACTTTTACCATCTGACTTATGAAACCAGAGACAGCCACTTCAGGTAAGGTCACAATCAACTCTGAAATGAACACCATCGAGCAAAGATTTCTCCTTTAATTGATGAGGAGAAGATATTGGGATTGGCACAAATGAACGGGAAAGGCAAACTTAAAGGGGGAACAGAAGATGGAAGGGTCTCAATAGACGAAGGTATCTGAGATTCACTGTCCTAGAAGACCAACAAATAATTCACAAATGAAAGTTTTTGCCACCGAGTTAAAAATTACCCAAGAGGTCAATCTTTAACTTGGTTATCTTTTAGTATGTCCTTGTGTGTCTTAGAGTCAAAAAGTTTACAGATGTGCTTAGGGAGCAAAATGATTAATCAGAAATAAATTTTTTTAACTTCTTACATGTAATTGGATGAATAACGTGCCCACATGTGTTTATACAATCTTAAGGTAACTTTATTTTACATATTACCATCAAGTTCCTTTTACAGTTTTTTTTCTCTTTGACTTAAATTTTAGCAAGGATGCATGTTGACTAATTGGGAAGACATAGAAATATGTTAGATGGTGAATTCACAGAGTCATGCCATCTAGTCATTTGGGTGGAGAGATGTTAGCCTGAGTGCGCTTTATCATAGAGTTGCTGAGGGCAACACGGCCATCTTGAAAGAAGAAATGAAGACGCACCATGGTTATTTTTCAAAAGCAGTTGGCATTATAAAGTGATTTGATTATAAAGTACGAAAATGTCCTGCAGCAATAAAGGCACTGTGCATTTCCCATACCAAGATGTGTCAGAGCAGCAAGGAGAAAAGTATCTTTCCCATAGTCACTCTGAGAAAATATATTCGAGACCTCCGGAAAAAGACTTTGTAAAATACTGTCGTTTTTATTACACTTCTATAAAACCCTCAAACAAAATACACAGTACAGATATCAAAAAAGAAGTTTAAAGTCATTAAAAACCTACTGGCAAACTAGAGGTAGTAACTTCTCAATACCAAACTTTCTAGATACAAATTGTAATCTTAAATTAACTGATTAGTCTATAAAAGAAAAGGAAGTGTCAAATAAAAATATCAATCAAATTTCTCTGCTGGATTTAGGCTTCAGAGATGTTTTTTGGAACTTAGATTTGTATGCCATATTACCAAGTTGAGAAGTATCCATACAGCACTGCAAAGTCTGAGAAGTCTCCAGACTAACATAACAAGGAAGGTGACCGGGAACAGAGCTGGCACAGATGTCGCAAGAAGGGCAGGAGGGTGCTGGTGGTCTGATCAGATTAGGTGGGCGCTTAAGCTCCAAATTACAATGCCTTTTTAAGAGTTTCTCTGCCTTTCGTGGTCTCCTCAATGATGTTTCTATCATAAACCGAATAGACTGACCATTTCCTTCATAATGTTTTCTTTCATATTTTTAATCAGAGTTAATTGAACCGGTATCACCTTGTAAAAACAACCTGAACAGCCACATTTTAGAAAATGTACCCACTTCTTGGCACAGCAATTGTCAACAGGGTCAAAACTATTCCTTGCATAAATCTTCCCTATTTTCAAATGTGTCACTTTGGATTGGCCCATATACTCCATACACAAATAAAGTGCATGTTTAACAAGTGAAAATATGTGCTCGTCTATTACACATACGAACTATACTATGGTTGAACTAAAGACATTGTTAAATACACAAAATCAGAAACATCTTAAATGAGATAAAAAAAACAAAAGTTCTACCATTTTTTTCCTATTCCACATAAACCATTAGGGAACAACAGCCCTGGTTAGTCTAGATGGTCTCTAGTTTGGACTTTTTTTAAAACCTGTATTTTAGGTGACCAGAGACAAAAATGAGAGTGTTTTGTGATCTGTCCACCAGTCTCCATGTGACAGTTGATGTCAATATAATGCGACACACAGAAGATGCTGTTTGAGATCATCATACAATGGCCTTATTGTATGATTATAAATTGTAGCTACACTAAATTTGAATAACTTTACATATGGGCTGTGTTTTTGTTTTAAAAATTAATTCCTTCATTCTTTTGCTCCATTGATATTTCTGAACACCAGGAGATAAAAGACATACAACCATACATGAGACAACAAGGTCCCTTATACTAACAGTACATTCCAGTGTTAAGAGACAGAAAAATACAAGTAAACTTTTTTTTATATATCTAAAGTGCTACAAAAAAAAATTAAGCAAGATAGGGGGTAGAGAATAACTGTTCTATCGGTCGGGAGGGGGAGACTTTACATAGGGTCACAATGAAGGACCCCAAAGAGGTGGCCTATCAGCCTGAATGCAAATGACAAGACACAAATAAAGAGGAACTTCCCACATGGAGGGATAAACCGCCCTGGGCCCAGGCGGCCGGGATGAGGCTGGTATGGCTGGAGCGCAGAGGGCCCCACAGAGAATGATAGGAGGCAGGCTGGGAAAACAAAGTGGGCCTGATCACACAGGGCCTGCAGGCAACCGAGATGGGATTTCATTTGAAACGCAGTGGAAGACACTGGAGGGCTTTATGCTATGACACGGGCTGATTTATATTTAGATGACTTCTCCAGTGGCTGTGTGCCAATGGTTCAAAAAACAGCAATCTGCTCCACTGCCCACCCTGCCCCCGAGCCTCTGTGGAGACTCCCCAGCCATTTATTTCCACACAGCCATTATTAAGCTGTATTGTGAAGTGCCTGGACCCTTCAGAAAACCCTCCCGAGTTTCACTTTTCAGTGATCCCAGGGAAGTCTCTTCTTCCCAATTCTGTTTAGAACAATCAGAAATAATGTCCCTTTCTAATGTTGTGAGCCGCCTTTCTCTGCTCCAACACAGCAACATGCCCTAGAAAACTAAACGATTTTTTTCCCTGCTAGCATCTCCAGTAGAGAAGTTTAACACATTTCAGAAATTGTACTTAAAAAGTAGAGCACCCGATATTAGGTCTCATTTGCGTTCATGAAAAACGCAAATGGAAAGAAATCTGCTTTCACGTAGAAAGAAACGGTGGCATTCTGGATCTCTACGGTCACATTTTCTTTTAAATCTGTGATTCCGGAAAGACTTTCTACACTGACTTAAAACAAACAAACAAAAAAAAATTAAATTTCTAAAGTTTACTAGATCAAAGTCTCTTTCCTTGACCCTTTTAAACCTTTTAATGTTAGCAGTGATACTAATATCCAATAGTGCACTGGAACACAGGCTATTAGAAAACAGGCCTTTTCAATAATTCAAAAATCCCTTTATTCAGAATAGTATTTAGAATCAGGGCTGTGAGTCAATTGCTGGCTAGCTTCCTAAATTAGTTTTTCAGTCCCAGTTACCTTTTACATTCCATCCCTTAGTCTTCACGCCAGGATTTCCTCCATTATTGAAGTAAGGCTTTTAAAACCCCAACATGAAGTCATTTAATTCCTTAGTTTTTCTTATTTGTTACTTAAATAGGCTTGAGACCACCAGTATTTAACCTTATGTCTTAAAAATACATTATAAAACACTATACAGTTTGGTGGGGGCGGGGGGGGGTAGTGTAGAATGCAAGGGGGGAAAAAAAAAGCTACCTTATTCTTCATCTCAGGTGAAAAAATCTATTTCCCCTCTGGGTTGTGGCCTTGCCATGTGATTTAGCCAAAAGAATGAGACAGAACCAATATTGGGTGTCCTCTAACCCACGTCTAAAGAAGCCCAAGAAACCTCCAGAAAAAATTTTGCACCGTCTCTTCCACTTGCTGCTCTGGGGTCCCACGCTACCACCATCAAGCAAACAAGCCCAGGCTGCTCTGGTGAAGGAGGAGAGAACATGGGAAGCAGAGATGAACTACCCATCTTCAAACAGTCAGTCCCCAAAGGACCTGGCAACTGGCCACAGACTTAGGAGCAAACCCAATCAAGATCAGCTGAGCCTAGCCAACAACAGCAGAATCACCTCGGCAAGCCCAGTTCAAAGTCTTGATCCAGATTTTGAGATAAATAAATGGGTACTGGATTAAGCTATCATGTTTGGAGAGGGTTTAGTATACAGCAAAAGCTAGCAACAACAAAGTGCTAAAGATTTATCTCATCTAGTAAAAACAATGAAAAACAAGCGTATGTTTCCTTCACTTCAAATACTCATGGGCAATGTGGCTTCTTAAGGTGACATCTAAAGTAATCTGATCCTCTTTGACAGCAGTCAACTGGTCAGATCACTGTCATTAGGCTTCAGAGGTTCAAAGTAGAGAACAGTGTTCTGTGATTTAGGAAGGCCATTGGGTTAGAGCTGATTTGTTCTTCTTTGCTCCTTTTCCCAATTATAAATATTCCCTACCATGTAGCTCAGAGACAGAAAAATTGTTCTAAAATGTCCTTAACCATTGGCTAAAACTACGTAGCATGATGTTCCTTCCTGGTAATATAATTGAAGTGGCGTATGTATGTGAGAGCTCTACTGATCTCACCAAGCACACCAACAGGCAGTAGTTAGCAAAATTTTAGACACTGTTTTCCTTAAGTAATTTCTGGCCAGGGATAAATGCCACAATTCAAGTAGGGTTAATAATTTAAAGTTTTTGTTGTTGTTGTTGTTGTTGTTGTTTGTTTGTTTGTTTGTTTTAGATAGACTCTCACTCAGTCACCCTGGGTAGAGTGCCATGGAGTGGAGTCATCACAGCTCACAGCAACTTCAAACTCTTGGACTCAAGTGATCCTCTTGACTAGTTAGGACATCAAGAGAAACTAGCTGGGAAGTAGTTAGTTTTCCTATTTTTAGTAGAGACATGGGGTCTCACTCTTGCTCAGATTGTTCCGGAACGCCTGAGTTCAAGCAATCCACCAGCCTTGGCCTCCCAGAGTGCTAGGGGTATAGGTGTGAGCCACGGCGCCCAGACTGAAAAGCTTTTTAAAACAATGACATGTTGAATAGTCAGTGTATGTTCTTTGGGTCAGTTTCTGATAGCACACTGGATTTGTCTGTCCTTGGATAGGAACTGGGCAACTTTGCTAGTTACTAGAATGTCTGAAAATGTGAGGAGACATAACTTTTGGTAGTAATAAATGAATTTAGTGTGGTTGCTGAATACAAGGTCCATATAAAAATCAACTATATTATATACTCACAACAATTAGAAAACAAATATTTTTAAAATGTGCTATTTACAACAGCATCAAAAATATTAAAAATCAAGAATTTAAATATAATAAAAGTAACAATGTAACAAAATTTCACAAGATTTCTATGCAGAAAATTATATAGAATTAGTAATGAATTAAAGATGACTTAAATAAACAGATGTTTACAATATGATTTAAAAACTCATTACTGTAAAGATGTCAATTTTTCAGAAATTAATATGTGAATTCACTGTGATCCTGACATAAATTTCAGCAAGCTTTTCTTATGAAATAGAAAAACTGATTTTACAATTTATAAGGAAATACAAAGACATAAAATAGTCAACACAATCTTACAGAAGAACAAATTTAAATGATTTATACTGTCAGGTACCAAGACTTATTAGAAAGCTACAGAAATGAAGACAGTGACGTGTCAGCTCAAAGAAAAACAGACCAGTAGAACAGAATAAGAAGTCCAGAAACAGATCCACCTGTACTCACACAGATGATTTATACGCAACTATGTCCCTATAACACATTGAAAAAGAATAATCTTTTTAATCAGTGGTGATGCATCAAATGGATATCTGTATGAATTTAAAACACATGCTAAGTTTCTCATACCATATGCAAAATTACTGTACCAGAGACCTAAATGTGAAAGATAAACAATAACTTTTATGGAAAATGACACAGAAGAGTATCTTTGTAGCCTTGAAATAGGGAAAGATTTTTGAAACAAGGCAAAGTAGTAATGATAAATATAAATGAATTGGAATTAATTAAAATTAAAATGTTTGTTCATCTAAAGATATTATTAAGAAAGGGAAATCCACAGAGTGGAAAAAAGGTATTTCCAAGAAATAGGTCCACTGGGCACGGTAGCTCACACCAGTCCCAGCAGTCTGGGAGGCCAAAGTGAGTGGACTGCTTGAGCTCAGGAGTTTGAAACTAGCCTGAGCAAGAGCGAGACCCCATCTCTAAAAAAAATAGCTGTCTGTCATCCCAGCTACTTGGGAGGCTGCGGCAAGACAATCACTTAAGTCCAAGAGTTGAAGGTTGCTGTGAGCTATAATGTCATGGCACTGTACCAACAGAGAGACAAAGTGAGACTGTGCCAAAAAAAAAAAAAAAAAAAGAAAAAAGATCCACCACAGGCCTGACATTACCCATTTTCATTGTGTTGTCTCTCTTTCCTTTGGATAGAGTGATTCACAAAAGAGATTAGCCACATAGCCAGTAGACATATGAAAAGGTGTTCAACAATATTAGTCTCTGGAGAAATGCAAATTATTGTCCCAATGCAGAACCATTACGCACTCATCAGCGTATTTAAAATCAGAAATTGGACACCACCACATGGTGACAAGGTTGTGGAACAAATTAATACCCATATATGGTTAATGGGAGTACAAATTGATAAATACCCTTTGAAAAACTGTTCTGCAGCATCTAATAAAACTAAATATATACCAACCCTATCACCAGTTTCATTGAGTTGTACCTAACATTAATGTAAATATTATTTTAAAGAAAGAGGTAGAAACTAGAAATAACCTGAATATTCACCAACACTAAGAAGAAAAATAAATTGTGGCATATTCATAAAATCAAATACTTGTTTATAGTGATTTCTGAGAAAATGTGATCTAGTTTTCCTAGAAATCACTTATGAATGCATACTTTATATTATTACCCACTAATAATTTTGAAGAGAAAATCAATTGATCAATAAGAATGACATCAAAGTTATATACAAATGAGAGTTGAGTTGCACTCAAATTCAAACTCAAACAGTCAGGGAGCCCTAATTTTAGACCAACTTCAGCACACATTTTTCTTAAATTTGGACAAATCACTCTCCTTCTCTGCCTCAGTTTCCCTAGCTGCTCTATGTTATACTACATAGCACTTCCTACCTTCAGTATATTATATAATTACGTATTATATGAATTATTTTCTAGTTTTATTGGTATTATCCCCCTCTCCAGTAGACTATACTTCTACAAGTATATTCTACAAAAAATTTTCTGCAAAAATTTTTAAACATTTATGACTTACATGAAAGTACCTAAATGAAATGTATATGGGATAATCTCATTTTGGAAAAAAAATCAGAAACCATGCAGCAAACCCATGAGCTTATTCCAGCTCACGGTTGCTGGAGATGGTGGTGGCCAGCTAACGGTATACTAATTTGCTACACTGACTACTTTTTACAGACACAGTACCAGGCTACTAAACAGTAGGCTTTGTTTGTAAAGCCTACAAAACCTACTGTCATTTAAAAGAAAAGTAAAAAGACGTAAAAAGAAGTAAAAACTCATAAAATAATAACCTGATCTCAGAAATATTTGTTTTCTTTCTTTTTCTTTTACATATTAATACCTAGGCAAAATAATTTTAACAATTTAAAAAGTAGGAAGAAATTTGCTTAATATAAAGGCAAATAATTAAAATATGGTACCAAAAAAAAATCTATATACGAATCAAAGGATGCCAAAAAAAAGTGAGCACCTCTTGTAAATGCAGAAGTCAAACGTGGCTTGAGCATACTAAATTTAGTACAGTTATTTTCTTTTCTTAAAATGTGTGTGTATATATACATATGTATTTTGGCACCCTCTGCCTTTATCAAATGTCAGCTCTATTTCCCACATCATGCAATACATGTCAGACACAAGTATTAGACAAGGGCAACTTCTTTAACAAATTTGATTGTTTAGAAGTACAAATTGTGAAACATTAGCAAATCACGAAAGATGCTTTAGGATCCAAATAAATGGTTGACTGATAAACATTATATGTGTGTATAGGAGGAAAATACAATCTCAGTGGTCAAAATGTTGGTGGTATTTGAGAAAGATCCTTGAAGAATATAGAATCTTGATTTGAGAGGAGTAAAAGATATTTCAAAAATAAGCATATGATTTAGATGTTGCTATTTGCAAAGCAATTTAAGAAACCAATAAATTATGAATTCACTATAGTTTTGGTGTAGGAAGGAATTAAGATGTAGTTAAAGTCATCTTGTAGCAGGCCTTCAACACAGGCTGAGTTTATCCCACAGGACAGTAAATCTCAAACCCCATCAATAAAAAAGGAAGAATAGAGCTGGAGTTAGTATCCCCCAAGTTCTACATATGAACCCTAAATGTCTTCAAGAAAAAAAAATGTTAGAATTATGATAGCAATGGACTGTAATTTAGATATCAGGGAACTAGATAATAATAATCATAGTGCTGCATTCCAAGAAAATTTATTTAAACCACGTTACTGCCATGATAACATAATCCAAATTTTTTCTTATAGCATGAAATATTTCTGATTTTCTTGGTATCAATATCTATATAAAATGTATGACATCCATTTTATAATTTGCAATCTCAACCCCACAGAAGCAGATTCATGGTAGGGCTGAACGGGACTCGAATTCCCCACTTTCTCATTATCTTATTTCAAGATGGCTCTGGAAACAATTCCTGACACCACCATCCTTCAAATTCCATCTGCATGAAATGAAATAATGACTGCCTCCAGCCTACCTCATCAAAATGAGTGGGCTACAAAAGCACATGAAAATCAGGAACGCAGGAAGGATTCTAAGGAAACAAGCTTCTGTTCCTATCATTAAAAACAAAACAAAATTTAGTCAGCCTTTCTTAACTGAGGTTCCATAATTATGAGCTGCAGAATATAATTTGAATGACTCTTTTCAACGCTCCCAAGGATGGTTCAAAGCTAGGACTATCCTGCACAGGACAGAAGTTAATTCATGACATATGTAGATCAGATGCCTTAGAGGCATTAGGGCAAAATTTTCTGGGAAGTTCAGGATAAGAAGAGCTGATGCTGTATGTTATATACAAATTAGGGTTTGGTATTTGATGTCATTTTGTTTAAGCAGAAAAAAAAAAGGCAGGAAAAAAACAAACAAACAAAAAAAAAAAAAAAACATGGCTTTATGGACCTGTAGATCCAAAGCCTCACCATATTCCAGAAGAAAATAAAACAGCCTGGAGTAATACCAGAATGAATGGCTCATAAATTCTGTGTTGTCACACAGAAGTAACAAGAAAGGAAGAAAGAGTGAGCACTGTCACACATTACAGTTTACAAAATGTTTTCTGAAAAGAATTTCTGCCTTAATAACTAATATTTATGGAACTCATTTAAAAATTCGCACAATGTGCTACTACAAAACAAGCATTTATTTCCCGTCTAAGAGATGAGGAGAGTAAGATCTAGGAAAAATAAACGTTCTCACATTGAAAGCGGGTGTGAAGCAGAATCTCACCTTCAAGTCAGTTTAATTACACTGGAAGGCTGCCCCTCTTGTAGCCATTTAATCTCACCGAAGTTCCTCAATGTAAGATTTATTTTCATTGGCAGAAAACTGATTTTCAAAGGAATAATCAGCATCTGACCTAAAAGCTCAGAGTTAACAAGTTTCAGAGATGGATCATCCAACTGCAAATGCTATAAAACCTTTCCAAACTATGAGAGAAAAGCAAAGCAGACCAAGATGGCTCTTACAGGTTGACTAGTGTCCCCCAAACGTTCATATGTTGAAGTCCCTATTCCCAGTATTTAGAGAGGGTGTCTTCACAAAAGTAATCAAGTTAAAAAGAGTCAACAAGGTAGGCTCTAATCCAACAGGACTGGTATTCTTACAAAAAGAAATTTGGACACAAATACATACAGAGATAAGACCATGTAGAAACACAAAAACAAGATGGTCATCTACAATCCAGGAGAGAAGTCTGAATAGACCATCCCTTCAAACCCTCAGAAGGACGCTGCTGACACCCAGGCCTCCCCTCCACAACTGTGAGATAGTACATGTGTGTTATTCAAGCCTGCAGCGCACAACCCCCAGGCCTTGACCCAATACAAGTGTATAACCTGTTAGAAACTGGGCAGCATAGCAAGAGGCCAGGGTCCAGTAAGCAGCAATGGAAGCTTCACCTGCATTTGCAGGGCACCCCTCACTGCCTCCTGTCACATCAGCAGCAGCAACAGATTCTCATAAGAACAGGAACCCTACCGTAAACTACGCACGGGAGCAATCTACACGGTGCACTTCTTATGAGAATCTAATCTTCCCCACTCTTCCCCCAACCTTTTGTGGAAAAACTGTCTTCCAAGAAATTGGTCCCTGGTGCCAAAATGTTGGGGACTGCTGATTTAAGTAGGCTGCCTAGTATGTGATACTTTGCTGCAGCAGCTCTAGCAAAGTAATAACAATGTCAAATGTTGACTGAAAAAAATACACAACAAAAATTTATCATGCAAAATTCACAAACTAGGTGAGTAAAGAATAACTTTTTTCTACAAGTTTATAGTCCGAGGTTACCATAGCTTAAAATGACACAGACTTTTAGAACATCTTGTATAATACAATTTAAAAAGTTTATTATCGTATTAATGAAAAGAATCTACACTATTGTACGGCTAAATATTTTGAAAAACAGATACCTATTTCATAGGTTTTATGATCATATGTATTCTGATTTTTCAAAAATTATAATTACACATCTGGTGTAAATACATATATGTAATACATTAATTAAATCTACAAAGATAATATACCACAGACCTCTATTAGTAATTATTTGTAATTCAAATAGTTAATAAAATTGAACATTGTTTTTTCCAATTGACTAACTGTATGTTCTTTGCAAGAAGATACCATCTTCTAACCTCATCATATTCTGAGCTCTGATTATAGTGTCTTTTAATTAGCAAGAGCATGTTTGCTATTTTTGAAGGTGAAGATGATAAAGATGATGATAAAATAAATAAGATCTATTTCATTTTATGTTCTTTAGGAAAGTCTTTCATTGAGATGGTTAATGAGAGATATAGCATAAAAAATGCCCAACTAATGTTATTATCATTGTTATTACCACTAAATAAATGTCAAAGCCAGTATTAACTACAAAAATATGTAAGAATAATACATGTGGAATAAATTGTACACCATTTTAAATATTCTAATTACAAAATTATATTTTAATTATATTGTTTGTATTTCTATCTGTTTATAAGAAAATTATATAGATGTAAACATAGATGATATAAAGATATTGACACACATCCTAGGTATGAGTCTCATTTAATTACTATTACTGAGTAGGTGATGGCCTTTTCCATCTGTATAATAAGGTAGGCTCACAAGGGTGTTCTTAAATTAGTTGTGGGTTTTTGTTCGTTTGGTTGGTTTTCTTTGAGATAGGATCTCACTGTGTTGCCCAATTTAGTGCAGTGGCATCATCACAGCTCACTGCAACCTCAAACTCCTAGGCTCAAACTACCCTACTGCTTCAGCCTCCCCAGTAGCTAAGAATACAGGCATACCTCAACACCTGGCTAATTTTTCTTTTTTTTTGTAGAGACAGGGTCTCCTTATGTTGCTCAGGATGGTCTAGAACTCTTACCCTCAAGTTATTCTCCCATTTTGGCCACCCAAAGTGCTAGGATTACAGCCACTAAGCCTGGCCTTCAGTTAGCTGGATTTTCTTTTTGTTTTTATTTTATTTTTTATTATTTTTTATGAAATCACAACTTTGTTCATTGATGCACTTATGGGGTTCAGAGTACTGCTTTGATATACAATGTGAAATGCTTAAATTTGCATTTTGATCTCTCATTTCTTTGTAGGAGACATCTTCCAACTACATCTCTGTTCTCTGCCCTCACTCATTTTCACCTCCTTCATTTTTTTCAGTTGTCTAGTCAACTGAACCTGCCAATGCCCCATTATTACATACCCATTTTTTCAAGTTTTTTACATGGTGAATGTTACTCTGTTATGGATCCAACAAGTATTTTAATATGCTACTGTCATGGTCTGTTTATTCCCTCATCAAAGTCCCTTTTCATTCATTCTCATTCATTCATTTCACCATCTTCTTTTCACCCCAGCCTGCTATTCATGACCTTCTGCTCCTTCTTAAAGACCATTTCTTCTTACTTTATGCTGAGGAAGGAAAATAGCAGTTCAAAATTCTCTCCTGGTCACTTCCATAAACCTATTCAGAAAAGTGGTTCTTCCCTTTTTCTGCAGTCTTGGGACAAGCTTCCTTTCCCTCGTGCTGACTCATTATTTCACAGATTCATGTTTGTTTATTTCTTTTATTTACTCTCCTTCAACTCTGACAGAACTATCCAAACACCGTGCTTGTCAAGAGAGTCTATGAGAAGTTTATGTCCCTTCTCTGTGTGACTCCTGAAGATGTGAGAGTAGTTTCTGCCTCATACCTGGGCCTCACTGACATGTGGAGCTGGAATTGATCTACGGTAGTTTTGCTGGACCAAGGCAAGAACTTTCTGTAATCTCAACATCTGGTTCTCTTTAAAAAGAAAACAAAGGAATGTAGGAAAGAGTTGAGGACCCAAGATGTACTACCATCCCACAAAAATGGGAGGGCTCAATCTACTAACAGTTTCAAAAAACAGTACAATAGAAAATTCAACTACTTTCTGAGTGACACACACTCAGCGTCTCTCTGTCAAAGGACATGGCAGTCAGGCGGAAACACGGGCATCCCTGCCTTTTTAGGGCGCTGCTCTCCATCATTAGTAGCAGCACAGATTTTTTTTGTCATTGTTCTCTCCCTCCATCTTACTCCACTGGCATTGCGTTGATAGAAACTCCCTTCGGATTTTAATTAGAACTATCTTTCATTTTATTTTCCAATGTCACATAGTTTCTACATTTCTGGGTCCACGGGACATTGTTATGGCAAAATGGGAGAAGCTATGTTCAGGGCTGTAACCCTAATACCTTTTCAAAGCAAAAAGCTTAGTTATAATTTTATATAATTTATTCAAACATAGTATACTTTCTCTGTTTAATCTTATTACATGTATCTAAATAACAGGTAAAAACAAGTGAGATTAATGTATTGGTATTCGAGGTTTTTGTTTCGTTCCTTATTTCATTTTTATTTACTTACTTTTGAGGTGAACCTCTTTTTTAAAAACAACTTAATTCTATGTTATACATTGACCATTGTAGTTAAAAGTAACAGGTGTGCTATTTCATTCCTAATCTTATTACTGTGTCCACCTACTTCAATATTTTTTATTTTCTCAGATGGTATTTTTGAATGTTAGTATTACAAAATGCTGAAATTGAGAACTCACTGGGCGCTCTCTCTCTCTCGTTCCCTCTCTCTCTGTGCATGTTTATATGTTTTATGGAGGTGCCTATTCTGGCTAAGGGAGCTATTGCTTTGATTCTTAACAGTAATATATATTTCCCTTTGATGTTTGTGTGGATCTGAAGAATGCAATGGCCTTTCAGATGATTATCCTAGGAGATCTGGCTTCCCACTAGGAAAAAGAAAGATTTTATTCAGTACAAGTAAAGTAGAAAGCAAATTGAGTTTGGAAATTGTGCTATGCTTTCTTGTGAACAGAATTTTAGGATTATGAATTTTAAAGCTGTGACTAGGTCCACTATCATTCCTATCACTTACTACATGGTACATATACAATTTTTTATCTCATTTCATGAATGAATTACTTAATATTTAGTCCTTTATTTCACTAAAAATTTGATAATGTGGGTAAACAAAGACATCCAGCTTTCATATCTCTCAATTCAGTAGCTAACTGTGGAATCCAGCTGCAGGTAGAGAAATCAAAAACAGAGGGTAGAAACTGATTTCATTGCTTTGCCTACAAAACCAGTGATCTACAAGCTATGCTCAAAACTCTTTACAAATAATGGCAAATGTGGTTGCCCCTGCCCCCCAATAAGGCAACAAGCAATTATCAAGTAACATATTGGCAGGAAATAATGACTTTTAACATGGTGTCAAAGGGACCAGGACGCTCGCAGAAAACAAAAGCCAACAGTAACAAAAAATGAGTCGTTAAATAAAAAATAATTTGGTAAAGTATGCTGTAATTAACAAATGAAACTCAAAGACCTCTGTCTTTTTCACATTCAATAATAAAACTTCTTTGATTCTTTTCATAAAGCTCCAGAACACCCTATATTGCTACTGTTTGTAATGACTATGGATGGAAATCAGGCAAATAAGAACTGGAGGAGAGAGGATCTTCCACAAGATTTAAAAATCCAAAACTGCAGCACAGAAAGCAGCTGAAAAGCCTAAAATACATCAAACACACCCTCTAAGGAGTTACAATCCCAAGAACATACACCTAATCACTAACTGTAAAGCCAACTGACGCAGAGCATTTCACAGGCACGTAATAATACTGTTAATAATAATCATGGTTCAAGGAAGATACATGAAAAGGGGTAGGGTCCATTGAAGAAAAGAAAATGGAAAAGACGTGACTCCTAAGCAGAAAATTATTTTAAAGGTCACTAAATTCTGCCACTGTAGTGGAAGAAGGAAAATGAGATTATAAAGTTTTAGTTTTAATATATTTGCAACATGGCCCAAGGATGGATAAAGCCCATTATCCCTTGCTTCTCTGGTTAATTAAAAACCAAGATCCCTGAGGCACCATTAACACATAAATCAGAGAGGGTCAAACAAACGTAGATGCCCCATTTAGGTGCATTAAAAATACTGTGGGGCAGGGGAGTAAGCAGGGAGAATAAAACTGAAGACAAACTCTAACTTTTTTAATGTTCAAACTATAGACCTTTGTCTATACATGTACATATGTACACATGTTCTTTCCCCACTAAATTCAATTCCCAACTGTCTGTCTTTTCATTCAGTAGAACTGTATCGTCTCTAATCTTCATGGAAGCAAAAGAGATTCAAATTTAAGCATTGAAAATGAGGCTGATTTTTATTGTCAGGTCTATACCAGTAAAATTGCACACACCACTTTCCTGGAAATGTTTAAACCATTGGAGAAATTAGCTATGTGTACAGGACACAGATTTACAACCCAAATAATAATAAATTATTCACGTAAATCCTTTCTTCTTTTTCTAATTTAATTCAATATTTAGCATTTCCCTTAAAGACACAATTAAATCAGTAATTTTTTCTTCAGCACATCTCTCTGGGTAAAGGAGAGAAAGTGACACAGACTAACCTGTCATGTCCCCAGATGAGCTGCTCCTTCAATAAAAAACCTCTTTTAAAATTAATGGTCTGCTGCAGCACGATGAGTGCTCAGGAAAGGAAATATTTATGGTTTTCCTCCTAACTTCTGACCCTTGAAATTAAAAGCACTTTCTCCACCTCCTCTGTTCCAGTTAACCTGTAGGAAAAGTGTCCCTCTTTATAGCAGAGAGAAATGTTTATGATACCCAGAGATATAGCTGTATAGCTAAGTGAGCCACCAATAGCTTCCCCCCAAAAGTTTGCATCCCGGCAGTGAAAAAAGGCACAGAATGCTGTGGGATAGAGGGTCACCAGGCTTTGGCTCACCCATTCACCTCCAAGCCCGAGCTGGAGGGACCTTCCAGTGTGACACTGAAATGTCCGGAGCGTTGTGCAGGTTATCCAACAGGCTTCTGTACGGAAGGAACCTGAAGGTTCAAGTGCGCCCAGCATCTTGGGCCAGGAATCAACCCAGATTCCAGAGGTAGCCGCCATATGATCAGGCTTCCAGGATATTCTGCCAACAAAGGTAGCTTCCAGCTACTTAAGATTTAGAGGAGAAAAGATTCTGTTCTTCCTTCTTAGCTTCAAGATAGCAAAGCAGACTCTAAAATTTTAGGATTCTGGTCATAAACAATAATGGCGATAATTATGTATTAATATAAGTAACATACATAACATGTAATACTATAATAGATTGCTATAAATACCATTTTTTCTGAAAAACAGAGAAAAGACAGCACACTTGAGAGAAAGAGGTTTATCAAAATGGTCACAATCTCCTTTTAAAATTTTGCTATTTTTGTGGGCAGAACTTTTTCTAAAAGGGAATAATCATAAGTTACTACTCTCTAATATCAAGTACAAATATCCCAGCTAAAAATGAGACCTTGAGTACAAAGACAGGTTATCATACGCACTTCAGAAAAGCTGCAGCAGACATTTTCTTTCTTTTCTTTTTTTTAACTCCCTCTGGTTAGCCTACTAAATATGGTACATTCAAGGCCAAACTATTCTCTCTTGATAATTTATTTTCAGAAAGCTAATGCTTTCTAAATATCACAGTTTCAAGGGCTCATTAAAAATTATTGGGGGATTGTTTCTTAATAATGAAATGCAAATGTTAAAAGTGAAGGGAGTGTTAATTGCTTGAAAATGTGAAACCGTTTGCACTATTTAAAACAAATTAAGGACAATCTCATTCTAATTACTCCAGGACTGAAGTTAAGTCTCAGTCCCTATGGTTGCTGTACATATGGCGTAACATTAGACATGACACATACGTGAAACATGTTTTTCTTCTTCCCACTCTACATATTTTACTATGATGTGAGCCATATGTTTCATTACAAAGGGGGGTACGAAAAGGCTATTGCAAGAGAGGAAAACTCTTTATTCCGATTTCAGCAATACAGAAAGGCCTCTTCACTAAAAACCACATTGTTTTACTTCAAGGCATTACCTTATGTTGCCAGTAACACCCTGACAGTTTAAGAGATTAAAGACATCTGGAATTCAGGCACTAAGATTTTAGGGATCATGGTTCTGAACACTAAAAACTTAGACCATTATGGGATACTCAAAATAATGAGCTATCTGATGGAAGTGAGGATGATGCGATGAATAAATTAGTATATCATCATTTAATGATTACGCATTTAGGGATTGGGCATGAAGATATATAGGTTCAAATTTTGGGTGCCAACATCCTCGTCTATGTAGTTACAAAAACTAGGCAACCTCTAAGATATTTTTATGCTACCATATTAATTTTTAAAATTTATTTTAGTTGCTTGGTTACAATAAAATGATTACTAGCTTTCTTTTAGGGCCAGGAAGTAAAATGAAATGGCCCTTTGGGCTAAAATTTGAACTTTGCCATCATTAAATGCCAAGTAGAGTTTAAACATATATGTGGAAGCTTAAGATACATCCACAAATCATGTGATACTCCTTCCCCCAAAAGGTGAATCGTAATCCCACTCCCCTTGCATGTGAGCTGGATTTAATGATTGCTTTCAGCAAACAGATTATGCTACATGTGATGGAAAGACACATGTAAAATAAAGTTACATAAACACTGTGACTTTCAATTTGCATGTATTCATTCTCTCTCTCTCTCTCTCATTACTTGCTCTGGAGCAAGCCAGCTTCCGTGTTGTAAGGACACTCAGTCTATGAAGAGCTCCACACGCTGAGGGAGCAAAGCCTGCCAACAACCACATGAGTAAGTTTGGGAGTGAACATTATCAGTCCTGCTGGTGGCCCTGGGAATGAGTCTAGAGGATGATATTTCTCCAGACAAGCTTTGAAATGACTGCAGCTATGGCCAACATCATGACACAGATCCTAAGCTAGAACTACCCAGTGGAGTGACTTCCATATTCCTGAAACACAGAAACTTGTGATATAATAAATGCTGTTTTAAGTTGTTAAACTTGGAATAATTTGTTACACGGCAGTAGCTAACTACTACAACATGTAACGGGAATAATCTGTGGGGGGCAGGAGAAGGGCCAGAAAATAAGTCCTGGTCTAGAAAGCCAGGATTAGGACTTTTCAGTTGTACGATATTAGATAAAGTGACATAGCTCCTTCTCTGGGTCTCACTTTTCATCTATACAACAAAGACTTTAAAGAAAATTATTCTAAGACTGCTCCAGCTATGTAAAAACAGTACTCTAAAGTAAAAAGAGGCAATTCTAAACTTGATGTAAGAAACATGACCATTGGAACAGAATTGTGGGCTGCCTTCAAGGCCTCTTGGTGGAAAAGAAGCTGTATAGTCTTGGTGCTGGCCATACCAAGAATTGTCTTAGTAGGTGGTAATATAGGCAGAAAACATACAGCATGTTCTCAAAGAACACCATTTTGTTCACCATTGTTTCATTTACCGTTGATGAGATAACAGGGCAGGGTGGCTCTCTATGCAGAGCCTGTATGATCTCCCCAGGTCTGTGTTGGTTTTCTCTGTGTACTCCAGTGTCCACCCCATCCCACAGATGCACATGTTAGATGAACTGCCGTGTCCATGTCTGCATGGATCCAGTGTTGAGTGTATGTGTATGTGTGTGTGTGTGGGGGGGGGGTTGTGAGTGTGAGCGTGACCTGAAACAGGATGGTGTCCTGTCCAGTGTCAGTTCCTGCCAAGTGCCCTGGGCCGCTGAGGTGGGCCCCAGCACCTACATCCTGAACTGGTGTAAGTATGTAGGAACATTAATGAATGAATGAGTACAAATTATCATTGAATAAAAAATGCACAAAATCTATGACAACCATACAAATGCACAACAATCGAAGCTCTATGGAAGAGCATACTTGTGATAATTTATTTTTGAACCACGTGTAGGTAGGAGGTGCCTAACAATTTCTGCTTTGAAAACATTTATTCCTTGATTTGACCCACTACTACCCTGTTTTCCCGAAAATAAGACATCCTCCGAAAATAAGACCTACTTACAGGAAAGATAAGACGTCCCCTGAAAACAAGACCTAGCGCATCTTTGGGAGCACACCTTAAAATAAGACACCATCTTATTTTCGGGGAAACAGGGTATTACAAAAGTAAGTAAATTTGGATAAATAATCTTAGGCTTTTATTAATCTTTATTAAAAGTATATATAGCTCACATTTGTTTCAATGTTTAACATTAGGGGATTTAGGGTCTTTATTTTAGTAGTTCATGAAGTTTTTGTGACCAGAAATACAAGGCAACAATTAATTCTTGTTTATATCAATTAGCCTTTTGTAAAATTAGTTTCACTGGTCTTTTAAGAACCCATGGATGATGTTAATTGAGGACTTATTGCATATGGTTTCTTTCAGCTCTGGTATGCTAATATTTTTTACTCTGGCTTTAAAAGGAAGAAAAGAGGTAATTCCCTAACTCAAACAAAACCATATATGTAAAAGATTTAGGTAATACATTTCCCTATATTTTTTTTTTATTTTTTTTTTTTGTAGAGACAGAGTCTCACTTTATGACCCTCAGTAGAGTGCCATGGCATCACACAGCTCACAGCAACCTCCAACTCCTGGGCTTCAGCGATTCTCCTGCCTCAGCCTCCATTTCCCTATATTTTTGAACCAGTACTTTACATTGTAGGACTCTACCCACAGATGACTTATACAAGAACCCAAAGATATATGTACATTTGTTGCAGCAATTTCATTTGTAATGGCAAAAATTACAAAATATCTGAAAAGCCATCAGTTAGGGTATGCTGTATGGATAATCACAGAAGGGTGGTCATGATTTATAAAAGCTTTGCTAGCGATCTCAAATATGGTCACACATTAGCATCACCAGAGAGTTTAAAAGAATTTTTGCTGTTGTTGTTGTTGTTACTTCAGACTGTTTGAGTCAGAACTTCTGAAGATGAAACCTGGTCACTGGTGTATTTCTAAAGTTTACCAGTGGTTCCAATGTAAACCCAAGTTAAGAACCACTTCATAATATGGTCTCATTTGAATTATTGGGAGGAAAAAAGCCTACTGTTGTGTGTATACTTGCCCATGTATACAAAAAGACTCAAATGGAAACATATAACTAAAGATAGTATGGATCTGGATTAAAAGGAAATTTTACTCCTAAAATTTTTTTACAACAAATACATATTGGTACTATAATTCAAAAGGTTAAGAGAAAAAAATATTTCACAAATTTCTTAAACACCTGTAGGTTCTGGAGGAACAAAGGTAGTTTTTACTATTTGGCTTCAATTTGTACCTTTAAAAGTCATTTAAATTTTAGCTACAGAATGACAAACACCCAATTAAAAAGTTAAAAATTTAAGCAAAAGTTGGCATTCAGTACTATATAATGCAACCATTATCACTTATTTTTTTCTTAATAATTTATTTTTCTCCTTAATAACTTATTTTTCCTCTATAATGATAACATGGAGATACAATCTAAAGCCCACCTTGGAAGAAAAAGAGAACAGGTATAGAATTTAGAATCTGAAACAGATATGAAAGATCTAGCTTTTCTTTTACAATATAAGAAAACTGTTACTCCCTGAATAAACTAGATGTTAAGTAGTTTGCAAGGGACTAATACACTGACTTAATAATAGTTTAATACAGTTCTTACTATATCATAATGCTATACAATAATGATGATGGCCTGTGTTTCCAGGGTGTTTGTACACATGGCAGGGAGGCACAGGGGAGGTGTTTGTCCAAAAGTAACCCATCTAATTCTTTGTGTTAGCATAATGCTAACTTTTGTCAATGATTTATAAGCCATCCAAGGAAAATATATTATGTAAGGGCTGAAATATTTTTATATATTTAAATGTCAACATCAAGGGAACCTAATAAAAATGACAAATGGTTGATGTTATAATGTTTACTATGCATTATATTAGGAAATATTTGTGTCTAATATTTGAGTTCATTTAGAATTTCTTTATTTACTCATCCACTATTTATCTATTTTTGTTTAGCTTCTTCACAATGCTACAGTTTTATAAATAGTAGCACTCAACAAAAATTGCAAAAGCATAATGACAACTGGATGAGAATGTTAAGCACTTACTCTGAGTTTTAAACTGACAGTGTTTTGGATGAAAAGCACCATTAATCAATATTTATTGAACATCCACTGGGTACAGGATTTGGCCTCGGTCGTTGACAATAAAGGTATTTGTAGGAGGGTGGATTTTTCTTCTTCTAGAAAGCGGTGGAAAACTGCCAAAAACCTAATGTGATAGGTAAAAATAAATGTGTCCCCCACCGCTCATTTGAAGGCCTATTATAATGAAACAGATTTTCCTCTAAAAATTAGCCTTCATTATAAAAATGAAATAGCTCTATTGTGAGAATACTGTTCTCTTCAACAGTTTTCTACATCTCAGGAAAGTTTACTGTTTTCTTTTTCTAGAAAAGAAAGAAAGGAGGAATTTTTTCTTGTAAATCATTCAAATTTTTTTTTTTAATTTTGAAAAAAATATATAAACATCTAACCACATTTCCTCACTTCTAATGTAAGAATGTCGTCAGTAATGGCAAGCTGGTGGATATTCAAAGGGTTAAACAAAAGGGGGGCCATTCAGATAAATAGATAATAATAAACTGTCTGAAAAATATTAATGTGCTAAGACAGGTATGATTCAAAATAGTTGGCTTCAAAGCACCTTCTCAACTTGGTACGATAGCGTAATAAAAGAAAGAAAGTCAACTGTCTATTTTTAAAGGAGCTATGTTAACCCATCAAAATAATTAGAAAAAATGACAGAATTTCTTCAAAGAGTAAAGAAATATCTGCTATGAGCCTTCAAGGGCAATTCATTTTTCTATCACAAAATATGCTCTCTCTGAAATGTGTAATAGAAAAGATTTAACAATTATTAGAAATCGGTGCAGTCAGCTCCTCATTCTAAGAAACTGATTTAGAAGCTCTGACGAAATCTTACACTTTAGACCCAATTCAAAGAAAATCCAAAGAGAGTTCTATTTGATTTTAGGTTAATCTTTTTTTATTTTTATGGACATATGTATTGCACCTTTTAAATAATATATATTCTACTGATTATTTTGCCTAAAAATGTTCATTAACAGGCAAAGACCTTTAAATATCCAAACTGAACTGGGAGGCAGAACACAACAGAAACATGAACATTTAAGGTTTAGTCGGTGTCCCCCGAACTGAATGAAAATTCTCCTCAAAGGCTTCCTGTGATAATGGCCTTTGTTCTTTATCTAAAACTCTTTCCATTCCAACTAAACACACTGATTTATATAATCTCTTTTTATCAACATTTTCCTAGTTATCTACAATTTTTTTTTCCATTATAGAGGAAAACCAGGAGAACGTGTCTATGGTGTATGGACCCCAAACACCATCACTGCCCTTTGTTGAAATTGTTAGAATTTAGAATCAATGAAAGTATTTTATTCTTTAATTTGTCAATTAGCAGTGTTATACCTGTTATGGTAAAATACAAAATTCATCCTTTCCTACCAGTGACAGGTAACGGGTTTAAGTTAGAGGGGTAATGTAACACACAGTAGGAGCTAAAGACCTTATAAATTTCCCATGTAAAACGTGTCTTTGATTTGTCACTTGAAGATCTGTGGAGTGGGAATATGGACTATATATTTGTTTTATGCAAGAAAGAAAATTACTTAAAGTCCAAAGTGCAAAAAAAAAAAAAAATCTAGAGGGTAATTAGGAGAAAACACTGCCTTCAAATTGCATATACACATATATCACATTCATTTACATGCATTCTAATTTGTCTTAGATGATAAATCTAGTAGCCAAAGTTGTGAACTATGCTTGGCAAAAAAAAAAAAAAAAATGCCAATCCAGACATCCTTCGTTTCCTAACATCATCTCATAAAACAAACGAACCCAGAGTACCTCATTCAGAACACCAGGAACTCAGTTTGTAAAAACAATCAAAGCTGGATCACAAACTAAATAAATAGGCTATTCTAAACAGTGCTTTATCAATTAATCAATATTAGACAGTATGAATTACTTGTGAAGCCTAGGCAGGAGGATCACATGAGGCCAGAAGTTTGAGACCAACCTGGGCAACATAGCGAGACCGCTGTCTCTACCAAAAAAAAAAAAAGTTGTCTTAGATTATTAAAAAGGGAAAAAAAAACAAAACAAGAATTATTAACCACTAAAAAAATAATAATAATAATACTATTTATTTCTTCCTGGGGAGAGGGGAACTATACAGAATTTGATGCCATAATTCTCTTTTTAATTATTTCTCTTACTATTTCTTTTTGTATGTTTATACTGTTATGGTTTTAACTTGAATAATCCTTATTCAAGCTTCTGCTAACTTTTTCTTCAGTCTTTTCAGCTATTAAACCCATGCTATCTATTTTTTATCCATATACTGTAGTTTTTATCTCAAGAAGTCCAATCTGGGTAATTTTTAATATATGCTTGTCACTACTTACTTTTTTATTTATTTTTATTTATTTTTTTATTTTTTTTGAGACAGAGTCTCATTTTGTCACCCTCGATAGAGTTCCATGGCATCAAAGCTCACAGCAACCTCCAAATCTTGGGCTCCAGTGATTCTCTTGCCTCAGCCTCCCAAGTAGCTGGGACTACAGGTGCCTGCCACAACACCCGGCTATTTTTAGCAAGAGTCTCACTCTTGTTCAGGCTGGTCTTGAACCTATTAGCTCGGGGCCAATCCACCTGCCTCAGCCTCCCAGAGGGCTAGGATTACAGGTATGAGTCACCAGGCCCGACCTATGTCATTACTTACTTTGTTGAACATAAAGGAATACATTTCAAAACTTGTCCTAACACTCTTGTTTGCTATCTCTAACATCTGTTTCAATTCTGAGTCAGTTTCAATTGGTTGATTTTTTCTCTCATAAGCTTATGGATGTTATTTTTCTGTTTCTATGCCTGATAATTTTTTATTGGATGCTAGATACTGTTAATTTTATTTTGAGGGTATTAGACATTTTTGTTTTCCTATAAATATTCTTGTGTTTGCTTGGGGATTCATTTAAGATTCATGGAAACACTGTGATACTTTCAGGTCTTTTTTTTTAAGATTCATTAGTTGGGACCAGCTCAGAGTTTAGTCTAAAGTCAGTGTTCCCCCAATTCTGAAACAGAACGCTTCTCCATGTCCCACTGGATGCCCCATGAATTATGGAACTTTCCTCCCTGGCAAGTGAGAGTAGGCATTATTCCCAGGCCTATGTAAACTACAAGGATGTTTCCTTTACCTTTTTGAATGGTTCTTTACCCCACCTTGGGTAGTTTCTTCACATGCATTTGCTGGCCATCACTCTAATGAGTATCAGAGGGGACAGCAGATCTCCAGAGTTCTCTATGCATATACATCTGCCCTAGTCCTACGTCTTGCAAACTCTAGCTCTCCCTCTCCTCAACTCAGGGAATCCGCTGGGTTTCAAATGGTTTCCTCTCCCTAGGCTACACTCCAGAAACTCTCTCAAGGCAGCAAGCTGGGGCAATCACAGGACCCATGTGAGGAGCACTGGTCTTCATTCCCTGATGTTCACTGTCTTGAGAGCTATTGTTTCATGAATTTGGTCTGTTTTATGGCCTGTTTCAGGCAGAAGAATAAATTTCTCACTATCTCACTTGAAGGCTGAAGTCGAAATTATCTTTTCACAACACAAATCTGATAATGTAAGTCCCCTGCTTAAAACACTTCATTGAATTCCCATCACTAAAATAAATTCCAAGCTCTTTACATTGATTTAGAAATTGACTTCATAATTTAAACATTGTCTACACTTCTACCTAATCTTGTTACTTGCTTATAATAAACATACTTCAAAATAAAATAATTGCATTTTCAAATGTACAAAGAATTTTTTCATTACATTTGTCCATGCTATTCCCTCAATGTAGAACCCTATTCCCTGCCTTGGCTACTGAGAAAGTCTAATTCATCTATGAATAATGAACACAAAAGTAACATCTCTGTGAAGCCTTCCTTCCAGGAGATGCTGCCGGCCACCTTCTCCCTCCTTGACTCCTACCCAAAGAGGAGTCAGCCCTCCTTCATTTTCACACTATTAACCTTACTCTTACTGTGGTGCCCACTACTTTGCACTATTAATTGTTTATTTAAGCATCTATTTCCCACATTGGGCAGGCTCCTTAGATGTACAAGTTTTCTCATTTGTAAAGTGCGGTTAAGGCAGAATGTCAGAAGGTGGGGCACATAGGATAAATTTAACTTGATTGGCATGGCAGGTAACATCTTCCGTTAATATACTTAGCTTATTTTCCTCAACTTCTGATAACTTTTTGTAAAATAACATACTTTGAAAAGGACTGTGTACAATTTCTAATCTGAAAAACACATAATAAAAACAACACACAAAAAATTCTAAAACACATAAGACCTCGGTGCCTTCAGAATGGCAGAAGCTTAGAGACCACAATGGAGGAAGGACAAGGTGAAGTTGAAGAAATAATAGGGAGCCTTGGAGACTATGTATGAGATTTTATAATTTAATAAGAACATTAACTGAATTATTACAGAATCAAAATGCATGTGAAAAATAATTCAAAAGGCAGATAATATATTAGAGGTGATCAATAATTCAACTGTTGATTACACTGATATTTCATTATATGTTGGTGTATTTTCAATTGAAATTACAGTGACTCTAAAGGGAAAATTAAGGTTCGCACCACCCTGTATTAGAAGTGGGGAACAGGGTGGCGCCTGTGGCTCAAGGAGTAGGGCACCAGTCCCATATGCCGGAGGTGGCGGGTTCAAACCCAGCCCTGGCCAATAACCACAAAAAAAAAAAAAAAAGTGGGGAACAGAATGGTGCAATCTTTGATGTGGGGGTCAAAGCTAAATAATCACCCCCAGTCTCTACTAGTTGCTGTGTCCAGGAATGCCTTAAATGAAGCAACAATTTAACATCTTTAGAATGAATTCATAACCAACTGATGATATTACTACTTAAAATACGGAGATGGAAAAAAGTCTCATGCTTCAGAGCAAATGGCAGAAGGTGAAGCACAATTATTAAAGACAACGTTTAAGGGAAGAGTCTTTTCTCTATTAGGGTCTCGTTAAGCTTTGTTTACTTTCTCAGTAAGAATAAAGCCTCTGAGCAACATTTAATTAAAATGCTCCCCAAGCTTTCATGCTCCCTCAGGCAATAAGATGGGGAACACTGATAAAGTCTTCTTGTTGTGGACTATGAAAGGAAAATGGATGGATAGCTGTGAACTTCCTACACAAATGTAGAGGAAAGTCATATCTCTGGAAAGACTAAACCGGTGAGATGCCATAAGTCACACAATTGGAGTATATGAATGCTTTGGATCTCAAGCAAGAGTTTAAAAAGGCCCCAGGTATATAATCTTTCTATTATCTCAGTTACAAACCACTAATTTCTAAGATCTAATAACCTATAAAAGTGAAGGTTTTATCAGTGGCATAAACATAGTGTTTCATTTAGGCTGGGCAATTCCCAAATTCTGAGAGAGGGTAAATCCCGTGGATCTATATAGCTAAGGAAACAACAACCAAAGCAAACAGATAACCTTGAGAATGGTATCACTGGGCAAGAGACATGAATAGAACCTTCTCTAAAGAAGACAGACAAATGGCTAACAAACATATGAAAAAATGCTCATCATCCCTAATCATCAGAGAAATGCAAATCAAAACCACCCTGAGATATCACCTAACCCCGGTCAGAATAGGCCACATCACAAAGTCTCAAAGCTGCAGATGCTGGCGTGATGTGGAGAGAAGGGGACACTTATACACTGCTGGTGGGACTTCAAACTAATACAACCTTTTTGGAAGGAAGTATGGCGAACCCTCAAAGAACTCAAATTAGACCTCCCATTTGATCCTGCAATCCCAATACTAGGCATCTACTCAGAAGAAAAAAAATCCTTTTATCATAAGGACATTTGCACTAGACTATTTATTATAGCTCAATTTACAGTCGCCAAAATGTGGAAACAGCCTAAATACTCACCAACTCAGGAATGGATTGACAAGCTGTGGTATATGTATACCAGGGAATACTATTCAGCCATTTAAAAAGATGTAGACTTTACATCTTTTGTATTAAACTGGATGGAAGTGGAATACATTCTTCTTAGTAAAGCATCACAAGAATGAGGAAGCAAGAATCCAGTGTACTCTATTCTAATATGAAGGCAGCAGATGAGCTAATAGAAGGAGTTGTAGGGGAAAAGGGACTGGGGAGAGAGGAGGAGGGAGGAGAGTTGGTAGGTCACAGTGTATGGCACCCCTCTTGGGGGCAGGACACAATTATAAGAGGGATTTTATCTAACAAATTCAATCAGTGTTCTACCCTCAATGAATCTCAAGCAATAAAAAGTCAAATAAAATAAATTAAATTAAATTAAAATAAAAAAGGTAAAATCCATGGTGAATGAATTAGAACATGCTTAATATGTTGAAAATTATAAGTTTAAAGAAAAAGAGTCTAGGCATGATTATTCATCTTTCTGGAATTCCAGCACTGGGGGAGGCCAATGCAGGAGGATTACTTGATCCCAGAAGGTCAAGACCAGCACGGGCAATATGGTGATCTGCAGTCTATACAAAGAATTTTTAAATTAGTGAGGTGTGGTGCCATGTGCCTGTAGTCCCACTTACCCAGGAGGATTACTTAAACCTAGCAGGTCAACGTTACAAGCAGCTATGATCACACAACTATACTCCCACCTGAGTGACAGAGCGAGACCCTATCTCTAAAAAATAAAAGATGTGGTCTTGTAACCTTTTATTTTCTTTTGTTTTATTTTTAAAAATAGACAGTAACAAATATTCAGGGAGACCATTATAGAATTTCCTTGGTTCAATAACTAAAAAGAAATATACTTTTTGGGATGAAAGAGTGGAACCATGGTACCTTGTTTTGGGGACAGTGAAAAGGTAAGAACAGATCTTGCACGAGCCATAAAATTATCCTGAGGCTCAGTTTGCTAAAATGGGATGCTATCAAAATTAAATAAGATACTATAGAGAGTAAGCTTTTAACAAATAGTAGAATAATGATGATGATCCAAGGTGATCAGAAAGCTTATTCCAACAGCGATATTTACATATAAATGATATTCACAACACAGAAAAGATGAGAGGCAGGGATTCCCTTTCAAGACAATATACTTCTATTTTTAAAAAATTAGTTCTGTCCATTAAATTATCTATTAAACTTTCTTATTAAATTCAAATACTTAAGAATAAAATTAAAACTGAGGCATTGCCCAATTGTCTAACAAATTAACATATTTGTCTGCTATATTTCATTCTGGGGAAAAAATAAGCATTAAGGGAAAACAACTTAAATGTAGACTAGTAATAATTAACACAGAGACATTTTTACACACCTTGCAAAAAGGTGACATGCCTCCTTCCTCAAAAGTGCAAAAAATGATAATTTTGTTGATTTTTTTTCTGTCAAGAGAAATGCCATAATTCAGGAAAGATTTTAAAGCTTTTATTCTTTTGTGATATCTAAAACTGTCCTAAGAATATGTTTCCATTTTGAGCAAGTCATACATGAATTTTTGTAAGTCAGTCCAGCACTTACCAATCTTAAATAAATTATAAACATCATTGGTGTGAAGGTCAGTGGTAAAGTAGATATACTTGTATACTAAATTTTATTGAAATCTTTATTTCACTTTCTGATTTATCCAGTCCTGTATCTATTAGAGCAGTCATTAAATTAGGAAACCTAATTTTAGTGACTGAATCCAAGTATAGTGGATAATTCATTTTTTTAGCCAATTGTCATTTCACTTAAAATACTTTTCACAGCCCACCATAAAAACAGCCTGAATACATTAGAACAAAGAAATCTTTGAGCCCATCCTGAGGGACTGACAGGGTCTCTCAGAGCAATGCTTTCAAAATAAAAAATAACATTTACTATTTGGTTACTTGCTTTCTCAGAAGTATTTTAGATATGAGCTCTCGGATATGAAAACATAGTTGATCTATAGTAATACACTGCATTTCCCTCTAAAAGGTTGATGCTACTTTTTAGTGTTTTTATGTTATATGTACCCACATACAGGGTGTCCATAAAGTTCACGTGCTACTTAAATTAACCACACGAACTTCATGGACACCCTGTATATAAACACACATACACAAACATGCACACATTTACACTTGTACATATATTTGAGTTGTCATTTTAGGCCAGCTTGATAGCCACAAGCTAAACAATTAGTAATAAAAATTCTTCCCATCTTGAAGTTTGAGATAATTTGCTTTTTTATTTTACTGTATTTTTCAAACACCAAAGTTCCTTTCTTTTTTGGTTTATCTCAGGCCTCAAGACCCATCTTTAGCTTGGCCAATATGATATTCTCCAGAGCTCAGTCTCATCTAAGAAGTTCTTCTTACCTTTGGAGACTAGAGATTACTGGTCTCCGCCTTCCACCCTTGCCCTGGGTCTTTGGCCATGACTTCCCTGCTCTGTGGGGCCAACTCTGCTTTGTTAATTAAAGCACCATCCAATGCCAAAAAGAACTTTATTTTTTATTGTTTACTTGACCCCTTTGTACTGGAAAAGAAAGAATAATTTGCATTGAAAGATGACTAACTTGGGTACAAGACTCATCTTCTGTGAGACTCAGTTTTTTTTTTAGAGACAGAGTCTCCCTTTATCGCCCTTGGTAGAGTGCCATAGCATTACAGCAATCTCCAACTCCTGGGCTTAGGCAATTCTCTTGCCTCAGCCTCCCGAGTAGCTGGGACCACAGGTACCTGACACAACGCCCAACTATTTGTTGCAGTTTGGCCGGGGCTGGGCTCGAACCTGCCACCCTTGGCATATGGGGCTGGTGCCCTACCCACTGAGCCACAGGCTCTGCCCAAGACTCAGTTTTATCACATAAAAATGGAGATAACAGAACACAGAGCTCGTACGGTTGCTAAGGAGGGTTCAATGAGACAACACACGTATAAAACTCACCACACGCATGGCACATGGTAAATGGTATTTATTATCACCAGCAACAGGAAACCCCTCTGCAAAAGCAATTTATAAAGCAACAGCATGAGTCATTATTACACCTTTATCTCGGTATGATCCACTCTGGAAAATAAAGGCTAAGGAGAAGAAGGTGGGGGCAAGGGTCACAGGCAAGGCCTAAATGAGAGGACAATTAGTCCATTTGGACCTGAATGGAAAGGCATTTCACAGGAGAAAACAGATACACGGCAGATGGAGAGAGAGAGAGAATATGATATAAATTGTGAAGAACATCTTAAGGTTCTGTTAACCAAAACACAAAGTGAGGCAACTTGAATGTATTCTCCCTCTTCTGTATATATGTGTGCGAGTTCTTTTCTTTTGGAATCTCGTCTGCCATTAACCCAGGCAACCAGGGTCCTTCTTCGCCATTTTCTTAGGGACTGACTCATCTCTCAGTTGTCTCTCGGCCCTTCAACCTCAAGTCACAGCAGATTAGCATGTGAAGAGGGAAAAAGGAGGAGTCAAAAGGGCCAAAAAGTAAAACATATTCCCAGGGTAAAGTCACAAGACAGAGTTCCTTCCTTAATTTTTTTCTCTCCAAATTATTAGGGAAAATTTAAAGCTAGCATTCGCCATCACAGAGTGCATGATTACAGCTACAGAAGAGAATCTCAAGGCTCACCTTCTCAGCATGCTCCAAGTCTCTCAGCCCCCACGCCCTCATCCCTCCCTTGCACACACACACACACAGCCCAAGATGCCACCATCTCCTCAGCCATTTCAAGCTTTCCTTTTAATCAGCACAGTAAACAAGCTTCTATGCCTCAGGCTGGCATTCCACAAACTCAGCCAAATCATGGGGTTTTGTGAATGCTGCTGTCAGCAGGACCCACTAAGGCATATTTGCTCACACATTATGTTGATCATTTTCTTTTGTCCTAAGGATACTCCTTGGACACAGGGTAAGAGCAACAAAAGATGCCATTTACCTTACAAAGACCCCTAATTTTGTTGGATTTTGATTAGCTGTCCTAACCAGGTGAATTGAATAATTACTATTATTAAGTATAACTTTCTTTACACCTTATCCCACACTGTAACATCAAAAGTCTAGTAAGGGGAAAGTTAAAGTGTCAAATATTCAAAGTCATCAGCCTCCAGTGCTCCAGTTGTGGGAATAACTGTAAAATGGCTCCCTTCTGGGAAAAACTAAGAATAGCATCTTCCAAATAAATGGAAATAAAACCGAATTCGCCAGATACATCATAATTATTGACATAAAATGATAAAGTATAAAATAAAAAAATGATAAAGTATAAAGTAAAAAAAATTTTACTGGTATTCAGTAAAAATTCTAGACACTTACTCCACCACACAGGGTTAGATCATTTATTTATTCGGGAGGATCTCATTTGGTAAACTTAGAGACTACTGGAACCCAGCCCTGCTCCTTTGAGAGCAGGTGCAAACACATAAAAATATTCCTCAAGCCTCAGTTCTGAGCTCAGCTCTGTGCTAGGTACAGTACAGAGAACAGTAGGAGTGTGAACCCTGCGGCCCGACTCCAGTTTCTACTCCAGGCAGGTGTCTCCCGTGTGGTTTCTAGCTCAGTCATACCCTCCTCAGATACTGAGACTAATTTTTGCAACCCTGGAAGAAGACAGTCCTGGAAGAGTCTAAGAAAAAATGTCTATGATGATTTCTGCCAAGTCAGAGTACTTTTATTCTCTATGTGAGATGCCTGAAGCAACCCCAGAGTCAGGCAGAGACCCCATTTGTGTCAGTCCATAGAATGAGATGCTAGAACCTTACTGAAGGCCTGAGGACCCACCTAAATGACCATGAATTATCGTATGTGACTTCTGAAGCCATGAGATGCCATAGCCTCCAAGAGCCTGTGATGAGTAAATAGAAACAAGTAAATTGTCCCTCAGCCTCAGTTTACAGATGCCAGGAAGGGAAGGAGATTGTGCCAAAAATAAGCTCAGAAGTGCTTGGATACAGACAAATTGCTGAGGTCTGTTTGCTTACAGTATCTCCAGGACTTCCTTCTGTGCATCAGACTTCTTATTGATCAACTGTGGTCAGATATTGTAAGTATAAATTAACCTGCTCCAGTGAAAAATGCCCCTGGGAGCCATTAGACTCAGAAAAAAATCTAGTCTTTAGGTTTAACTGTAATTACAAGTAAAAGTCTATTGGAGAATGGGGGATGGGTAGCTCTCATTTTCCCATCACTGTTGCAGTCCCTGATCGGAAGATTTTGCAGTTATACTAGCAAAACGCTTTGCCTTGGTACACTTTCAGATTGAAAGAGTGGCACAGGAAACGGAATTTATTCAGCAGCTGGCCCTCAGCTGTCAAAGGATGCATTGTATATCTAAAGAAAAGAGTGAAGGGGCTGCTGTCTAACCAGCTTTGGTGATTCCACAAGAAGGCTTAAATGCTGTCTCTGAAACCTCTGGTGTGGTGTCTGTTTTAAGTCCTATGAGTTAAAATTACCAGCTCTGAGGAAAATGCCCTTAGGAGATAAAGGTAGTCAGTGACAGAAGAGAGATACAGTCAGGAGTCCTGCCTTCTAGCTGAGGAAAAGTTAGGTCAAAATACTTATCATTAAGAAAAAAAATAAATATTTATCATAAATGGAAGGTAGATTTTTAAACTAAGAGACTAATTAGTATTATGGGAAAGCAGGAAAAAAAGATTATATAGAGCATTAAAATAAAGGAAGAAATAGCCAGACTGGTCCATTCTATAAACTTTCAAAGGTCACAGGGAGCTCATATTTTGCAATAATGGACTCCAGGGCAGCGCTTTAATGAAATGAATTCCAAAGCTCTCTGAATCTCAACCAGATTGTGCAGGGAATGTGGGAAGGTCAGGCTGACGAGCAAATGAAGCAAAATTACATATTACAATGAGCATCCTTTTCCAAAAGTGGTTAAGCGTGTGCCCTACCTTTCATAATAATTTCTGAGGAGGTGAGAGGTGCACCTGACTCCGTATGCCTAACAACCTGGCAACTGGGTCAGATGGATGGTCAGCCCATCAACGTTCCAGTAAGTCAGTACCAAAGTGTGGTGTCTGTAGAAACATTCTCATTTTCTCTTCATTCTTTATTTATTTTTTAATGATAAAAATTGTATATATATTTACAGTGTTCAAGATTTGATATATTTATGCATTACATATGGCTATCTCAAGCTAATTAACATACATATTGCCTCACATACTTATTTTTCTGTGATGAGAACATTTAAAATCTACTTTGAGCAATTTTTAAGTATATAATACATTGCTATTAACTATAGTCACCATGTTGTTCAATAGATCATGGGAAATTATTCCTCCCATCGGACTGAAGTTTTATACCCTCCATTTAATTTAATCATGTGGCGGCAACATACCCAAAACACCCTTATGAAGAATAAATAAAGGGAAACCTGAAACTAAGTGCTGAGACAAGGACCCCTAAAAACAGAAATATTTTATACTACTTCTTCATACAAATTTCAATAGTTTAAGTAGTTGAGAAAATCTCCAATTAAAGAAGCAATGAAATTTTACCTCAAAATAGTTTCCCTTTTTAAAATTTTCAGATTAGCCAGGCACGGTGGCTCACGCCTAAAATCCCAGCACTCAGGGAGGCCAAGGCGGGTGGATCACCTGAGCTCATGAGTTCAAGACCAGCCTGAGCTACAGCAAGACCCCAGCTCTAAAACAACAGCCAGGCATAGTGGTGGGCACCTGTAGTCCCAGCTACTTGGGAGGCTGAGGCAGGAGGATCACTTGAGCCCAAGAGACTGAGGTTGCTGTGAAGTAAAGATGCCATGGCACTCTACCCAGGGTGACCAAGTAAGACTCTATGTCAAATAAATCAATAAATACAAGAAGATAATTTTAGATTAATTAATCTGTGGGTCATTACAAAAGTTTTGAGATACACAGAAATCAAGAAACACAAAATCTGCATGGACAGAAACAAATGAAGCCCTCCCAGCAACACCAAGAAGCTGAGAAAGTTGAAACGGGCACAGGTGAATCTGAAAGGATGCTGTTGACTACGTTTGTTGGAAATGAAACAGTGCACCATAGTAACACAGTCTGACCTCCAATGAGAGTACTTATGATTAGGTTACACAGTTGGCATTTGTAATTAGGTTACATAGTTTGCATTTGTAAGGTTGGAGTCTGAGCTGTAGCTGTGTCCTTCACCCAGGAAGTGAACTGTACACCTGGCACTGTACCTTCTGGGTGGGAGCCCACTGTACCCCTTCTTCCTCCCCTACCCCTTACCTGAATCCGACTGAGTTTTTCTTTCTTTCTTTCCTTTTTATTTTGCAGTTTTTGGCTGGGGCTGGGTTTGAACCTGCCACCTCCGGCACATGGGGCTGGCGCCCTACTCCTTTGAGCCACAGGCGCCACCCTCCAACTGAGTTTTTCTCCCATGGGAGCCGACAGGTGTTGATCTACTAGTTTTAGCTCAGTATTAAGTACATGTGATGCTGTCTTTCCAGTCCTATGATACTTCGCTTTGGAGAACATTCTCCAAGTCCGATGAAATAGTTGTCATCTCTAACCCTTGCACGTGATTCTTCATCCAATCTTACCTATCCAAGATTCCATTTCAGTCTTTACCCAACAACCCACCACAAAAGGATCAAGCGAATTACAGTCTATCAACACAACCAGACGATTAAACAGCAAATGAAAATAACAAATACAAATTGTAATAAAGAATGGAAACATTCATAAAGCAATCTATTTTAAAATAAGAACCCAAGTAAGTACTTACAAAATTATTATAATCATGTAAAAAAAATTGTATTTGTACATTGACATTCAGAAGTACATATATAATGACATCAATAGAACAAGATGTATATTGAGCAATTTCTCTTTTCTGGATATCTTAACATTACTGATGTTTTCTACTAAAATTCAGCTGAGAAGTATTAAGTTATTACTGTTTCTTTTGCTATGTGTTAGGAATTGTGCTTAAATTTTCTATGCACTTTTTTCATTTTATATCCAAGTAACTGTGGGGTAACAACTATTTATTACTTAATCCCTTATTACAGATAAGAAAACCCAGGCTTGCTAAAGTTCTGTAACTTGCCTAAGGTGACACAGTGGTGAAGGTGGGAATTTAGTTTTGCCACCCTGGAGTCATTCTAATACACTGCTTCAAGGTGAAGACCATTGTCCCTTGAGAGTGACTCCTGATTTGGTTTCTTCCACTGTTAAGATGACAAGCGGCTCAGTTCCATTTCAATATTGCAGTATTGGTATCATAACTAGATTATATCACAGGATTTTCCAATGTATTTTATCTGTAGAAAGCCACAAATAACGCAGAAGACCAGTGAAGAAGACATATTACCCTCCAAAAAAGAAAAACACGGGTAAAAGAACTAAAGAATCAAGACACTCAGTATTTCTGTTACGCCATCATTGCTATACGTCCTAATACCTCAATGTTTTTATTTTACTCAGATGCCCTGCTGCCTTAATAATTCACAAAAGGCCTGGTGCCTGACCTCTAATGATAATTTGTCATATATCCTAATGCTTTCTTATTGGAGCCGTATAATAATGAATTAGCAACAAATCCCCCACTCTTTGCCCCTTCAGCCCTTGGAGCTCCTCTCACATTACGGTATTTATTGAATTTCCCAGCCAAACAGTGTTCTGCTCCATAAAATTCTGACAAGTGGACTCTGCCAAGCTAATAATGGCTTCATTCTGCTGAAATAAACTTATTTCACTGCGGCAAACAAAACGACATGACCTGGAAAGGTTATTTTTAACTGGGTAATGACTCAGTCTCAACCAAGCATTTCTCTCAAGGTTCCCTGTTTTAAATAAGTTACATTTCTTAAATATAAATGTGCGTTCTTGTCTGTCAATCATTCACAATGAAGTAAAAACAGATACTGTCATTGCGTGAGGTGTTTGATTCCAATAGTCAATAATTTGGTCTGTTTATCGAACTATCCCCCAATGATCCTCGCATAGAGAAGTCACCCAGGACACTCGAAAGACAGCATTTCATAAAGAAGCAAACTCCTTTTTAAACAGGATCTGATTTGATTGCATTTTTTTCTTTTAATTAAACAGCATCAGAACTTTTCAATTTGGTAAAACTTGTCAGAGTGTGCTTCTGAGAAACAGCTGTCTCATCTCATGTTTTAAAAGCATGAATACATTTTGCTAAGGTTATTTAGACTAGGTATCAAAGGTATGCCAAGGCAAATTTACCTACAGTCACATTAGTTCATTTTCCTCCCCCCAATATCTTAATCTCCATACCATAAATATCTACTATTAAAAAAGTCTGAAAGGCAAAAACTCAAATATTTTTCCATACTGCCTCTATATTTTATAGTTATCATTCAGATCGCTTTATCTTGCACTTCAAGCCCCTTTCAAACAAACGAATGAACAAACAGAAACAACTGCTACGATAAGGTCAAATGTTTCTTTAGGTTTCCAACGATCAGGGACGGGAGAACACCATTACAACAGCTGGGATCTTGTACCAACATGCTGCACCCTGCCAGCCCTGCCTTCTGAGACTAATAAAAGAGAAAGCCCTTGACAGCTAACAGCTGGGCTCCTTATGAAGCTGCTCAGTAGGAACAATAAGGCCTCCCACGGCCCACCAAAAACCCGGGCTTGGTGTACAGACACACAAATGCACAAGGAAAGAAATCTGGTTTAAGAGGGAGCACATTATTTAAAAGGGACTAGGACAAGGAGATGACAGTGAATAACAGGAAAAAAATGGCAAATCAATGAAAGAGAAACCCTGTCCCATTTAAATCTGGCATTGCTACTAAAGACATGGGAGTTTCAGAGCTTGTAACTTTCATTAATACAAAAGGAATCACACACTGAGTTTAACCTGGCTAAAGTTGCTGACTTATGCGTATTACACACTATTAGCTACAAATGGAAGAGAACAAGGATCTTTTGGTAAATTCAAGTAGTCCTGGGTCTGTCTAAACCACAATAAGAATCTCTTCTTTCCTTCTTTTCTTTCTTTCTTCCTTTCTTTCTTCCCTCTCTCCCTCCCTCCCTCCCTTCTTTCCTTCCTCCCTTCCTCCCTCCCTCCCTCCTTTCCTCTCTCTCTCTTTCTTTTCTTTTCTTTTTAAGACAAAATCTCACTCTGCCACCCTGGATAGAGTCCACAGCATCATAGCTCACAGCAACCTCCTCAAACTCTTGGGCTTAAGTGATCCTCTTGCCTCAGCCTCCGGACTAGCTGAGCCTGCAGGCACCCGCCACTATGCCTGGCTGGTTTGTCTATTTTTAGTAGAAACTGGGTCTCGCTCTTGCTCAGGCTGGACTCAAACTCCTGAGCTCAAGCAATCCACCTGACTCTCCCAGAGGGCTAGGATTACAGGTGTGAGCCACCAAGCCCAGCCACACAATAAGGATCTTGAAGATCATTCTGACAACCTATGGTTTGTATTCACAATTACAGTAACAGGAACTAATCTGAATTGCTTTACCATTGCTTCCTGCCAGCTCTGCTGCCTCCATGTTAGAGACCTTCATCAACTGGGCTACAGTCAGCAGCAACAACTCCCCCAGTCAAAGATGTGCTACAGGATTATTGTCAACTGGCTTAATGAATAAAGTGCATAAAATAAAACCACACTGAAACCACATAAAGCTATGGAAGATAAACAAGGGGTGGGTATGCTGGTCACTGAGTAAAATGATCGATAATCCTGTCAAGGCAGTAAGTTAAAGCTTCAAACTAGGTTTAGTTGAGGTTATAGTCAATGTCAGGATAACACAAACAGAAACTAGCAAAAGAATAAGGAACATAAACACTCCCTTACAATCTATCATAGGCCCCCTGTGGCTATTAGTAAGGAAATAAGAGCTATTAAATCTTTTTCCTGAATAACATGTATACTTTTGATTATGCGACAGGATCATTTCTAATTGCCACAGTTGAATCCCAAACATCAGACAGGCAGAGTCTCAAGGTGTCCATGAAGGGGACACACATATAAAGCACAATGATAAAATGACTTCAAACAGCCCAGAATTTGCATATTTCTTTAGTTATCGTACCCTGTACCATAGTTGCCTTGGGAAGCTAGATACCTGTGGGGCTTAATCAGAATTTGCTAACAATTCAACATGAAACGTCCAGCTTTACTCAGTGTCTCATTTCCCTGATTGAACAAGAGCAATATGAAATCAAAGCTGTTTGAATTAATATTCTTTTCTCCAATATTAGAAATGGGTACTCACCCCCTAACCATCCCACATTTTCTTATCTATTAATTATATAGTGATCACATGCTCCTCCACTTTCACCTCTAAAAGTCTTATCTGCTCGTCGTTTTTTGCCAGTTAATCTGTGTAATTTGTGTCACTGGTGCCTTAGGCTGTTAATATCTAGAGGACAGGTGTCCACACTAATGTACATTGGTTAAAAAAATGATGTTGAATAAAACCCAGCTCCGTCTCCAGATCTCTTAATCCTCATAGAAAAGTATATGAAAAACCGAAACTGGAGGAGGTTAGGGAAGGGCAGAAAAGAGAAAACTGGAGGTGACAGGAGGCGGGGAAGGAGAGAGACACCTGCTAGGTTCTCATGAGCAAAGACGTGTCTTTCCCCCAGTCACCTGCCAACCAAATTGCTGATAAATGAAGTTTGTCCTCCAGAAAGAAAGCATTTTTCACTCCAGCTATATAACATTATTCTTTCTTAGTCTTTTTAAACCCTATCTACAAATGCCATTTACATGTAAAAGTTATTTGTTGCTAACTTTGAGAAGTAAATGAATACAGTTTAGTTAGCCTCTGTTGTGAATGAAAATGTTTCATTTTATCAAAATAAGACAGATTTTTTTTTCCTTAATAACAGGATGTATCAGAAACATTCTGTGCTTGATCACATCTGTTAGTCAGCATTCAAAATTCATTTAGGACAATTCAATTAACAAAAGCAAAAAAAAAAAAAAGGATTATGAGTAGCCATGGTTATGATGGAAAAAATAATCAAATATCATCTGGCTCATAAAAGATAATATTCTTGAACTTAGCCTATAAATATTTTCCTTAAAATCAACAAAAGAAAAGTTATGATGGAAGAAATGTCAGAACAAACACCTACGCTGATGCCATTTCTCATCACACAAATTAGCAACAATCGCTTTCAAATGCAAAGTCAAATTTAAAGTATCAGGAAAAACTGCCTGAGTTAACCCTACTATTTCAAGTCCACCTGTGAACAAAAGAATTTGTTTAGTAACCAATTATTTACTAAGGAACTGATGCAACAACACACAGTACAATTTCGGAAGTTTATGAGAATTTTAACCCACTGCAGGTAAGATGCGTCCATATTATGATCTTCTTATATCACCAATTTAATGTTTATCAAGCTTCATAATTTCATAAAATTACTTTATTTAGCCACTTACGCATCACGGTTCCCAGCTAAAACAGACACAGGGCCGAGTCACTTCAATTACTGTAGACAGCAGTGCCCTAAGAGGCTACTTAGAGGCCTCTGCAGTGGAGGAAGTCAGCTTCCTGCCTGAAGAATGACAGGGAAGGCGTCACCAAAGATACTGCTTTAGGGAACCTCAATCAGACCTTCTATGGGTAAAAGCACATGGAAACACAGATACATGCATATTTGATGCTTCTTCTGATGAACTATTTTCCTAGCATTTGGCCCCAAAGCGGTTCTCTTCTCATCAGCCATATTTTGCAGCAAAAGCTGCTGTAATTGACTAGCAGAGGATGTCACTTGACCAAAATGTACCAGTGAATATTTGCGACCTAAGCAGATATACAAGGTGAGTTCACAAACTCATCCTAGAAAAAGTGATCCCTCCCTGACTGCTGACGATCACTAACTGTGCAGCTGAGCACCAACACCACTGCCTAGCACACCGTCAAAGCACTTTTTCTAGAATGAGTGCACAGACTTAATCAGCAGACCTTACACGATGACAGATCTGATGGCCATTCCAGAGAAAGGGTTCCAAAATTACTTTAAAGGGCGGACTAGACATTGGGGTTGGTGCATATCTTCCCGAGGGGAGGACCTCAGAGGGGACCATACTGATATTCAGCAAGGAGGGGTGTGGCATGTTTTCTAGGATGAGTTCAGGAACTTAGTTGTCAGATCTCATAGACTACCTCATACTTAGATATGTGATGTGTAAAGTTCAAGAAACGTTAACAGTCACAAATTCCTGTTGATCTCCTCTGTAGAGAAATGTGAACGGACGTGCACACAGCAGAATTCCAATCTATTCCTAAGGCTGTATCCCTGCCTTCAGGCTCTATGAGACAGAAATACTTCTGTCTTCTTTGATTTTTCTTTGTTTTTAGCTAGCTCAAGTTTAGAATCTGTTATTTGCAACTAATTCCACTGGGCATTTAAATGGTGGTTTAGCAACACTAGAATAGTTTTTAAAACTGCGAGTAGCTTATTATTAGTGGGACAAAAATCAACTTAATGGGTTATAATCAGAAACTTTTAACAAAACAGATGGCCAGAACTGGCACTCCATTATGGGAGGGGGGTGGGCAGGGGGGAGATTCAACCCTTATCTCACACCATATACAAAAATCATTTCCAAGAAGACGGAAGACCTAAACATGAAAATTAACACTGTACAGCTGTTAGAAGAGACGATGGACTATTTTTGGATCCTGGAGAGTAGAAAAGAACTTCTTAAATAAGACACGAAAAGAACTAACTATAAAGGAAATGATATAAATTTTACTACATTAAAATTTAAAATAGCCTTTATCTAAAGATACTATTAAAAGAGTAAAAAAGAAAAGAAAAATAGGCTACATATGGTGAGGATATAGATGTGATACATTTAACTGACAAAGAAGAGAATCCAGAAACTATAAAAAAAAAACCCTCTTATATATCAGTGAGAAAATGATGACAACCAAATAGAAGAACCTACAAAAGACTTAAACACGACCTTCACAAAAGAAGAAATGGAATGGCCAATAAACATATAACAAGACACTCGCCTCCCCTACCTGTGAGAGAAATGTGAAGCCAAAATCCTCAAGAACATACCACGACACATTGGTCAAGTCAATAAAAATCTAAAAATCCAACAATGCACACATTGGTGAGGGCGTAGAATGACAGAGATATGTGTCAATTTACAAAACCTTCTTGGAAAACAGCATGACGTAAGTCTAATGAGGTTGAGTATACGCATATCTTAAGATTCAGAATTTTGCTCCTGGGTACACATCAGAGAGATGCTTATGTGCACCAGAATTGCACCCAAGAATGCTCAGGGCAACAATATTCATAAATGTCCCAAAGGGAACAGATGCAAGTGTCCATCAATAGCAGAATGGATACCTTGTGGGATAGTCATACAATGGAGTCCGTACAATGGAGGAACACATACCAGTAAGCATGAAACTGTAGATAAATAAACGCAAAAACAGCAGTTCATATCAGTATTTGACTCGAAACCCTGCAATGACTTCCTTTCTCACTGAAAATAAAACCTAAAGTGTTTACAATTTTCCACAAAGCCCATGTGCCTGGTTTCCCTCTTAACTTTCTTCTCAAATCTGCACCAACCCCACCTATCAACACCATCTAGCCACACCTCCCTCCTTGGTACTTCCTGCACAAGCCAAGAACATTCCTGACCCGGGCCTTTGCCCCTGCATGGAATGAGCACCTTTAAACTAGCTAATTCTACTTTCTTCAAAACTGTCCTTCCTTCTTGCTGAGACCTACGCCGAGTATCCTTTTTTACATGACAACCTGCCTTTCACACTTCCCAGCAGTCTTCATTCCTCCATCCTGCTCTGCCTCCTTGTTTTTGATCATCTTCTAATACATTATATCCTCAGTCCCCAATACCAGGCACCAGTTTCATGGAAGACAGCTTTTTTCACTGGAAAAAGACACATTAAATTCTCATAAGGAGCGTGCAACCTAGATTCTTCACTTGTGCAGTTTACAGTAGGGTTTGTGCTCCTTTGAGTATCTATTGCCTCATTTATGTGACAGAAGGCAGGGCTCAGGTGGAGATTCGAGCGATGGGGAGCAGCTGTAAATACAGATGAAGTATTTCTGTATCTCACCCTCTGCTAATGTCCTGCTGCGTGGAACAGTTGCTAACGGGCCATGGATTGGTTCCAGTCCACAGCCTTTGGGCTGGGAACCACACCATTGTATAATTTACTCTCATTGTTTATTATTTATTGTACATTGTCTTCTCACCCAATAAACTGTTAGTCCTAGGAGAGTGAGAAATCTTGTCTATTCTATTCATAAATGCATCTACAAATCTTTATAGATAATAGGCATTCAATAAATAGTATATATGACTAAGCATACATTAGTCATAACAGAAAATGTACTTTTTAGTGAAAATCAAGGTTAAAAGATTGAAAACTACTACATTAGAGCATACAATTTGTATATATCATTAGTGTGGGGGGAAGAAAAAGAGAAAGGGGTAGTGATTAAAAAAAAGAAGGTTGTACTTTATCCTATAGACCTACAAATGTCCAAAGTCATTTATATTAATTTAAAATTAAATGGAAAAAATTCCATTCCTCAGCCTCACTATTCACATCTCAAGCACTCAACAGCCACATGTGGTTAGCAGCTGCTACCTTAGACAGCACAGATCCAGGACATTTCCACCACTGAATGACGTTCTGATGGGCAGTACTGCTGCAGAAAATAAAAAGCTATCACTGTATTTGAAGCTGGCAAAAGACAAGGGCACATCAGTGTTTTGAAGGCAACCAGAAGCTGGGAGAGAGTGAACTAAAGGGAGGAGAAAGCAGGCGGCTCAGGGAAGTCAACTAATAGGAAATTAAAATGGCAAATGGGTGAGAGAATCACAACTAAGTAGTAGGATACAGTAAGGGGGAAATTTAAAGAAATTGCTGAGTTGAGACCATCAAGAGTTGTGGACTGGACTTGAGAGTTGAGAGCAATGTGGGATGCCTGAGGGTACTGACTGGCTAACCAGGTGACTGGTGATGAGAAGCCCTTTTCAATACATGGAAACTGGACAGGTTCAAGGTTCTTTTGACTCAGGTGTTTTCACTAAGGGGACATTTCAAAATGGTCATATCAAAATGCAAAATATGTGTTAAGGCCAGGGAATACCTGTAATGGCTGGATGCATCTTCACGCCTTCCCTGTCACATATCTCAGACGTGAGAGGGGATGGAGGTCAGGGACTGGGCAGGTAATGAAGCAAGAGATGTATGTGAATGATCAAGGAATGTGTTGACTTGTCTGTTGTCATCACTTCTTGAGGGGAAAAAGAAAGCTGAAATAGTCCATTTTTAGACAGTGTCAAAATAACCTCTTCAAATAAATAACAGTGTCAAAATAGCATGTATACGTAGGGGGTACATTTGTCTTTGGAGACACGAATTCGAAGTACTTATGGCTTCAATTAGTAAACAGTCTCCAGTCATCTACTGTACTGACAAAACAGAAATCGTTACCTCGATTCTAAAAGTAAGAAGACACCTCCATAAATTGGATGCCACAGAATGAAACTGAAAATCATCCATAGGGGAAATGAGTTCCAGAACATACGCATTAAAAATGGTAATAAATGCAGTCACTTTCTAGATTCTAGTTTATACTGAGCCAAGGTCAGTGGCTTATGGAAATACTAATGGCCATCTCAGCTGTCCTTTCCTAATGGGCAGAAGCATTTATAATAAAGGTTGGCATTCATTTCATTTTTGAGGACGGCAATGAGGGAGCATTGGTGCTGATGATTTAAATCTAGTCTTTTGACTACTGCTTTAAATTCATTTGATTTTAATCCCAGCTGAGAAGATCTCATAATAGCTTTTTTCATTTAATCCTTAAAAATGAGATTATATATTTTGCGGATACAAGCACTCCATTTATGAGCAAAGTTAACTATTGATAAATAGGAAGAGCAAAACCTGAGTAAAGTTCCCTCTTGTAGGGGACATGCTTTCCCTTTTCACCCCCTTTTTGCTTCCTTCTCTTTATTTTTCTCCATTCCTCTCTCCCACTTGTGTGTGTGTGTGTGTGGGGGGGTGTTAGTGTCCATTTATTCTTCCTAAAAAGAAATATAGTTCCTTAATCAACCCTTACATATAGATGCTCTTCCATCTTTACAAAAAGCTTCCACTTACATTATCTTATAAGATCTTCATATTTCGAATGATCAGGGGGAGGGGATGCACCATCCCTACTGCTGATGAGTAAATCTCAGCTAAAGAAGCTAGTGCCTTCAACCTTTCTTCTTCTCTTCCACAAACTGGAAGAGTAAGAGTCGCCTTGGGCCACACATTAAATACACAAACACTAATGAAAGCTGATGAATAAAAGAAAGTCTGTGCCTACTTTTTGTGATATCCAACACCACAGGTAAGCAAAATACTCTTCAAATAGTAAGCAGGCATCTCACAAGCCACCGGTGATTTACTGGCCAATGGACTACTCACATCTATGGAAGCCAGCTCCCAAGCTGACTCTCAATTATTCTCCCCCCTTCCTAGTGACCACAAATCTTCTGTAGTCCCAGAAGGAGTACACCATGTGAGCAATCCTACAGAGAAACCGAAATACTGAGGAATTAAGGGTTTTTTGAGCCAACCAGAAAGTCAACACACTTCCATTTTGGAAGCAAATCCTCCAGCTGCAGTCAAACCTTCAGATGACTGCAGCCCCACCTAAAAGCTTCATTGCAGCTTCATAAGAGACACTGGGCCAGAACTGCCTAGCTAAGCTGCACACAGATTCCTGACCCTCAGAAAAAGTGAGAAAGTAAGTACTGTTTTAAGCTATTAAGTTTGGGGCAATTCGTTATACAGCAATAACTATGACAATGCTCTTCTTACCCTGAGTCCAGAGCTTTCCCTACTCTACCAAGCCACAACTGCATTTAGAACACAATTTTGTTTGCATAGGTTTTCAAATGTTCACAATATTCTGTAAGGCATCATGTTTTGGAAATACACACAAGTTATGATCACAACATGTATGCATATAATTTAAAATAATGCAGGTGTTTTATTTGGTGGGACAGAAAAAACATTAATGCTGAAAGTAAGCTATAAATATGCATATGTCCCAGTTTGTATTTTTAAGTTCATTTGTAAACCTGTGATTTGTCTAAACACAGTCTTGAAACAGGACTAGAAGCAGGAGAGGTCTGGCTGGATTTGCTTTTTGCCCAAAGGATTAGGATTGGGGAATTACTAAGAACTGAGGACGCTCTTCAATTCCCTGCAGCACAGCTGCAATATTGATATAGAGAACGAGGAAACTAAGGAAACATCTTACTTGACTGCGGCTGTCACATTATCATGCATTACAGTGCAGCAGCCTGAATCAAAAAGATATGCAAAATTCACCACGGACAGCAGCAATGCATTTTTTCCTCTGTATTTGTGGAAAGGCGTCAGGAAAAGGAAGGCAGTACGAATGCAGAAACATCTGCTCCCTAAACTCATTTGAAAAATATCCCTGCAAAAATAAATGCAAATCATCTATAGTGTATAGCAGATGGGAGTACAATATGCTTAACTGAAGGCGAAAAAGATGCAGTTGAAGAACCAGAGGATATGGAAATAAAATAATACTTAAGCCCATTTTATATACTGTTGTCCATTAGGTTACACTCTAGTAAAATGTGTTTTAAAAAATCACCATTTGGCTGGGTGAGGTAGCTCACACCTGTGATCCTAGCATTCTGGGAGGCCAAAGTGGGGAGATTGCTTGAGCTCACGATTTTGAGACCAGCCTGATCAAGAGTGAGACTCTATCTCTGCTCAAAATTAAAAAAACCAGCCAGGTGTAGTGGCACACACCTGTTGTTCCAGCTACTGGGGAGGCTGAGGCAGGAGGATTGCTCAAGCCCAAGAGTCTGAGGTTGCCATGAGCTATGATGTCACAGCTCTCTACCCAGAGTGACAGAGTTTCTGTCTATATATAAATAAGTAAATAATAAATAATTCTTTGAAAAAAATCACCTTTTAACTGTATTGAACTACTCTGAAAGAATTTGAATAACTAAAGTAGATTAACATCATTTACATTTACAAAAGCCAAATTTGAGGTCAGCAACATTAGCTTCCCTTAAACTGAGAAATATACTGAAGAGTTATCTTCTGGTTTCAACTTGAGTTGAACTTCACTGCCCTGCCTCACAAAGATTTAATAAGAAAGAGCAAATGAAGGAATAAATTATTTAGATAATAGGCAGCAACAATCCAATGGACCAGGATTTGGAGGAAATGATGTGAACTTATGATTCTGCAGAAAAATCATCAAACAGTCCACATACCTGTCTTTGAATAAATGCCCAGTGACTGACAGTGTACAAAAGAACCTAAGTCAACTTTTTGCACTGCAGAGAAATTATTTTGGGCCCAATCATAAAACAAAGTTGTTTATCTTCTCAGCATGTCCTTAAGACTCTTGAATTCATAAAGTCTCAGCCCAAAGGATGGAATTTTTTAAATTTCAGAAGTCATTTAAGCATTTTGTTAGAATTTCTTGGGCATGACCAAAACGGGATAACATTAGCACTATTGACAACTGTGTTTATTTTATATGATAAAATGAAATAGCCTACTTAGGAATTACAACAAATAAAATATGAAGGAGAATTAATTTCACACTCTACCTAACATGGCCGCATGACCAATACCAGGGGTCAGTGGACTGACGGATGAAAATCTTTTGGTTGTGGAAACTGAATAACAGCAATCATTTATTACTACTCAGTAATATTTTTAATTGGAGCCCACATGAGAATAAACTGTACGGTCCTTTTTTGTGCAGTCCAAAAATTTCAGAGTTAGGAAATTATTACAAAATCTGTTTCTTGAAGGAGAAATGCATGAAATCACCGAGTCAAAGTTATGTATAAGCAATCTCTGGTGCTGTCACGACGCTACTTATCAGTTCTAAAGGAGAGGACTTAACCTTCTTAAGGTATTCTTATTTAGGAAAATAAGGTCAAGCAAAATATACACAAAACATTCACCAACCTGTATGTTTAAAAGAAATCAAAACACATTTTTTTTTTGTCTCCTATAGTTATAGAAGGGAGCAAAACTCCTTTAACTTTGAAAAAGAAGCATACCTGAATTAATTAAGTGCCAAATGATAAAACATAATCACAACCAAATAGCTTTGGGTTTCGGATAAAAACGAATCAAGTTAGCCCTTTTCAAATAATCTATATATACTGTTGGCAGCCATAGCAGAAAATGCTATAGGTCAATACCCCGTTTATGAACATACTGGAGAGGAGATAAGTAGGGATGAACTGCTCTTATTCTTAATTTCCCAGATACAAGTAAAATTTATAATATTTACATTTTCTGGGGGCAGGGGATAGTTAAGTCTATAAAACTGAACAGTATTCTATAATAGGGACTAATGAAGACCAGTGAAACATTTGACCTTTAACATTAACACAAAATGCTCTTCAGTCCGTTGACGCTCGGACATGAGAATGGGACCACTAAATTTCAATGATCCTCATTTATCAATATCTTAGAATGAAGTATCTTAGGATATTGAACGGTCATCCTAGTACTTATGACTACAAAATAGAAATATGTAATTTAACTGTCTCTATCCTCTCAATATTTATTTATTTATTTATTTATTTTTTTGAGACAGAGTCTCACTATGTCACGCTGGGTAGAGTGCCATGGCATCACAGCTCCCAGCAACCTCAAACTCTTTGGGCTTAAGCAATTCTCTTGCTGCAGCCTCCCGAGTAGGGAGCTGGGACTACAGGCATCTGCCACAACTCCCAGCTATTTTTTGGTTGGAGTTGTCATTATTGTTTGGCAGGCACGGGCTGGGTTTGAACCCGCCAGCCTCAGTGTATGTGGCTAGTGCCCTACTCACTGAGCTACGGGTGCCAAGCCTCAATATTTAATTTTTTAAAAACTCTGTAGATATCTATGCCTTCCTGATTTGGATTACATTTAATTTAAAAGCCATAATTTATCACACCAAATCATCTGGTTATTCATGACTTTGAAAAAGAGTGCAATTCCTATTTTATTCATGTAATAGATTTACATAAGAGACTAAAAAGCTTGAGCCTGTGGTTTAGAAATTCAAATTTCATTAATCCAGAATTGAAATAACCAGAAGTGCCAAATGACTTTAATTTACTTCCTAGAAAATAAAAAAACACAGATACTTTTATTGGCAAAGTAGAACATCACTAGAACTTGAGTTTTCTAAATAAATGTGAAATTCAGTTCACATTATATATAGAATATTTTACATGTTAACACTTTTTTATTCTAGTTCATGGAGTTGAATAACTCAAGTAAAATATTTCTATAATCTTCTAGCTATCATAATGTTAGATTAACTGCAACATTCCCTTCTCTAACCATGTGGTATAAACTGAAAATTTCCCTAACATAATATTTCTTAATATTAGTCCATATGCAAAGGACTTAAAGTACACGAGATTTGATCATGTTATAAAATAAATTTTTTAAAAAATGAAAAGTTAATCCTAATATCATTGTATTATGGCCAAGAGACTGATATTCCCAGCTCTCCTAACTATAGCTATAATGTGTAATAATACAAAAACTTTATTTAGTTGTGAATTCTAAACCCTTTCACCATCAATTCATTCTCTAAAACTATCAAACGGATTGCTTAATTGATTTATTTATTTTGTGATAACACAGGTCTCATAAGTAATGAGACAGACAAAAAGGAATCTTGGTGATATAGAAAAAAAGCACATATAAGTTATATATGATGCCAGTGGGAAAAGTCCTTTCTGTGTCATCACATATTATGAAGGGTAGCTCACCCTTGGGAGCCCTGGCCATGGAATTTTATCATGCTTGTCAAACATCCACTATTTGGTAGAAATTTTATGACACTGTCTCAAATACCACCACATCTGTGAAGCTCTGTCTCATCTCCCCACTACGTGTGATTTCCCTCTCACTGATCTCACAGGGTGCAGAGCTGAGCCATTTATCCTATTGTTCTTTGTATTAAAGAAAGTTGTGCATTTGTCTTTGGCTCTCTTCTAGACTGTGAGGTCCTGGAGAGTGGATAATGTGTCTTTCCATATTTGCATTTATTCACTTTATTATCAAGAATGGTGCAGACTCTCAGAAAATAAATTTAACAGAATCAAGAGAAATGATTCAAGAGAAATGGCAACTTGGCTTAGAGCTCTCAAACAAAAGTTGTATAAAACGTCTCATACTGGATTTACATGGAATTCTACCCTTCATGCACTGCAGCATGGAATTCTCTCCTGTTTTACTTCATTATATAATAATCAGAGCATTGTAAATAACTAAGTATTTATCCGTCATTTTCCTATTTCTTCTTTGGTGTGTCCTTTGCCAGTCAAATCTTAAAACTTTAAATGAAATGCCAGAGCAACCTGATGAAGTAGGATAAAAACCAGGATGATTAAGTCCTGATAACCATAATTCTTTAAGAAATATTAAGATAATAATCACTGAAAAATTTTAAGAGTTTAAATCATATCAAAATGCCATCCTACCATTCCTTGTGCCAAGAATGAGGACAATACTGCTTTCAAATGGGGATTATTTGGAGAATGCAAAAAACAAACAATTCTGGGTTTGCTGGTCTAAGCACAATAAATCAGCAGAGAAGTTCTGATATTTACTAACAGGAAACAAATTATAAATGGAAGTTGTTTAATCTACCCAAATCATTCTGAATCATCTTTAATAAAGAGAAGCTTCCTATTGCATTCTAAAGCTAGCACAGCAAATCATCTAGAAGCTGGGATTATGTTACTTGTCCATTCATTCTACCAAACGTTTATTAAGCACCTACTCTATGTTAACTGTTGATCACACAGGCTGTAATTCAGCAGTTAATACAAGAAAGCTGTGTCTTCTTGAAGTTGACAGGTAATTAAGTACACCTAATCTGCAATACTGGCGCCTATTAGTACTTTAGTAATCATATATAAATAGTCATTTTACTCAGAGATTTCTCATTGATATAAATTTACACTGAGCTATGCGAATATCTAGGTTCTAGTCTCACTTCTGCAGTTTACAAATTTCTTTCTTGCTGAGGTCATGAGATCATGATACCTATAAGAAGTTACATAAAGACTCAGACCCTTGGTTGCACATATAAAGCTGGATGAATTAAGCCCAACCCTGCTGTCCTTACAGGGTTATTAAAAGGATTAATAAAAAGAACCAATAAAATGCTAATGCATTGAGCATATTTATCATAGATACTATACTAACTTCACATGTATTGCTTTAATACTAATTGCAGTCCTGTGGTATTATAATAAAATCCCCTAATTATCTACATGTCAAAGTACACAGGTATCTAAATAAATATGCTTTTCAAATTTTTCTGTTTGTTTTAAAATAAAGGCATTTATTAGAATGGTAGGAATTCCTCCAGGAACCCAAGTGTAGGTGATGCTAGAATGTATTTTAGTTTTGTTGTGGTTGGGATGAAGAAGAATTCATTAAAGAAAATAGCCACAGGGTGACTCCTGAGATCCTTTAAAGTTTCCCAGCAGGAGGAGACCAGGAATTGTCCAGTTGGGAAGATATAAGAACTAAAAATGTCAGTCCAATAAAAAAGAAAAGAAAGCATTTTGTTGACAGGGAGTAGAGGGAGACAGTATTACCTTGCACATTCCTGATGTCTTTAAAGTTAGCAAAGACAAAACTTGTTTATGTCTCTCCCTAGAAATCAAGCTCAAAGTCTTAGCAACCAAATGAAAACTCCAGCTGCCCTCCCAACTTCTGCTTTCCTCAATAAAGATGGTCTATAGCAGATGCAGCCAGCTTCAATTAACACTTAACCTTTATTCTTTCATGTTTAGATGCACTCAGTAATGAATATCCGTCACTCTTATTTACTCTACCAGTTCTCCAGAGACGGGGCCTCCTTCCTTAATTACACTTTTAATGGTTATCCCTCCCACACACATACATCTTTTTTTTCCCCAAGCTGGTATATGTGACCCTCGTCAATCCAGGGGAGATTTTCCCAGACACAAAAGAAAACAAAATTTTGTTTTCAAGCCAAGAATCCCTACATTTCCCCTGTGCAAATACCATAAGGTTCTGTTGGAAATACAAGATACAGTGCTGTACCATCTTATTTTTTTGTTTGTTCTTTTTTTTTTTAGTGAAGATGGTAAATGAATGCTCATATCCATGAGTTTACAAGTACACAGCATAGGATGGTACTGTTTTTATTTTTCAGGGGCAGAAACATGATCAAATAGCAATCATCTCTTTGTTTTTTTCCTCCTTCCGTGTGTGTGTGTGTGTGTGTGTGTGTGTACAAATGCAACATGGATTGCTAATGACTATTTGACATCAAAAGGCTTAATGACTTTATTTGGGTGTTCATTTAAAAAAATATGTATGCATATTTTTAAAATAGTGATTCCTATTACAATATTGCTTATACATCATATAAGCCATTTATCTGAAATGGTCAGAAGATATTTGTCAGAAGGTGATATTAATAAAAATCATATGGAGAATATTATAAATGTGTGAGCTGGGAACTCTGGTGCAGGCAATTCTGGATTTGAATATTAATACTTTGGGGCCATGACATGAATATCCAGCCTCTCTGTGCCTTAGTTTTCTTATCTGTAAAGCAGGAGCAAAGATAACTAGGCATAGCTTTGCAAGGAATAAACATAACATATATAAAGTATAATACCCTGCTTTCAAACAAATATTTGCTCCCTTACAAATTTCTCTCTTGCTGAGGTCATGAGATCATGATGTGAGTTAGGCACAAACCTCCCAAAGGGTCACAAATGTAAGGACAAAAGCAGAAGTGAGAATCACTGAAAGCTAGGATGGACTCACATTCTAATTATTTATTCTGAATCCCGCCATATTTAATAAGTTTCCTTTATCTTACACTGATCATTTTGGCATCCTCTCGTGATAATTAAAAAATGGTGCTTTGATATTCATCTCACTATGTTTAGGGAACTTTTGAGTCATGCTGAGTATATGTACTTATTTTTATGTGAAGGAAGGTCACCCATTAAATCCGGCTCCCGGTGTTACCTCCTCCTTCACTGTGTCATGTACCTCAACCTCCCCTGGGTCTTAATTTCAATCCTGAATGGTGTCACTAGAACTTTTTGCATAAAAGGTAGAAATCTGAATTAAGATAATTCCCACTTACTCTATTTCTCAAAAATGGAAAATGTCATAAAAAGCCTAAAGTATAACTTATTACTAACAATCTGAAACTTTTATTCCATGCTATCACTAGAGTCAGAGTGCATCAATCATTAAGTTGCTTTCTTATCATAGATCTATTTATAACTTGGGCTCTTTCAGAGGCCTCTTCCAGCCACCCAGGGATTGGATACAGATTGATACAGATCACAGATCTATAGATTCTAACAGTAGAAACAAATGGAGAGATGATTTGAGTTTAACAGTCCCCTACATCCATTATAGATGAGTCCACTGATAGGACTTGCTGAAGGGCTTCTAGGTACAAGCCAAGCACAGAACACGCACTGAAATGTCTACTTCACACACAATATGCTCACAGGGTCCAGGGGTTGTTTTCCTGACTCTCAAGCCACTAACAATAGGCTCAGAGAACTATCTATCCAAGCCTAAAAGCCCTCAAGTAGAAGAACTTTCACAGTTCTCTTCCTCAAGGACAGCCCCTGCCCCAGAGCCAAAGGAAACAGGAAAGTGAAAAGAGAAGCACAGATAAAATCAGTAACTGCAGAGCATTTAGGTGCCGGAGGCACATCCGGATTTGCCAGAAAACTGGCCACACTCTGCCTGCAGGACTTTCTCAAAAGTGGTGATATTTCTGATCACAAATCCTAGTTTCTTCCTTCCAGGTGAATTTGTAGACCCTGAGGACATTTGCTTTTATTCAGAAAAGGCCTTGGAAACCCTGAGCTGACTTTAGGAGTTAATATATAATACAGGCTTGGGGAAATTACTTAACTTCTTTTCGTCTCAGTTTCTTTATTCTTAAAATGAAGATAATAATTATATTTACTACCTAAAGCAGACAAAAGGACTACCCAAGAGAAAGCATGTAAAGCCACTGAGATAGAGTGGACTTATAGCTAATGCTGGTTACTGTTTTTATTTATGAATGGGTGCAAAGTGTTTATGAAAAAAAATTCCCTTCTTTTCCCTGATCTGAATAAATGCACACCTCAAATAACATGAATAATAGCATTAGTCTCAGAGTTATTATGCTTACCCATAATTTAATTACCTATAGGAATGAGGAACTGATCATGATTTCTTACATCAAATGCAATCAATTTTGCCAATGAGAAAACCAAACTCAACTGGCAGCTCTTGTAGATTACTCTCCTTAGTAATCTACTCTTTGCAGACCCTGTTAGCATTAGATCTTACAAGAGTACCCTGTTTCCCCCGAAAATAAGACATCCTCCGAAAATAAGACCTACTTACAGGAAAGATAAGACATCCCCTGAAAATAAGACCTAGCGCGTCTTTGGGAGCACACCTGAAAACAAGATGCTGTCTTATTTTCGGGGAAACAGGGTAGTACCTTTAACATTTAAGTTTCTCACATTCATATTTATATTATATAAAGAATGAAACTATTTTAGGTAGTCATTCATAACAACAGTTTTTTGGCACAAAAAGAAGAAAAAAGCTATGTCAAAAATGCATTTAGGGCTACGAAATATTCTAAAACATACACTAAAACAAGCGTTTATTATTTTATTATCTACTGGATTTCTTTTCCTGTGTTTGAAATCCGTCATTTCTTTCAATAATACAAAACTATAGTTATTTTAAAACCAACTATCCTGAATGAAAAAGCAAAAGGGGCATGAACTTTCTCTTCATCAGAATACTGTTCAATTCCTTCCTCTTTTTTCTTACTACATCGACCTTGAGAAGTGGTCACCTTTCAGCGCACTAGAAACAAAAGTGATTGAGATCTGATCTCTGACCATAAGAAAACAGAGTCTCAGAGAGAAATCAGCCAGGAAACTCATAAAAACTGGTTACGTTGAGTAATAAGATGTTTTAACACCTCCTAGATAGTGTAACATCTGGGCCTTCCAAATTCAAAAGAGAATCCTCATGACTATTCTCAATCAGAAATCTGTTCTCTGGTTCTGCCGTAACAGAGAAAAAAGAAGGAAAGCTCAGAGTTGGTAGAAACTCTACCCTGTTGGTAAAACTTTCACAAAACTTCATTTCATGAGACTTGTGCTTAACAGGTCAAAGTCACAGCATCAGAACACATAGCTTGAAGATATTCTAAGAAGAATGAAAGAAAAACTAAGATCATCTCCTTTGGGACCTAGTTCCATTTAATTTCATAACAACTCCATGAGGTTACTATGATCCACGTTACAGTAGAGAAACTAAAGTTCAGAAAGATTAAATAGTTCCAAGTCCACATAGTAACTCACAGCTACAATTCAAATTCATGTTTTCTTCCATTTGAAAGTTTGGACCAGGTCGTCTTTCTCTAAAAACTGCATATCCTCAAGGGTAGCAAGAACATCAGAATAATCCAACCTCACTCTCAGGAATAAAAATCTTAAAAAAAAAAATCTTATGCAAATCATTATATACAATAATCACGATCAAAAAACCAGTGCCTTGGCCATTTTGGAAAATGACAACAGAAAAAATTGCAATTGCAATAGAAAAAAAATAGGAAAATAACTAAAGACAGAGAAAGAAAATCTTTTGAATGTCAATAACAAGATTTACAACGTATGCTTTTTTTGGTATTTTAGGAGTTAACTGCCCATCTTAATGTGTACCTAAGTATCACACTTTCATTTCCAAAAATTTATAAGTGCTGACGTCACCAGTAAATTGGTTTGAAAATTCAAACTACAATTATATAATTCTTCACAAAACACAGGATTTATATTCCTGTGTAATGAACAGATGCAAGCCTACCTCTCATCAGAACACTTCTAGGGATTTAAATACCACCTGCTACAAGCAAGCAAATTCCCTTTATCCCCTTTCACATTGACTTCTATGAGTCATGTAGATTAAAAAGTGCATGCTCTGAGATTACCTGTATCTATCAAGCAATTATTGACAAAGCCTTCCTGAAATTAACTGTATATGTTTAAGGTGATCCAATATTTTAATTTCACACCTTGTCTGTCTTAAGAAATGGGCGTGATTGCCCTACTGTAACTAACAAACTGAGATTCTATTCAAAATTTTTTATGTATTCTGAGATATTTAGATCACTTTTAAAATATATTTTAAAAACCACTTTCCCCAAATTAAGTACTCAAACATATTCCCCTCATTTGACTGGTATACTCAGATCTACTATAATGGGGCCAAAAATAGATTTGGCACTGACAGAACTTAGTTGATGGAAATAAAAACCTAATTCTGTCACAGATGTAACTAGGGTGGCTAAAATGCAGGAGCTCCATGAATTACCTTCATTCCATCACAACTATGGGGACAAAATTATTTATGTTAAGGGAAAAGCTACTCAAAGAAGTGGGAAGTAAGGTTTTAAAAAGGTGAATACAGAAGTTGTGAGCTCTCACATACCGTAGTTTATCTGTAGAGAAAAACCACTCCTCCTGCCTCTCTAGTCGACACTAATGAAAGACACAATCGCTGTAATCAGACAAATGGAGCCCCTGCACATGAGGAGAGAAATGGACCATCATCTGGAAAGATGAGTAATTTTATCTGCAAATAGTTAATAAACCTAGCATAGCTATTTGTTAAAGGATTTTGTTTTTTAATATAGTTTTGGTCAGAGCTGACCTCAGACCTTAATCAACCCCTTTTAAATACATTTATGAAATAAAACAAAAGTCTTTCACAGTTCTTCAGAACTTGACACAGTTCATAATTCCAACAAGTATGCTTTGCTCCTTTGGCAAATTTTGCTTCATATCCTCAGTTCTTCCATTTCACTTTAGAGGTGTATCTCCCTTAATACCAAAAAATAAATAAATGAATGAATAAATAGATAAATAAATAAATAAAATACAATGAAAGCAGGCAGCAGTGGTTTGGGGAGATGTGGTAACATGGACCTAACCAGAAACTATATCCACTGAATACATTAGTTCATCCTTGTATATTCACTCTCGTACACAAAAGTCTACATCAATGAGAAACCTAAACTTTGAACATAACTTGGGGACACATTTTCTCTACAAAATGAAAATCATATGCATTCTGCACAAGGTGGTAAAAGTCACCAATTGATTTCTGCCTGTTCTTTATCTTGGTCACCATTTAAAACCTAATAGTATCACCTGTTTTGTTTTTTTTTTTATTCACATTTTTTTAAATTAAATCATAGCTGTGTATATTGATGCAGTCGTGGGGTACAATGTGCTGGTTTTATATACAATTTGAAATATTTTCATCAAACTAGTTAACATAGCCTTCATGGCATTTTCTTAGTTATTGTGTTAAGACATTTATATTCTACATTTAGTAGTTTCACATGTACCCCTGTAAGATGCACTGTAGGTGTGATCCCACCAATCACCCTCCCTCTGCCCATCCTCCCCCCTCACTCCCCTCCCTCTCCCCTTTCCCCATATTCTTGGGCTATAATTGGGTTATAGCCTTCATATGAAAGCTATAAATTGGTTTCATAGTAGGGGTGAGTACATTGGATGCTTTTTCTTCCATTCTTGAGATACTCTGCTAAGAAGAATATGTTCCAGCTCCATCCATGTAAACATGAAAGAGGTAAAGTCTGCATCTTTTTTAAGGCTGCATAATATTCCATGGTATACATATACCAATATTTATTAATCCATTCATGGGTTGATGAGCACTTGGGCTTCTTCCATGACTTAGCAATAAACATTCTGGTACAAATATCTTTGTTATAATGTGATTTTTGGTCTTTTGGAGATACAACTAGTAGAGGAATTGTAGGTTTGAATGGTAGGTCTATTTTTAGATCCCTAAGTGTTCTCCAAACATCTTTCCAAAAGGAACGTATACAATTTTAATGCAATACCTATTAAAACTCCACTATCATACTTTAAAGATCTTGAAAAAATAATACTTTGTTTTATATGGAATCAGAGATAACCTCAAATAGCCAAGACATTACTCAGAAATAAAAACAAAGCAGGAGGAATACGCTACCAGACCTCAGACTATGCTATAAATCAACAGTGATCAAAACAGCATGGTACTGGCACAAAAACAGAGAGGTAGATGTCTGGAACAGAATAGAGAACCAAGAGATGAACCCAGCTACTTACCGTTATTTGATCTTTGACAAGCCAATTAAAAACATTCAGTGGGGAAAAGATTCCCTATTTAACAAATGGTGCTGGGTGAACTGGCTGGCAACCTGTAGAAGACTGAAACTGGACCCACACCTTACACCATTAACTAAGATAGACTCTCACTGGATTAAAGATTTAAACTTAAGACATGAAACCATAATAACACTAGAAGAAAGTGCAGGAAAACTCTTGAAGAAATCAGCCTGGGTGATTATTTTATGAGGAGGACCCCCTGGGCAATTGAAGCAGTATCACCTGGTTTTGTGTCTCTTTTTCTCTCACCAACATCCTGCCCACATCTGTAACTGATTTAGGATTTGGGAGTACAGAAGGGTCCAGTAAAGGATGCCAGCATACAACTAGAAAAGAGGTTTCTTCAATTAAAGGGCAGGGTGTGAGACTAGCCCAAAGGGACCACACCCCCAGCTGCTCCTTTACCACCATAATCCTGCTATGTGCAGATGAGGCATCATCAAGTCTCTTCCATGGTGAGCACTTTGGGGAAAGTACTCAGCCAACCTCCACATCACTAACTGTAAAATGACTGTAATGAAACACCAAGTACAAAATTTATGTGCCAGTCGAATTCTAAAAGCATATGTCACTTTTTTTTCTTTTTTTGCTTTCATGGAGAAAACCATAAAGCACTTAACAGTATAAAAACTCATAGTACACTACAATAAACCCTAGCAAAATTCAATCCTTGCTAACAAGCTGGCCCACCATATTATGTAAAGCCAACTCAATAATGGAAGTAAACCAGTGGATTCAATATGAAATAGCAAACAATCAAAATAATCTCTTTTGACCTTGCAAATTATTACTGAATATTAATAAAACATGAAATGTGTATATATTCTAGCCAGGGGTCCTCAAACTTTTTAAACAGGGGGCCAGTTCACCGTCCCTCAGACCATTGGAGGGCCGGACTATAGTTTTTTTAAAAAAAACTATGAACAAATTCCCATGCACACTGCACATATCTTATTTTGAAGTAAACAAAATGGGAACAAATACAATCACACCGCCTCATGCGGCCCACAGGCTGTAGTTTGAGGAACCTCTGTTTAGACCAATATTTTTCTTTTTTTTTTTTTTTTTTGTAGAGACCGAGTCTCACTGTACCGCCCTCAGGTTCACATGGCTCACAGCAACCTCTAACTCCTGGGCTTACGCGATTCTCTTGCCTCAGCCTCCCGAGCAGCTGGGACTACAGGTGCCCGCCACAACGCCCGGCTATTTTTCTGTTGCAGTTTGGCCGGGGCTGGGTTTGAACCCGCCACCCTCGGCATATGGGGCCGGCGCCCTACTCACTGAGCCACAGGCGCCGCCCTAGACCAATATTTTTCAAAAGACCACCTGCATCAGATTCAAATGATACAAATTTAGATTCCTGGGATCCAGACTGGACTCACTAAATCAGACTCTCTAGATGCAGAAGCTCAGGAAATGTACTTTCTGTTTTGTCTTCCTTCCTTCCTTCCTTCCTTCCTTCCTTCCTTCCTTCCTTCCTTCCTTCCTTCCTTCCTTCCTTCCTTCCTCCCTCCCTCCCTCCTTCCTTCTGTCCTTCCCTCCCTCCCTCCCTTTCATTCTTTCTTTTTTTTTTGCAGTGTTTGGCTGGGGCAGCGTTTGAACCCATCACCTCCGGTATATGGGGCTGGCACCCTACCCCTTTGAGCCACAGCTAGTGCCCAGGAAATGCATTTTCTTTTTCTTTTTTTTCTTTTTTGCAGTTTTTGGCTGGGGCCCGGTTTGAATCCACCACTCAGGTATATGGGGCTGGCACCCTACCCCTTTGAGCCACAGGCACCACCCAGGAAATGCATTTTCAAAGCCCTCCCTAGATGCTTCATAAGCATATACTATTGACTTAGGCACTGACAGAATGTTTGATCACAAAGAGATGAAGTAACACTGTGAGATGGAAGCTCCCAAGCAAAGCAGAAGGAGGCACTAGCCATAGAATAAAAGGAAAGAAGGAGGCTGATCACAGTGACTCACACTGTAATCCTAGCATTTTGGGAGGCCAAGGCAGGAGGATTGCTTAAAGCCAGTGGTTCAAGACCAGCCTAGCAAGAGCAAGAGCAACAGCAAAACCTTGTCTATCCAAAAAATAGAAAAATTAGCCAGGCATGATGGCAGGCGCCTGAGCCAGGAGGATCCCTTGAATCCCAAGAGTTTGAGGGTACAGTAAACTGTGATGAGGTCACTCCACTCTAGATGCAAAGCAAGACTCTGTCTCTAGGGAAAAAAAGGAAAAGAAGAGAGAAAAGAAAAAAAGAAAGGAAGGAAAGTCAGAGGCCACAGTCCAGTGAGACTAAAGAAGAGCTAACTCGTATGCCCAAGGTTACCAAACTGATTGTGACATGGTTTGGACCTGACCCAGATCTCCTGACTCTGGAGGCACTCATTCAAGCACCTTATAGTCCACTTACGTGTATAAAACAAAGGTTGAAAATACTAGCTGTTTGTTCAAACTTTACACTTTAACTTCATAAAGTATCTGCATATTCAAAAACTAAAACAATAGATATGTTTGTATAGCCCTTTACCAAACGAAAAAAAAAATCCTTCAAAGTTCCTTATTATTCCCTGACACAGCAGTGTAAGGTAGCCAGGGAGGTATTAGCATTTCCATCTTACACAAGTGGAAAAACTGAAGTTTCCAGGCATTTAGAGACTTTCCCAATGTCTTACAGCCCTAACAGCAAAGCCAGCAATCCACTACTGATCATCTTTCTTAAAGTTCAGTCTTCCTTCCACTTACAACTCTGTGAAATTTGTGAAATGTTCAGCTCAACCCCTGGGCTTTTTCCTACTTCTCAGATTTAAAGATTTAGTCCTCAAGGATCTTGTTCTGAATCAGCTGTTACCCTCTGCAAGTAGACTCCGTGAACACACACCTGAAATTCTGGGTGATAACTAGGCATTATCTCAATGGATTTCCATGTGATAGCTGGCAGAAGTTTTACTATGCATACAAATCCAGCACATATAACACTGCTGTCAAGAGCCAGTGTTCATTGTATTATCAGTTACAGCCTGATAATTTGATATGACGGGTGTGAGGCACAAGCTACAAGTCTCTCCTTCTTGAAACAATAATTGTGAGCCTTTATCCCTCACCAGGAATATCAAGGTCATTATGTGGATGAAATCTAAAAGGGAGCTTCCATCAACAGATGTCTTAAGAGATGAGCACCAATTTGACACGCTCTTGCAAAACTATCACCTGCTATCAGAGAAGCTATGACAGCTGTGTAGGAAGACAATGCAGGCCAATTCATCAGTCCTCTGGGCCCCAAGAGCTCCCTTCTTGGATTTGATAAACATATGCCTCACTGCCACACAATGGGTGCTTATTACTGTAGGGTTGTTTGTATAACGATCCAATTAATCAGCATTGATAGTAATGCTTTTTGTAGTTGATAGAAAGTCAGAACTGCATAACTATGTTGAATGACTACATCTTTTGCCATAGTATGAAAGACTTTGAATGGAAAAGGTAGACTGTTGGCAGATAAAAAATCTTGCCAAGATATAAATAATATACCCATCTCTTTGGCTTTGACATAATCTGATTTTTGTCACGTAGGTCCTCCTGCCTCCTGTTTGGCAAAGTCCCCCTTATCTTTGAAAGACTCAACATCATCCTGGATGTCAAGCTCCCCTGTTTCCAGAGCCTAGGCAGGTATTTTAAAGAAAGACTTAGACTGTTTAGGAATCAGGGTATCCTAAAAATCTCACATAACCCCACTTTAAGCACGAGCTGTTCTGCAACGTCAGCTAATGGCTGTCCTAAAGGAATGAGCTCTCAAGGTCTTTGGTGTTTTAAAAGAAGTAGGAGGTCTGAGGTTCTGTTTGCTATTCTTTAATTTTTAAATATTGGCAACTGTTTTAATTTGGTTCCCTTGAAAGTAGAGTTTGAGATAAGGCAGTTTATTTTAGAAGTAATTCTAAGAAGCATGAAAAAGAAAAGTGAGGCAAGGAACGAATTAAAACCAACCACAGAGTGTTGACAAGGTCCTGGAAGCTCCCGGAATTTTCCCCATGGAAGAAGGAAGACAGAGGCATTTGCTCCCCAGCTTCTATATCCTCCTGGTTGAAGGTTGTTCCTAGGGTAGAAATTCCCCTACTCTTCCCAGCCACACCTGCCAAAGTATTGAATGAGCTTCCTCTGTTTGAGAGAAAGCCCTGAACAGGAAGGCTTCAGTTGTGCCCGAAGGAGGACACACCAGCATCCATGGGATCACAGCTGGGACTGAAATCAGAGGTGACCAAGAGAGTGTGAATTAGGGCACAAAATCCAACTACCACATTAGCTAATAAAGCTGTAAACATGGTACTGGCCAAACAATAACAGGACACAGGCCCAACACAGCTCGTGGACTCCATCTGCTTTCCATCTTGAGGAAAACCTTCCCTGACCACCTCCAGGGCCAGTCCCTTACCGTGAAACTCTGCACCCCACCACTGTGATGCTGTATTGATGCCACAAAACCAACTGCACTATCTGTAGGCCCTGTCCATCAACCCCTAGGTGATGAACACCCTGAGGAAATACCCTGCGACCTGTTTGTTATCTCCAGCACCAAAGGAAGGTGTTCAGTAAAAATCTACTGACTGAATTAATTCATGGAAAAGGCCCATCAGTATTTGAGAAACTGAGTAAATTAATATAATACAGTAGAACCTCCATAGTTGCCCCCCTCCCTACATTGACCACCTCCTTAAGTTGCCCTAATCTTCGCAGATGGACATGCACCTCATGTATGTATCATAAGACCTAGTTTCTGATGTTCACCACCTCCATATGTTGACAAGTTTCTTACAGTCCCTTGGGTGGTCAACTTACAGAGGTTCTACTGCATAATTTCTAACAGAACACTCTTAGCTACAAGTGGAATCAAACTCAATCAGGAGCGACAGTCTTAAAGTCACTGAGGGACGGGACAATCATTTCATAATTTCTGCTCGGAAGAGGCATCTCTCTAAAAGACACTAATCACTGACCAAGATGAACTTTGTTTTCTGAATGTTTTCCTCAACTATTAAAATTGTATGTTCTCAATATATATTTTTCATATTAATCAAAAAGTCTAGAAAATTATCTTTGCCTCCTTAAAATCAGAACAGTTATAATTCAATTTCATCATCTACTACTACTGCAACTGAATTTTCCTTACTTATAACCTAAAAATTTACCTTCTTTCCCATGCAAAGTGTCTTGATATTTTTACCTTTCTCTAAGGCTCTCAGAGCATTGCCCATTTGAAACTCATTGGCTCTGGCTGGGAGCTGAGACCTCAGAAGCGTGAGTGAGTATCTGCTCATGGAAGCTTCACAGAGATCAACCCAGGTGGGAAAATTCTGAATTGTAAAACACTCCCATAAAGAATAAGGCTCTCCTTATATCAACTGAGTGGGTACTTCAGCACAAATAGCACAGCAGGCTGCATGTTCCTATCCTACATGAGGTGCAAACAAAGACAAAAAATCCTAAGTTCTCATTAGAGAAAGCCAAATGCAGAATGACAACAGCCTCAACAGACTTCATTCTTTAAAAAAGTAAAGAAAGGTGCTCTGTGATACAAACCTGCTACATTATTTCTGGCAATTTCTGTGTGTGTGTATGTGTATAAATATATTTATAAAAATGTTGCATTGATGCCACCAAACCAACTGCACTTTATATATATCTACACAAACACACACACACATACACATATACATACACACGTACATAAACAGATAACAATTTGTACGTCTACACACATATAAATACTTATATATTTTAACACATAAGAGTTCATATGAGTGGATTCTTACAGAAAATAAAGTCAGTCATTTTTCCATGATAATATTACTTACATAACTAAGAAAAATTGGATAAGATTTCCATGCAACTGGTTTGAAAAATTTTAAGAAGCCCCTATTTTGGTTATATTCATCAATTCCCAGAAATCTATTTTTACTTTTGTAGGAAAAAAATAACTTCCGTTGATGATAAGACTACCTAATATATTCTGAAAGACACCTGTGCAACTAGTGAAGCAAGATCAACCAGAAGTGGCAGAGGATGGAGAAAATTTGGTAAGAACCGAGGAAACTGGCTTCATTCCAATGTTCCCATCTTCAGCCCATCAACTTTTAACCCACTACATTAAAGGGACTAGCCAATGCTGTTACGAGGTGACAAACATCACAAATTCCTGGGAGAACTGAGTGTACAAACATTTTTTTAAAGAATGTAATGACCTTGGAATTGCCTCAGAAACATCACTTTCAAAAAATCTAGTGGCCCACACCTTGAGGAAAACAGAGTCTTGAGTCCTAATGAACATGGCTTGCTGCAGACCCCGTCCTGTCATGTTAATTTAATCTCCTCTGATGGAGTGACTGGACCCCATAGATCAAGGGGCAAGCAGCACAAGACTATTTATATTTGGGTTTTCACAAAGCTTTTGATTCTGTTCCTCATGACATAATCATCAATAAAGTGAGAAAATAGGCTCCACACTGCAGAGCTATGAAATGGCAGGAAGGTCACTCATGGTGAGGAGCCATCGATGGAGAGGGTCAGCCTCAGATGGAGTATAACAAATGGGGCTCCAACGTGGTCAATGCTGGGCGGTGCTCTGGCAGACACTTTTCATTAATGACCTGGACAGTGGAATAATTATCACCATCATTAAGGCTGCATGTGAGACTAGGAGAAAGGGTTGAGGCAAGGGAGGGGAAGAGGCCAGAGGGAGCACTAGCCAATAGGGATATGGTATCAGAATGTAAAATGACCTTGAAAATTTGAAGAAGTTCAAACAGAAAACATTTCAAGGAACAAGTACAATGTATACTCATCCCTCTCCCAAGATTCTCCTCTCTTCTTCCATGCTGGGAGGTCTGCTTCTCTCACAAAGAGAATCTTTGTATCTACTCATTTGGTAAATAGTCAAGAGACGCAGTACTAAGTTACAGAGATACTTTGTTAAGGAGTACAAAAATATTGTCTGGGAAGCTTTCCTTGATCATCCTGGTCCACTTTTACTCCTCTCCCAATCTTAGTGACTTCTTTTAAAAGGTTTCATATTTCTCTTAGCCTTCCTTTGTAACACAACACTGAAGCATAATTAGATTTAATTGTTTCTTCCTTCCAAATTGTTAATCTCTGAAAGGGCCTGGGCCACCAATTCTGCATCTTGGTATCCCCAGAGAACAGCACCTGGTGCGTAATGGACGCTCAGTGTTTATTTAGACCTGAAAACAAATTACACACAGGCAAAGTCGACTGTGGCAAGAATTTTTAAAAAGGGTTGGGGTGCTTTCCTGAAACTCAATAGTCAATGCCCTCAACACAGTCAGAAGGTCAAGGTTAAAAATGTAGAGCAGAGGCATCTTCTGTGTCTGTGACCATTTTACTCCCCTATGCAGGTAAGTGGAGAGGCACTCTACAGAGTGAAGGGGGCAGAGGGCAAGACTAAGCAAGAATGCTTAAGGGAGAACTGCTTCAAGTGGAGGACAGAGGGGATGGTGGGAAGAGAGGAAAGAATCCAGAGGAAATGTTCAGGGACCAAGAAACCAGGGTGGCTGACAACTTGAATATCCTAGGAAGAAGGAGGTCAGCAGTGCCAAAGACAGCAAAGGAATCACGAAAGAAGAAATACCTGGGGAAAAAGGCCTTACAAGACACAAACAAGTGAACACATGCTGGAACTGGGAGTGAAAGCAGAAGACAGCCAAGCAAGGGGAGAGCTGTAACAAGGCCATGGGTTTAACAACACAAAACCAAGTGTGACACAGATGGTACAAGGGTCCAAGTAAGCATAAATAACAGAGATGATGATGAAGGGACATTCTTCACTGGAGGAGTGTTGTACATAGATATACTCAAACATAACATAGGCTGTCAGCCAATAAGAGATACATGAGGTCTATAAAGTAATAAACACTACTCAGAAGAGAAGCTTTTTTTTAAATATTTTTTGAGACAGTCTCACTCAGTCACCCTGGGGTTGAGTGCTATGGTGTCATAGCTTACAGCAAACTCAAACTCTTGGGCTTGAGCAATCTTCTTGCTTCAGCCTCCTGAGTATCTGGGACTACTGGTGCCAGTCACAATGCCCAGTTATTTTTAGAGAAAGGGTCTTGTTCTAGTTCAAACTCCTGAGCTCAGGCAATCCACCCACCTCAGCCTCTCCCAGAGTGCTAGGATCATAGGTGTGAGCCACCATACCTGGCAGAAGCTCTTAGCCTTAGTAAGAGGAGAGGACTTCCATGACTGAACCCAAAGTTCTGTGCACCTATATAGTTTTCTGGGGAAGAATGCTCATTTCAGTAGATGGTAACTTAGAACTAATGAGTAAATTTCATGTGGAACTACCACTTCTTGTTCAATAAATGCTGCCTTCAACAAAGGCCAAATATGTCTCACCAAGAAATGGTTCTAATTTTGGCATTGGGCAAGAATTGTCATATCCCATATTTAAAGGTGACACCACTTTATAGAATTTGGCTTTTCTTTCATTTTTCTCTTTGTTTTTAGTGAGCGTAGAGACCTGAAAGAGACCCAGTGGGAGCACTCACTTGAAAACCACACATCTGATATAATTTGTCTCTCATTCTTCAGATCACACCTCGGCTGTTACTACCATCACAAATTTAATTGGCTTTCTTTAATCACAGAGAATGACACGCTACTGAAACACGTATTTTCCAAGACAATCCACAAAATCTAAAATACACAATAATAAATACTTGAGGTGAGTTAAACTCAAAATGTACTCGATTCTTTTCTAATAGTTTAACTGACAGAGGTATTTCAGATAACTCCAATAAAGGATTGCTTTAGAAATTAAAAATGAGCATCCAGGAGTAGTTATAAAAATGTAAACACTAATATTCACTCATCGAAATAAAACAATAATATACTCATGTCATCTTATCTCTTTGGAAATGTGTTACCAATCACAGGATCAAAAGTTAGAAGTTATGTGTTACAAGATTTAAAATATTCATATCAATACGAGTTGGTTTTCTACTCACCCCCCTGCACACAATTATTCCTAGGCAATTTTTAAGTTGCTGTTATTGGCACTAACAGTGTTGATACAATTCTTTAGTTGAAGGCATTAAGTCTATTTTGGAGTATCTGATTCCAAGGACCTAAACCAAGGGGTGAAAATGAAAAACTACAAACATGTGGCTGATTAGAAAAATAGTTGTAATAGGCCTTACTGCTGTTATTATTGAATGTATAAGTGAAATAACCATTAGCCTGTTTGAACCACTGGAAAATACCCTATAGTGGTACTTGACTGATTCGATGCATTTTTGTACACAATTGCTGTGCTAATGGAGCAGACATTTACCCCACAACAAAGGAAATCTAAATGTGAGCCGTGGGGTGTACAGTAATTCCAGAATACCAAACCACTGCTGAGGATTTTGAATGACGCCCCTGTTGATCTATTTGCTGGTTAAACCCTTTGTCTCCTCAAAACAGCAACATGACGCTCAGGACAAATTATTGATGAATTGCACAATTTCAAACAAAGATGAGTAGGAAATTAAAAATCCATAATAGACATTAGCTTTAGGAAATACACTTAACAGAATACAATTGTTGTTCTGTCCAGATTTCTCTTTGCATATTTCAAGATGTAAAGGTCTGCATGCTAGGCTCCTATCATCTCAGGATACTGAATAAAGAACAGAACTGGTTCAGCTACAGAAAATGAGGTGAGCCAAGCTGTCTTTTGATTGCTGAGGATAATCTATAAACACAAGACACAAAGTTGACCCTGAAAGTGATCTCTTCTCACCTCCTCACAAGGGATGGCGAGCTGGTGATATTGTTATAGGGTACAAAACAGAGTTTAGGAAAGGTTCCTAAAGGAAATCATTCTTCCATTCAACCATGTTGCTATGGTAACCAAACCAATCAAGCTTCTTCACAAAGGTTTTCATGTGAAGTTATGTTAGCAAACTCACATAGAAAATATAACTCAACTAAACACTGTATTTGTTACCCCAGTAGAGACTGGCAAAAGGCACTAATCCTTTTAAAAATTGAAGATGTACTTACTTGTTTTATATCAACATGTTAAATTAGTCAAGTTCAGTCTTGAAGGCTCTTCTTCAGGAGAAGCAGTACACACCCTTTCCAAAATAGAATCCTGTCCCACCTTCTCAGGACCATGAGAGAATTCTTATACCTTGCTGACTCTTTAACATTTCTTTGCAAACCAGCACTATAGATATACTCATATTGTAAGTGTAACTTACATGAAAAGACCCTAGCCTTCACCACCCAGCATTTTTAAGGCAAGCAAAGTAGGTGGGGAAACAATATGCATTCATTTTATTGAAGGGTATTTTCCTTCAGCACAGCATGAGGAAGCAGTAATATCAATTATGGCCTTAAATTTAAAGGCCGGTTCATGTTAGTGACATAATTTCACACTAGGGTAACTCCATTCCTATAAGACATTCCTCATGCTAGTTAAATTCGCCACTTAAAAGCAAAACAAAAACTAGGAGCAGGAGCTTTAATGAACTTTAATAATTCGATATCCAGCTCCACAGCCAATGGTTTTCATGAGAAAATGATACTTCATTGTGTTGAGCAAATCTTTCCTATGCCTATCTTTAATTTTATTTAAGAGTACTAAAGGAAGTTCTATATCCTCTGACCTAAAAGTTCTATATTTTAGACTAATACAAAACATACCCTTTATTAATTGCCTGCAATGATAAAATTCATAAAATATCTAAGAAGCAAACTGGTTATTGGAGTGAAGGGTTCATGTGGCTAGCCTCTGCCCTAACAGCCACCTTAAATTTCAAAGAGGTGCTATCCTTTTCCTGGACTCAGGGGTAGGATTTCAAAATTTATGATAACTTGATTTTGTTCCAAAATACTTGGCAATGGTGACCAGATTGGCCCAAGGTAAGTTAGGACCAAATTAAAATTAGTTGCCCAGAAGTTTTTAAGAGGTATAACATCATTGATACCATTAAATACAAATTTTGATCTAAAGCATTCCCATCTTACTAAAAATATTTTCAGGGCACTTGTGCTTGTGTTAAATCATAACACTGAATTACAATGGAGAAAACCTGAAATACCGTGCAAATTAAAATTATCCACTTTAATTTCTAGGTGTTTGATATCAATAAGCTAAAGGTCGATTTAGAGCTTTGGAAAAATAATAGTTTAATCGACTTTATCTCTAAATGTAAAATTAGCTGGGCCTGGTGGCTCACACCTGTAATCCCAGCACTACAGGAGACTGAGGAAGGAGTAGCAAGGATTGCTTGAGCCCAGGGGTTCGAGGTCACAGTAAGCTATGATTGGTCCCACTGTGCTTCAGCATGGGCAATGGAGTGAGACTCCATAAGTGAATAAGTAAAAATTTTAAAGGAACACATCAAAATTATAGACCTAATCCTAAATAAGGTCTATAAGAATAAGCATTCTACGTTTATGTGGCCACTGACAAATTTACAACATATATTCTCTGACTCGCTTTATTTGATTCTATGATTTCAGTAGACAGGCAGGGAGATAACAAGGGAAGAAAATGAAGCTTAATTCAGTTTAATAACTCATTTAATTACAACACTATGTTTTAGAATAATAATTATCAAATTAATCGTTTAGTAAATACTTTTTATAGGCCAGGCCAAGAATTGTCGTGAGAGCTTTTTTCTTCATTGTTATTATAATTATATATAAATGTCTTCAGTTTTCATAATAAATGAGATGTGGTTATTATTAATGTACAGATTAAAAAACTGAGTCTGAAACAGGTTAAGTAACTGACCAAAAGCCACACAGTCAATAATAAGTTGCCAAAAATCAAAATCAGATCCACTGATTTTGCATAATATTCTTTTGTTCTAAAAATAGATCAAATATGTTTATGTGCTTTTTACAAGATCACTATTTCTTATACATATGATATTAAATTGTTAATATAACATGTATAATATATTTTTTTGTGAGACAGTCTCACTACATTGCCCTTGGTAGGGTGCTGTGGCATCACAGCTCACAGCAACCTCAAACTCTTGGGCTTAAGTGATTCTCTTGCCTCAGTCTCCCAAGTAGCTGGAACTACAGGTGCCTGCACAACACCTGGCTAGTTTTTTGTTGTAGTTGTCATTGTTGTTTTTAGCAGGCCCAGGTTGGGTTTGAACCCGCCAGCCCTGGTGTATGTGACTGGCACCCTAACCACTGAACTATAGGCTCCAAGCCAACATTTATAATATTTATGAAATTTCAGGCAAATAGTTAATTTGGCTTTGGTAATTGTGATTTTGTATTTTAGGTATACATTTGACCATTTTTTAGAGCAATATAAATATAGCCATTCTAAACACATAGCTGTTTGCTCTCACAAGATATAAACAGGTGCTCCTGAATAGTTGCCCTGCTATCATTTGGAAGAATAAAGTATCCTGGAACTAACCAAGTAAAGATACAGCCTACTGCTACTTATAATGTTTGACTAATGCTAAATACGAAATATCACAAAAACACATATCACAACAGAACAAGGTTAGGAAGTGATGGTTTAACACGAGTTGAACTTTCAGAGTAAAAAGACAATAAGACTAATTCTAACCTCATTAGAATTAAAAATCACTAACTTTGATGATGAATAAAACACCAGGCACTTTCTTTCCAAGTCCTGGGCATTCAGTTGCCAAATGGAGATAACTGCATTATCAAACTTTGTCACTCATATCTCTAGTTTAACTAAGTAAATGTAACATATAAATTATGTCAAGTTCTAATACAGCATATTTTATATATTTTATTTTAGACTGATATAATTGATACTAACAAACTAACTTCATTTGTGTCGTATTTGGCTAGCGTAAGAGATCTTTGAGAAACCTGGGGTACGTATTAACCTGCTTTATGGTGTTTTAAGTGGATGCTGCTTGGCAGCCGACCAGATTCCCAGTTAAAGAATCTGGGAGATTCTTAGTTAAAGACAGATTTCTGTGTGACACAGCATTTGAAGCCAATAGCTGAAACTGCCAGAGAATTCTTTCAACTGACATATAATTGGCACAAAGTGAGCGGAAAGGTCACGTGAGGCTCTCCTGGGTTTTATTCTCCTTGTCCACACAATGACGCTCCCTGGAAAGACGCATTATACATAGAGGACTTCACGTGACAACTGAGTTCAGTGCCTTTGCTTCAAGATTTTTTTTTCTTGAGACAAAGTCTTACTTTGTCTCTCTCAGTAGAGTGCTGTGGAGTCATAGCTCACAGCAACCTCAAACTCTTGGGGTCAATGTTCTTGTCTCAGCCTCCTAAGTAGCTGGTACCACAGGGACCCACCACAAGGCCTGGCTAGTTTTTTAGAGCAAGGTCCTGCTCTTGCTTATGCTAGCCTTGAACTTCTGAACTCAGGCAATCCATCCTCCTCGGCCTTCCAGAGTGCTGGGATTACAGACATGAGTCACCCCTCCTGGCCACTTTAAGATGCTTAAAGTGGCCATTTTACAGCAGACAACTTTGTTTTTGAGGTAACAAAACAATGTCATTGTAGATATTCTGAAATTCCATTCTCTCTTTCTCTTTATAAGAACAGAAAATATATACATAAATCAATATATTTTAAAATGATATAGGAAAACATTAATATTTGTTAATTTTCTATATATATTTAAAAAATTGCTTGTTATATTTAAATCAACTACCTATAATGCAGGTACAATTATGATGCCCCACTCCATAGATTTGAAAACTGAGGCACAAATAAAGTCATTTAACCAAAGGTCACTCAGCTAGTAAGTGGCAGAGCACACACTCTATTCTAAGCAATCTAGTTCCATTAAACCATCTTTCAAACCTTGGCATTTAGGGTGAGAGCGACTCTCTGCCCTTATTCTAGCTTTTTATTTGAAGAAAGAAGGGCAAAAGAGAATATATTTGTAACTATAATAGAATATGATCATATTCATTAGCTAATTATAAAATGTCAGAAAACATGTCAAGTTTAAAATAAAGGAATTGATTTCTCAGTAAATGTTTCCTTGAAGTTAAAATACACACACATATGCATTTTTGTTATGTACTTATGTCTCTGGATCCATGCAAAAACTCAAGGATTAGAGTCAAAAGTTACCTCTATATTACTATCCACTGTCCATTTACAATTTACTCAATGGCGAAAGTTCTTTTCTACCTCTACATGAAAACCACAGCAGTCCAATTACTTTACTAAAATATGATGTTCTACAGTCACTTAAAGTGCCCGAACACAGTTGCAATTCAGAAATTAGAGTGCCCAGTTCGACATTCTAGTGTCATCCAGAACTCAAGTTTCAGCTCCTCCCAGCTGAAACCAGGTCGGCTACAAACCAGTGAGAAAGGATATGGCCAGGCCCTTCTCCTTCCTCCTCCTCTGAGCCCTTTATTCCTCCGGATCGCTGTTTTCTGAACCTCCAGGCTGAGGTAGTGACAAAGAGAAAACAGTGGGAATGCAAACATTCTGAGAAGAGGGCAAGTGGAGCTGACCCCAGGCTCTCGGGTCCGCCCCGTGTTCACAGCTAGCACACACTCGGTCTCAGGAGGTTAAGTTCAGGTTTTCTTCAGAGTGCTGAATCCACTGAATTCCTGAACTCTGTCCACTGCTGTCCTGAATGCACACTCATCATCACTTATTCCTTCTGTGACCCCTGGAAACACAGGGTAATGTCTGCTAAGGCTTGTTCCTTTCCTTTGACAGATCTTTGAATAAGGCCCAAGAAGCCCTCATTTTTCTCTCACAGGTGACTGAGATCTTGTCCCCAAGAAACATTTACAAATCCCTTACACCAACAGACTTTGGAGTGGTGGCCAAAGCAGTCACTTTTTTTCCCCTTGACTTTGTAATAAACAACTAACTGGCCTGGCTCTTGACCCTTTCAGACTTTCTAAGCAAGATTAGGAGACGTCAAGGCCAGGTGCAGTGGCTCACACCTGTAATCCTATCACTCTGGGAGGCCAAGGCTGATGAATTGCTTGAACTCACAAGTTTGAGACCAGGCTGAGCGAGAGCAAGATCCCGTCTCTAAAAATAACTGGGTGTTGTGGTGGATGCCTGTAGTCCCCGCTACTTGGGAGGCTGAGGCAAGAGGATCACTTGAGCCCCAGAGTTTGAGGTTACTATGAGCTGTGATACCACCACAATACTCTACCAGGGGCAAGAAAGTAAGACTTTGTCTCAAAACAAAACGAAACAAAAAGAATAGGGGACCCCAAATCAGCAAGTCCCTTAAATTTCAGGAAACATGTGACGCTCTGCAGATGCTCCCTTAAAAGTTTCTTTCCCAATTCGCTTGGTCGGGGTGGTGACAAAGATATTCATGGGATAGCTCTTGCCAAAAAATGCGTCTTCATGAATCTTCCTCATTCCCAGACCCTAAAATAATTTTCCAGTATTTTCTTTGACAATTTATCCCTTGGTTTGGAATCTGAATCTTATATCTATCATCTTTGGGTCACAGCCAAAGCTTTTATTTTAATATCTTTATCTGTATACTGAAAATTGGTTTTATGAGCAATTGAAATGTTATCTAAGTTTGAAATCAATTTCAAATGAATAAGATTTTTTTTTTTTTTTTACATTCTGGCATTATTTTAAGATGTGGCTCAGGGAGTAGGGCGCCGGCCCCATATGCTGAGGGTGGCGGGTTCAAACCCAGCCCCGGCCAAACTGCAACAGAAAAATAGCCGGGCGTTGTGGCGGGCGCCTGTGGTCCCAGCTGCTTGAGGCAGGAGAATCGCGTAAGCCCAAGAGTTAGAGGTTGCTGTGAGCTGTGTGATGCCACAGCACTCTACCCGAGGGCAGTACCGTGAGACTCTGTCTCTACAAAAAAAGAACTTAAATAGCAATTATGAAAATATCTTCCATATGGATAGCTTATTATTATTTGTCCATTAATAAAGCTGTGCTTAAATGCAAATCAAAACTACTTTGAGATATCATCTAACTCCAATGAGACTAGCCTATATCACAAAATCTCAAGACCAGAGATGTTGGCGTGGATGCGGAGAAAAGGGAACACTTCTGCACTGCTGGTGGGAATGCAAATTAATACATTCCTTTTGGAGGGATATATGGAGAACACTCAGAGATCTAAAAATAGATCTGCCATTCAATCCTGTAATTCCTCTGCTGGGCATATACCCAGAAGACCAAAAATCACAACATAACAAAGATATTTGTACCAGAATGTTTATTGCAGCCCAATTCATAATTGCTAAGTCATGGAAAAAGCCCAAGTGCCCATCGATCCACGAATGGATTAATAAATTGTGGTATATGTATACCATGGAATACTATGCAGCCTTAAAGAAAGATGGAGACTTTACCTCTTTCATGTTTACATGGATGGAGCTGGAACATATTCTTCTTAGTAAAGTATCCCAAGAATGGAAGAAAAAATATCCAATGTACACAGCCCTACTATGAAACTAATTTGGGACTCTCACATGAAAGCTATAACCCAACTACAACTTAACAATAGGGGGAAGTGGGAAAGGGGGGGGTGGGTAGAGGGAGGGGAATCGGTGGGATCACACCTGTGGTGCATATTACAGGGGTATTTGCGAAACTTGGTAAATGTAGAATATAAATGTTTTGGCACAGTAACTGAGATAACGCCGGAAAGGCTATGTTAACCACTGGGATAAAAATGTGTCAAATGGTTTATGAAGTGAGTGTATGATGCCCCATAATCATATCATTGTATACACTTATGATTTAATAAAAAAATTAAAAAAAAAAAATAAAGCTGTGCTTTTTTTAACAGAAGTGCCAGATATTCAATAAGCAGTATTTTGGGATATTTTTAATGTTATTGGAGTATAAATGTTCTCATCATTAGGCTGAGGATGAAATACATTTGTTTTGCAAAATAATGACTCATGATTATTGACAAATTCATTAACAAATGATCACTATGTGAATATACATTATCCTCAAACATGTGTTATATTTCCCGTAATATCCTAAGAAAGCTAAGGCAAAAGTCTTTAAATATTCTATGATCTTAGGCAGTTTTATTGCCACCATCTAAGCAAACGTGAAAGTAGAAAACAGACTTTTAGTTGTTTGTTTTCCTTAGTAAGCATTTTCCAGCTTCCATTATTTTGTAAACCCACAAGGATCTATGCCCTCCCACGTTTCTCACTCTGAACCAAGTCACTGAATTCCCCTAATGATGTAGGACATCTGTTCTCTTTGACTTTTGCCCCTGAAAGCTTTATTCATTTAAGGTAATGTGTGCCTTATCAAGGGCTCCAGAACCCTAACTGCTATGGGAGCAAAACAGAAAAATAAAGGGCTGTAAGAACTGGAAATGAAATGTTTAAGTGCAAACTGCTACAAACATATATTCTAACAGAGAAAGTGTATTTTAAACTGTGCACAGCTAGGCACTTACTACAATTTGGAAATTCTCCCAGAGAGAGTAGAACTGTTACATTTCTACCTTGGTTGGAAGGTGGGGCACATGGTGTTGAAGGCTTGTGTTACTGCCACACGGGAAGGAGAAATCACAATGATTTACTGAGATAAAATCATTTTGAACTGCATGCACCTGCTTACAAATACACTCTCAATAAGAAGTAATATTACCCAGGACTTTTTTGTATTGTCACTCACAACCCTCTGTGGAGGCTGTTATTTTTATCCCCAATGTACACATAAGGAAACACAGAGGTTAAAGCAACTTGCTCAAGGTCCCACAGGTGACAGAAGAAAAGAACAGGAATACCGTCTGGTTAATCTTCAACCCCTTCTGTCCCCTGAAACAACTAAGGCAATTTAACAGACTAGAAAGCAGAAAGGATTAACAGATATCCATTCCCCCAAACTAAACCCAGTGCTCACCCCGCCCACACTGGGACCTTGCTAAAGCTAACACTCAGGTCGGTCCCTGCATGAAATCCTTCAGTGCTTTTCCATCTGCAGCTGAAGAAAGTCCAGAGGCCCCAGGAAGACTTTCAATACTTAGGGCTCTGCTTCCAACTTACTCAATTTAACACCCCCAACTCCCCTGCATGCTGCCAGCCTCCTCCTGGAGCCCTCTTCTCTCCTGGTGTTCTCATCTACCATGTTTTCCTAGTTTTCATTTCACCACTTAAGCTGCTCTTTCTCAGGCTCCTTACAAGTCTCACCCCTTTGGCTGCCCTCTAAATATTCAGTGATATCCCCAGAGGATTTCATCCCTTGCCACATAGCTTTAATTACTATCTATGTTTCAAGTATTCTCAAACTTTTATCTCAACTGCAACTGTGAATTTGAGCTGCAGAATGGTATAATATTATTCTCCCACCTTGGATGTTTCATGCACCCCTTAAACCTACAGTTTCCAAATGAATTCCCCTTGCCCCAGCAAGGTCATCTGCCAGCGTTCTTCATCTCAGGAAATGACACCATTTCAAGACAAAAGCCTACATCTAGCCTCAATTTCTTCCTGATCCTCTCCTTCCCCTCCCCTTTCCAATTCATCAGAAATCCTGTTTCTACCACCGTATCTCATCCATACTACCTACAATAGCTTCCTAAATGGTCCTCCTATTTCTACTCTCATTACCTCCCAATCTATTCTTCACACAGCAGCCAGAGTAATGCTTTTAAAACAAAATCCAATGTGTCATTCCTCAGCCTACAACCCTTCCCATGGTCTCCCATTGTGCCTTAAATGAAATCCAATCTCATTATCAAAACCCAGGAGGCCCTCAGCCATCAGAACTCCAGACCAGCTCTCTCTGATCTTAATCACTTACACTTTCCCAGTCTGCCATCCTTCAGTTCTGCAGGGCTCCTTTGAGTTCATCAAACAGGTATTTCCTCCCTCTTGTCCTTCATTTATGCAGATACTACACCTATATCCAGATAATCACATCTCATCCATCAAAATAGCTACTGAAATAGATAGAGATTTGCAAGGCCAGGATTCTAAGAGGGCAGACACCACCTTGTATTCCCATCATAGCTCTCGATCAATTTTTAATTGCATTTTCATCTACTATTTGACTCTCCCACTATATGCCAAGCTCCCCAATAACAAGGCTAATATCTCTTTTGATCACCAGTAAATGCCCAGTGCATGGTGTCTAGCATATAGAGGACATTCTGCAAATAACAGAATTTAGCGTTATGCATGACCTGGATCCTGACTACAGGATCCACAGTCTAGTTCTCAGCATACCTTTAAAAAGTTTAAAGGACAGCCAAGAGATGTGTTCTTGGCATGTGTTATTCCTTCCACCTGGAATATTCTTTCTCCCCTTGCTTAAACTGTTAGATCACTGCTCGGCTGAAAACCCTAATACCTACTATCTGTTCCTACACACACACACACACACATATCTGAAACCCTAATACCTACTATCTGTCCCTACACACACACACACACACACACACACACACACACACACACACACACACACACATATCTGTCTTTCAGGGTAGAGTTGATTATTTCCCCTTCTATAAGTTCATTGTACTTCTGTTAAAATATTATCATCCTAAATTAGTATAAAAATCTGTTCTATCTCATTTAACAGACTAAGCTCATTGAGGGTAAAGACAATTTCCAATTCATATTTCAATCCTTAAAGCCTAGCAAATCTGTGATAAAAGAATAAATGTCTCAACCCATCAATCTATTTGGTATTCAAAGAATTTAATTTTCTGCTACAAAAAGTAACCAAATTCCTATTTTTTCCCCCAGACCCTATGAGGTAAATCATCTCATCATTTACAGTTCAAAGCAGAGCATGCCTTTAACCTATAGGATATTTATCAGGTCCTATCACTCAAATATTTTGTTCTTATTCACTAGAGATTATTCACATTTGTAAATTGAGCTAAATATGGATCTAATCCAATTAAGCCATAGCTAAATGAACTTGAATAGGATCTTTCTAAAATAATGGGCCTGAAATTATGTGAAAGCATACCTACATTTTTTATAATTACTAGTACAATATTTCAAAACACATTTTATTAGCATTTATCACTGTCTTCAAAATAATAAGATAGTAATACATTCAACAATGTGTTGGGCACTACTGAATCTATTTTGCCAGTATGTCTTTTTTTTAAAAAGGGAAGGAAATCCCAGGAAGATCTAATGGTTACACAATCCACAGATGAAGAGCTTGATGCAATGATCACAAATCTTTCACAGAGTCTGATGAAAAAAGAATCCTGTCTTCAAAGGGCTGATTGCTCTGAACCTGGTGATATTCAAAGACTTGTATTAAAATATGAGCAGTTGCTATGGAGTACATGTTTGTGTCCCCTTAAGTTCTATGTTGAAACTGTAATCCTCAGTGTGATGCATCTGGAGGTGGGGCACTGGGAGGTAATTAGGTCATGAGGGTGGAGCCCTCATGAATGAGATTAGTGCCTTTATAAGGAGACATGTGAAAGAGATTCTCTCTCTCTGCCATGTGATGACATAGCAAAAAGGCATCTGAAAACCAGGAAAAAATCCTTACCAGAGACTGAATTGACTGGTACCCTGATCTTGGATTTCCAGCCACAAGAACTGTGAGAAATGTTTCTTATTTAAGCTGTCCAGACTATGATACTTTGTTACAGCAGCCCAAATAGACTAAGACCATATATTTGTAGGTAGTTCGCAAACTACCATGGAGTATAGAGTTGCTGCAGAATTGATTCCAGGTTCTGTGGGGGTTACAGCACTAGTTATCAAGTGATGGTAACTGAGATTATTATTGTCTACACATCTCTAAAAAACATACAACATAAAATGGCAAGGCCATATTTCATCTCAATTAATTGAAAAGCTTCAACCTTAGCCACAGAAATGAAATATGCCACATAAAATTTGTGAAATTCTACTCTCCAAGTAAAATCAGACAAGTTAAGCCATGGTCAGGATTGTTATTATCTTAAAATAACTCAGGGTGCTATCATCTTCATAGCATGAGCGGACAGGTGCGTTCCATAAAATGCAGTGCTTAGAAACAAATATTCTTGGAATTACTCTCCCATACTCTGCCACCCATGCTGCACACCCTGTACTCTGAGAGTTACCACGCTGAACTGCACCCTGGGAGCTCCAGTACCTCAAAGAGAATGAGCGCTGCTCAACACACCTCCCTTCAGAGTATGTTTGCTTATAACAGATCTGGACAACATAGAATAATGAAATAACCATAGAGTCAGCTGATTAGGGACAACAAAGGGTCAGTCTACCGCCAATTAACCACACAGCCTTCAGCAGATGATTCACTTTCGCTTTTATCATCTGTAAAATGGGAATAACATTAATACTCCAGAAAATTACTAGGGAGATTAAATAATATTACCTGCATGAAATCTCTTCAAACTATATAATTCTGTTAAAAATGGTTATAATGTAGCTGAGACAAATGACTTTTCAGAAAATACTTACTGGGGAATACTAGTAAACACAATGTAAAAATAAACAAGAGGGTTTGACTTTGAGTGCTTACGATGCTTGAATCAGGCACTATGCAAGTCACGTTACAGATACTGACTCTTAATTTTTTAAACATCCCTATAGAGTAGATTCTGTTACTGTCTTCATTTTACAAATGAGAAAATGAAGGAAGACAGATTAATTGTCCTGCCTAAGGCCTCACAGTTTACAAGGAAGACCTGAGGTGTAGACTGCAGTACTTTTGTTCCTATAGCCCTAACTCTTAGCAGATTTGTTTTACTCCCTTCCAGTAAGTTTGTTTTGTAAAAATAATCTTTGTATGAAGATTATTTTGAACTGTAGTACGTGAGGGGAAATAAGCAAAGGATGAAAAGACATAGATGAATTTTATGAAGATTCTGAAAAACGTCTACTTTCAAGAGAATCGATAAGAAAAAAATGTTGTTTTAAAGAAACAAGGGGGTAAACAAGAAAGAAAAATAAAAAATGGGCTAAAGTCATTGAATAATGGACACGTGGTGGGGGAGGCGGTCTCAAGTGCAATCAAGAGCTCTGTGAACAAACAGAATCTGAAGACCATGACCTGCTCAAACACTTTTTCAACTACCCCCAGCAAGGGGTGGCAGAGGAGGTCACGGTGCAGCCATAGTGTCCACCCTGACCAGTCAGTGGCTACTAGAGTACAAAAAGGGGAGTACAGTACAAATGGCCATTCATGTCCAAGAACATTCACAATTCTATTCACAATTTGGGGAAAGTGCATCCAGGGTGGTGAAATCATTGCTCAAGAAATTCCAAACCTCACCAGAGTATAAACTGTTGTTTCCTTTTTCCAAGAATTCTCTTTGATTATTAGTGATGCCATAATAAGGATGAATCAACAGTGATATATGAGCATTTACTGTAAAGTTAATTTTTTTTTAATAATGAACATGCTTCAGGGCGGCACCTGTGGCTCAGTGAGTAGGGCACCGGCCCCATATACCAAAGGTGGTGGGGTTCAAAGTTGGCCCCGGCCAAACTGCAACAAAAAAAAATAGCCAGGCGTTGTGGCGGGCACCTGTAGTCCCAGCTATTTGGGAGGCTGAGGCAAGAGAATCACCTAAGCCCAAGAGCTGGAGGTTGCTGTAAGCTGTGATACCACAGCACTCTACCGAGGGTGATAAAGAATTTTCTTTTTCTAAAAAAAAGAAAATAATAATAATAATGCACATGCTTGAAAATACTCAAGAACTAGTTTTTCTGAAGAATCTAGAAGATCCAGCTCCACAGTAAGATATGTACCCAGAAAACATGGGGACTTAGAAAGGACATTTGCCATCATTGAACCCAACTTCTACACTTCACAGATAAGAAAATTGAAACTCGGAGGAACGGTTCTGTTTTTGTTTTCCTAATACTTGAGAATGAGAAGCAAAGGTGGGGAATGGATTCTGCGTGGAGACCACCTCCAGGCCCGTCAGGAGCTGGCCGCTGCACTTGTTCAGATTCTATCCCTTCTGATGATTATCTTTGTTAGGTCTATCTATTGAATCCTAGGAGAATGTCAGGAAATGTTTAATGTTGAGTTGGTTAAAAAATTAAAACAATCTGGCTTACTCTGTATCTAAGTACACTTGGCTCGTTTCCATTACATCATTATAAAACTGCTTAGAAGTCGTTGTGTAAACACACCCAGGGACTGGACTAGATGTTACAGAGTCCAAATAGAATCTTTAAAAAACCAGTGATAGCAGCTAAAAAGAGAAACAACAAGGTGAGCATTATTAAAGCCTGCTAAACTTTCTGACAAATGCACACTAAATCCTTTAAATTTAAAATACAAAGTCCTTCTGAACAAGACACATCATCTCCAAATATTAAAAAAGTGCTAATAGAGCTAATATATGTCTCTTTCATACATAGAAAGAATTTGATCATTCTGAAAATTCTTTGCTATATCATTTCAACAACCTGCTGCTTTTATGACTCAACTGTATGGTCAATACTGCAAAACCTCAGAGAAAGTTTCACACAGCAAAGACCATTTACATATACTAATCTGGCAAGACTGATCTCCAAATCACAATGTTTTATAAAGGCCATATTCTGATTTTTTCCTTTGGTGCCTTTTTGACAGTTGGAAATGGGTACAAATTGTAATTTCCTAACATCTATTTCCTACTTCAGCAATGTCCAGTTAAAGTCATTCAAACAGCATGACAGATAAAAGGCAACAATGGAAAGTGTTTGCAGTCTTCTGAAAGCTACAACGCGTACTGAATACAAACAGTAGCTGAGGACATATGTGTATGTGTGCATGTATATCAGTACGGTCTATACATAGGTCTGATGACTTCTGAGACGGTATTCAAATAAATTTATGGATTCTGCAATAGAAATGCTACATAAAATGAATATTAATCCAGTGATTTTCAAGCCTCCTAGTCCACCTTTAATTTACCTTAATAGAGAATTAACTTGCAAAAAATAATGTAAGACAGTGAAATATGACAGCAGGTAACAGTTGTATTCTTGTATTTGTGAAAGCAGAACAAGAAAAAGATGCCATAGGTAAAGCCAGTGGCAGCTAAGACCGTGAAGGTTTTCGTCAAATAACACTCCACAATGTGAAAATTATGGGGAAAATAAGCAACGAATTACAAGGAAGAGAAAAAGTCAATTATGGCAATTATGAAAACAGCCACACAACGCTTCAGAAATGCCCGAGTGAACAAGGCCACAATATACTTGGGGAGATGAGAAAGAGGAAATTAGCCAGTGTTTGCACCCACTATATGTGTTTTGTTAACAAAGTGATTTTGATTAAGTTTATGGTCACACTGCAGGATCACAAGACTTCACAAAGAGGATTACTTTAAATATGAAATCTTTCAACTGTAAAACTAATCATTTCTGAAGGAGGCTGGATATTCAATATTTCTCTAAACTGGAGCTCATTCTCGTGCGAGTTCTCGCTCTCCTGCTCTCTCTCTTTTTTCTCCAGATTGCATGAAGCTTCGTTTTTCCATAAATGGGGAACTACGCATACCCCCAAAGAACAAAAAATAATATCTTAAATGAAAATAAATGCTACTTTTCACTTCATGTTAGTACTCTCATAAATTGAATATCCACTCTTCATTATCCAGAGAGCTACATAATATAAAAGACATTTTCTTTCCTATTCTTATTTTACAGATGAAAAAAAAATCGGTAATATAACTGATATATATATAATATATAATATAATATACTTAATATCTTCTTTTTGGAACCCAGAAATCATTTATTTTATTTTATTGTTTGGGATTCACTGAAGGTACAAAGAATTAGGTTAAACTGATTGCCCTGGTTAGATTAAGTACCTCTTATAATTGTGCCCTGCTCACAAGAGGTGTGCCATACCCCGGGACCCCCCATCGCCTTCCTTCCTCCCTCTCCCCGCTCCCCAATTTCCCTCCCCTCCCCTCACATTCGCTCATCTACCGCTTTCATATTAGAATTGAGTACATTGGATTCTTGCTTCTCCATTCTTGTGATGCTTTACTAAGAAGAATGTTGGAACCCAGAAATCTTAACAACACCAGCAGCACATCCAGTTCATTTAGATGCCACTGTACCAGGACTCTCAGTTGGAAAGAAAAACATGGAGTTCAGAGGTTGAGCTAGAAGTTCACGGCTTCTCTGACCTACTGTATAGGCACACCTTGCTAAAGAAAGGAAACTATTCCACAACCTCTTAGTTCCCAATTAACATTGATTTGGGAACACATGACCTTTGAAACTCCTTGAGAATGTTTGAGCATAGCTACTTTTGATAAGCCCTATATCTAAAAAGTGACTGGGCAGAAAGACAGAAAGAACTGAGTTCAGAAAGTGGCGATATGTATTACAAGTGGTAACATTAACTATTTCCATTTATTCATCACTTTAGTAGATGCTACATAAAAATCCTCATCCTCTAGACGTCATAACAAATATTCAGGATGTAACATAATTTCCATGTTTCATATTGAGAAAAATGAAGCACTACTCAATGGAAAATGGCATCTTAATTATAGCCACCATCCACAATATCATAAAGATGAATGGAAATTATATCAACACAAATACACACACATAGATACAGTTTATGCTTTAACAAGTATGTTAAAATCCAAGCTTTGAAAAACAACTCTACGTCAGGACTGCTTGCTTCCACCTCCCTTTAAAGAAAAATATTTAAAAAATTAAACAATTTATGAAATTATTAAAAACTAAAGTCAATTTAAGGTTTTACCTTTAAAAAAACTCACCTAACAGGCATTTTGTGGAAACCTAAATTTTTATAATTTCTCACATAATTACACAAACTATTCAGAAGCATAAAAACATCTGGTCTTTTTTGCTCTCATTTGCAAAATGAATTCTAGTAGAAATATAATGAATCTTTTTTCCTTGACATTCACCTACTCTTATTTATTTACATTAATAACTTCATTACAGTGGAATTATTCACAAAAGTTGAATTTTCAGCAAATAGTTCTAGGAGAAAAGCATGCCTATATGTGTTTTCCAAAAAATTAAAAGTTACAATAAACAAGGAAACTCTTAGGTAGATATATTTTTAGATAGATTTTTAAAACCTAGATACTAGAAACTAATTATATTAAAATTATACATATCATAGAAAATATGAAAATTTAGTGATTCACATGATGGAGTTGTTTTATTTTTCAGGACTTTTCGCTCTGTTTTGTTTTGTTTGAGATAAAGTCTCCACCATGCTGGTGTGCAGTGCCACAGTACTAGTTTACTATAATCACTGTAACCTAGGTTCACACAATTTTCCTACCTCAGCCTCCCTAGTAGCTGGCACTGCTAGCTGGGATTGCAGGCATGCACCACTTCATCTCACTAACATTTTTTTTTTTTTTCCTCACTATTGTTCAAGCTGGTCTTAAACTCCTGGTCTCAAGAAATCCTCCCAAAATGCCTTGGCCTCCCAAAATGCTAGGATTATAGGCATGAGCCACCATGCCCTGTAGGTAGGGTGTATTTGTTATAGAAAAAAAATGTAAACTATTTAGAAATTATTCAAAATATTTGTCGAATATCTGACCCTCTTTTATAATTTGCCTATTTTTATTTACTTAAGAAATCATGTTACTAATAAATATTCTGTTCATATATTTCATTTCTAAAACTTTTATATAAGAGGGAAAAACTACTTCAAAGATAGTAACATCAATACTAATACAAATTTGCTTTATTGAGTATACCACGTGTCTGGTACACTACTCTTTAAATGCATTACCCCATCTAATGTTTATAGCCATAGGAAAAGGTAAGTAGGTGCTCCTATTATTCCTTTCTTTTTTTTAGACATTGTCTCACTCTGTCACTCTTGGTAGGGTACCCTGGCATCAGACTAGCTCACAGCAAACTCAAATTCTTGGGCTCAAGTGATCCTCTTGCCTCAGCCTCCCGAGTAGCTTCGACTACATGTACCAGCCACAACACCTGGCTATTTTTCAGAGACAGGGTCTCACTCTGGCTCCAGCTGGTCTTGAACTCCTCCACGTGTCTTGGGCTCCCAGAGTGCTAGAATTGCAGGCCCTATTGTTCCTATTTTAGAGATAAAGAAGCTAAAGATCATAGAGATTTTACACAGCAGGAATTTAAACGCTGGTCTATCCAGAGACAAAGGCAGTGGGCTAGAATATGTAAAGACCACCCCCACTGAGTTCTCCTTCTGTGGCTTTAGGCAAGACACAGAAACTTTCTCTTTGGAGTATTTTTCCTATGTAAAATTAGAGCAGAAAAGAAAGGGGATATAAAAGAGCTCTATGCAGGCAGCTCAGTGAGTAACTCTTGAATTTTTTCGGGCTAGTTAAAGCAAATAACAACTCATACCATTGTTGGGGCTTTTGCCCAAGGAGGTCAGCATAAACACAGTAACAAATGAAGGTATGGCAAGGGTATTTGCACCCGCTAGGTCATCCAAGGACCCCCAGTTAAGGTCCATAATCAGGAGAGACAGTGATCTAGGCATATATTCAAAGTGGGCTACAAAGCGCCAGAATCAGAGTCAGCAAAGTACAACCAGGGCACCGGGCAGGTAGAGGAACACTAGGACCCTGTTCCTTAAGTCTGGTTAGACATCGCCCGGGCTTCTGGGCACCAGCTGTAGCCAAGAGGGAAGTAGAGATTATAGATAGATTGGGCTTTGCATTTGAGGTATGTAGGCACAGAGAACAGAATATGGCTAGCCTGGTATTGGCTACAAATATTGCTGAGAAGAAAATGTTGCCTTTCAAAAAACTAGAGGAATGGGCTCAGCTCCTATAGCACAGTGGTTATGGCGCCAGCCACATGCACTGAGGCTGCGGGTTCAAACCTGGCCATCTAAACATTAATGACAACTGCAACAAAAAAGAGCTGGGCGTTGTGGCGGGCACCTGTAGTCCCAGCTACTTGGGAGGCTGAGACAAGAGAATTGCTTAAGCCCAAGAGTTTGAGGTTGCTGTGAACTGTGACGCCATAGCACTCTACCTAGGGCAACATAGTGAGACTCTGTCTCAAAAACAGAGAAAAGACTAGAAGAATGAAATCCAGGCACACTCCTGCCTCCAGGAACTGTACTCCCTCACTGGTCTCTGCTGACTTCCTCTTTCCCATAGAGTCACCTCTTCAGCATCTTCCCTTGAATGTATTCCTTAAGCAGCAGTGATTCTACTCCATGCTGTACCCTAATCACCTTATAGCCCCTTGCCGAGACATGCTTTTCTACATAGAACGACCGCCATTGACTTATTTTGTATATTATTATCTATCTGTTTATTGACTATCTCCCTGTTAGAATGTAAGCTCTCTAAAAAAACCTCTATCTTTGTTGTTGCCTGCTGGGTTCCAGGTGCCTAGATCCATGTCTCAACACGGTAGGAACTTAATAACTGTTCGTCTCAACAAAGTATAATAAGTTTCCAATCAACATTGTCCAAATGCCATTTTTTATATTCTAGAGTTTTGAGTTTTATGTGCTGCTACATGCATTGTATTAATTAAGAGGTGGATAAATTGGTAAAAGAAATATCATATAATCCAAGATAGTGACCTTGAAACTCGCAAATTAATTCAGGCGTAAATACTGCTCAAAATGTAAAACTTGAGTGTTTTGATAGTTTATAGAACACTGACAAAGCAAACTACAAGCTATGCTCTATTTCACAAAGAAAGGCAGCCCCTGGCTCATCTCTAAAAGACTAGAGTTCTTGTTAATCATTGAGAAACAATACTCTTCTTGGAGTGTTTTTTCTTAGCTAAGAACAAAAATATTTTTAACGGTAGGACACTACCATAAAACTAATTACATACCACATATATAATCAAAATCTATTCTCACAAAAAATATTATAAAAATTTTTAAACTCTCGTGTTTGACACAGGTAGTGTAATTCTTAAGGTAATTGTAGCTCAAAATCTCAGGACATTAATAGAATCATTTTTAATATTATTATTTCACTGAGGCATATAAAGATTAAATGTTTTTTCTTCCAACTAGACAATAAATTCAGACAAGATTTGCAACCATAAGAACTGAATTTTAATTTAAGTCAAACTAGACATTCTCTTTTTAGAAGGTGAGTGTATCTCTTTTATAACGAAATGAAACAGTGTTATTTAAAATAAAAGTAGTTTTGTTGGTTTTATTGTGAAGCAGTAATGAGAAAGGAGAGCTTTCCCTACATAATGAAGGATTTGACAATAATTAAATGATACATAATACGCCCACTTCATAGAACATGAGAAAGTCCCATGATATGATGTGGAAATCTGAATTAATGCCGTTCTGTTTCTTATTCAAAATGTAAGGGTTAACTAAAGTTCACTTTATGGATCAATAGGAGAAATAAAAATCTGTTAAGAAACACAGGTCCAACCCATCAAGCAGAATAAAACTATAGTAACTGAAGGAGTACAATGACTGACTCAATCATGGACTTAGAGAAAAACAAAACAGACCAGAAACAGATATTAAAAATTACAAAGATGTTATATAATTTTTTTCATCAAAAGAGCATTGCAAATAATTGGGGAAGGACTGTTACATGCATCTTTTACGGATAGGTAAAAAGTAATTCACGATTTTGAATGAAAAATCTAGTTAGAACCTTAACGTTTGTACACAATGTCATATCATTTGCAGATGATTTGAAGGTTAAGATTTTCAGAAGTAAAGGTACATTCTTTTCTGAAACACTCAGCTACTTGGAAGTGCTTTAATTCAAAAATCAACTAACAGCATTCTTTTCAAATTTAACTTAACTTGATATAGATATTTCACTGTTTTCTAATAATATGCCTGAATAAAAAAAAAAACTGATTGACTAAATAACAGATTAATCAGTTGGATAGCTTTCTTTTTTTATTTCTTTTTTTATTAAATCATAACTGTATACATTGATATGATCATGGGGCATCATAGACTCGCTTCATAAACCATTTAGCTTTCTAAAAAAATCAATATATATACGCATAACTCTTGGCTGTGAATTAGGAGTATTGCTTTAGTCAGACCTTTTTCTGACAAGATACTACCTGGTTTATATGATAGAATTAAAAATAATGAAATATCATGGTTATTTAGCACTTTTAGGTTTGAAAACCACTTGACTGAAGAGTAGATATAAAATGGTATCAAGATGAAGAAAATGCCATAAAAATCAGACGGCCATCTTGGGAAAGGAAAAAGATCTTTTTCCTTAAATCCTAAATATGAAAAGAATAATAATAGAGAAAATGATCAACAGATTTGACTATGTAAAGTTATGAATAAAGAAATCTGTGTTAAAAAATTATTAAAATAAGACCAAGAAAGAGACCTGAGGTATAAAACTGACACAGAGTTAATATGCCTAATACATAAAAAACACAAACTAATGAATAAAAACCCTTAGGCAAGGAAAACATAGAGACAATTCATATAGTAAAAATAATTACTTGCAAACAAACATGAGGGAGAAATTATTGGTTTAGTAATTAAAGAAATACATATTAAAACAATAATGAGGCAGTGCTTTGCTCATTAAATGAACAAAATCTAGATGATAATTTTCAAATTGACCAAGGGGAAAAGAAGTAGTATCTTCAATTATAATTGGTAGCACTATCCACACACTTCTATATATTGACCCTAAAAGAAAGAATGCAAAATATAGAAAACGCTATCTCCATTAAAATGGTCCTTTAAGATCTGTATGTGTAATAGTGGGAGAAATGGTAGGGTTATAGGTGGTGGGCAATGCCGAACAACAGAAAAACGTGGGCCAGACATTAAAGATGGCAGCCGTGATGAGGCCAGGTAGAAAAAACACACTGATGCTGAACACTGACTGTGTTAGCAAACTCACCATGAAGGACCAGAGTGTTCATCAAGGTAGAACAGTGGGTTGTTTTCAGATGCAAAGATTATGCATAGCTTTTTCTTGTTTCTAAATACTGTGAAATGAGATAATACCACTTTTATGACTTTAAAACAGATAAATAAAAGGTAGAGTAGAGAAAGGTGAAACCTGTATTACTTTACCACTATATTAGAGCAGTACATTAGAAAAACATTGGGTTCATGTCTTCTTTCATGTCTTCTTTCAAATCACCCATTGTAACCCACGCTATCTTTTCTTACTCTGCCTCTTGTCAGACACAACCAAATGCAATCAATGTTCTATGTGTCTGTGCCTCTGATCTCTACTCAGAATATGAACTATCCCTGGGGTTTGGTATTTAATCAGAGGACAAATTACACAAATTTAAAATACTAACACATAAACCATATCTTTCTGAAAAAATAATCATGCCCACCCTTCATTTTTTTTACAGATAATTAAACAATTAAGAATGATTAATTGTCCTTTTAATGGACTTAGCAACCTGTTGGCATTAATTCCATCCATTAACTACAGTACTGTACTGGTTCTAATATTGCATCTTCGACAGTGAATGTCACAGTATGTACAAGGGACTTTTATAAACAAAGATCAGTGTCATGTATGGATGATCATGAGAGTTCCCAATATCCTTTCCACGATGACTAATTAGAGTTATGCATTACGGCCTGGAGTACCACAGGCAAAGGCTGCAGATGGTGGAGATGAGCAAATGCACTATTAAATCTTTCTGAGGTGAAAATGTGTGGCTATTTTATATAGCTCCTGCCCTATCCTAATATTCCTGAGACCATCAGGATTTAGATCTGTAATTACAAAAAGGAACCTGATTTTCACCCCGACTGCTAACAGAGAGGGTACCTATAATCACAGTAAAAAGCCAAGACTTGAAAAATGGGAGCTTGCAAGAGGTGAGTGTTCTTGTCTCTAGTGGATTAATTGGTTCAAAGTAGCCCTTCCAGTTTTCTGCTTTGTTACAGGGTGGACAAAATGTCACCAAGCATAAGCACTTCTATCCTTGCAAGAATCCCCTTTGGTAAGGAAATAAATAAAGCTGCCCTAACAAAAATAGAAACAAGCTTTTTCATGGTTTTGAGCGAACATGAGATTATTGTGTACAAAAAGCCCTCAGCATTGAGTAAATACAACCCACTACTCCAACAGAGACCTTTGCATCTTTCTTTAAAAAAGCTATAATACACAAATTGAGTATATTTTTAACCAACTGCCTTTAAAAATGCTTACCTCTCAGAAACCTCTTTTTGTTCATTTTGATTATTAAAAGTGGAGGTGTAGGGCGGCGCCTGTGGCTCAGTGAGTAGGGCGCCAGCCCCATATGCCGAGGGTGGCGGGTTCAAACCCAGCCCCGGCCAAACTGCAACCAAAAAATAGCCGGGCGTTGTGGCGGGCGCCTGTAGTCCCAGCTGCTCGGGAGGCTGAGGCAAGAGAATCGCGTAAGCCCAGGAGGTAAGAGGTTGCTGTGAGCCGTGTGACGCCACGGCACTCTACCCGAGGGCGGTACAGTGAGACTGTGTCTCTACAAAAAAAAAAAAAAAAAAAGTGGAGGTGTATTGCCATAAAAAGACTTAGAACTGATAAAAAGGGAAAACTATTGCTATTCACTTTCTAAAACATATTTATAACAAAACTTCTTGTATAAAAATAGTAACAATGAAAAATAAATAAATAAATAAAAACTACCTGTAAAAGGCAAATGCTATCATCAAAGATCTCCGAACCTGTGGTGCTCCGTGTGACAATGGCGTAGACAAGGGTGTGGAAGTGAGAGAGAAAGGCATTTGGGGACAATTATCTCAAGCTTTGAGACCCAGTGAGAAAACAGGGAGAAGAAAGGAAGACTATGTTGCCAGGACTTGTAAAAAAAAAAAAAAGTTGTTGAGTTTATAACCTCCTCCTTTTCACGACTGTTCTATTACAGCTCTTTAGAAACCTTATACTGAACCTGCAGCCCTTGGTTGGGGGTAGTGAGGTTATGGAGAGGTGGGGGCCCAGAATTGTCTCTACTACTCCACCACTATTCACAGCAAATTATGAGGGATGGAGTCCAGAAGTTACTCTTCTGCCCCCCTGATTTCTTTCACCGATGTCTAACAAGGTCTGATATGTGCTTGTCAGCATTAATTACATGTGACGTTGGATTGGCTTAATCTGTGACAAAATTCAAGGGTATTATAATAAAGCCAAAAGCATAGTAGAAATGATGCTCAGGGAGGCTCGGTGGTGCTTTTCATGCCTAGAATATGACACCCTTCACCTCTCCCTCCTGCCTAGTCAGCCACCCCAGCAGAGGTATGTGTGCTGTGCTTTGCGATGGAGCTTTAAGGTATCAGACCTACCCAGTTTCCTCAGGGCAGCCCAGTCTACACCTGTTATCCCATTGAGAGCAACTCCATTCATTCTCACAGTGCCCTGTTCGGATGTTAAATTACATGATCACCCATCCAAGCCTCCTCTTTCAACCATGTTCCCAGACCTGAACTCCTCCCATATGGCTATGCAGTGAAAACAGCTGAAAACAAAGATCACTTGCAGAGCAACAGAAAAGACTCATAGGAAATATGATAGGACAGATGTAGTATAACTGATAGCACCCAATTTCTTTGATTTCCATGGACATGTATTTCTCCACATGGGGCTGGTACAAAATCAAAGAGTACGCCTATTTGCCATCAGACAAAAAATATAGCATCTATTTTCAATTCACTTTCCTTGACATTGTATTTCCAAAATATACATCTTCCACTTGCATCTTTCCTACTAATGTCAATGCTTATTCTAAGCATGAAAATGGTGCGCCTTTATTACATCTATAATCTTTTTTTTTAATTATTAAATCATAGCTGTGTACATTAATGCGATCATGGGGCACCATACACTGGTTTTATAGACCGTTTGACATATTTTCATCACTCTGGTTAACATAGCCTTCCTGGCATTTTCTTAGTTATTGTGTTAAGACATTTATATTTTACATTTACTAAGTTTCACATGTACCCTTGTAAGATGCACCGTAGGTATAATCCTACCAATCACCCTCCCTCCGCCCCCTCCCCCTCCCATCCCTCTCCCCTTTCCCCATATTCTTAGGTATAATCTTGAAAAGGTCAAAAGATTATAGACCTATAGACCTCATCAGGTAGACCAGTGCTGTCCAAAACAACTCGGTCACTTTCACACACTGACAGAAATGTCCTATGTCAGCATTGTTCTACACAAGGGCCACTAGCAACATGTGGTTACTGTCCACATGACTTGTAGCTAGCATGAGTTTTCAATTATATTTAATTTTAATTGAGTAATAAGGAGAACTGGTTTTATAAGTCAGAAAATGAGGATGAAAAAAAACTACCTCTTGTTCCTTCCATGGAGCCGTGATGAGAAAAGGTGCTAGATTCCTCGTGAAGGCAGAGACGGTCTGTTATGGAAACTTCCTCCCTCACAAAACCAGCAATGCATTGGCCAGGACCCCAGCATGGCAGGGACAGTGTCTTTAGGTTCCAAATACTGAGAGAAATCAGCTGGGGCCATGAAGGCTTTTCAGTTCTCAGGGTCTTAGTTTCTTCAGTAAAATCACATGAGGTATAATCCAGTGTCCTTTCTAGCAGCTCTGGAAAACTTCTGAAGTGCTATCTAAGAAATGGTCATCACCCTGACCACGAGGCCATCGTATCCCATTTTACTGTCAGAAATGTGTTTAGTTCTCAACTACGGATAAGGAAACATGGTATGATTTGTCACTCTGATACCTAAACATTCCACAAGGAAAGACGAGTTTTATGCTGAAAATATCTGAAAGACCATTTACCTACATGTAAGGCCATGTGCATATAGGTTGTGGATACAAGCTTTTATCCATGTATTTACTTACTTCATTATTTCTCTCAACATTTCTTGCAAAAAACATAACTCGTATAAACCCGACTACCTCATTGTGTCTCTTCTTCTGTACAATTAAAGACTTTTTAAAGATTTACACAATCAGAAAAGGCAACAGGCCTTTCCATAAATTTGTTAAAAATTGTTAATCACATTCATGTTACTTTTATTTAGTATACTTTTTTTTTAATATGAGCAACATTGACTGAGTACATAGTTTGGTATACTTTTTAAAGATTTCTCTCATTTTTTAAATGACTTGAAGTAAAATATCTTTCACAATGAGGCCAAGATGATGCATATTTTAAAAAATTTCTCATAGAAACTAACCATCTGTACAATAATCCATTGTCTGCTCTACCAAGGTGATTTATTAAGGATAATGAAGCATGTGATTTAATAGCTGCCGCAAATCCTTTTTCAAGTAGGAAGGGTATAAATAATACAAAAAGATGATCCCATAATGGCCAGATCCTAACCTAAGAACTATTCTATATGCTGGGTCACAGGAAATTACATGAGCTCAATTAACTGTGGAGTGAAGTAAAGTGTGGCAAGGAGGCTGAGGATTGAACCACCCTCACCCATTGGAGTAGTGATGGTGATGATGGAGAGGATGATTTAGTGAAACCTATAAGCTCCACTACCATCATGGTGGAATTTGAGTAGCTTTTTTCCACAGGAAAATATAAAATTCTCCAATTAAAAATGGACATTATGCCAGATCTCTGACTTTGACGTTACAAATGATACCTGGCAGAGTTTTGCTCATCCTTACATTCCCACAGTGCCTTGCACTTAGCAGAGTTTGTCTGGTGCTTTAAAGAATGAATGCATAAATGGGAGAGCCCACAAAGGACTGAATAAAATGAGGTCTCTAAAATCCTTGCAGAAAAAAATTGCAATTCTGTATCCCTCGGAGACACGGGGGAGGTGGGAGAGGGACACACATTTACCATCATTCACACTTTTGAAAAAGTCTGCATGGCCAGTTGTCAAGAGGTTAGTTCCTTCGGTGTCAAAGTTTTCCTGAAGACAGCTTCCTACAAAGTATTTTCAAAAAGTAACAAAATCGTATATACCATTTGAATATAGTATCCAAACATTAGATCCTATTTGTAAACTGACACACTAACGTCCTGTCCTGGTTATCTCTGGTAATATTCAAGTCTTTATAGGGCCTTATAAAATCAACAAGGCAAATTTCTAGCAACAGGAAATACAAGCCATCTTACATGCCAGATGTTTGGTGTGAACAGACTGCCTGGCTGTGCCTTACAGGCATGGCATGGTCATTCATTGATAACCTGGCACAGCCAGTCCTGTACCCATGCCACCCCATGCCCCCCAGCAAGTCCATCTAAAATAAGATTAGATGCAACAAATCCTAGTGTTCACGTAATACTGGCTTTCAGAAAATGTCCACAGTTCAATATAAACAAGAGGCCTATGTGTGAGACATATGTCACCTTTCAAAATAAAAAAAATGTATGTTTCACCAGGCACACGCATACCACCAGCATATTTCCACACCGCAGTTCCTACCCCGCTCGTGCTCTTGTGAGTCTGCCTTGCCAGAACCAAGATCAATTTTATTAGATACCATTAGTCTCTGTTAGGGCAGTCATTTGAATAACAACAGATTGGCAAGTATAAAACTAAGGCACCTGTTGTACATTTGGCAGCCTGGATGAGGCCCCTTAAAATGAAAACAAATAAGAGCTATAATCATGCCAGGCAATGGCTTTCGGTTCAATAATGACCATGTGTCAGAATTAAGTGCATCTGGGAATTGCTACCACAGCCAGATGTAAAGGCAGATTTGTCTTGTCTAGTGGCATATGAGTAGATACACACAGATTTGGCTTTGTCTTGGTTTGGTAAGGAAGTAGGTAAGTAGAACTAAGCTCAGATAAAATAAAATTAAAACGAATTACTAAAGAGCAATTGACAATATTATCATAAATCATAGAGCCTAAACATATGGTTGTAGGGCCATGAACAAATTCACCTCTGATTTTTTTCTGAGCATACTGATTTGTACACAGAATACTCAACAACAATACCCCCAATTACTACTACATTGAGCTAGGCCAAGCACGAGGTGCTGGAAATACCAATGGGAACAAGACATGGACCTTGGGGTCAAGTCACTGCTAATGAGACAAACCACAAGTAAGCAATTACAATGCTTTATGACAGACGCTATATGTAGAATTTATTTGTTGCTCTTTTAGCACACAGAGAAAAGGGTATATGGACTTGGGAGGAAGGCAAGATTTTCTGGAAGAGTTGTCAGCTAAGCTAAGACTCAAAGGAAGAGAAGAGTCAGGCAAAAATAGAGGAGGGAACATTACACGCTCAAAAATACAGTCGAAATAGGCAGAGTGGTAGATCTGGGAAACAGTAAATACTTGTGTAACGCTCAAAAGTGTGTGTGTTAGGGGCAGAGGAGGGATGAGTTGAGAGTGAGTATGAGAACGGCAAGGTGGCAAGAAACTAGGAAGCAGGAACGACATCAAGGGCCAGGTGCCTTTTGCTAAGAAATACTTCAAGCTTCATACAGAAGGTGTGGGGGCTACTGGAATATTTAAAAGAGGACAATAACTTATTCAAATCTGGGTTTTTTTTTTTTTAGCAACTACAGTGAGGTTGAAGCTGAATCCAGGGAGACCACAACCCGGATAACAGAGGCCTCCCAGCAGAGGCTAGCTAACACGTCAAAGGCAGTGAATCATCTGTTTAAAAGGAAGTTAATATTTATTATGATATCCTTCAAATAACAAGTGTGTTTAAGGGAAAACAGGTTTTAAATGACAAATTTAAAAATCTCAATGTAGTCCAGGTACAGTGGTTCATACCTGTAATGCCAATATTTTGGGATGGGGGAACAGCTCGATGCCAGAGTTCGAACTCGGGTTGAGCAATATGAGACCCCAGCTGTACCAAAAAAAAAAAAAAATCATCTGGGCATGGTGGCTTGGACCTGTTGCCCCAGCTACGTGAGAGTCTGAGGCAGGAGGATCTCTTGAAGCCAGGAGTTTGAGGTTGCGATGAATTGCGATGACACTACTGCACTCTAGCTAGCGTGACTAAACAAGACCCTGTCTCTGAAAAAAAAAAAAAAAAGAAAATTAGATTGAATATTTCCTAAACTCTAAAAAAAATAAATCTAATTCAGGTTGAGTCTGGACAATAGCAAGAATCAGATAAAAATAAACTTAAGCAATCATTTCTTAATATAGTAACTGAATATGTATCACAGCATAAATTACATTTGCCATTCTTAGTTTATAATCATTATCATCAAAAAACATGAATAATAACCTAACTGTAAAAGAACCCTTGCTACTTGCCTCCGGTAGACGCCCTGCTCCATGTTCTAAGAAGTGTGTTTATGGATTAATTGTTAAAAAACATGGCTAAATAGGCCCAGGTATGCATGTGAGAAGCATTTTACAATCCTGGTCCACGACTTAATTGTTAAGCTATTATAAAAGCCATAAAAGAACAGAGAATTTTCCATCTAAGTTTATTTTATGCACCATGTCTGGTTTAAAACTTCAGGGCACCTTGCTGTCAGAGAAAAAATTATTTTCCGATTCACCAAACAAATGTAACATCTTGTATTTTATTATTTATAAAACCATAATTAATCAGAAATAGTTTTCTATGAACTTACAAAAAAGAAGAAAAAGCTAAAGTTTTATGAAATAGGTTAAACAGGGAAAAATAATAAAACCATCCATCTGTTATTGACAATGCAATTAACAGGTGAGCAGTGAAAACAGAGTATTATAGAGGACATTATAATTGACAAATGTTTCTCAGATAAAATTGTGTAGGGCAGGGCTGCCAATAAGTGGAAGGCGTATGTATCAGTCGCTTGGAATAATTCCATTTCTTTGAAGGGCGGCTGTTCTTCAGATATCCCTGCTGGATCTGTATTTCCCTTTATAAAAATGCTTTTGATTCTTTACCTATGGGCCAGCTATGAAAATGCCAGCCTTTGTGATTTTAAAAACTATTTTTGGTGGAGATATTTCATTTAAACACTTCTGCTCCAGGACTGACCCCAGAGCTCAGGCAGTTGTGTTACTGGCTGAAGCGCATAAAATTTTAGAGCTGCAAGGCAACTGCCAAAAAAGGTGATTTAGTCCAAGCCCCTTTGGTTAAAAAAAAAAAAAAAGAAAATTCAATGCCTTCAGTCCCAAGCAGAAAAAGGAACAGAAGAAACTCTTCAGAAATGGTAGAAAGACAACCTACATAATGCTTAATACTGTTCTTAAATTTGAGTCAAGAAAGTACCATCTCATCAAGTGTATTTGCCTGGAAGATGCTAGATAGACATTTTTTTTTTTTTTAATCATGGTACCCAAGAGTGGACATGTGTAAAAGTTGCAATGTTAATACTGCTTGACTTAAAATCTTGGCCCTAATTCCCAAGTTTATTACATCTATCTGGGTAACTTTAACCCTTCCCTGAATCAGCTTCCTCTTCTGTAAAGATGATAAAAAAGCATCTGACTTACACAGAGTGCTGTTTTTGAGGTTAAACATGATATTGGAGGTAAAGTGCTGAGCACCATGTTTGGTATATGGCAAGTGCTCAGTAAATTTTAGAAACTATCATTATTACGACTATTATACATTGACTAGTTCCATACCTGTAATATTGGGAAAATTAAAGAATTTTTTCCTGATAAAGAAATTTTAATTTTCACCTGTCTCGGGGTCTTAAGTATCATCAGAGTTTTCTAATGAACAATTATTCTTTATATTCCTTTCAATTAAATTCAACTCAATTGGAAGGAAAGAAAATAGCACCTGAGCTAAGCTTTATAAAATGAGAGAATAAACAGAAGGATTTCAATGGACAAAATTTAGGATAGCTGGCAAGAAGGGAAAGGGGGTTCCAAGAAGAGTATTGGTAGAAAGAAGAAGGGCCCCAAAGCAGAGCCCCTTCAGTGACATCGGGGAGCCTGCCTGCTACTGCGGGTGGGCGGAGAGGCTAGAGACTATGGTGAGGGAGGAGGCTGGACCTGCAAGTTGGGTAGAGGGCAAGGGGCTCTGACAGCTGTGCTGAGGAGTGAGCACTTGACTGTTCAGCCTCGCATTGCATAAAGTAAAAGTTTTTAGGAAGAATGGGAGAGGAGAAATGGGAAAACACAAACACCACATGGGAAGCTGCATGCGGACTGCTGAGCCTCCAAACACACGGTAAAGGTAGGAACGGAAGCAATGCAGTGAAAGACGACAGGAATAGAATCTACAAAATTAGATGAAGACAAGAACGAAAGGAAGAAAAGAGAGATGAGTCAGGGATAAGTCAGATGACGAGGTATGAAGAAAAGGGAAGGAGATATGAATATGGATGGCAGACAAAATCACAGAGTTGGGATAGGAGGGACACTCCTGTTCCTCAATCATCTAACAAGCAGATAGAAATGGAGGTCTGCAACTACAGAGAAAAGCCAGGAAACTTATTTTGAGGGATATGTATGCAAAAATTATAATTTCCATGAGAAGTAGATAGGGGAATGGCAGGAGATAATATAGGCAGGAGACCTGAGGAGGGCAAAGATAAAAAACGATACCATTCAGAATGGAGACGGAGGCACAGAAGCCAGAATGTCAAATGAAGAGGGAATTCGATGTTGATGAAGAAAGTAAAGGTCAAAGGAGGAACTCAGTGAGAACAACGTCCATCCATGGGATATTTTCAATGAAAGATGCGTCCAATATTGTGTTCCTATAAGAAAATATTACAATTGTCTCCCCCTCCTACAAAAAAGTGAAAATAATTACATGGCCAGTGAGTGGACATGGAATATTTGAGATTTGTCCAATCGATTATTATTCTCCAGCAGCCAAACACTCCTGATAGATTTAAAATAAAATATAAAACCATGTATCTAAAGAATCATATCTAAAGAAATCATATAAATTATTTCAACTGGAAAGTCTGAATTGGCAGTTACATTTTTTTTCTCTGAAAATCCTTCAATATTGTTTCAATTAAGTTAATAGTACAAGTAGTGGGAATATGTTTCACGGGGAGGCCAGGCTCAACTTACATAGTAAGAAACCATTAGTACATATTTAATATTTCCCTTTAGTTGGAGGATGGAGAAGAAATTTATTTTAAACATTGAAAACTTGTTGACCTATAATGGGACACTGGATCACATTTGACATGTCTAGTCTAATTTCTTCCTGTGAAACTGTACTGGTGGATCTTAGGGAGAGACAGAAGGCAGTACATTCCTCTCCTCCATCAATACATTTGACCTCGGAGCAAACCCCACAACTGGCTACAGACACCCACCATCCATCATTGCTCTTGAAACCTGATATTTCGGGGAAGGACAGCTGCACTGGGCAAAGGGCTAAGCAGCTTTCTAAGATGCACTACCATTACAGAGAGAGAAAAAAAGGGGGGCACTTCTTTTGGTTCAGCATTTTAATTAGCTGCTTTTCTAGACATTTCTTCTCCCAAACTGCAGCTTCAAATGAAATATCCTCAGGAATATACTAATACATTTTTGACTTTTAAGGAAATGCTTTCTTCATACATCATAGGAAAACTCATTTCTTGCTTTTGCTTTAAAAACTTTCCAAGATAAACAGTACACTATGGCACGCTAAATGTACAGAATTCAATAAATACGCTTGGCAGAAAAAGATAGTTCTAGGGTCTATCGTAATTACAGCAAGTATATAATACAGAGCCAATAAGGTAAATGTCCACCAAATACTCATATGCAAAGATCTTAATTTTTAAGCCAGGTAGCAACAATAGCTGAAGACAGCAGAACTCTATCTATATCTATACCTATATATCCATAAACCCAGTGTCACTGATTACAACATGTTCCTTACATGAATTCTACATTTGATAATTTTTTAATTTAAAATACAAAATAAGACACATTTCTATGAATTAACTGGATCTTTGTTATATTTACCTACATTATAAACCTGCATGATTAGATGAGATTAAAAAATAATTTCTGATCATTTATAAGATCTCATCTTATTCACTACATCTTGTAGTGAATAAAAGAAGTCTGTCTAACTACAAGTTGAGAAAAGATGTCTCTTGTTACTTGTGACCCAATGATAAGAGACGATCATTTTATGTATTTGTAAGTACAATTTTCTCCAAATCTCAAAGCAGTAATGACAGATTCGTTTTCTACATACAATTCGTAAATCTCAATTTACATTTAAGAACATAGCTCAAGGGATGTTAATAAAAAAAGACACTTGAGAATTTATGCATGGAATCTATCTCACAAAACTGACAAAAGGGTTACTACAGTTAAATCTAGTAAATAGCAATATGGTAAAAGTCACAAGGCTCCTGACATTGTTATCTGAAAGTCAAAGAAGTCAAGTTAAGTAGCCTTTCTGGTCAATGAATTCAAAGAACTAAGAGAAAGCTTTGGCTCAGAAGGCGGCTTTGGCTTTTAGATTTTGTTATAATTCTGAAGGAGACAAAGAGGGACCTGCCACCTAAAAGCAGTCATTTGCAAAGGAAAGCGAGGTTTGCTTGCTGCAGACTGGGGGGCGGGGAGCAGGGGTGAACTTCTGTGTTGTTTCAATCCTATTTTCCTGCTGGTACACATGACCTGCTAGCTCACAGACAGAATGAGCTGTCTTAGCTTTCCAAATTGTCATCTTTTCCATTTAATTTACTGATCTATGACACATAGGGATTTGATTTGAGGGACAGCAGAGGTTAAAAAGTCATGAAAAGTTTTACTCTCTTTTTGGGTAATTTTCAAAAAGCTATAGACCCCTGAGTGGTACTGATATGGTCCTATAAAATGTATCAGCATTCAACAGGAAATAATAAACAGAAAGATACTGAATTATTTTGAGTTGGCCGGATAGGAGGCAGCGATTGTTTTAGTCTTTTTTTTTTTTATCTCCAATGAGTTCCTTCCATAAATGTAACAATATGCATGCACAAAACACTGAAATTACTTTAATGCCTAAGTCTTAAAAATATTTCATAAATAAAATGTTAGGAGAAGAAAATCCAAACTCACCGTTGATTACATGGAAGCAAATGGGTGATTTATGAAAGGGGAAACGAGGGGCACAGGTCGTAAGTGTAATTTCGTGAAATACTTCTTGGAAGAACTCTATTTCATTAATGCCCCAGTCTAGCACCATAGTCATGACATTATTACTTAGGTTACATTAGGTCAGAGACTGCTGTAATGTATAAGCATTTGGTCTTTGACCTTCCTAAGACTTATGACGCAAAGAAAATGCTGAAGTTTTACGTCTTGGGCTGTAATTTCATCTAATGAACCATCAGTTAGCACAAGTCATATATTCTTTCATCTCTCTTTCTTAAGAGCTTCATTGCGGAGAGCTGAAATGCACTTTCTTTTTAAGAGGGAGACTTTGGACACTATTTGTTGAAACAAATGCAAGCCAAGAATGATTTACCAACTACTAATTACAAGCAAATGAGATAATCCATATAGAAAACATATCCCCAAACAAACCTATCCTTTGGTACAAATGCCGCTGTGCTATGAAATTACAGAAGCTTAAAACAAGTGATGCTGGTTGGAATGAAATTTACTGACAAATCCCATCCAAGCAAACTTCTTCTACATTATCAGATTTCTTCAGTTGATGTGTTATATAGGAATCCTCAATATTGTAGTTCACAGAGAGCACAACTCTTCTCTTTGTTCCTTCTTGGCAAATCACTGACAATATAAAAAGGAATGTTTTTAAACACTGATTTTGCTCGAGGCTGCAAGTTGCTTTGCTGCCATCACAAGTAAGTAGCTTTCCTAAAAGATTTTCTCAAAGAAAATAAACAGTACCAAGATTAAGCAGCAACAACAAAAAAAGGTAAATAAATCCGTAAGGCAATAAGAGACTCGGGATAAGCTTGGCTTAAAATATAACTTGTTTGCTCAGACATGACTACCATCTTTTAAGAAAATGGGAAAAAAATAAAGGATCTTTGAATACTCTCGGAAAATGGCATAATTATATATTTAGTACTTTTTATATCTGGGCTTGTAATACAAATCTTAAAGGTATATTTTGTGGACATTGAGTACACTACATCAACAGTAAAGTTTATTTTTGAGATTCCCAGAAACTTTCAGAAATTAGAAAGATACCATGACCAAAGGTTATATGTATAGATTTTAAAAATGTGAGCCTAAAAGTACAACACTCTCAGGATCTCGGCGCGTGCGCACACACACACACACACCCCAACTCTAGATCTACCACAAAAAACATGATGAAACGTAGGGTAGTTTTAAAACAAAATCATCTTTAATAAAATGCGTCTTTCTTGAAATGGCACCTTTCCTATGTGATTGTCTTAATAAATTCTTATTTACCCATAGAATCCTTTTAGAAAGAGAATAGTTCAATGGCCTGATAAATCAAGTTTGGTCTGAAAGAAATCCAATATGCAAATACTAACAGTGTGCTCTTTTACAAATAGTCACCCTCGTCAGTTTGAAAAACTGAAAATCAACAAAAGAACAGTGTAAGTATACTTGACCTCATTGCCTCATGTCTATCAAGATTGGCACAGCTGGCCAATTTTAAATTTGTGAAACTGACACTTAAAAATGTACAGAGCGTCTTCCGTCCAGGTCCCTCAAGTGCTGACTAAACTGGAGTTGTGGCCTCAGATTCTCCTTCCACACAAACTTGTGCAGCACCACAAAGCTCGTCTAATCACACCATCAATCTATGACTACACTTCTCTTAAAGTAATTCTGCTTCATTTATCTTTTAACCCTTCATTATGCAAATAACTCCTTATAAGTCCAATAAAAGTTATTAATGTTCCTACTTGTTTATCCTTGCCATACACTGAAAAACTGGGATCACATATGAATTTGAACAAATACCTCTTCTGTTTTCTATTATCCACACTCTATATGAAAAACCACCCATACGCCACCATACTATCAGAAAAGCCCTAAATAATGTTCTTGAAATGTCCTTTGACAAACATCAGTGCATGAGTTAACATATTTAAAAAGAAAAAAAAAATCTATGCTAAAACTTGGGGGCTGCCTACTTGAATTTTTTTTTAATGTTTCTCTAGGAAGGGTTTGCATATGCCATAGGAAGGTATCTCCCGGATATAAGAATAGTTATACAGGCCCCTAGTGGCTTAGCAAATAGCAGCAGATGAAGGGACTCCAATTCTTCGTTCTTGACTTTGAGATATTCTGGTATTAAATGAGTGTCGATCTCGAAAGGCAGATCAAATCAATGCATTTAATACTTTAAGCAGTTTACATCTGTGGGTATCTACTGTAATGCACATATATTAAAATAGGTTGCTACATTTCATTACTTTAGTAACTGTACAACTGCACTGGCCCAAGAAGAATTTGTGTTACATAACCTACACAATAAGATGTTTAATTCATCCACCTCTTTATATGTCATCACAAAAGTAATATATTATTCAACTATATTAAAATGTATGTGAGAGAAATACTGTTCTTCTTTGAATCTCATTCCTATTATACCATTATTAGTGAAGGCTTTTACCATGTAAAGTGCCCACTATTTAAAATGAGATACAAAAACTGAATGCCACTTCTCCAGTGGCAGAAGTCTAAACACATTTCCCAACAACAGCCAGTGATAAATCTCACACTGAAGTGCACCTATTTTAAAAGATCTACAATTAATAATACTTCTTAATCCTCCATCCTCTTGCTGTCTTTCCTTCACAAAAGAAAATTCCAGGCAGGCACATTTACAGCTTTTAGCAATTTTTAACTGGACACAATCTGACAGCTGAATTCATGAAACTGACCAGCTTGTCAATTTCACACTTTGAAAGTACAATAATAGCTGATAGCATAAGGTGAATTTAAGAAATCTGTCACGCAATTGCTAGCTCCATTGAAAATCAAAGTACAGTACATAATTACGGATGTGGGAGGTAGGGAAAGATTCATTGTCCACTTAAGATGTCTGTTTCAAGAATTCGGACATGAAGGATTTAAAATGCGTTCTTTTTTTGCCATAATATCTACAGCATACCACAGAGTATGTTTCATAATAAATGTAATACACTGAACGTTTTCCTGGATATCATCAAATTACCTATACAACATAATCTCTAACTTAGTATCATCTATAGATCTCCTTAAATCAGCAAGTTTCAAGTCTTGGTATGTCACCCTGGTTTCACTCAAGTGGAGTGCTTGGTGTGTGCACTTAAAAACAAGAAGAATAGTCAAAATGGTCAGAAGTACCTACGGCTGAACTAAGTCCCCATAGGTGCGCTACAAGATAGTTAGAATACACCAAAGGGTAAAGGCCACGTTTGCAGCTCTGTTAAATCCAACAGAAAATCTATGTCAAGTCACAAGCAGTTACTAGCCTCTGAAAGGCTCAGAATGTGCGCTACACTCTAAGTCACCAGCCTTGTATCTTTGGGCATTAAGAAAAAAAAACTTTAAGGGGAAGTACAGGGAGAGCGATTTCTCAAGAATCCTCCTATGTATTAGGGTGCAAACTGTGGCTTAGGTCGGGAGACCGCTGTAAGAATTTTAGAAAACAGAGATAAACAAGTAGCGTAGCTCACTGGGAGGCGACTGGAAACAATACCACTAGATTGTGATAGTACAGATTTCAGAGGATGGAACTACTATTCGGAACCCTGGGACACCCAGTTAGCCAAAGCTAAGCTTACGCCTGGCGTTCAAAATGGTTTTTTAAAGTATTAGACTTAAAAATTGACTTCACTTGTCAGTACTTTTAAATGAAAACACACAGAGAAGCAAAGCAAGTTTACTACACACCTTAATCGTACAATAAATCTACAGAAAAGCAAAGAATTGTTTCCTACAACTTTGACTCTTTCTTGTGAATTACGCGTTCCCTCTTGTACGGAGTGGATGTGCCTACGAGCACACCGGATTCCGGCAGCACAACCAGGAGCTCTGATTCTGCCAGGGAAAGGTCTCCAAAACAATCCCCCTCCTCTGTGGCGGCCGCGTAGACTTTGATCCTTGCTATTTCTCCTTCTCCCCACTAGTTCAGAGGAAAGAAGGAAAAAGAAATCGCCCCCTCACCATAATCAGCCCTCCTTAAAACAGTAATCCCTGCCTTAAAACAATAAATAAATAAAATAAGAGGTGGCCGAATCCCTGGTTAAGGCTGCACTGTCCCACCGCTCCACCATTTCCCCCAGTGCTACGCCCACCCTAGAACCAGAGAGCCGGGGTCGCACAAATCACGTACCCGGACACCCCATTCTCTAGGATCGCTTCTCCCCGGGTCTTACTGAGGTTTCAGGCGAGGAGTAAGCCATGCGGGGGAGGACCTCTGCCCTAGGAGGTTACAAGAGCAAACTGTGTGCGCTCCGGCGCCCGGGCGCGGGGCTCCGCAAAGCGGGAGCGAGTCGCTCCGGCCAGGGAGGCGCCGGCAGCCCCCGCGGGCGCGCAGCGCTCCGGGGCGGCAAGACGCGAGGACACAGTGGGGCGGACCGGGTCCGTGCGCGGCACTTACCTGCTCATATTGGCTCCGGGCAGCCGCCGCCACCGCCTCCCGCGCCGCCACCAGCACTTTTCCTCCAGCGCCTTCGCGCCCCGCCACGGCCGCGCAGCCGCCTTTGGGCGGCCAATTTAATCCCGCGGAGCGGCGGCCGCCGCCGCGGATCCCCCCTACTCGCCGCCGCCGCCCAGCCCTGGTGCGGCCAGCCCAGTCCAGAGCGAGGAAGTGGAGGAAGAGTCAGCGAGTGAGTCCCAAATCCCCAAGTCCAGCATCCACGGGAGCGCGTCCCCACGCCCTCCCTCCACCTCTACCCCTTCGCCGCCGCCGCCGCCTCCCGGGCCGTCCTCCGGGCCCTTCCGAGCCCGCGGCTTCCGCGGCGCTGTCTCCTCCTCCCGCTCCTCCTGTGCGCCCAGCGCCCGCTTCTCCCGCCGCCGCCGCCGCCGCCGCCGCTGTTTGTCTCCGGTCCCTCCTCCTCTGCCTCCTCCTCCTCCCGCTCGATGCTCCGCCGCTCGCGGCTGGGGGGGGGTCCGAGGCCGTGTCTCCTCTCCTCCCTCCGCCTCTCCCGAATCCTCCTTCCTGCTGCTGCTGCTGCTTTTAAAGCGGATTCTTTGGCCACAAATAGCAACTCGGCTGCCCCCCTCAGTGCTCCCTCCCCTTCTTCTCTGCTTCCCCCCAAAAGTGAAGCGCACGCGAGGTAACCAGAAACTGAGGCTCGCAGGGGAGAGTGGGGAGCGGTCAGGGGGCAGAGGCGACGCCTGGACCCGGGCCCGAGAAGGGTCAAGGACTAGGAGGCGGGGTAGCCAGCCCAGTCCAGCCCAGTCCTTGGACCTGCGGACGAGGTGGGTCGGTGGGGAAATTAAATGGAAAAGCTCAGGAAAGTAATTGAAAAGGCTTCTCTCTTTGTTTCCTTGTCTGGGTGATTTCTAAAATCCTCGTAACGTGCTGGGGATCCCACGGAATCGCTGTGCCCCGCGCTGGGGGATCGTGTGTGAACGTTGCCTGCTCGTGAGTGCGAGTGTGGGTGCGCCCGAGCACGGGCAGAGCCGGGCCCGCTGCGCCCGCGGGCGAAGCTCTGAACCTGGACCGACCCCTGACCCACTGAGAGGGCCGGGGAGCTGGACGAAGGAGGGGCGGGCAGGCAGGAGAGCTGGGCGAAGGAGGCACTTTTTTCTCTTTCTCTCTCTCTCTCTCTCTCTCTCTCTCTCTCTCTCTCTCTCTCTCTCTCTCTCTCTCTCTCGTAGAGGAGGGGGCGGGGTGACGTCACCCCCCACCATCCATCCACCAGGCCAGAAAAGACCCCCTCCAACAGATCCACTCATCTGCTAGGAGATGAACACCCGGGCGCTTCCTGCTCTAAGTCCCAGCGCGAAGGACTGGGGGAAATTGCTGGTCGCGCCCTCTTCAAAGCAGTGGAAACGTGAGGAGCCCGCGCTGATGAGGCACAGTTTGTGTGCGCCCCGGTTCACCTTGGCAGCCTTCTTCCGGATGCTTGCAGGATCCACTTTGGAGGCGGAGAGGAAGAAAGGGAAGTATTGAATGAAAATCGTTGTGTAATAACTTGTTTTGCTTTCGTGCTACTTGGTTCTATGATGTTAGAAATAAGGGGCTCCCAGTTTCTCTGAAGGGCACCGTAAGACCCTCTCCCTGGACAGGTACCCAGTTGTGGGGCTGGACATTCTTCATCTCCCCAACCCAAGGTGGCGAACGTGGCAGTGTGGATTGTTAGCTAGGAGATGCATTTTAACCTTCACTATGCCCAGGATTTCCAGCACGTGTGAAAAAGTCAACAGCTGGAAGCCACGGTTGGCAATTGGCCCATTAAAATTTATTAAAAACTCAGAATGCTTAAAAAAAAAATAAATACAGCCTGGGCCACCAGCCACCTGCATTGCTCGCTCTATGTTCAGTCTGGCACATATACACAGTACTTATTCCCGCGGACTCCACTTTGAAAGAGCAAAGGTAAGCAGACTCCCTAGATTTGACCTACTGATCCAGCGCCCTGCCTGCTGTGCTTCTGAAAGGCACTGAAGGATGGTCAGTAATCCTCTGCCCCATAGACTCCAAAAAGAAGTCACATATTTTTGAAAGGAGTCCTTGTAAATGAAGTTTAGTTTTCTAGCATTTGGGAGGTGGTGGAGGAACATCCTGGTGTGAGTCTGTTGTTTTTCTTGTTTTTTGTTTGTTTGTTTTGTTTTTTATGGTTAGCCTCTTAGTGAAAAATCTACTCTTTTCCTGTGCAAGCCGTCAAGCCAGGTGTACCCTCCAGTCTTTCTGATGACACAAGATGCTGAAAGGCTGAGCAGAAGTGATGGACGCCTGCTCCCTGCACCCTGAGGATGATCCAGAAAGCTGAGCCTCCCCAGGATACCCACCCCTTCTTGGCTTTGTCCTTGCCCCTTCTTCCTTCATGAACCTGTGATTGAGCTTTCCTCATCCAGCTGGATATTAGTAACAAACGGAATGTTTTAAAAACCTTAATAATACCTTGCTTATGTCTGGGGTAAAGAGAAACAGCTACCTCTGCCTGCAGATCTGACCTCATTTAAGAAGAACCCAGATGGGAAATCTGACTAGTATCTTGGAGTATAGTTGAGGAAATGACACGTTACCCCATTGGTAGCAAGTTAGCATACCCGGAAAACTCAGCAATGAGCAGGTGGAAACAGGAACCAGAAATAAGAACAGACGGAGGACAGTATAAATAAATGACATAACTTTTCTGACACTTGAAGGTCCTTCATGTTCCTGTTCCTACTGCAGCCAAAGATCTTAGAGAAAGAAGGAGGGATGGGACGAGCGGATTAGAGAGCCCGAGTTATTATTAAACAAAGGAGACTGATAATTATTCAGGGCGATGCTGCTGTGCACATCCCAGTAGCAGTGGGACTAAGACTTCAGCCTCCTACACATACATTGATACATGCAGAGCAGATTTGCAACAACATAGCACCCTGATGCTGGGTATTCCATATAACCTCTGGACTGATGTTTATCATTTGGAAATGTCATGTCAAAGAACATCAGAGATGGGGTTAATCATATGTTGAAATCACCTCATTTTTCAGCGGGGAGGGGGTAAATTGAGTGCCTGAGAGTTTACAGTCAACTATTTGGTGGCAGAAGCAGGACAAGAACGCAGATATCAAGACCTAGTACCCCCATGCCACCAGCTGTTCATCATTACCTCCAAGTTCTGGATCAAGGAAGCTAGTTTCTCACTTATCAATAAGAAATCAATATAGAAATATTTTAAAATTATAAGTGCAATGGGAAAGTGAAGCAATGGGACTAGACATTTTCTTAGTCCCCTTCCAGCTCTAACATTCTGTGATGAATGGCACACCGGAGCTTTGCTATAGCACAACCCCCTCTAGTGCATAATTCAGCAAACGATGAGTATGAGTCTGTTTTGGACCCCATCCAAAGGATTTAGTTCCTAGAAGTACTCGAAATATTTTATTCTCATTTATTATGAAGCATCCTAAAAGAAGGCTAAAAATAATCATGCACACAATAATAGTAATCAGTTGTTACACTTGTATTGTGCACTAAGCATCGTGCTAAGCATGTTGTCATATCCTACCATTTTTCAAAAGGCACACTGTGACCTTACATTGTTGTGAATCTGGTGGGTCATGAACAATTTTTAAGTGAAAGAAAAGAAAGAAAAAAACTCAGAGTACATTATATATACTAAATGTTGTTTTGCAAAACTTACGCTTTGATCATGTGGCTAGTAATTGATTCAAAGAAAAAGTTTGAATGCCACTCTCTCATCTCTCCAATCATGACAATTCGCTTGCTGGTTAAGTATTATTAGCACTATTGTATAAGTGAGAAAGTAGGATCAGAGGAAATAAGTCCATTTGCCCAAGCTGACAGTTCATGAGTGACCAAGCTAGAATTTGGAACCCAGATCTGTATGACTTCAAATCCAATATTTTCACTTCTACATTGATGATAAATTATTAACCAAAATGTGGAATAAATTGTTGCTAATCATATATTCTTTGTGAAGACTACAGTGGCTTTTATTAAATCCGGCTAGTACAGAGGAAAGAATAGATTCAAGGGATGTGTTCTGAAGATAGTAAAGAATTTCATAAAGCACTAAAACTAACACGTGAGACCTTTTTCTACAGGTGCTAGGTTATGTCTAACATACTTTCGTGATTTGCTGGTTCATGCAGAAATGAAATGATAATAGTTTTAATCCTCAAATAACTTCGATATTCACATCAGAGTATTAAAATGTATTATTTGAGCATGCGTTTCAACTTTAATTTAGAAATTTAATTCAGAAGCTTATTTTTTCCCAAACCCAGAACTGGTGCCTGAGAAACATAAAAGGAATAGGAGACAGTCTCTAAACTGAACAATATTTAAATTCACTAGGGAACACGAGATACAGAATAAGTAACCAGAGGACACTGATTCAACTTAAGTGATGAAGAGGACAGTGACTAAGGTTCCATGCTATGTTTTTGACCCGTGTAGTCCTTTGGATTCTATCAGTAACATTGCACATATGGGGGGTGGTGTTCCCATTCCTCAGATTTGTAAGCTCAAACTCAGAGCTAAGAGATATTGAAATGGGTATCTGATCCTGGTCCTCCTAATTCCACTACTCAGAGGCTCTTTGCAAACCGGTGAGCTGCCAATAGACAAAGAAGTGGTCAGCGATTCTGAAGCATGATAAGCAAACATTCACACTTTTCTCCATCCAAATGAAATACTTTTCTTTCTCTTCGAAGTAGCAGCTCTTGTTGAAGCAGCACAGTCCTCTTTAAGAAAAGAAATCCCACTCTGTTACTGAGGGATTCTACTGTAAGGGTACATGTGACACTTAGTAAATGTAGAATATAATTGTCTTAATACAATAACTAAGAAAATGCCAGGAAGGCTATGTTAACCAGTGTGATGAAAATGTGTCAAACTGTTTATAAAACCGGTATATAGTTCCCCATGATCGCATTAATGTACACAGCTATGATTTAATATTAATAATAAAAAAAAACGTGGTATTTGGGTGGCAATCTTCCTGGGACCAGGTGTCACACTCATGCGTCCGGCCTTGGAGGTTAAAGCGTTAAGGTCGCTCGGATTTGCTTGTTGTTTGGCTATTTATTTATTCATCCCACAATAAATAACTGCTGAAACTTAAAAAAAAGAAAGAAAGAAAAGAAAAGAAATCTGTGTCTTTCTCTAAAGAAAGGCCTGGAAAAGCCAGACCTTCTCCCCAGCTGCTCAGTTCAGCTGCCGCATTTCACCCTCACCTGCAGTGTGTAGAGGACGTTATGGTACGATGCTATTTTCTATTGGCTCGGCTACTGGAGATTACAGCATGAGACTGTGACAAATGGATATTCCCATTAAATTCTTTAGTAGAGTGGGGCATTCCATTAACCATTGGCACTATCCCAACCCAAGTGAAACACTGGGTCATTTTTTTTCTTGTGAGCAAGAAGTGAAGGGGGAAAACAAAGGATATACTTTAATTACCTTTTCTATTTTTTTTTGTTGCATGCATTATGATAGCCGTATATTACAATTATTCGTAATTAATATATGACAAGCTGTCAGCTAAAATTTAACAGGTGATTTGTCAAGAAGCGCCATTAATGCATGCACTAAGCAGCAGATTTCAGTGTTTCCTAACAATAATATGGTGTCTTGGTTTTCTTTTTTAATTCTATTAGCTTAAACATTCAGAGGGCAACTATCTTTATGTATTTACGGCATCTTTTAAAGAGACAACGATTGCTAACATAAATGGGTGCATTTTTAGTTATCTAAAATATGAACATATTTTTTTCACCTTGACCCTGAAGTACTAATGTTTTAACCGAGGTGACCAATTGCCTGGTGTTTATTTTTAAGCTTTAACTTTTATCATTGTTAATACATTTTTTCCTCTTTTTTTTTTTTTTTTTTTTTTGTGGTTTTTGGCCGGGGCTGGGTTTGAACCTGCCATCTTCGGCATATGGGGCCAAGTGCCCTACTCCTCTGAGCCACAGGCGCTGCCCCCTATTAATACATTTTTTAAATTATGTTTTCAGTATAAAGGCAGAGCTAACTGGAGAGGGGAGGAACTGCGGTTCCTTATGTTCCATTTAGTTTGTATCTTACATAAGGGAATTGAGAAATGAAGGAATATTTTAAAATACAGAAAAAGATTAAGAAGTCACCAGAAAGCTAGTAATTAATCACTGAATAGAGGGTAAATCTACAGAGACCTAAAACTGATGAAACAGGCTCCGTTTTGCTGAGCGGCACAAGAATGGGGCACAGAATGGAAATGAATCACAGATCATTCTCGGGAGCGGCAACGAGACTCTTTGAAAGCAAGCAAGCCTTGGTTTTGATATCTGAATATCAAAGTCATTCAGGAACATAATCTGAAGACAAAGTTAAATTTTAAACTACAATTTTATTATTGGTTCCATGGCCATCCAAAGTTTGCAGTGTTTTAAGAGAAAAGATAGAAAAAGAAAGCGGCATTTGTTTAAGGTTTCATTTGCACAAGCCTGACTCTTATCTTTCAGGACTAGGACATGCTGCAGGCTGTTAATGACTTGCAATCAACCACTGTAGAGGATGCTGAATCTCCTTAATGAAAGAATGTGCTTCAAGATTCAATGGTGAGGACAAGGGAAAAAAAAAATGAGAGTGAAACAGAAGCACAGCAGTTTTTCAAAGCTAATAAGACTTTTGTGTCTACTAACCAAGTTCAAGTTTCACATTTGCAGCAAGAAAGCACTAATACAGAGCCATGAAATTATTTTTAGAGGGTCTTTCTAACAGGATCTCAGAAAAGAATTTTCGAAAACACATTCAGAAGTGAAAAACCACAAGTTGGTTTTCATGTCACATGGAGTGTAACTATGCAGTTCAGGGATTTCAAATGACCAGTGACAAACTGGTGATCACATCCTGGAGAGGGATCTCACTGGTTTCAGTTCTTTTTTGTTGTTGTTGTTATCTTTCTTTCTTTCTTTTTTTATTTATTATTAAATCATAGCTGTGTACATTAATGCAATCTTGGGGCACCATACACTGGTTTTATATACCATTTGACATTTTCATCACATTGGTTAACATAACCTTCTAGTACACAGCTGTGACTCACCGTGGGTAGCTCTGAATGTTTCCCTGTGCATTCAGGAGCAGTTTTTAAAACAGAGAATACAGCAAAGACCTCAGGACTTCGTTTTTTAGCTATTTTCTAATATTTTATCTATCTTTGTCTTGTACGTCTTCTATATATGTCTTAACTTCGGTTAGGTCACTTCGTTTCTACTTGGTGGACATCCTTAGTGTAATGTTCTGTAGGCTGTTTCAGGGCAGGAGTCACGTCTGATTAGAACCAAAAGCTCCTATCATAAAACTTTAAGCCTGATAGGTACTTCACAGATATTTGAGGAGGTAAGGAAAGGGAAAGATAAAATTAGGAAGAGAGAAAGAGGAAATGAATTGATTGTAGATTGCCCATATTATATGAAACAACACTGTCCTTAGAAAGCTTCCTGCACTCTATTCACTAAAGAGAGTGAATCTGCCCTGCTTTGGGGCTCTCAGTTTTCTCTTTTTCTTCTTATTTCCTATTTCTCTGGACTCTTATTGTATATATTTACACCCTATTAAATTTTGAACTTCTCTTTATATTGCTGTCAACGAGCCCAGAACATGGACTATAAGCAGAACTCAAAAGAAAAAAAAAAAGTCTGCTGCAATGTATGGTAACATAGCTTAAGATACCAGCCGTTCCCTCCATACCGCCTGCTATTGGGCCTGTGCTGAAAATTACAATGACCTAGATTGTGGTCAAAGTCAAGCCTCGCCAGACACAACACACATCTCAAAATCACAAAGAATAATAACAGAATCTGAACAGGAGTGGATGAATTCATAGATACACAGAATTTTTGATCAAAATAAGTACAAACTTTCATGTTTTCCTACCAGAAATCAAAATAAGGTAATTAGTTCAATGGGAAAAAAATTCTACATACTTTTAACTGGTAGTGAGGTTTCCATTTTTATCTTGATATATTCTATTAGTTGAGCAGAGCATTCATTTGCTTACAAACATTATTTCCTGTGATCATATAGTACTGCAAGTCATCCTGATTTTCAAAATTCACTGGTCACATCTACAGAATCACTAATAACGGTATGCAAGTCTGGAAGAAATTTAAAAAAGCAAATTGAAAATATTCTTCCCACATGCATGATCACTTTAAATAGTCTAGTCACGTCAGGGCTTATTTTACAAGGGGAGTAGCACCACTCTTGCTTAGTTTTTTTGTGTTCAGTTCTTTAGGATCGTGTTTTGTCTCCTTTCTCTACTACCAAAAGCCCATCTTTCCAATAGGAATGTTTCCACTGTTCTCTGGACTAGTCCAGTAATAATCTTCTGCATATTCCTCAGTTCCCAATCTTTTCCCAATTGGCCCCAATCCATTCCCCACTGTGCTGCTCAATTAACTTTAATAAAAGGCAAAGTAGATTATGTAATTGCCATGCTCAAAACAACTCCGTGGTTCATGAGTAAGTACATCCTTTATAACTAAGTATGAATGTTCTACCAGCACTCAAGGCCCACCACAAATGGAATGCTGCCTGAGCCCACTTTTCCATTCTAAATTTTTACCTCTTTACTATTAATATTCTAAACTCAAACACTGCCTAAATAAAACTGTACGGTATTCAGCTGGAAAGTTCTTTTGTGATCTCCTACATGTTGAATACCCACCCATCCCTTAAGGATCATCTCATTAAATAGTTTTTTTCCCTGATTCTTTTACACAGAGATGAATATAACTTTTTTGAAACCCCCTGATACTTTGAATTTCTCTTGTGTTAAATATTGTACTGAAATTGGAAATTGGATACAAGATCCCAGAAAACATTGATATCCAAGATGTGTTTTATGACTCGTTTTATCGGTATTGATCCATTAATTAGAATTGTAAAATATTATAAGTGTGGACTACATGGAGTTACTGGGAATTTATACAAACTAATGTCTAATTACATATTCAAAATTGTTTAATTACACCTTAAAAATTCTTGTGCCAGGCAACTGTGTTTGGGAAAAGGACAAAACAATTCCAAAAATAGTGAGTTAAAAAAAAATAAAAAAACAAAAACAGAAGAACAAACAATTTCTTTCTTCCTTTCTTTTTTTAAACTCAGCTTTGTCCATTATCTATGCAAGGAGATAGAGAAGTCAACCTGGGACTGTTAACAGTCTTTGACCTGGAGAAGCACAAAAAAACGAATGACTTCAGGCAGAAGCTCATCTCTGCCTTCCCTGAACAACGACGCCAGACACCAAACATCTAGAAGCATCCAGAACAGCATTTTGGCATTCATGCTTTTTGCTTCATTTCCTCCATCAGAGATACCTCTTGCCTGGTGAACCCCAGGTTCTTGGAGATGTATTATTCTGTATCAAGTGGAGGAAAGAAGAAAGAGGGTGCCTGTATTATTTTTTCTTTTTATTCCTGTTCCCACCATCCCATAAAAAAAAAAAAAACAGGCTGAATTATAAGACTCTAGATGTCAAAACTGCTCAATTTTGTTAGATCTATGCTGGGTAGAGAAAATTAGAGCAAATACTGAAAGCTGTAATATTTCCTCTGTGACTCAATCCTACCTGTGTCATTCATAAAACACCTGCCTTTTATTAAAGTTATATTTATACTTGTTTTTCTCTTTTTCTCTGTCTGTGCTCAAACTTTCTACATGTACATATATATGTTTCCAGATTGCAAGACCATAAAATCTTTATGGGAAAGGACTGAGTCTTAATCTTCCACATATTTCTTGTACAGTTGCAGAATGTCCTGTCCAAGAATATGTAATAGAAACCCGTATCATTGAATTTTTCTAGAATATAGTGTTTTTTATTGAAATTAGTGGAAACTCTAAGACAATGAGACACAAGACAATTATTAAGACAGAAAGACACAAGCCTATCCCAACTCTTTTAGTTTAATATATTATATGATATTGTCTCCAGGGAGCATCCGTGTATATATCAGATCAGAAGTCCAAATGTTTGGACTACTGAATCCCTAGAACACTGGTTTACAACTCTGGCTATACATTAGAATCTATAAAAACTTTTAAAACATACGTCCAGGGAGCACTTATGCTGGACTGAATTGGATTCTTTGGGAGTGGGGCTTTAGCATCTATATTTTTAAAAGCTTCCCAAGCAATTCAGATGCTTAGCCAACATTGGAGTAACCTTGCTTTACGGGTCTAGAAACCACAACTTGAAAGTCACTAGACCAGATTGTCTTCAAAGTTTTTCCAGCTCTAAGATTTTTTTTTTTTTTTTTGTGAAAGTGCTTTCATTTTATAAGTGAAAAAAGAATGATCCTTTCACTGAATTTCATTTTTCAGTGGTAACTACAGAGGAAAAATAGTCCAAATTTCACATGTTCTTATAATGTTTTTAGCATTTCCTCTTACTTAGTTTTCATGCAACCCATTCATCCACTGCTCATTCACTCAGACCTCCACTGTGTGAGGCATGTGAACTATGTATTGTCAATTCATTCTAAGAATGTGGGCTGTGAGCAAGGCAGACATATTAAGGAAAACTCTTTTATCCAAATACAATAGTAACATCCCCTAATGATTTTTATTCTCTGCAGTCCAACTAAAAGAAGAAACCCCTTCAGACTAGCCTGAATTCCAGCCATCCCAGCCCAAATAAATCTGTGATTAAAAGAGGAAGAAAGGGAAGAAGGGAGGGGAATGAATCAGAATGATGAAAGCCTCCTCCTTGGAAGTAAATCGAAACTAGTCTTGATAGCTGTGTGTTATTTTTCAGAGTTAAATCAGGAACAACCAAACTACTACTTCTGAGAAAGAAGTTGCTCATAACTTTTGACTTAAGGAAATCATTTTCTTGAAAAGAAAGTATTCTCGGTGAACTCTAATAATAGAAAACTATCAATACCCAGGTGGAATGCTATTATTTCTCCCAGAGTTAACACAATGCTTAACGAATAAGAGGAGCATTATGAATACTATATTAGTTAAATAATAACATACGCGGTCCTTCACAGAGAACATCTCTTTTAATGCTCCTACTACCTTTGTGAGTGGCAAAACACTCATTTTCCCGATGACCCTGACTCATAAATTGATCTAGACTTTCTAAATCCCAATTTCTGAACTAGTTCCTGGGAGTTAGAAGTTTTGGCAAGCTTTTCAAGGAATTTTAAAAACCACTGTGATAATTCAAATGTATTGATTTGTTTTATTGTTCCTAGGAAAATAGCCCCATTTAGCTGAACAGATTCTGGCATTTCCTAAGAAGCTAACTGCCTCTTTCTAAGATTTTCCTTTTTCTTTTTTCTAAACTTTTTAAAAGAGAAAAAAAAAATCACAGGTGGCACTGTTTTACCTAAATCAACAAGCTTTTTAATTCTGCTTTGCACAGCTGGTTTATTCTGACAGATTATTATCTCTGCTAGGAAGGACACTCCTGACTGCTGGTACGGGTTAAGGGGTTTGAATCCTACCCACTACCCTCTGGCCAGGACTAAGGTCCTGACAACCTGCAGAGACCACAGGTTTCCTTCAGCAGGTAGCTGTAATTACATGAAATTTATACCAGACTTGGTAGCGTAAATTCAGCAGTCCACTGGGACATTTCAGTGGGTTTAGCATTTTATTTGGGAACCACTACTTCTAGTTGTTACACTTAGGGACAGAATTGGCCATGAACTTTTTGTGTTGGGGTATATCTTTTTCCATCAATTAAAAAAAAAAAAGCCTTAAAAGTAAAAGATTCCCCCTTAGCTAGCTACTCTCTTCCCTTCAAATTATAACAACATAATAGCTACTTTGGAAATACCATCTCATACATAACATGAAAAAAAAGATAGTCCAACACACTTCTCCAAAAAAAACTTTCTTTAGAATAAAACTACAGATTTTAAGAGGGGAGACAATGTTATTTTAACCTTATGATTATTCCTAATCCATGCAGAGTCTGAAGAGGATTTTGATTTTGTATCTGGGATGAAATACACTTAACTGGAATTAAAAATGTGGGGTGGGGGGACCCTCAAAAATTAAAGGAAAAGGGAGTGTGTGTCAACCATTCCATCTTCCCAAGTCTCAAACTTCCAAATTCTTTTAGTTCACCACCTCAAGCTTAGTAATGTCCTCGTATATAACAACCCTCCAGCTATTCTGGTTACAGTTTCTGGGAAATGTGTCTGTCAAAGAAGAGAGTTTCCTAAGAGTTTGGTATTTTCCCCTTCAGGCAGTAGAACGCAGTAAGGGACACAAAGGTGAACACACACGTGTTCGCAGGAGTTCAACACCTTGTGATATGCCGGCCTGTATGACCTTGAAGGAACATTGGTAGAGGAGGAAGGTGGAACCACTCAGATCACCTGACGTGCACTCTGGCTGCCTCAGAACTTTACCCCACGTCCTGACATCACCCCAGAGTGAAAAGGTTATTGGAAAAAGACACAGGGCAGTGTGCAATATCTTTCAGCATCGAAAGGATAGAAGGGCTTTATTCTTTTTATTTCCTGCCACTTAAGAATAAAAGACCACCAGGTGCCCCCTCCTTCCCCTCTGTTTTGTCTTATATGCATTAAACTCTCAAGTAAGTACACATGTTGCTCGGTTCATAATTAAAGCGTTGGCAATGCCTGTTCCCTTGCTTTCAATTTCATTTGTACAAATGTTCCCATCACTGTTTTTAAAAGCCCTGGGCATATGTTCAAAAGATACAACCCAAACAAATAAACTGCATAACCTAAGCCAAACCTACCAACGACTGGAACCTCCTTCCGGGTTGGGAAGGGCCACTCTGCAAAACTACTTAATTGCAATATATTCTCTGAATCAAAGAGCACAGAGCTGAAAAATGGAAGTTTTTGTGTTAGCATGTTATCATCAAGGAAATGTGGGGCATACACATAAGCCATAGAATCAGCTACTTGAAATTCAATGGGGTAAATTTCACCTTGAGTAACACCCTTAGAAAATGGAATATTTAGGCGGGAGCAGTGTTCCTATGGGGAATTTTATGTAGAGTTAGACTTCAGCAGACTTTTTTTTTTTTTTTTCTGTGCAAGTGCTGAGGAAGAGTTTATATTTAGAACTAAGTTCTTGATCTTATCCAGTGATTGACTTTTCATGGCCTTCGGAAGTAACTTTGATAGCAAAATTCCTGTCTGTCATTTTCCCCTAAAGCTGACATGATCTTAGCAGTGGGAGTTGCTATATGAAAGGTCATGATAAGTGTAAAAACTTTACCATTGAGAAGGTCTCCAATCTGTAGGGACAAGGCACAATTTATGGCAAATTGATTTCACCTTGGTACAATGAAAACAGACTAGCTCAACATAATTGAAAATTTGGGGTGAAATTTCTCCAACACAGAATAGAAAGAACTACTCAAATCTACTATTTGGATCTAAGGAACAGAGGATATTTGTTTATAGCCAATTTGTGATTCAGGTTGGCACCACCATCCTGAAACACCACTGAGAGGAAATGTGTCCCCTGCAAGATGGTGGTCTGTGGAAGTCAGCGGCAACACCATCAATCAACAGCCAGGGCCAAAAGCTCTTGTTGGCCTTTCTCCAACAGGGTGAACTGCTCAAAGACCACTATGAAGTTGGGCTCAGAGCTCCAACTACAACTGAAAAGTTTATAACAAGCGGCACCACCTGTGCTTATGTCTCAGCCTAGCAAAAATAATTCCCTCTCCTGGGTCTCCTAAGATGGCAAAGGGTGAGGAATTTGACAGTGAGAGTGTGAAGAGGAAGAAGGTTCCAACAGAGCCTTGAGGGAGTGGGTTACCCTCATTCGTGCTAGCAGAGAGCTCAGCAAGTCCGTTGCCTTTACTCTGGAACAACTGTCTGTGACATGATCTCTAATCCCCTATCAAAAAGGCTCTGTCTTTGGGAAAACAAAGACTTCTCTGCTCAGTGTTGTTGTCACATGATACAGTGTTTGTGTTAACAATGTTATATTATTACAACCTTTGTAAGGCTGAGGATGTGGAGCTTGTATTACAAACACAACAAAGAAAACATCCTGTTCATACAAGCTAGCACTTTGACCGTAATTAGACTTTTCTCTGTCTTCTCAATGCACAAGGAAATTTTCAACCAGGTATACACACACAGCATGACAGAAATAGGATAAAATGGCACATCATTCAGGATAGAACCTACATTCATGTAAATCTGGTTGATACAAAGTTCTGTTATCACTTACTTAAAAAAAAATCTATAATTCTTCTTCTTCTTTTTTTAATCTTTGATTTTAATGAGCACCATCCAGGGACAGTTCAAATTTTTCAGAAAGAACAAATTTTTTCAGTACAGGAGGCAGCATTTGCCAGTACAACAAGAAACCAGCCAAGTTGCTTTGGAGGAGTTAAACAAGTACATTTCAGTAAGAACCCAAACAATCCTTGGCAACCAATTAGAAAAACAAATCATTGTTGCATTAAGAAAGCCCTCAAATATGAGTGCTGTCAGTGGAAAATAGAGTTACTCACCAACTGAAATGGTTGCTTGAAGTGAGAATTATTTTATGGAAACCACTGTGAGTTTTGGAATACTTACAATCTGTTCAAATTGGTCACTGTGTACAATGTTACTGCAGCAGGATGCCCTGAGACTTCTAATCTGTCTGCCTAATGGAGCAGGTGGCAAGATTCTCCACAGAGCTGTCGGCTCCTGGAGGGCAGGGACCATGTCTTATTCACTTTACATCTGCACATACCCAGCTCTTCAAAGGCAATCAATAAATATTGAATGAAGGAAGGAATCTTTATAGACATGGCTACACTCTCTGACCCCCTCCCATAAAATTCATCACCCTCATCATCTCTACCATATTCCCCTGTATAATTTTTCTTCTGAGCAATTAATGCCAACTGTCATGTTTTAATTGGTTGTTTTAATTATTTGTTTATTATCTACCTATTTTCTGCAACCAGAATATAAGCTTCCCAAAGGTAGGGATTGAACAGGATGGATTTCCTGTATGCCCCTAATTCCTAGGAGGATGCCTGGTACATATCAGGTCAATTGTAAGTATATGCTGACTTTCGAATGAGGGATGAATGAATTGTTTTCTCTGTCTTTTCAATTTTCTTTTGCATTGTCATCTATTTCATTTTAACGAGGCCTGGGAATTATAATCTGTGCTTTAATAAATGGTAACAAAAGGAGCATTTCTTTATTGCATAGGTGGTTGACTCTAAACAAAGAAATAATCAGGGGATTAGGTCTGGCTGGTGTCAGGCACTTGGGTCTACCACACTGCAGAGAAGTATGAGTGACAAGCAATAGGCTGGCATCAAGGTGGCTCATGCTTATAATCCCACCACTTTGGGAGGCCGAGGTTGGAGGATCACTTGAGGCCAGGAGTTCAAGACCAGCCTGGGCAACAGAGTGAGACCTTAATCTCAGAAATAAAGGGACGGAGGGAAAAAGGGAGAAGAAAATGAAAGAGGAGCAAGATACAAAACAATCTCCTGAAGACCACCAGTAGTAGACTCCATATGAACTGACAGATTACCCCAGGTAAATAGGAAAACACATTTGTGCACTATTTTCTAGATTCTCTGTGTGTATCTAGTCATTAAAACATAACACTTGGTCTTTATCATATTAGGCAGAGCCTTCATATCCTTCCAGGCTCGGAGGGCAAAATGACATCTTATCTAGATTTTGAATACTCTTCTTATGTAACTTTTGAATTTAGATTAAGAATTTGATAAGACAATATAATACTTGTGTCCCCTGGGCATTTATTCATTATTCCCGTTGGGTGAATGAATAACAATTCACAACCCATTAAGAATGTTTTCCATTTTACCACCTACATTTAATGGCGGGTTAAACTAGTGGCCTTTGGTTCAGTGACTTGCCCATAATTTACATGGAAATCCAGGCAAATGTAAAACTTTCGACTGGTAGAGCTGGGCATGGTGGTTCATGCTTGTCATCCTAGCAGCTCAGGAGGGTGAGGCAGGAGAGTTGCTTGAGCCCAGGGTTCAAGGTCAGACTGGACAAGATAGCAGACCCTGCCTTTAGAATAATTTTTTTTTAATTAGATGTCCATGGTGGTATATGCCTATAGTTCTAAGGCAGCGGTGCTCAACCTGGGGGTTGCACCACCTTTGGGGGGTCTCCTGCATATCAGATAATTACATTATGATTCATAACAGTAGCAAAATTATAGTTATGAAGTAGCAATGAAAATAATTTTATGGTTGGGGGTCACCACAACATGCGGAACTGTATTAAAGGGTCGCAGCCTTAGGAAGGTTGAGAACCACTGTTCTAAGGTAAGAGGATCATGTGAACCCAGGAGTTCGAGGCTGCATTAAGCTACGATTGCGCCACTGAACTGCAGACTGGGGAAAGTGTGAGAACTTGTGGGGGAAAAAACCCTTGAACTATAAACAATTTTTCTTTTATTCTCTGCAAACCAAGGTAAAGCAAGATGGTCTTTGCTCCTTATAGATTTTACTTGAGTAAATGAACCTGGGTTAGATAGGGAAGTGGCTGAGCTAGAGAGACTGACTCTGGAAAAAAGAAATGGTTGGGAAAGGTCTGTCACTGGCCTTGTCACTATTGTTCCTTTTCTGCACCCTACACTTCTCCTGAGCATCTCACACTCACCTCCCTGATCCCAAACCCCTCCGTGCCTCTGGCCACCCAAGCACTTGGTTACTTTGTTCTCCTAATGACATTTTATCTCTCCCCAACTTTATCATAATGAAAATACATTGGGTTGGAGAGAACGTACTCCCTAACTCTGTCAATAGCTGTGTGTCACCCGTGAGCTGTTGAAAGTCCCATAGTTCTTATATTTTTATCTGTAAAACAGAGATAATGATATTTATTTCACAGGACGATTATGACGACTCTAAAATCATGCTCTTGCAACTGCCACACAGAGTCTGGTTTCTAGGACGTGTTTGATAAATGTTTAAGAGACAAAGTCTAGCTATCCCAAAGCGTTTCTAAGTTGGTGATTCTAATGCAACATTCAGAACAGAAACATTGAGATTATTTTTCTAGTGGATGGTGAGGGTGGCATAGGGGAGGGTGAAATGGGTTGTGTCGTACAGCGGTATAGTCTTCAACCTGTACAACTACACATGATACGTGGAAGATAATCACCCATTTGTGAAATAAAGATAAAAATAATCTTTTTATTCAACAAAACAGACTGCCAATCACCGATGTGTTAAAGTTAATTATAAGTAACAGAATTGCTTATCAGTTTATCTCTCTCTCCTGATGATAAGAAAGCTCTCTAGAAGTTCTTAATTCAATAACCTTAGGAAGTCTTTCTTTATTTGGTTCCTTTATGCTTCAGTTCATATCACCTCTAAGATGTTATGACCATTAACAACCATATTTGAAGCATAAGGGGAGCATCTCAATGCATATTTATAAAATTATGTAGCAGGGACAGGGAGCTGACAGTTATAAAATAAGCAGATTTACTTGTATGGATGCTCCTGTACATGATTCAGCTTAATAATAAGCATCATCTCATTTTCTTAGATAATGCTTCATGTCTACAATGGATTTTATGCATTTAGAGTGATTAGGAGCACAAGCTTTACACTCAGTCCAGTGGGCTGAAATCCTAGCTTAGCCACTTAACTGACTAACTTTGTTCATTTGTTTTAATCTCTCCAAGCTCCACTTTTCTCATAGAAGGAGAAAAATAGACTCACTTCTCAGAGTTATTATGTGACACGTAGAAAGATGGGGGAGAATCAGAGTCTCTGTGGTGCTGAGTCACTGACTTCTCCCATCATGAAGCCCCGTGCCTGGGCTTCTTATGAGATGGTAAATGATCCTATTGCTCAAGTAACATTTTTATTGGATTTTCTCTCCTTTGGGGCTCACAGTATCTTAACTGCTCCATCTCTCCTTTTTAAAACTGTAGTAAGTGAGCATATAATTAAGAAAAGCACACGGAATTGCCTGGATTTCGTGTTTCTACTTCTTGTGCTCTAATGGTCTTTACCAGGTTAACCTAAACCAAAAGAGCTTGCCTGATGGTGTGCCTGTGTGCACGTGTGTGTTGTGTTTTTATTTAAATAGCAATAAGACATAGTTGAAAAAATTCACCCAGACTGGTTTTATTCATAAATACACTTGAGATATATATTAGGGAATAGTCATCAAACCAAATGAGCAAATAAAAAACTCATAATCTACTAAATTGCAGTTGGCCTTTCCTTTTCAACTCTGGAAATAGAACAGGAATCTGGTTTTCTTTAGGGAAAAGTGTAACCAGCTCTGAAATCTTGTGCCTGTGAACCTCCTTTGTAATGTTCATATATATGATGTTACAGGATGGCTTTACTACAATATCCTTAGAAGAACTGGGAGCTTCATCATTTCCTGGTTAAAAGCTCCATTATTTGCTCCTGGCAGAAATCTAGTCAGAAAGAATTCATTAGTTTATAAGTTAATACACCCTGACCACTTAAACCAGGGAAATTTACTTGCAAAAATAACTCATCACAGTGAATGTTCATTAGTGCTGCAATAAAACATTACTAAGTGACCTGGTGCCCTTTGCAAATAAGAACTTGTCAATAGCTAAATGAAAAATATGTTTGTGAACATCTTTAAAAGTTACAATGATCAAGAATGTAGCCTGATACAGAGTCAAAGTAGATTGTGTTTTAAATGTGTCCCTTTAATGTACCCTCCCGGCCCTTGCTTTTCTACCCAGTTTCACATTTTAAATAATCTGTATTATCCAAATTAGAAGAGTAAGCCATAATCTGGGCCTTGTTCCAAAAAGTAGCTACTATGTCAAATTAATGGCTTATTAAACATTGCTTAATCTACCTAAATAGGTAAACATCTCATTTTTAGCTGTTTTTAGAATTTTATGAGACACCAACACCCAGGAGACTTTTATAGGGGTAGTTTATTTCTCCTACTGTAAAGGACTTCAGAGCAACAACAAATTGGCTTACTAAATTAAATATATTTAAATATTTTAACAAGTATATTATATTTTGTTATTTTGGCCTTTTAACGGTTCTTATTTTCTGACCATAGGTCAAATTATATTTTATCTTGGCTTCCACTGACAAAATGATAGAAGTTTATCAGCAAAAAAATGCAAAAGAACTTTCAGATCTCGGTTAAAGTTGACATATTTTTCAGCAACGTTTTCTAAGGAGGATAACCCTCAGTGACATTTCACATTCACAAATGACACAGGCCAACAGGCAACGTTTCCAGGGGTCATTATTTCGTTCTATGCTCCTTTCCTTTAAACATTACCAATCTGTGTCTCCAACTCTTCTCAGAGAATTCAGTTCTCACCTTATTAATCACAAAGCCCATGATGGATGTTGGTTAGGAATAAAGGTGTCCACTGACATAACTCTAATGAAAGTGTTGCTTATTATCCACCTGCAATGGCACAGGAAGGAAAAAGGTAGAATCTTTTCTTGGCTGTTGACACTAACAGTCTAAGGGAAGTTTTATGCTACCCACCGATATGCGGTTTATATAATTGGCTGTGAGGATGAAGTGCTTTACAGCCATTAGAAGTAGTATATATTAATCATGCTTGACGATCATCGTTCACACTGCCAGATACTGCTTATTTCTCAGGAAGTCATCTGGAGGAACTTTATGAAATACCATGTCATGCTGTTTCCTATAGCTGGGTCATTTGTAGGGGATTGGAAAGCAGTGGAACTGGTCTATACCATGCCCTTCTATGCAATTCAGACAATACTTGGTGGGAAACAAAATGACTGCTGTACTATTATGTTTTCAGCTGTTTTTATGACTCTCCAGACAAATTATAAGACATAAGGCTAGTGTGTAGGACCGGGGTGGCAGATGGTGGAGAACACAGAAGGAAGAAGAAAGCGAATGAGGAGTTCAATAGGGTTAAGAGGAAAAGAGAAGGGCTCTACTATTTAACTCTCTGTACCTTATGATCCCCCTTGAAAGCACAAGAAAAGAAAAAAAGGCCACAACTGTCCCTTAGTGAGTCTGGGTAGATGCCAATCCTACACTTCCCTCAGGCTCCTGTTGGTTATATTTCTGTGTTACCAGGCTTTCCCGGTAATGTAAACTTCTACTCGGTTGACAATGTAGAACACTCACTTAACCCTGGGCAAGGATGGAACGGAAGGCCGGTTACATGCATTCAGACTTCTTTTAGACACCACACCTTTCTCTGCTCCAAAGAGAGGCTTGGATCTCCCGGTACTGGTAGGCATATGCTGTCCTTTCTTCAACTGGGAAAGAGAGGTGAACATTAATCATAAAGGAGCATCCAAAACTAAAATAGTAACCAGGACTGAGTACCACAGGCCAGTGGGCTCTATGACAATGGACCAGAGCCCTGATTGTGTTCTTTTTCCATCGTCTTTTGCCCCTAGTGTTTTGCAGAGTGCCTGATACACTCAGTAGATATTTGACCAACCACGTGAGCTCATGTAAATAAAATATGTTAGCTATAAGACAGGTGATTAGCACTGATGTGCTGATGGGGAACCCTTTAAAAGGTGTTCGAGATGCTCCTGTTACCCTGGTTTCACAGAAAATGAAAGTGTCAGGTAGGAAGGGAGACAGGCAGTGAACATGCAATGTAACTGGGCCCAGTAGGCCTGACTGAGAAAAATTCATTCATTCATTCATTCATTCATTCATTTTTTTCTCATTCATTCATTTGTAACTTCTTTCATGTGGTTGGTCAAATATCTACTGAGTGTATCAGGCACTCTGCAAAACACTAGGGGCACAAAGACGATGGAAAAAGAACACAATCAGGGCTCTGGTCCATTGTCATAGAGCCCACTGGCCTGTGGTACTCAGTCCTGGTTACTATTTTAGTTTTGGATGCTCCTTTATGATTAATGTTCACCTCTCTTTCCCAGTTGTGAGTTACTGACTTGTTAAAATCTTCTAAACTTTTTAGGGAGGAATATTATTTAATTTTAATGATTTTAAACAGAATCATGGATCTGAGAGTTCCTACTAACTGCTTTTAATTTGGCATAATGACCGTGTAACATTAAAGTTCATTAGACTTGGCTTCATTTTTTTTTTTTTTTTTTTCTGAGACAAAGTTTCACTTTTTTTGCCCTTGGTAGACTTCCCTGGTGTCACAGCTCACAGCACCTCTGAATCTTGGGCTCAAGCCTCAAGCGATCCTCTTGCCTGAATGTCCCAAATAGCTGAGATTATAGGCACCTGCCACCCTTTCTCTACTTTTAGAGACAGGGTCTCACTCTTATTCAGGCTGGTCTTGAACTCCTGAGCTCAGGCGATCCATCCATCTCAGCCTCCCAGAATGCTAGGACTTTGCTTCAATTTCAATTATATAAATACAGACAGAGAGAAGATGGACCAAATCTGGAAGCTATGTCTCCCACAATTTATTCTCTGAGACTGCTCTGAAGACCTGTCACACGTTTCTAAAAACAATCAAATATGTAACGAGAGAGTGATCCTTCCAAATCACAGAGGATGAGGGACCTACTGACAGAGTGAGCCTTTTTGGTCTCACTGCTTAAGTCAGAATTTCCAATGTGAGTATTTTCAACCCTCTTCTTGTAACCCTGTTGACATAAAAATACACCTATGCTTGCTGTGGGGTCTGAAATGTAGTGTTTTAAATGATGGTGGTGTGAAAAGCAGCTAAACCAGAAGGGAACCAAGATGGGAATTTTTCTCAGCCATTACCCCGCGATACTCCACAGTACATCCCACAGTCTAAGCCGGGATGGTAGCCACCTTCATAATCACTGAATCAACAGCATATTAACAGCATGTGTCTAAGAGATAACGAGAAATTTGAGATCCTCTCCGAAGTTGGATTTTCTGAGTGAGGTTTCAATTAGATCTGGCTCATCTTCCTTTGGTGTTATCTGTGGAAATCACCGGCCACCTGCCTCTGCCTTTTCTCTTCCATGAAGATGATAATGTAACACAGCATACAATCAACTCCTACTTAGTGATTTTAATGCTATTATTTTTATTGAGCAAAATCCTAACTGCTCAGAGCTAATTATGACTGTTCATTCTGGGGCTGCACATTAGTAATAACGTCATTGCTACAGAGACAAGCTCACATGCAGAGAGCCCAGGTACGCTGCGTTGCACTCTCTGTGAGCACATGCCTACTATTTCTCGTCTTAGAGCACCAACAAGAAGTGATTACTTACATTTATTCCAACAGAAAATGAGAAGGATTAAAATATTTTAGTGTATTTTGTTTCACTAGTATTTCTAAAGTCATTTCTCATTTGTAGCAGAGATTGGCAACACATTGTGTTCCTTCATTTTAATACTAGCTGCAATTCTTCATTCCTTCTTTCTCTTTTTATGTAGAGAGCACACAGTCATTGTAACAGGGTTTGAGGGAAGCATATCTCACACGTTTGTGAAAACACAATCATCTTGCTTATGAACTACAAAAGGATCATTTCTTTTTTCAATAGTACATTCCTTTAGTAATATTTATTAAGCGATTATTGTATGCCAGGCACTTGGGGTATAATGCAAAAGAAATCAAATATATTGTTACCTGCCCTCATGGAGCTACAAGTCTCAAGAGAGAGATTATTCCTAAAAAATTGCATATTAATCAAACCTTTATACATTCACATTAATATTCAATTGATTAGTTTGGTCTTAAAAGATATTCTCCACAAATACTTTTATAAATTAAAGAACTGCCTTTTTTCTACTGTATCTATTTGGTTAGTGCAGATATAGGAGGCTTTATCAAAGCTGGACATGTCATTCCTCTCAAACAGGAGAATAGCTTTTTTCTATTAGGTTTCTGTCAATGATTCTTATATAGATATTTGGTTCTTTCAACACAAGATACTGGAAGAGCCTTACTATATATAAACTGTGTGGATATATTTACAGGGGTATTTATTTATTTATTTATTTATTTTTTAAGACAGAGTCTCATTATGTCACCCTCAGTAGAGTGTCATGGCGTCACAGCTCACAGCAAGCTCAAACTCTGGGGCTTCAGTGATCTCTTGTGTCAGCCTCCCAAATAGCTGATTTGGCAGGCACCCACCAAGATGCCCAGCCATTTTTTTGTTGCAGTTGTCATTGTTGTTTTAGAAGGCCGAGGCCAGGTTCAAAATCTGCCAGCCCTGGTGTATGTGGCCAGTGCCCTAACCGCTTAGCCACGTGTGCTGAACCACAGGGGTATAAATTTAAATAAAAGATAGACATGTCCACAACTAGCCATAATGCAATGTATGTACTTTTTTTAAAAGTGTAGAAGCACAACATAGTGGAAAGAGTGAGAATCAGGACCACTGGGGACAATTTGAAAGAGCTTCAAGACCTGGATCTTCAGTACAAATAGAATGGACCAGAGAAAGGCAGCAGAGAGCAGGAATGGATTCACAGAGAGCCGTAGACTCATCCAGCCCTAGTTTTCTCTGTGGTTGTCTGGTCATTCCTCCTGTGGGAGCAAGAGCCTCAGTTAACTTTCCAGATGTTCTCCTGGACTCTTCTGTCTTCTTGCAGTGGAAGAGAAAGAAGAAAAGGAGAAAGAAGATACCAGCAAGATTTCTCACCCAGAACCTAGTAACATCTGCTGGATTGAATTGAGCTGCCTGTCATTAGCCAGGTTGGTAGAAAGATGATGGTGGGGGAGGGGAGCTCTGGCATCCTGAAGATTATGCCTCAAAGGTCAATGAAAGTGCCAATAAAAGCAGTCTGGAAAAAACACGCTAAGTTAGGAACCAACAGGGTCTTCCATTTTTTCCTTTTTCCCCTTATAGTAATAAGAAGGATGGACACTCAAAAAAGACGCATGGACCAAATACAGACAAGCGATGCTTTCATGGTGTTCATCCTTGATTAGATTTGTTTTTAGATTTATTTTACAACAGCGTCCCTTAAGCTTATAGATTTGGAAAGGAATTTTAAAATAGTCCAATCCAGGGCAGTGCCTGTGGCTCAATGGAGTAGGGCGCCGGCCCCCTATGCCAGAAGTGGTGGTTTCAAAACCCAGCCCCAGCCAAAAATTGCAAAAAAAAGTCTAATCCAATCCCCTTGTTTTAGGGATTAGAAAATTACACTTTTCTGGTCTCTAAGATAAGCAGGAGGTGATTTAGAGTTAGTTAGCCCTGGTTTGAATTTATGCTTTTAAATCTACCTGTTTCTGTTTCCCTGTATAATGAAAATAATAAGACTTTACAAGGAAAGTGTGAGAAATAGGTAAGAAAATATATGACAAGTACCCAGCAGAGTATCAGAATCTTCCCAGGGGCTCACTATGCCACAACGTTCTCTTCTGTTACTTAACAGAAACCATTATGAGCATCTGTAATTATAATATTTTAGAACATGACTTCGAAAAAGATAGGCACTATTAACAGAAGATACTTTGAAGAATTGATCAAAATATCACACTTGCATGCATGTACACACACACACACACACGGTTTTTCCCACAGTGAAAACTGACCTGATGTTTGAAATTCCTGGTATGTCTTGATAGCACCCATTATATTAATAGTGAATATCACTGAGTACCAACTATGACACATCAGGTGTCCTACCACTGGAATTACCTATTTTAAGTCTAATCCTCACAACAATCTTACAGGGCATTACACAGATGATGACTCCAAGGGGCATGGTGGTTGAGTAATGTTACTTAGGGGCCAACAACTAGCAGAAGGGCTGATGAAGCCCATAGCAAATTTTCACTCTCAGGCCAGGCACTATGGGTCACATCTGTAATCCTAGAACTCTGGGAGGCTGAGGTGGGCAGATTGCTTGAGATCAGGAGTTCGAGAGCAAAAGTGAGACCCTGTCTCTTAAAAATAGGTAGGTGCCGTGGTAAGTGCCTGTAGTTTTAGCTACTTGGTAGGCTGAGGCAAAAGAATTACTTGAGCCCAAGAGTTTGAGGATGCTGTGAGCTGTGACGTGCCTCAAAACTCTACCATGGGTAACAAAGTGCGACTGTCTCAAAAAAAAAAAAATTAACTCATATTTATTCCACATGGCATAGAGAGAGGCAATTTCTTTCTTAAACTCTTAAAACTCTTTCCAGCATAAACATCTAGATGCTTAAACCAACAGCTGTTCGCCCTGGACGTTCAATGGGCGGTGTTGAACATGACCATAAACTTGGGTAATTTAAAAATGGAACAAAGGGCACAGATGAAGATTTCTTCCAAGCACACACCTGCTTGGAGCTGTGAGTCACTATCCCTAAGGTCAGACTTAATTGGATTTAGATCTAAATGAACTCTGACATGTTGATTATTCACTGCTTCAAAGTGGAAAGAAGAAAAACGCTATAGTGAGAGGTCAGGAGTGTAAGCTTTCCTCTCTCTCCCCTGAGGCTCTGTAAAGTCCCCACTGAGGGGGTCTCATATTGTTATTTTTAAAATAACTTGAGCCACCTAGATGCTCTGGTCCTAACCTCATTGCCAGCCCAGATCTTATAACAAAGTGGAGTTCTAGATTGCATCCAGAATCAGTTCAGTAACAGATATCAAAAGCTTACCAAAGGCAGAACAAAGTACCTGGAGAGATACATTCTAGAATTCTCACAATGATTTTCTCTCCTAGAATTTTAAGAAATGAAGTAGGCAATCATAGAAATGATGGAGTATCAGGATGAATGGGAGTGAAGGAATTGACATAGATGAACTTTATATATATTACCTCATTTAATTCCCATAATAATTATTTCCATTTTGTTACAAGTACAATTCTTCTCCCCATTTTATCAAAAGAGTAATTAAGGCTGCTCAGAAAAGTGAAAACACTCATTTAATTTCATGCTTTAGGAAATGGCACAGTGGTTATTTAAAACCTAGCCCCTCGTAATTCTGGCAGCTCGCACTCTATTCTGAGACCATCATGGTAGGCTAGACACTGGGTGGGGACAATTAGGGAAAACTGGGAGAAGGTGGGTGCTAAGTTGCAAGACAGAGAAGGGCAAGGACTGTGGCTATCTTACATCAGACTGCAGCTTCTGAGACTATAGGCACTGGGAGAGCTGAGAGCAGGTGTGTGAGTTGGTGAAAATGGAAAGCAAAGGAAAATAAGCAACACAGAGGGTAGGATACAGTGGAGGGAGAAATGCAAAGATTCAAGAGAATGTTCTTTGAATTTGAAGACAGACCAAATGATGAAGCTAGATAAGGCCAGTGGATGTTCAGCACAGCAGGAGAGAAACCAGAGGCTTGAGAACCAAAGAGTCAGGCAGGGCCAGAAAGGGAGCAGACTAGACTGGTATATTGAAAGTTTTTCATATGCAAAGGAAATATACTTGGTTGAATCCTGCGAGATAGTAACAAAGCTCCAATAGGAAGTAACCGGAAATCCATGATAGAAGAGAAGAGTCCGTAGAGAAGAGAAGGGCGACAGTGGCTGCTCTCACTGTTGGTTCACCGTGACTCGCTGGCTTCTTCTCTTCCTTCCTGATGAACCCTTCTTTAATTTTGTAAGCACCTGTGGAGAGCCCATGTATATCGGGCTTGCTGTGGGCACAGGGGGCTTCACACCTCACATCTGAACTATACCAGCACATCAGGTCTGCGTAGTAGGAAACAAAAAGTTGTTTCTTGGATTCCAGCAAGGATGATGCAGGACTCATGACCATCTAGGCAACGACAGGGAGAACAGTGTAGACATGAATGTGTTGGGAACGTGATGGCACCCATTAGAGTGCCTATCATGGTGCAAGTGAAGTGTTGATTGTGTTGAATGAAATGGAAACAGAAGGGCCTGTGCTCTGACAGCAAGCAGAATGGGAAATGTGAGCGAGATGTGTAACGATTATAATAGTTCCCATTTGGGAACACCGCTCTTGGCTGTTCTAGATGCTTTACTTATTCACTATTCTGTAGTACAACTCAGTGGGGAAGGATTATTACCCTAATCCTGTAAGATGAAGGTAATAATAACTTCCATTAGGGTGACCAAGTATCTATTTGCTTGGGACCAAGGGATGTTTTCAGGGCATGGGATTTTCATAACAAAACTGGAGAGTTCCAGGCAAATCTAGATAGTCAATCACTTCAAGGAAGTTCGGGATCTTGAGGTCACATGTAAAGAACAGAATGTGAACTCAGGCCCGAGATTCTGTTCTTGGTTTTCTGATGCTAATACATTTGTCTTCCCTTATCCCACACTGCCTCAACTTTGAAAACACCCAAACCTACCAATGTCAGATCACACATTTTCTATGACATAAAGAAGATTTTGTTTCGTAAACCAAATTACCCCCATGTGCTCTCTGTTGTTCAGTGTTTCACTGCCACTGTCCTAACAACTCTAACAAGTAATACCCATGTCTGACCCAGCAGAGTTTTGGCTAATAGCATACTTCAACACAGGGAACACGTCTTTATATGGTAAGCTTTTCTGTGTTTTGGTAATAATTTAGTCATAATCTCAAAGGCAAGAGTGGTAGGAAAGAACACAGAAAGAGGTTGTGTCCATAAGAGACTAACATCTGAAAGAAAAATGAAATGAAAACCATGTCCAGCTGTTTTGTCCTTAAGCCAGACACACTGATATTTGAAGACATCTGGAGAGTTGATTGAACTTTTTGGTTTTCATACAGATGTTCAGTATCATATAGACACAACCATGACTACCCCTGGAAAGGCATGCTTAATGCTATTTCACTACGTCATTGCCATAGGGAAATCTTTCATAATTCTAATGTCTGTGGCCAGAATGAGGACTCACCTTATTGGCCTATACTGTTATATTAATTATATTTGATAGCATATGATTATTATGTTCCAGGACATATATTTTGACCTAGATAGCCATGGCATGATGTAGATGGCATAGGGTTTGAAATTACTTTATTGTCCTTTATGTTTTAAGTTCTAATTGATTAAATGCAGTTAGGAAGGGGGGGGGCATTTATTTGATTATCTAGGTTTCCTTAAATAGAAAACAAACTTATTTAAAATGCACGATTCAAATAATTAAAGTTTTCAAATGATGTCACATTCTAACTAAATATAGTCCTGGGGCTCAACATACTCTGTAATCAGTATACCCCCTGGTTGGTTGTGTGAAGCAGCTGCATTATCTGAATTTTCTCAAGTAAACAAACTCTGCACCGTGCAATAGGGTTTGTTGTTTGCTAATGCACTAGTGATTAGAAAATGCTTAAAAACTCTAATTATACATTTACGTATAATGCAGAGGTGGTATGGGGGTATGCTTCATTTCTTGAAGATATGCATGCACACGCACAATGTTTGTAAATTGTCTGATTTACAGTAGTTATTCAATAAATGTTTTATAAATGACTAAAAAATAATGTCAAGCTTAAAACTACTTACTATGCACTGGACACAGGGTAAGCCTATTTTTTCTTTTTGAGGTAGAGTCTTGCTTTGCCACCCTGGTAGAGTGCAGTGGCATCATTGTAGCTCACTGAAACCTCAAACTCCTAAGCTCAAGTGATTCTCCTGACTCAGCTTCTCCAGTAGTTGGAAATACAGGCGCTCCTACCTGCCCAGCTATGATTTTCTCTTTTTTGGTAGAGACTGGGTTTTACTCTTGCTCAGGCTGGTCTTGAAGTCTTGAACTCAAGTGATCCTCCCCACTCAGCCTCCCAGAGTGCTAGGATTATAGGCAGGAGCCACCTTGCGGGACTGGGGCTAAGCATTTAAAGGACATAGCATTACTCAATCAAGAAAATCATCAGTTAAAGTGGCTTTGTTATCTTCATTTCCCATGTGAGTCAACTAAGGTGTAGAAATGTTAACTGAGCGATTTGCCTAAGTTGGTACAAATCTAGCATAGACGTGGCAGAAGTGGCTTTTGAACCCAGGTTTGTTTGACTCCGTAGCCTGCAGTATTAATAATCATTTTCTGCTGCTTCTTTTTAAAGTGGGTATGTGATAGCAGAGACATAATTTTGCAACCCCCCCCGACTGGTTTAACACCACTGTCAAACACAGACATGCACAGATCATTTTATTCTGATTTCACTAAGAACTATGCTGCACACAGATGAAGGAGGAGCAGTTGTCACGCCAACCTCTCTTGCACACATCCAAATGATTCAGTCCCTGGGTTCGTAGAGGTTGTTTTAAGCCAAATGACACCTGTAAAGGGAAGTTATGTCGCTGCTCTTTCCTTTTAAATCTTCACTTCTTACTTATGGGCCTGGTCTGTTGCAAACATTGATGTGTCATAAAAAATAAGTTGCCTTCTAAATCACTTCTCTCCTGTAGGAGATTACAACATTTTTTATTGCCCATCTGAAGCTCTTGAAGTTTTGTTTCTTCAAAACCTATTCTAGGTACAAAGGGATGAGGTTTTAACTTCAAAGGAAGCCGTAATGAAAGATACACTTGCTGAATTCAGAACTACCTCTTTAGTCTCTTAGTCGCTGCTACCTCACTCCTGCAATTGCCGTTTAAAACTTCACAATACACAGAAGTGTCCACCTCCTGTGATTATTTCTTCCCTACTTTCAGTAGCATGTACAAACACATCAGCCCTTTGATCCCAAGTCTTACCTTTCCTTACTAGAACTTAGTGGAAAAGCCATCTCAATTCTAGGAAAACTACAGCTTTTGGTGCATTTAATCATGTTAAGAACTTCATTATACCTGTACGTACACACACAACTGGGAATTTTTAAATCAAATAGTTGCATTTTTCAGTGTGAAATTTAAAAGGAAAAATAACTATGCCACTCACTTCTTAATAGGACAATCAAGGAGTATTTGTTGGGTTGTTTTTTGCTTCATTTAAAAGGCGTGCTCATCAAATACCATGTAAGAGACTATGTTTGCCTACCAACATAATAATACCTTTTGTATTTACATGGTCATTTATAGTTTATAAAGTGCTTTTATATTTACTGTACAATTGGGTGATACAATTTGAAATTATTACCCCAGATACAATAACCTGTTTCTTACCACTACATTCAAGGTAGACATACTTTTCAGGCGCTGCCTTGACTAAAAAGGTAACATAAAATAATACTGTTTAGTCCACAAAGGATTTGAGAAAAAGGAAACAAAAAGATGACAAACATTATCTCAGTCAGTTGAAACCAAAATTTATAAGAGGGATTTGTTAAAGGTTTCCCAGCTGAACTGGACTACGATCTAATGATCCATTCTTCGGAGATGAAGTGCTTACCCTTAAGGTTTTTCAATGGCTGTTTCTAACTGTAGTGCCTCACCTTAGACATTAAATATCACCTAGAAAGGGTGAGATAATGGTGTATGTGAAGGCTTCTCTCCCTGGAACTCTCATGAGTGAGAAACAATCAAGGAACCCCATATTTGGGGCAAGGTCTGCGGCAGAGTAGAGACAGCAGACTTTGACATCTGTCTTGCATTCAAACCAAGGCTATCCCACCTACTAACTTGAAGCCCTTAGGAGCTCATGTAAATCTCTCCAAACCTCAGTTTTCTTATCTCTATAATGGAAGTGATAATTTCGTTTTTTTATAAGGTTATTGTAAAGATAAACTGTAATATGGAATGTAAAACATTAAGTTGGTGCTCAAAGTATTAAGTAATAATCAAATCCATTGCCCATCTATTACTGGATCTCTGCACATGCTATCACAGTTTTCTAGGCAGAAGCTCAAGAGGGTGTTAACCAAGGAGTATGTTGCACTAAAAGGAAATGGAAAAGAAAGCTTCATCTAGAGAGACTTCCAGATTCTAACTTGGGCATCTGGGTGATGATGATGATGATAATGATGATGTTCAACCAAACCAGAAATAGAGAGAGATGGTGGGGAGAGAGAGAGAGAGATTATATTGCACAATGCATATTCTGTTGTTGCATAATGCATGTCTTATTCAACCTTGTGTCTCCACCTCCTAATCAGGTCTGGGCACATAATAGGCAATATAATAGCTATGTGGTAAATTAATTCATGAATAAATGAATGAACAAATCACACACTGAGGACACCCAGCCTAATCTAGTGCCCATATTTGAATTGGATGAATGTTCAAAATAAATAGACCTCACAATATATTGTTATCAGAAATATGTAGATAAATAACCTAGCATTTATGTCTTTTATCAAGCGCTATCACAAAAGACTTACATAATATTTCAAATAAAATGGATTGAGAGTGAAAAATACAGAAGGGCAATTCTGCCTGGCCAGATCAGGAAATCGTTCCTTTTCAAGGCTTAAGATGATAGAAAGTAGGAGACACTTCTATTTCACATTCCTATTTGGGCCGGACAGGAGTCTAAGATGCTATTGGCCTCAGGCAGAGATCTGTCAACTTTCACAAGCTCATAGTGTTTCCTCTCATCTCCACGTGAAGATTCAAGAAATGACACAGAGCCATTCCCTAGGTAGACTGCTCCTGGGTTAGGGCTAAATCAGTGTGGCAGTCTGGTTAAAAAAGTACGTGTCACACACATGGTGGCTTGGACCTTTACACGGAAAGATCTGTGTTTTAGAGTACTTTTTAGGTGGCTATTTTCAGATGCCCTTAAATATCTCTATTCCTAGAACATTTTCTCTTCCCAATTTGTGTTAAATTTTACTTCCCTTTGCCTTAAGAAAGCCTTGTCTTCCACACCACAGTAGGCAGATAATCTATTTGCTATTTATACAGTATAGTCATTCTCCAGGAGCACTAGGCTCTAGGAAGCAAGGTGCTATTCTAATTGCCTATTTTCCTTTGTTACCCCATTGTGAAATCAGGCTGGGAGAAGGGGGTGAGTAGGCCGCAGTAGGCAGCTGTCTGTCTCAATGAAGAAATGGACAAAAGAGGCCTTTGCAGCTGTAGACCAGGTTCCACAGCCTTTTATGGTTACTGATGGGGTGAGCTTTATCATTTTAAAGTGCAAATAAGTCATGGGTTTTTGAAGTGAATTGCATTACTTTATGAATAAGGATCAAGGTCTTTGGGAAATCAGTTAGCCCCTGTATTTGAACAGATATGGTACTGTAGCCTCTCTCGGGGCCTGTGTGCTTTGAATCAATCTAGTATTTCTTTTTTTAAGGTAAGCATTCTTTAACATATAAGGAGAAGGTTGATCTTTAAAAACCAATGCTAATACATTAAAGAGGTATTTGTTAAATGTACAGATTGGCAACATACAATTTGATATTAAATTAGCAACTGATAAATCTGGAAAACTGCATTTTTTTTTTTTTAATCAGGAAAGCAAACAATGGCCTGAATTCAACTCTTACTACTCACACATAGTGATACAGGCATGAAAGACTCAGACATGTGACCTGGAAAGATGGGGCAAAGTAATGTGATAATGGTGCCTTTTGGCATGACTTAAACCCGGAAAACATTTATTAGTAATGGCTACAGAGTTCTAGAAACCACAGGAAACAAACAAAAAAAGTCACCTATGTCAGCTTGTAATCCCCTTGGGATCCACCAGTCCTGGAATTGGGTGGATTTTGGTGATCTAAATCCAAGTCTACTGGGTATATGCCCAGTAGAGGGATTACAGGATTGAATAATATGGATGGAGCTGGAACATATTCTTCTTAGTAAAGTGTCTCAAGAATGGAAGAAAAAGTACCCAATGTACTCACCCTTATTATGAAACTAATGTAGGACCTCCACATGAAAGCTATAACCCAGTTACAACCTAAGAATAGGGGGAAGGGGGAAAGGGAGGGGAGGGAGGGGGGAGGTAGGTGGAGGGAGGAGGATTAATGGGATTACACCTGCGGTGCATCTTACAAGGGAATATGTGAATCCTAGTAAATGTGGAATGTAAAGGTCTCAGCAAAATAACTAAGAAAATGCTACAAAAGCTATGTTAACTAGTGTGATGACAATGTGTCAAACGATCTATGAACCAAGTGTATGGTGCCCCACGATCATATTAATGTACACAGCTATGATTTAATAAAAATTAAAAAAAGGAAAAAAAATAAATCCAAGTCTATCCTTCATATTAAATATTTAATCTGATCACTGCTCCTCTGCCTGAGACAAAACCTTTGTGATTCTCTTCCCCTTCTTCACACCCCCTTGAGAGATCTTGTTTTCTTCTTACTCATTTACATACTCTCCCCTTTCTACTCTCACTCACTTCTTATTTTTCTTTTCTCGGTGTTTAGGGTTTGGCGCACAAAAGGAAAGAAATAGAATCCCACTCTGGGCCTTTTCTGGTCCTCTGCTGCCCCAGTTCTAACATGGGCATGGGGAGGTCAGTAAAGCGCCTCCCCCAGGCTGCAACTTCTCAGCTTGTGATGGGGATTTTGCTCAATGCTGTTAGAATCCCTTGGATTCTGCATATGACCTGTCCAGCAGAGAGAAGGCCATTTTTGCAAATGGATAAGGGGAGGCAGGCAGTACAGGAAGAAATAGGCCCTTCCCCCTATCCCCCATCATAGATTCTGAACTAGAACTGGAAGAAACTGCAACAAAATGCTTGCTCAATTTGTTCATTCATTCCACAGACATTTGCCAAAAATCTATGTTAAGCACTGAAGGTACAGAAATACGAATTCCTCAGAATCTCTCTTATTATAGATAAACGTAATAACAATACAAAGTTGAAATCACGTACGTATATATTATATGGGTCTATAGTTCTATAGAACCTCAGAAGGAAGAATCACTACCTCTGAGGCTGAGGGGAGGGGAGATCTCACCAAATAGCACACATGCAAGACCCAGGGAAACAGAAGGGCACAGAATATTCAATAAATGACAGCACAGTAGGGGTTACAGGCATGAGGTCCAGGAAATGTCTCCATCAAGACAATAGAGTGAGTCGTGCAAATTTAGATGTCAGTGACAACCTTCACATCCATTTCAGTGGAACAGCAGAGGCTAACTATGGTGAGATCTGAGAATCAGAGATCAAAATCAAGGTCTTGCAAGAAGTTTGATGGTGAATAAGACATAGATAGACAGGTAGATGATTAGATTTGATTAGGACACTAAATAACAGAAAAATAGCAAGAATAGAAGAGATTTTGAGTTTTTTTTTTAAATGGGAAAAGGCCATGAGATAAGAAATTTGATGGAACAAGAGAAGATAAAAGCAAGAAACAGAAGTAACTTCCAGCAGATAATAAAGAGAATGTGTGAAGAGATTAGCGTTGGATAGATTAGCCTGGCACTGGGCTACAGTCCCCCTTCATTAATCAGTAGGAGAAAGAAGAAAAGAAAAGTCTGCATTGCCATGTGTGAAATGTGTAGGGAGAAGGGAGCGTGGAAAAGCAAAAGGCTGGTAGTGAAACAGAAAGTGAAAGGTCTTAGGAAATGCCTACGGTGTTCAATGTCACCAATAATCAGGGACATGCCATTGCACGCCCACCAAATTGTCAAGACCCAACAAACCACAAGCAAACAAATAGAAATCTGGTAATTCTAAGTGTTGGCATATATGTGGACAGGTGAAAACTCTTATGGCTTTTTGCTACACCTCTTTGAGAGCATTTTGACAGTATGCAATAAAGATAACAGTGTGCACACTTTGAACAACAATTACACTTTTAGGTATGCCCTGAGGATCTCTCTTACACGTGCACAAGGTGCATGTCACCTAATCAGCCAACAAGGAGATCTACATTTGACAATTTGGTATATTAAGTAGGTCGCTACCCAGAAGTTAAAATGGACTAGGTATGCATATTTAAAAGTGGAAACATTTGTAAAATAATGTTGAGAGAGGAAAATAAACTTGTAGAATGGTGTATGTGGACGGTATTACTTATATAAAGTTCAAAACACAGAATAGGTTTATATGTTATTAATGGATATATCTCCACATGTAGAAAAAGTAAAAGATGATAGACATAAAGGCTATATAACAAAATTTCCTGTATCTTTTATCTTTAACATTTTATTTCCTAAAATACATTGGAAGATGTGCATTCAATGGAATACCATGTGTCAAAAAGAATAAAAACTCTACAGTTACATTCAACAGTATGGATGAATTTCATAAACATGAGGCTCAGCAAATGAAACCAGAACCAGACACCACTGTTATATTAAGAAAAATTTCATGTGTCCTGGTAGGAGTCACAGTACGTGGGCCTGGGGTGGGGCTTGAGACTGTAAGTGGACACATTCTGGGTCTTGGCAGCACGGGTGATGTCCTGTTTCTTGTTCAAGTTTCTGGTTGTAGAAGTGTGTTCAGTTTAGGTGAACTCATTGAACTTCCCACTTACTCTATGTTTACTTATCTGAATTTACGTTATACTGAAATAAAATGTGTAAAAATGCCATTTGAGAAAGAAAAAATATTGAGGTAAAATGGCATATTAACATTTATTTACTCTTGGTTGATGGCTCATGGGTGATTTTATGATATTTCCTGTGCCTTGCCATTTACTTGTAATATTTTATTATAAAAAAAAAAAAACAATGGAAGAAAGAAGTGAAATTAAGAGCTACAAATAGGAGATGGCACTAATCAGCAGAAAGGAAAAAGGAAGCTGAGTCCCAGGGGCACAAGAGATCAGCTGTGGCAGAACCAAAACGTCACTCACTTTATATTTTCAATTTTATTTTGGAAAATGATTCAACTTCTCCCTTTAAGTCCTGTGAAGTGACTTTACTCTATGTTAGTAACTACATTAATCACCAGTTAGAGAAATGTCCAACCCTCCTAACAGCTGCTGATATTTTAAAATACAGGGATTTGAGGTAGGTGAAAGAATGATAATGCTTCCTTTTCGACTTTTCTTTACTTTCTTAAAAAAAATCTCTATGATATTTTATAAAATGCCCCAGGATGAGATCAAAGCCCCTCAAAGAGAGGTGTGGGTTGTATTTGAGAAGTTCAGTGATAGTGAGTTTGATTTTAAATATACCAAGTATTTGGAAACTGTCTCTCAGGTAATGGAATCTTCAAACCGTGTGGAAGATAATTCAGCCAGCTCCATCAGGATTCAACTTGCTCTGAGTAAATAGAATAGAAAATAAAATGCCCTATACAGCACCCTGCCTTCCCCATGTGTGTGCATTTCCTGCGCCCCTGCACGCACTTTAATGCCTAGATAGGCCCAGGTTTCTAATCCATGTCACTTCAGCATATCACACTTGACTGCAGAATTTGAGGGGGACAGTGACTTTGCTGAAAAGTAACAGATTCCTCTGGACTTCAGCTTACTGTGTAGAGAGGTGGGAAAAACCTTCTCAACTTAACTCTTACATACTTGGAAATTAAAGTAATGGGAAAAGTATACATTTCACATTAAAGCGGGGCATTTCTCTTAGAGAAAGACTGAGCAGCCTAACATGTTAACCAAGGTTTAGCGTGCTCCTAAGAGCCTGTTAATATTTGCTGCCCCCTGTAGTTTGCTCTTGTAAAAATTCTAAAAAATCAAGAGAGCTATTTCAAACTCCAGTTGCTCTTCTAAATCCTATGCACTTGTGGAATTGCATTCCCTATCTTCTTTTCTGTCCAACTCCACACATCGGAGTGTTGACATGGGACAAAGCAGGGGAGTACTCCTATGAGCAGTAGTGATTTCATTTAAGTGAATAAACTGGGGGGAAATGATTGCCTTTTAAACATGCAGATTGTGTTATAGGGAGAAAGCCTGCTCACATAAATAACAATTTTCTTTAAAAAGGCAGAGGGAGCATCTGTTTATTAAACTACTTTCTCAATTTCCTGTTGCCTTCGGAATTGGTTGTGGGACATGATTGCCATTGTCTCCAAGCACAATAGCTTCTAATAACATTAAGCTTAAAATTATATAGTAGAACAGGACGGACTCATGGTTTGTTCATTTGCTGAAACTAATATAGTTGGAAGACATTTTACCCAAGTTTAAAATAGCAGAAAGTAGCACACAGAACACTAGAAATTTATACACTGGCTCAGTGATGAATGAAATTTCATTATAAAGTATCACAATCTAATATCTAACTTTAGTAAAAATTTCAGAACTAGTTATCAACATGACCCAATACTGGGGCAGAAGGTAATAAAGCTGTTTACTTTATCCATAGATTAAGCAAGAAGAGTAGAAGATCCTAAGATAATATCATTCTGTAGTCTCTGTGACTTGAATAATTTTAGGTTTAATTTTGTGATTCCATTGCTCTGCTGGCCTGCATATATGTAATTCCCAGAAAGAATATAGAGGAGTGAAATTGATTTGTGCAGTGGTAAGGCTTCCCTCAGGCACACAACACATCTTTGGTCACTTTAGAGTCAATATTACAGACTCAGGTTATTTTTTGTTGAAAACAAATCTTACAATTTTTAATTTTCATCAAATTGGTAAAAAGAAATGCATACCTAGTGTTGTTTTGAGATCGAGAGACATAATTGTTGTCTAGTTTTAGTTTTGTGTAGTATACTAAAGCAAATTGAACACCGCTTTCTAAAATGCTAAGAGCACATTAAGAAAGGTGTGAAGTAGGAGAACCTTTGAACTTCTGCTAAATGCCATCAAGATAAACCATATTTGCTAATGATCATTTTAATTATGAAACTCTAACCACAATATTTCTTTTTGTTGGGCTAGAAACAGAGGCCAAAATCTACCAATAAAGTAATATTTTTAAACACCCATGGGTCCCCTGCTGAGGGGAATATGAAAGACGTATAAGACATGGACATTCATCTCCAAGTGCATGCACACGGGCTGACAGGTACACGCAGGAAAAGACAACAAGCATTAGAGAAGCTATGAAAGAGAGATCATTATTCCGTAAAATGTTCAGGAAGGTATTGCCTGAGCTGCACTGGGATTTAGACAGGAAGATCTATGTGCAGGCTGAAGGGGTTGGAAAGTACTTCTGATGTTTGAAACCTGAAGTGAAGCTCTGGGGGCAGCTGCCACATACCAATGGCATTTACTCCAGAAGACTTTAGACCCGGTTCTAGAGATTTCTGATATCCTCAAAGGCAGCCTTAATCATGAACTGCTTTGCATTGGTAAAACAATGCAGAAAGGAATTTCTTAGTAAGACACACCTCAGGGCGAACCCAGAACTTAATATCTTCCTGAGCAACACCTGCTGGGGGCCCTGGTGAAAGAACTTGGTGAGGAGGAAAGAGACTCCTCTGGGAGTGTGATGGAGAGGTTGGCAACCTGAGAGGGAGGGGGTGCACACTGCTGGAAAGAATGCTGAGTTGGAAGAATGGTTGATTCCCTGTCACATTCTTACACTGTGACGTTTGGGCTTGGCTCCAAGCTTCTCCAGCCTTCAAATCCTTTATTTACAGAATGAAGATTAGTAACCACCCATGTGCATATATCATGGAAACCTGGTGAAAAGCAATTGAGAAAATATAGGCAAAAGTATGTTATAAACTTTATTTTTTAAAATTTTGTAATAGTAACAAAGTACACACATTTGTTGCATAGTTTGCTTATATGTATTTTAAGTCAAAGTATTATAACGGTGCCCTTCCTCCAGAAAGTGTGCGATATACCCGTGCCATATACTTGTTACTTGTGAATTTACACTTCATAAACTTTAAAATTCTACGTAAATTAGGAGTTTGCATTGGATATGCAAACACATTGCCTCGGATTCTTTGGCTGACTCACGGCCATCATTAACTCTCTTTCAGTCTTCCCCACTCACACTCCCTGCACTAGACCCCCTCATTTCAGGAAGTTTTCCCTGCTTACCTGTCGTAAATCTTACTTCTCGTGCCTTCAATTGTTAAGTATGATTTATGCTACATCATTCATTTTTACTCATGGTCTCTTTTATGGGAGACTATATGCCTCTCAGTTGCAGTATAAACTAAAACAACCACCTGCGACCCCCAGGACTCTCCTGTACTCAGAAGCAAAGAACTGGGGCCAGAGTGGGAAGAGAAGAAAACTGAGGGTTGGGGAGTGGCAGAAGAAAATCCATGTGCGGGATGACCCCACCACAGGTAGCCTGGCCTGGCTGTGCTCTGATTCTTTTCTTGACAATTATTTATAAAATGTAAGGGGCAATCTGGGTTCCAATTATACATGGCTTGCATTGAGTAACTATAAAATAATAAATAATGAGAGAGTTAATGGAAGCATTGCAATGCATCCTACAAATACAAAACATTCAAAAGCTAAATTAAAAAACAGAGTTGAGTGAGATTTATGTTTTCTACATTAAATATTTTGAACTAATTGAGTATCTAATCCATAGGGCAAAAATAAGAACTTCAAGTATTTCTTTTTCAGTCTCAGAAAAGAACTTAATATTTCCCCACTGACGATAAATATTGTTCAATTATTGCTGGCACTGGTATAATAAGACAAAATATGGGAAAACATGCATATTGGATAGACAAGCCATTTGGGAAAGGTCATATGAAAGGAGGGGAAATAAAGTGCTGGGTTTTACTATTTAACAAAATACACGTGTTTTTATATGAGAAGACTATCATGTTCATTCACATCAACTCACTGAGGAAAGGAACAAATAATGAGGAAGAAAATCAGCAGTCATGGAATATAGTGTTTTAATAAAAGTGACTTCATGAAAATTCATTGTTTTGGATTATCTGCATCGGTGATCTCCCTATCAAATGTCTCCCTTCATAAATTTCTGTATCAAATAGTTTTTGCTCTCTTTAAGAGAGCTACAGAGAAGTAGGCAAGACAAAAAGATCGTTTATCTGTGAACAAGACTGACAAAGCAATGTGACATGCACTTTGAATGGGGCTAATTCAGGACCCCCATAATTATTATTCTGAACCTGGGTCCCTTGAGTGAAGTTTCTTCTATAACTTACAGCAGTTTAAAACTAAAGGTAACGTGCCCTAGTCAATGAAAGTGAGATGACCTTGAAGGACTCTCTGTTTCTATAATTAAGAAACTGTGCTCTCAAACATTAATTCAAGCATTTCTGCAATTCAAGAAAGGGAATTGAGTTTCCAGCTTTTTGTTGTTCAAATAAAGATTAGCACATCTCCCACCTCTGAGTGTGCACAGAGTGCACAGAGTGTGCAGGTGATACCCTGATGGTGGCATGAAGGTCTTAAAGCAGAAATTTGCTGGAAAAGGGCTTGCAAAACAGATTGTTTCCATTTTTTTTGCTCCCCCAACCTGTAAGTGGTGGCTGTTTCATGGCAAGGAGCAGTTGTGGAAAGGTTGTTGAGGGCGGTTTTCAAGGAAACAGGCTGTGTTTAGACAGGAGTAGATGCTTGGAACCCACGAAAGGGAGCGCTCCTCCTTTCACTTACATTTGTGATGTGTCACAAGGGAGACTGCTACATTGCGCCTAGATGCTGTTGTGTGCTTGGTTTAGGTGTCCTTGTGGGTGAGTGCTTGGCAGTCAGCAAAGTGTCTTAGGCAGTATAATGGGAGCTCATCTTGTTAAAGCTGAGACATTTAAAGAGCAATAATTATTTGTTAAAGTTTTTTTTTTTTTTTTTTTTTTTTTGTAGAGACAGTCTCACTTTATGGCCCTCCATAGAGTGCCGTGGCCTCACACAGCTCACAGCAACCTCCAACTCCTGGCCTTAAGCAATTCTCTTGCTTCAGCCTCCCGAGCAGCTGGGACTACAGGCGCCTGCCACAACGCCTGGCTATGTTAAAGTTTTTGGAATGGGGGCAAAGAAAAGATTTTGAAACACAAATCTTTGTGAAAAACAAATCCAAATTATTCCAAACATGCTTGAAAACATTTTTCTTTTTGTGTGTATTTTTGTCTCTTTCCTAAATGTTTTCCTAAGATCTTTGGTGAATGCAGATGTGCATCAAAACAACATTACTAAGATGGGTAATGGACTATTACATTCAACAACTGTTGGCTGTCACTAATGCAGCGGGTGGACTTATGTGACATTACCATATAAAGAATTTGTTAAGACTGTCATTTCGATAAAACAACTAGGTTCAAGGGCAATATTGTGGAGGAAAATCATCATTAGAAGGTAATAAAGACATTGCATCAAAAAATGTACTTTTAAAGGCAGTGACAGGTGATAGTATCATTAAAATGTGCACAAGAATAGAGATGTTAACATTCAAAGAATAGGGCAGTAAAAGAACATTTTGGATTTTGCTTAGAATTTTCAAGAGTTTTAATTGTCCACCTAAAACCAGTGTAATTAAAAAAGTACAATCTTGAACTCAATGACAAACAAATCCAAAGTTTACATTGTAAACTGAGGAGTCATTCAAACTGTTTATTTGAGAGCAGTACTATTATCAATTTAAAAATAATCAGGCCTCAGGTCAGGTCACAGTTTGGTCAGAATATGACCCTGCATATCGAGGTTCCACCAATTTTCAGTTGTGATTATACTGATATCTGCAAGAAGGTTGGGGTGCTAATGGTGCTGTAGTAACAGTAGCATAGTGTGAATGCTGTAAGGTCTTCCCACAGAGTCTTCAAAATTCTGAGAAATGATAGTCTTGCAGTTAATAAACCAAATGAGCTCTGAACACATACTAAATATAGGGGAAAGAGTCACAAAGAACTTATCATTGGACTGGGTTACAGTTTTAAAACAAATGCTCGGTTTAGCCTAAGATTTCAGCAATGCTTTCCCATAGCCATATTGATATCATTTGTATTTCTGGCTTTAAAACTTGAAATGGACAGCTTTATAGAAGTCAGAGCCCAACTCTGACTTTTATTTTTCAAAAAAAAAAACTATCCTGCTGACGTAAGTATATATAAGTAAGTGACAACAGCATTGATCTCAGCAGGCTTGATCAGATGAGAAAAGGTGACGTGGAGAGAAGAGGAAAGAGACAGGATCAGGACACATGCAAGGGCGGAGTCAGCCCAGGTGCTGAGAGGGGGCACGAGACACAAGGAACAGGAGAGAAGCCAACAGGAGGAGGTGCACATACCCCACGGTGCACACCAGCCAACATTTGTATTCTTGGCACTCTCTCTGATTGCCTCTGATGGGTAGGAACCTGAACTCAGATCACCACCTTAACTGGCTAGGGAAATTTTCAGAAGAGAGAAACAAGTTGATGGAAAAGTTCCCTTTCCTCAATGATGACAGTGAACTCTTCATAAATATGAATGACTTCATAAATATTAATGATAATGGTAAAAAAACGATACAGTTGTAGAGCATTGCTAATTTTGCACATTTGTTTACATCTATTGTCTCAAAACAGCAGCATGTGATAAGTAGGGCCACACTTCTTATCTCCTCTCTACAGATGAAAAACAAATACAAAATGCTTCATGAAATTTAAGTAACTTGTTCAAGCTCCTAGCAGTAAAAAAAAAAAAAAAAAATGGCAGAGTTGAGGCTGGAACTCGGGCCAGCTGATTCTCAGCACTTAGCTCTTTTCCTTATTGATCTGAACAAGCCTCCCTAGCTTATCTTCTTAAATCAAAATAAACTACTTGAAACTACATTGCAATTGCATCGTATTAGTTGTTATTTCAGATCAGCCTTTTTCCCACATCTCCTTGTCTCCCTCCTCAAGTCTGACTTCATGGTTTCCTTTCATTCTCTACCAAAAAATGTCATACTGCCGATTTTCAGATGTGTAAAAGACTAGAAAATCCTTCTTTGAAATTGGAGTCAGAGGCACAGGCACAAGCACCAGCTCTATGGCACTGGATCAATAATTCTGGGTAAATCTAGGAAATTCTCTGAATCCACATTTACTTTCAGGAAAATGAGGTTTTCCTATCAAATGTTCCAGCCAACTTTTCTGTACACATACATCCACGCAGGTATTCCACACGCACACTCCCCATTCAGTCATTGCTCAATTAATTTATCTGTTACTGTACGTATGATCGTATGCAATGCATATCATGTATCTATTGACATGTTATTTATTAACCTCACCTGGCCTTGCACCTGAGTTTCTAGGTGTGTGTGTGGTACTGCCGTGTGCTAAAAGGCTTTGTTATTTAAAGTGTGATTTGTGGACCAGGGTCATTCCTACAACCAGGGAGATTGTTAGAAACGCAGCATCTCATGACCCAGTCCAGATTTATTGAACCAGAATCGGCATTTTTAACAAGATAGCTCATGATTTGTATGCACTTTAAAGTTTGAGGAACATTGCCATAGATCATAAGCTTTTAAGAGAAAGACAAACAAGGCTTGGTAAATCTGTCTACAGAACACACAGGATAGGGTGATTTAGAAATCTGTCTGCATCTGCAAAGTGCCATTTGAAGTCTTTAAAATTTGAGTTTTCAAAAGTACCTTGTCAAGGCAGGTATAATACTCATTTCTATTACGATTTTTCATAAGGTAACAGTCGTAATGAAGAGGTTAGATACCTTTTCGTTGTCTTTTGGTTGTTGTTTAGTGAAGACTTCACAAGTGTTTTAGGGAGTAAGGGGAAAATAAATTTAGAATGAAGATACAAATCTGATTTTGTCCTAATTTTTTTTTTTTTTTTGAGATGGAGTCTCAAGCTGTAGCCTTGGGTAGAGTGCCATGGCATCATAGTTCACAGCAACCTTCAACTTAAGCTCAAGTGATCCTTTTGCCTCAGTTTTTTTCTATTTTTAGTACAGATGGGGTCTCACTTTTGCTTAGAATGGTCTCAAACTTGTGAGCTAAAGCAATCGACCTGTCTCAGCCTCCCAGAGTGCTAGGATTATAGGCATGAGCCACCATGCCCGGCCAGTCCTAATTTTATTGAATAATAAAATGTCAGATAGTGAAAAGTTTCACCATGTTCAGGAATACACATCTGTAAATGGAACTTGCCCAAGGTCGCAGGGTCAGGAAGTGGACTAGGAGTCTATCTGATTCCTAAACCTTGTCACATTTTATTATATGAGGCAACTGACTTGTAGAGAGGTAACATCAGAAACATCCACAGGAGAGGTCCATAATTATGAGAAAAAGTGTGACGCCACCTTTTACTCATCTATTAACGTCACTGTCCTTTCTTTATTACCAATTACAGTAACGTTTCTTTTTTCAAACTATACATCCTGCTGGAGAAGGTATACACTTGAATTATACTAATCTTGTTTCAAAAGCTTCATATCGGTAGGTTTGAAAAATATTTCCACTAACACCAAAGATGAATGTTGGAGTGTAAGTAACAGTTATGACATTAAGTATCCCCAAACCTTGTAGGATATTTTGTAAACCTTCTTAAAAACAAATGAAAAAGATTTCACTGCTACAAATTAATGAATTATAATAAGCAGTAATCTTCTCTGGGCCTTAGTTTTCTTATCGATAAAACTTGCTAAAAAAAAAAAACTCACGGAAACTTTCATGATTCTCTACCTTTAAAAAATTCTGGGAAATTTGGTTCCTGCTCAAAAGACTCCTCTGTAAAGCAGTATCCACAAATGAACCGGGCAAAGTTCATTGCAATAGTGCTTGAACTCAATCTTGTCTTACGTTCTAATTGATTACATATTTGTATCTCTCTGGCTATAAAAAAAAAAAAAAATGATTCAAGGCAGTTTATAGTAATACATTTTTTAAGTAACAAGCCTGAATTTGTTTCATTTATGGGTAGAATATATTATGATTTGATTGTTTATTTTCCCTCCAACTTTTTAATTTTGAAACATTTCAGATTTACAGGAAATTACAAGAATACTACAGTAAACACTCATATTCCGTTCACCAATTGTGCATGTTTTACAACACATGCTTTACCACTTTCTTTCATTTTTTTCTCTACATCATTTGTGAGTTAGATTTAGTCTAGACTCTAAGGCATTTTATCCTTAAGTAGTCAACATGGATCCTCTAAGAACTAGGAAATAATTTCCCACAACATTGAAGTTATAAAACTCAGGAAATTTAACAATGATATAATGCTATTTTATAATATGTGATCTACAGTCAATTTTCCAATAAAATTTTTTTAACTCTCAATCTTAAATTTAATCAAAAGCCACATATTACATTTAGTAGGTCATGTGAATTTCTTTTCTTTTTTTTTTTGAGACAGAGTGTCAGTTTTTTGCCCTGGGTAGAGTGCTGTGATGTCACAGTTCTCAGCAACCTCTAACTCTTGGGCTTAGGTGATTCTCTTGCCTTAGCCTCCCAAGTAGCTGGGACTACAGGCACCCACCACAGCACCTGGCTCTCTTTTGTTGCAGTTGTCATCGTTGTTTAGTTGGCCTGGGCTGGGTTCGAATGCACAAGCCTCGGTGCATGTTGCTGGCACAGTAACCACTGTGCTACAGGCGCCGAGCCTGGTCATGAGAAATATTTTTGCAAAAATATAATTATGCATTACTAAGATCTTTTGAACTTTTTATAAAGGAACAAATGTACATTTGGGGAAATTCCCATATTTCACTGTACACTCAATGCATGTTTTCATAAAATTGAGGTAAAAATCAACTCAAGTAATCTTTTTTCTGGTATATAAATACACACATATTTTTTCACTGAAATGAGCATGTTTGGACATTTTGGGTTTGCATACACATTGAAATTGGCTGAAGATACAAACTTGAAACTTGGCAAGATTATAAGAAAATAAGGCCAGAGATAGAAGAAAAACTCATCAAGATTTAAATGACATAAATGATTAGAATAATGAGTATATGGAAATAAAATAGAACAATGTCTGCCTTTAAAGTCATCCTTACCAGTTATCTCCTTTCACTGGGGAGCTCAAAATCAAGATGAACTTAAATAACTTAATGTTATGTGCAAATCAATCCAATGTTTATGTTAAAAACAAATCAAGCAGTTCCAAAGTAAAGAATTCTGTGGTGATTTTAATTTGGCCACAGTTTGGATTTCTGTTCCTGTTTTCATAGATATGTATAAACTTGGCTCTCTCCTTGGCCTTCTTCCCATGGACTCTTGATGGTTGCCCTCACAAGTTCTATTCTTTCTGTGTACATTCCGGCCCTCCAGATGCACTGCATTTCCTTTGGATGTGCAAAAAAAAGATGAGGGACTATGAACATACATCAGAGAATAAAGAACAAGCCCACTCTTCTTCCTTCCTGTGTTAGGAAGGATAATTTGTCTTGACACAAATACTGTCCAACCCAACGGGTTTATTCACAGTGATCCTAAGGGAATAAATCTAATCTGTGGCTAACTTACACTACATATTGTCAATTGCAAAAGTAAATTTTACTCTATCCCAGTTTCATTTGGAGTGCAAAATTTAAGTTTCCTAAGTTTAGTCTTCAAGGAGCATAGTTTAGGCTTATAGTTCATTTTTCTGTGTGTAGATACATCTGTATGCCCACAGTTCAGACACACAGCAAACATGTCTTGAATTCAATGAAAGCAACAGGAACATGATGAATTAAATATTTTTAAGGACCTGAAACCTGAGTTTGGAAATTTTCCTGACTAGATGATAATGTTGTTCTTTTAAAGTGCCATCAAAACAGATATCTCATGATTTTTTCCTTATGATTATGGCTTATAGAGTATTAAACGTTTAAACAGTAAGGAACTAAGCATTCTCTTTTTTGGTACTTGTTGGAGCAAAGTAACTCTCCCTTGTTTCACAATTCTTTTGGAATTAATTTGAAATAGTTAAGGACAGAATGCCACATACATCATAGACAGACTCTGGCTCTCTAATTTTCTAACAGTGTAACTTTGCGGGGGGTGGTTTTGTCTTGATATAGCTCAGTTTCCTCACCTGTAAAATGGGAATAAATTACCTACCTCACAAGGTGATCAAAGAAGTGAAAGAAATAATGTTGTGACATGCTGAGAGTATAAGTGATCAATAAGTGGTAGGGATTGTGATTATTACTGTCATTACCTTGTTTTTTTTTTTCTTTTCTTTTTACTCTTAGACATGACAGATTATAAAAAGCATTTAAAATTAATTGGCTTTATCTAGACTAGATAATATGAACTATTATCTTGAAAGTAGAGTAGGCGTCTAGGCACAGCATTCTAAAGGGGATAAGAAATACTCTTTGAAAACAACTATAAAACTTGACAGAAATGTAAAAAATAACCAAGCGAAGAGCAATTCTCCATGAAAAGCGCTGCACCTCATATAAGAACGAGGTGGTCTATAGCATTCATGTCTTGGGTTCCTCCCAGTTGTTTCTCTCCCCTCCCTTCCCTTACTGCTTGTCAGTATGATAATTCTATGATGTTGAAGTTTTCTGTTTATGTCAGCAGCTTTGCTTGTCTGAAAAACCCAAGCCTAATAGCATTGCTAATAAATCTGATAGTATGTGAATGGGAAAAAACTGTAGCTCTTGTACTGTAGGCTGTGGTCCTGTTGGGGCAAGTGGCAAACTGTATGACTATCCAGAAATTTAACAGGGAGATCCTGAAAAACAAGAGATCTAGAGAGGGGCTTGCTGAACTCTCATATTCCCAGCTGATTAGAAAGTCACTTGTGGGCAGAGGAGCACAGAGAGGACTCACACTCTCCGCCTATCCCTGGCTGTCTGGAAGCCTGTGCCTGTACAAAGGAAACCCAGTGAGAAGGAAAAGGTAGGACCGAATTAGAAAGTGCCTGAACTTTGTCTGTGCTCTTCAACCCACACTTATAACCCATCAACAGAGCATGGAAACCTAACTGGCTTGAGTTGTTTCAGCATAAGCTTGACACCAATCATTGTGTGGCCACTAAGCTGAGCAGACGCAGTGCAACTCTTAGGAAGCTAAGCCAAAAAATTGTTTTACAAAGGAGAAAGTAACAAAACAGGAATGATAGCAACTATATACTACAATAGAGACAGATTCATCAAAATTAATTTCAGAAAAATTACTTATAAACAAAACAAACGATCAGAAACAATGATAGCTCTCAGGGAAAAAAAAAATCAAAATCCAGTGTTGCTGCAATATATTATCTAAAATGGCCAGTTGTCACAAATATTAGGAATATACAAAGAAACAGGAAAATGTGGATTATATTTAGGAAAAAAAATAGTCAATAAAAAAACTCTAAGTAGAACTAGATACTGGATTTATCAGACAAAGTCTTCAAAAGAGTCATTATAAATATGCTTAAAGAATAAAATCTTATTTAAAGAATCAAAGGGAAACATAACTTTGAATCAACAAATGAAAAACATAGATAAAGCAACTATCAAAAACAACTAGATGTGTTGAAAGATACAATAACAAAGATGAGAAATTTACTTCATGAACTTAATAGAACTTAATAGAAAATATGAGATGGAAGAAAGAATAGCCAGTGATTCTAAAGATAGAGCAATAGAAAATTTTCAATCTGAAGAGCAGAGAATAAAAATATTAAGGAGAAATGAACAATGAACCACAGCTCCAGGGACCTGTGATATAAAGCCAGTGTCCCAATATATATGTAATATATATGTCCCAGAAGGAAAAGAGAGATAACAGACACAATACAAAATTTAAGAAACAATGGCTGAAACTTGCTGATTTTGATGGAAACCATCAGCAGATCCGAGAAGCTCAAGTATCCTCAAGTAGAAAAGAACAAAGAGAGTCTTACCTAGAAGCAACACAGTCACACAGTTCAAATCCAAAGATAAAGAACTATGCTAGCCAGTTTAATGTAAACATTCCAAATTGTATATAAATCAGCACATTGTACTGCATAAATCCAGTAATGTGCACAGTTATGATGTAATTTTAAGAAAAAAGTAACAGGAGAAATTTCAGATAATAAAAAAAAGTATTAAAAACATCCAGTATTCTAGCCATGTAACAAGTCTGAGTCAAAATAACATATCTAACATGGCTGTTTACAAAAAAAGAAAGAAAGAAAAGAAAATCTTGAAAGCAGGAAAAGAAAAATGACTCATTACAAACAGGGAAACAACAGTGCGATTGGTTAATAACTCACTTCTTATTAGGAACAATGGGGACCAGAAGGCAGTGCAATGACGTTTCAAATTGCTAAAAAATTATCTATCAAGAATTCATTATTGAGCAAAATTGTCTCTAAAAAGTGAAGATGAAATGAAGACATTCCAAGATGAAGAAAGACTAAGAGGTTTCTTGCTGGCAGACTGGCATTATAAGAAATTCTAGAGGAATGCCCTCAGGCTGAAAGAAAATGACACCAAGGTGTAGCTAAAATCGGCAGGAAGAAATAAAGGAATTAAATTCAAAAAAATTAAAACCACTCAAAGACTGTTTTACAAATCAGCAGTAGAAAGATATTTGGGAGATACTCAAATATGCAGAAATTAAGCAATATACTTTCAAATTATCCACTGAGTAAAGAAGAAGTTCAAAAGGAAATTATCAAATTAGAAAATGAACTAAATGCAAAGTAAAACACAATCTACCAAAACTTTTAGAAGGCAGCTAAAGTAGTGTTGGAGGGTGGTTTGTAGATATAAGTACATATATTAAAAATAGATAAAGGTCTCAAATAAATAATCTAAACATCCATTGTAAGAAACTAGAAAAAAGAACAAATTAAATTCAACCCAAAAATAAGCATAAAAAGGAAATAATAAAGATCAGAGTGGAAATTAATGAAATAGAAAGTAAAAAAAAGAAAAGGAAAACCAAAGTTAATTCTTTAGAAACACCAAGAAAATTGATAAACTTTTAAACAGATTGGCGAAGAAAAAATGAGAGAAGATAATTATAAAAATCAAGATTGAATGAAGGGCTATCAGTATTGATGCTACAAAAATTAAAAGGCTTATAATTGTACATGATTATAGAAATCCTAAGTTACACGTATTTGTAGAATAACTATGTATAATTTTCTATAAAATATATAATTATGAATAACATTTTAAAAACAAATCACATAACTTAGAGGAAAAACACAAATTTTAAGAAAGATACAGTATCAAAACTAACAAGGAGAAAATAGAAAACTTCAATAAACCTACAAAAAGAAAATAAATTGACCTGGTAATTAAAAATCTTCTCACAAATAGAAGTTTTAGACCATATTGTTTCACTGGTGAATTCTGTCGATTCACCATTTTTACATAAATTCTTCCAGAGAATAGAGGAAGCAAGAACACTTCCCAACTCATTGTACGATGCTGGTATTATCCTGATAATCAAAACCAAAGACTTCACAAGAAAATAAAACTATAAGCTAATATTGTTTATGCAACATGAAAAATTTTGACAAAATATTAGCAACCTAAATACACCCACATGAAAATGGATTCTACAGCTTGACCAAGTGGAATTTAACCTAGGCAAACAAGGTTGATTTAATTTTCCAGACTTAATTAATGTAATAAGCCTTATTAATAGAAAAAAGAACAAAACCATATGGTCCTCTCCGTAAGTACAGAAAACCTTTTGACAGATCAAACACCCATTCCAGATCAAAATGTTCAAAAAACTAGGCAAAGAAGGGTTTCATAAACCTAAAACAGGGCAACTACAACATTTGTATAGCTAGCATAATACTTAATGATGAAAACTGAATGTTATCTCCTAAGACTGGGAGTAAGCAAAGATGTCTGTTCTCCCCACTTCGATTTAACATTATTCTGGAGGATGTAGACATCTCTCTAAGATAGCCAGAGAAAGAGAGAGGGAGAGGGAGGAGGGGAGGGAGGAAGGAGGAGGGAGAGGGAGAGGGAGAGGGAGATTAAAGACAAAAAAAAAAAAAAGGAAAGAAAGAAAAGGTAGAAGTCAAATTGCCTTTATTCAGAAATGATAAGATCTGGCATATAGGCCATCTTGGCAAATCTAACAACAAAAAAAATCTATGCTATAGTTTGAATATTTGCCCCCTCCAAAGGGCAGAGATTTAAGGTCCAATGTGGTGGTATTGAGAGGTGGAGATTGGGTCATGAGGGATCTGCCTTTCTGAATTAATGGACTAGTGAACTATCACAAAAGTGGGACTAGTGGCTTTATAAGAAAAGAACAGAGGCCTGAGCTGGCACACCGAGCCACTTCACGTGTGATGCTCTGCACCACCTTGGGACTCTTCAAGGAGCAACTACCAGCAAGAAGGCTCTCAATAGATGTGTCCCTTAAAACCTGGGACTTCCCAGCCTCCAGAACGATAAGAAATAAATTTTAAACTTTTATTATTTCTCTTTTTTTCTTTCTTTCTTTCTTTCTTTCTTTCTTTCTTTCTTTCTTTCTTTCTTTCTTTCTTTCTTTCTTTCTTTCTTTCTTTCTTTCTTTCTTTCTTTCTTTCTTTCTTTCCCTCTCTCTCTCTCTCTCTCTCTTTCTTTCTTATTTTTTAGAGATGGGATCTTGTTCTGTCACCCAGGATGGAGTACAGTAGTGTGATCATAGCTCATTGTAGCTCTATTTTCTGGATTTAAGTGATCTTTTCACTTCAGTCTCCCTAGTACCTAGGACTACAAGCAAGCAGCACTATACTTGGCTAATTAAAAAAAAAAAAATGTTGACCAGTTTGGTCTCAAATTTCTGGCCTCCCTCAAGTAAGAGAGCCTCCTACCTTAGCTTCCTTCCACTATGCCCAGTTAAAGTTCATTTCTTATAAATTACCCAATTTCAGATACTTTTTCAATAAGCAACAAAAAATGGACTAAGACAATCTACTAGAATTAAAAAATGAATTAATTGAGATCATTTTCTAAAAATCAAAATATAAAAATCAGTTTTAATTTCTATGTATTAGCAATGAGTAATCCAAAAATCAAATTCAGTTAAAAGATCAGTTCATAATAAGATAAAAAGAATGAAACACTTAGGAATAAACTGAACAAAAGAGGTACAAACTGTATACACAGAAAACTATAAATATTGCTGAAAGTTATTAAAGAACATGTAAATAAATGGAGAGGCATTCTATATTTCCAGATTGGAGGACAATATTGTTAAGATGGCAGTTCTCCCCCAAACTGATCTATAGTTTCAACACAATCTCAGTCAAAATCCCCGCAGATTATTTTTTTTGTAGAATTTTAAAATTTATATGAATGCCAAGGACCTAGAATAGCCAAAAGTTTTTTAGAAAAACCAAAAAAAGTTAAAAGATTTTCATTGTTGATTAAAACTTACTGTGCTTGTGGCTCAGTGAGCAGGGCGCTGGCCCCATATACTCATGGTGGTGGGTTCAAACCCAGCCCTGGCCAAACTGCAACAAAAAAAATAGCTGGGCGTTGTGGCGGGCACCTGTAATCCCAGCTACTGGGGAGGCTGAGGCAAGAGAATCGCCTAATCCCAGGAGTTGGAGGTTGCTGTGAGCTGTGATGTCATTGTACTCTACCAAGGGTGATAAAGTGAGACTCTGTCTCTAAAAAAAAAAAAAAAAAAGAATGTGGTATTGTCCTGAGAAGAGACAAACAATTGGAACAAAAGTGAGACTCCAGAAATAAATCCTTACATTTATGTTCAGTTGATTCCTGACAAATGTTCCAAGGCAATTCAATCAGAAAAATATGAACCTTTCAATAAGTGGGTTGGGAGAATTGATATCTACATGCAAAAAACAAAGCAAAAAATTATGTGTAATAATTAACTCGAAATGGATTATACACCCAAAGGTAAGCTAAATCTATACTTCTAGAAAAAAGCATAAGAGAAAGTCACTAGGCAAAGATATCTTTCATATGTACCAAAAGCATGATCCATAAAATTTCAAAAAATCAATAGTTGAACTTTATCAAAATGCAAAATTTTTCTCTTCAAAAATGAAAAGTGAGCCATAGACAAGGTAAAAAAATTTACAAATTATATTTCTGATAAAGGATTTATTCCAAAATATGTAAAGAAACCATTAAAAGTCTCAATAATAAAAATAAATAACAAATAAAAATGACCAAAAAATTTGCCTAGACATTTCATCAGTAATAAAAAATGATGGCCACGTCGTTAATCATTAGAGAAATGCAAATTGTTAATAAAACTACACCGAGATACAACTGTAGTCCTACTAGAATGCCTATAATCAAAAGGACTGGCAAAAGCAAATGCTGGGGAGGGTATGGAGACTCAGGAACCTTCATTCATTACTAGCAGGAAACAAAAACGACACAACCACTTCAGGAAACTTCTCGACAGTTCTCTCAAAAGTTAAACATAGACTTGCCAGATAACCAGGAATCTCACTTCTATTTATTTTAAAGAAATAAAAATATATGTCCACGCAAAACAATGTGTATGCAAATGTTCATAGCAGCATCATTCTTACTCCAACAAACTGGAACAATCCAAATGTCCCTCAGCTGGGGAATGGAGAAATGATACGTGGTCTGTTTTGGAATGGAATACTATCCAGCAATATAAAGAAACAAACAACTGAAAAAATCCAAAAACATAGAAGAATCTTAGAAATTTGAGAATTGAAAAAAGCCAGACACAGACACAAAATACCACATACTGTATGATTCAATTTATATAAACTTTCCAGAAAGGGCAAAGCTACAGAGACAGAAAGCAGACCCGTGGTTGTCTTGGCCCATAGTGGGAGTAAAAACTGACTCAGAACAGAAACTTTGGTGGTGGATGGGACTTTTCTAAAACATGGTTGTGGTAATGAACATAAAAACTATTACTATTTAATTGTACGTGAATCATATGGTATGAAGTATCTCCTCATAAAGCTATTAAAGTTAAAGAAAAAGTTTTAGTAAAAATCAAGAAAGTGGATTAAGAATGTATAATTTAAGAATTATATTCAGTGTTTAATTAAATAAAATGAAAATTAAGTGGAGAGCTAAGTGATCTTGGTTGAACTCTTGGCCTGATGAATTTCTATAGAATATGGGGTAAATGAACATGGTTAAAGTTTAGGTTTCTAATTGGCAAAAGATATGTTAATACCTGTGTACCTAATTGAAGTCACTGTTGTAAAGCTTAAATGAGACGTGGAAGTGTCTTGACAGGTATAAAAACTATGCAAAAGTTAATTGTATGATTGTAATATTGCCTATTAAAAATTTATCTTAAATAGTCTGTTTTGTTAAGTTTAAAGTCTTTGTGGTCTTATTCTCTGCCATCTTGAGAAGCTCAATGACATACCTTGTAACAAACTTTGCTCCACTTCAAAATAAATGTTATAGAATTTTCTTTAAAATTTTTTTTATGAACATGATTTGAACATTAAACAGCACATAGGGTATCACTTCACAAGGTGTGCACTTGCATTAATTGGAAAGGGATAAAAAGAAAAAAACATGTATTTCATAAATATATGTAAGACAAAATGTGAATGTTCTTTGCCTTTGGAGTTATTTCTATTCTTAGAATCCACCCTTGTAAAACATACTGCTGAAGGCATCCCTCTGGTGGATGTTCACAAATACATCAAAGGTAAAAAACTAAGTGAAAAAGTAAATAAATAAGGCATTTTCAACATCAGTTTTGTTTATATGAAGCCTTGAAAATCAAGCAAAGCATATTATTTACACATGAGAGGTTCTATTCTGAGTCGGCATACATCTGGCATAGCTCATATTTTTTCTTAATTTAAATGGATAAGTTTTATAATGAGTGACTTCCATTTAATTGCTCTACATTGGCATGCTTCTGCCACAAATTTAGGAATGTATTTAGCAAAAGTGAGACTCTCATTAAGGCATACTTTCCTTGTCCCATTCCTTAGCTTTTCCCTTTTCCTTTTCTGTCTCCCAAATGCAAAGTGGCTAGGACAGTGAAGAAATGAATGTTACCAAGGTTCTGTAAAGAAATGTGTACTTATTGGTGGGCAATGAACAGGGGAGGCTAGAAGTCAGTGAGCTATGGTGTTATCACTTGCTTTGAAGCTAGGGAGACTTGGATTAAATCTTGGCCCTTCTAAGTATTACCTATTAGTTTACTCATTCATTCAACAGACATTTATTAAGCACCTTTTCATATCAATCATTGTGCTGGGCTCTGCCAGTGCAATGGTGAATAAAAAAATATATGGTGCTATTATTCTTGGAGAGAGATCAGTTTGGTCAGGGATTCAGATATTAATTACATAATCAGATTAACGGATATGAACTAAAACAGAAAGTAAATGCTCTGGCGAATAAAAGCCTGATTCATGCAGTGGCATACCTAGGGAGTTGGCATTTGGAGTGGATAATGTTTTAACACCTGTTTTATTTTCTAACATATGGAAAATATGATCAAATAATTTTTAATAATATTGATGTAATAACTATTAACAATTGCTATTTTAGTTATTCTTTAATTTTAAAATAAATAAGAAAATATATTTTAATTTTGAAGATATTACTTACATTAAGCAATATATTTTGTGTAAACTAAAATTTGTTCTTACCAGAAAAAAAATTACACTTTGCCATTTGTGCTCTGTTTTTCCATTTAAACTTTTAAATAGAAATAAAATCTTCAGTCTGGGTGCAGTGGCTTATTCTTATAATCCAAGCACTCTTGGAGGCCAAGGCAAATGGATTGTTTAAGCTTAGGAGTTAAAAAACAGCCTGAGCAAGAGCAAGACCCCATCTGCACCAAAAACAGGAAAATGAGCCAGGTGTTATGGCAAGCACCTATAGTCCCAGCTAGTGGGGAGCCTGAGGCAAAGGGATTTCTTGAGCCCAGGAGTTCGTGATTGCTGTGAGCTGACACCACTTGGGGGAAAAAAAAAAAGAACTAAAACCCCAGAATGATCACAAAGGATTATAGAACTGAAGAAACTCCAATTATTTCTTTTACTTACAATTACTACACCATTATTGTGTATTTATAAGTTAGCTTTTTAAGCTCAGAAATACACAGTGTTATAGAGCTTGAAACAAACCAATTCCTGAAGCAAGCTGTAAGTATTGTGCCATGTTACAGTCTTTCAGTGAGCATGTACGGGCTGACAATGTAACTGGAGTTCTACAAACTAACTGCCAAACAGAACACAAGGCTTATGAAAGCACAATCTTAAAATGTATGAATTTGAAGTGTACATAACTATTAAAACCTTTTAGTAATCATATCAATTGTTTAGAACTTAGATCAAAAAATTAATTCAGAAAAGACATTGTTTAGAATTGGTAATGCAAGGTCCTGATAAAATCGGGCAAACATTTGGTGGATTTATCATTGTTTTTAGACTCTCTACAGATAATGTATTTTTTTATTGCTCATATCCTGGAAAACTGCATCGACCATCCTATCCTGACTACATCACAGTGAGAACATATAAGCAACAGAAGGAACTGAATCATGAAGCAAATGTCAGATCCCTGTCTGAGGACCCGAGTTCAAGGAACTATACAGCATCCAGGTGACCAGTGCTAGCAAACCAAGGGAGACAGGAAGGTGAAAGTAGATGGGAGAAATATGTACAGAAAACTATGAAAAACCTTATGCATCATATTCAGTATTTTAATCTTTTTTGTGGGAACAATTGAAAACCAGGGGAAAAGAATGCAGGTGATCAGGAGTTATCATAAATAGGTAAGTATTTTGAAAAATCCATTCTAACAAGCTACAGAGAGAAGTTTAGATAGAAACCAGTGTCCACGAGGGTCCAAAATGCTATAACACTAGTATAAGATGGTGGTGACAATTGATTTAACGTGAGGTGATTCATGGCAAGAGGGATTTGTAGGAAGTAAGAGCAAAAGGATTGGAGATGCATGGGGTTAGTATTAGTGGGGGTTTTCCAGAGAATCAAAGCTAATAGGATGTACATGTACATGTGTGTGTTTATACACAAATATACACAAGTACATCTATGTCTCCTCCCAAGATCCCAAGGTCTACCACGGGTAAGCTGGAAACCCAGGAGAGCCAATGGTGCAGTTCCCGTCTGTAGGGCAGTGGGCTTCAGACAAGGGAAGAGCTGACGTTTCAGTTCCAGCCTGAAGTCAGGAAAAAATCAAAGTCCCAGATCAAGGCAGTTAAGTAGACATAAATTCCCTGTTAGTTAGAGGAAAGTCAGCCTTCTGTTCTATTTAGGCCTTCAACTGATGAGATGAAACATAGCCACACTGGGGAGGACACGTTGCCAATTCAAATGTTAGTATCATCCAAAAACACCATTTCGGATTCATTCAAAAAATAATGTTTGTCCAGATATCTTGTGGCCAAATCAAGTAAACACATGTAATTAATCATCACACTGAACACAGGTGTGAGGGAGAAGAAGCTGTTTAGGAAGTGCCCTCTGTTTCTGGTTTGAACGATGTGAATGGCTGGTGGTTGCATTCACTGAGTAAGGGAACAGGAGAAGAGCACCACGTTTCAGATCAAAGATCATAAAGTCTATCCTGGACTTTCTGAGTTCGATGTGACTTAGTAACATCTAAGTAGAAATATCAGTGGATAAATACGGGATGCAGAAGAGAAGTCTGGTTTAGAAGGAATAACATGAGAATCCATGAACATGTGTATATTGATGGAAGCCATCCGGATAGTAGAGAGGGAAATAGGAAGAGGGTCAGTGTAGAGCAGAGAGAGAAAGAGGTCCCCAAATCAATCCTTAGAGACTTCGGAAATTTCATAACTGAATCAGAAGGATGACCCTGCAAACAAGTCTGAAAGTCATGGTCACAATATCGTGGGCAAGCATGGAGCATGCTGTGTGATGAAGCCGGCGGTGAGGTGGGTGTGCGGGGCTCGGAGGCGCTGTGTGCTGCTGCCAGGTAGGATGCAGAGGGAATGAGCAATGATGAGCTGGGGGCAGTGTGTAGGGAGAGCTTCTAGAAAAGTTTGTAGTGAAAGAGAACAGAGAAATAGGATTGTAGCTTACAAAATTGTCAGTGACATGGTTGTAAAATTATCCTTCCTTAGTAAACCCAGTGAAATCAGCTACCTGATGTAATTAAACACTAGCAAGGTAGCTCACAGAGTGTGCAATAAATATGTGTTGAGTGAATACATCCTTGAATGCCTGACTCCCTCTAGAAAACCATTCCCAGCTCATGAGTTCACAATTTTAAAAAAGTGGAAACCATGGATTATAATCTATTAAATGCAACCAATAACAATAAATATTTACATATATTAATGCATGTACTACATGATTAAACCTTTCTCATAAAACCTCCTGTGATATCAAATATCCAAAGCCAACTGCATACATAAACCACAGGGTTCAGGCAAATTCTGCATATAATTATGTTCCCTGGATGAGGCCTCATGGGATAAATGCCTCTCTTTTCTCTGCATGAGAAATAGACTTGTGCTTTTACAAGTTATTTTATTTATTTATTTTTTTACAATTCCCATAGTATAGGCAATGGGAATCATGGAACAGATTCCCTTTTCCTCTTTGCTTTGGAGCGAGGAAGCAAAGGGCTAAGCTGTGCTCTACCTCTAACCATCGGAAACAAGAACTCAGGGCAGGGTAATGTGTGGATATCTCACTTCCGGTTTGTTTTTATTTATTTTTTTAACCTTTATTTTTTTGTCGCTCCAATTTTCTTAGTTAATATGAAAAAAATTCATTGTGCTCTCTGTATTTTTATAATATGCCTCCTAACTTTTCTCACTACAACAGGGCATAAAAAAATGAATAATCCTAGTAGTCTATACTATTCAGAAGGATGCATCTAGAAAAGTGTTGCCCTGCTTACTGCCCAGCATATTTCAGTGGAACATGAGGTTAAATGGCACGATTCAGATCTGAAGTTTTATTGCTAGAGATCACTTGATGGAAAGGCAGAAACAGATCTGCAGTCTTAAGTTATAGTTTGATTGTGTGTGTGTGTGTGTGTCTGTGCATGTCCGCTCTTCCAGCACACACGCATAGTTGTTAAGTAAGTTTCTCTTCTTGAAGATGAGAGGTGTATTCTTAACAAGCAGCAGACCTTAAAGGGAATCTGGGGCCTCTCAGAATCAACAGCGTCGCAACAAGCTTCAATTAAGGGGACATCTGTTGGGAATGCAGGGGAATCTCTACCCAAAGTCAGTTGCTAATCACGTTCACCTGCTGGAGCAGCCAGCCCGCCCTCTGCACTGAGAAGGTTGCTGATTTCCTCCATGCTCAATCACACCGCATTAAGTGGCCACCTGGGTAATGTGTTAGTGCACACCTGCTGACCTACCCAGTCTAACAAAACGTGCTGAAATCAAACTCCTAAAATAGACGGAAAGCAGATCCTACCTCGGCCTAGAGAGGGGAACAGTACATGCAGAGAAGAAAAGGCCCCAGACTGGAAGGACATAATGAATACTCAGGAAATTAGCATCGACTTTGGAACTTTTCGTCAGCGTGTTTCACTGTGCTTTCAACAGTGAGTTTAAGAGATTCTTAACCTTCGGGGAAAAAAGTCAGCTGGTTCACTCTCAGAACATCAGTGTTTTAAGTAAATAACAGCCTGATCTGTAGACGGTGATATTGAGCAGCACAATTATATATATATAATTATATATATATAACACACACATATATAACATACATTAAATTTATATACACACATATTTGGTGATTATTTATAGCCCATGAGAAAATGAATTGTAACTTTCCTCCTTTGAATACATAAAAAGTACGTTTCGTAAAACATATACTTCTCTTAATTATATGACAACTGTTGAGAAGGAATATTGCATATTTCATATATTTTTAAAGTATCAAGCCCAGGATAGTTAATCACACAGTATTGTGGATCCAGTTATCTTTAACTTGACAAATTGCATTACTATGGCCACTTGCACAGAATATGTTTTCCCTCTAGTACAAGTTATATTTATTGGGGTGTTTTTTATTTGTTTATTTTTGTTTATAATTAGGGATGGTCAGTCAACAAAACTCAGAACACCTAACAAGTTTGACCAGAAAAAGACAACCCAGCCCAGGGGACTGACGGTTTATTTCTGAGGATTTTAAACACAGCAATAGCAGATGCGTGAAGATACTTTCTATCACTTTGTTGGGGTCTTTTCTGTAATACTATAAAGTCAAGAAGGGATGAGAGCCGTTATCTAGGTACTACAGATTAGGAAGACATTTCAGCCTGAATTATCTAAATTCTGTTGGGCAAATTCCATGTAATAAATTTCTACTTCTCTAGTTTACTTTGCCTATTTAGATCTAGACTTGTGTTCAAGCTCTCATTCTGAAATATTAGCTTAATAAAACCTTCTGATTCACGAGGGCATTGTGTGTACTGAGAATGCTCTGTGCCACAGAAAACATCTTACTTTTCTAAGCTTTTCCATATATTGGCATTCATTTTGGGTATAATCACATTTATAATGTTTTACAATCACCTGCATGTGTGTGTGTGTGTATGTTAACAAGACAGTATTTTCCCTTACATATTAAGAACACAATGTATTTTAAATGAACAAAGACATTGAAAATATACAGTTTGTACATATTTTTAAAGTTTAATCAATATGATTAATAATCAAACCCAACCCTTCCCCCAACCACTTACAGGCAATGGATACATTGATAAGAAAGAATACTAAAACAGACTACAACAGAGTCTATAATTCCCAATGAATTCTTCTGTTTTCTGATGGAGATAATCAGGAAGTGGACTCCAAGGCATCTATTAATCACTGTCAATTTTGACTAAATGGAATTTCTGATTGGCTGCCCAGGACTGGCTCACTGCTAAAGGAGACTGCAGAAGTATGCAAACAAATTTTTTTCTTCTTCCCTGAAATAACTGCTAATTAAAGGTACAAAAGAACTTTACATGAAACGAGAAGGGAGATAAATCTAAAGAAATAAATGTGGAGCTTCACCAGCCGAGTTATTAGTCTGTAAACCCTACTAACACTAATTGATTACTGCTTTTTAGAACAATGCAGAAGAAAAGTGAAGAAAGAAATTAACATATGTAGTGAAACATTATCTCATGTTGCATCCTTAGTACACAGCAGGGTGTACTATATTTACATATGTACATTTCTGCTTCAATATCCCTGAGATGTTCATTTTAGCAGGACTTTAAAAATGTTGTATCTGCCTTGAAAACCAGGGCAGAAATATCACAGAAATATCAGCTAAAAGTAGCATAATTTTGATTGCAGCTTTAATATTTCTAACTGTATCTAGTTCACTATGTTAGGATCTTTCTACATCTAGCAATCTAGGTACTAAGTTTTAATTTTTACTTGCCAAACAAGACGTTCCATTTTCTGCCAATTTATATCAAAGAACTGGGAACTTTGAATGAGGAAAAAACACTGGATGCACAAACAGTTCTTAATATTCATGTGATGCCAGTAACTCCCTCTGTCACTCATTCCATTCCTTGTTCCTATTTCCTTTCTAAAATAGAATTGATGATATTCCTTTCTTAGAGAATATAGTCAGTCAGTTTGACTGAATGCACTTTTGTTCCACACATCTCTGGTCTCAATGAATAAAAGGTGGTATAATCTCTGTTTGTCAACAGGTTTTTGGGAGTTGAGGACAGTATTTCTAGTCTTTCCATGTGCTTGAATTGAGGAAGTATTTGGTGCTTGCCATATGAATAGAATTAGGGGAGACTGTCAGTGAGGTGTAGGATAGAAACCAAGTGGTCCCAGAATGAGAAAGAGATGAACAAAAAAATAATCTGACTTTGACTCAAAAAATGTTTCAGGTGCTTACATGGTGGTATGCGTAATCTGGGTGTACTTCCTACACGCTTCTGTCATGAGATGTTCTTGGATGTTTTCCAGAAATTCCTTTTTCTCTTTTCCTTAAGATAATCAAGAGTGTATGTAGCACTGGCATCCAAATCACTTATCCTAAGATACTTGAGATGTCTGAAATTGAAATCAAATTATATGCTTGCTTTTTACTAATTTATTTACTTTTTTATTTTTAAATATTGACACTAGCCATATCTCTGCAGACACACACACATACACACACACACGGCTATCTAGTGATTGTTGTGCATATTCACTCATCAATGTCACTCAGGAGGCTATTTTAGAATGCTTATTCTTAGAATCTATTTCTGAACTATTGAATCTAAGCATGTGGGCATGGGACTAATAGATATATATATTTTTTAAAGTTATCCCTTGACATTTTAGTGTAATAAGTCCAGTGTAGGCTTGGGGAGCCACTGATTTGTGCATTTGATATATTAACTTTAGTAAACTTAGATACATTATCCAAAGTGACTTAGAATGGACTAGAGAAAAGCTGTGGATCTAAAACTGGATAAAGATGAGGAGACATAATGAGAACAATAAAAGGGAAAGCTGGCCAAGAACCAAGACAGATAAAAGCCCTATCTCTCTTCACCACAGAGAAGCTGTTGTGTTAGTGAGAGAGTATTAGCAGTTAACATCAGATTTATATTTTTAACTGGTGGATAATTGAAGTGTAGTTTAGTCTTTTCAATTTTCATGTTAATACTTACTTAAAAGCATGTGTTTGGTGCCATTGGGTCTTTCTCAACTAATTCCTTTTGTTTTTTCTTTCACCATAAAATGCGATGTTAATATACATTTTTGTTGTTACAGAAATCTTTCCGAAATGGATGGAACCAATTGATAATTTTTATCAAAAGAGAGATTTTCAGAAGAGTCATCACTATCACATTCCTTACAAATAACTGCTCAATGAAGAATATTCCTTTTTCATGCTTTTATCTTATTTACAAATACCCACAGATGTACATATACACACATAACATTGAACAACGCATAATTCTTTGCTTATTATCACTTGTTTTCTATGAATGGAAAAATAGAAAGGTCATTCGGAAGTCCTTCTTTAACAAGGGTCAAAATAACACTCAGTGTTCTAGGACAGCTCTCATTTATTATCTCTACCATACATCTGCATAAAAAATGATTTGGAGGCCTGATAGGCAGGAATGAGAGTTTGATTCAAGGACCACTTCTATATAGCTTATTAGCTTCTAGATACATTTTTATTTTAGAAATTACTTACAACTACTTAAAATAACAGTGTAGCTTAACAAGCTTAAGTCTCTTTGAAATAATAATGAAACATAGCAAGTTCTCCAAATATTGTCCATTTTTTTTTTGGTAGTTGGATTATAAGCACGTGGTATCTGCTGAGAAATAATAAATGCCAGGATGTGTGACTCTTCATGCCAGGTGAAGGTAATACACCTCTAAGGTAGTTACTTTGAAATAAGGCTGTGAATCACGTTTGATTTTAAGTCCTGCATTTTTTTTTTTTTAGAGACAGAGTCTTACTTTGTCACCCTCGGCAGAGCGCCATGGCATCACAGCTCACAGCAACCCTCATCTCTGGACTTAGGTGATTCTCTTGCCTCAGTCTCCTGAGTAGCTGGGACTATAAGCACCTGACACAACACCTGGCTATTTTTGTTGTTGTTGTTGTTGTTGTTGCAGTTTGGCCAGAGCTGGGTTCGAACCCATCATCCTTGGTATATGGGGCCGGCACCCTACTCACTGAGCCACAGGTGCCACCCTTAAGTCCTGCATTTTTGAGCAAAGCATTGTAAATGCTGAAGATTCAGTTTATATTTGAATCCTCCAATTGTTTTAATTAAAAAAGCCTTTAAAATGTATTCATTTGCATAGCTAAAAAGACTGAAATGTTTATAAGCCATTATCATTTATAAAAAGAAGATAGTCACTTTCTAAATTTGATACAGTAGAAATATTTTAATTTTATTATTATGTCTACTATTTGTCTTCATAAGGCACAGTCCCAGGGGCCTAAACTACTATTAAATCCAGTACTCTCACATCACTCCTATGATTCAGTGCCTCTAAGAAAGGGAGTTTCTTAAGGCTACCACAGTATTGAAAATGAATCAACATTGGCAAATTACCAACTAAGAAGTTCTAATTTCTTCACTAATGCAAAAACAAAACAAAACAAAACAAACAAAAAGACAAAAAGAAAGTTCTCCTCCCTACCCCCAACAATCACTGTTTCAATCAGCTCTTTATTGAACTCTTATAGTTGCTCAGCTTTTTGTTTGGTACATGACGAATCAGGAAAAAAAAAGTACAACACCTAGTTCTCAGTAGGGCAGAAAGAGAAACCATTTATTGAATACTTACTGTGTGTCAAATTCACTGCTAAGTGTTTTCGGCACATGGCATCAATCTGTGGAATTTAGAGTTTATTTTGGGAGGCAAATACTCTTCATGTAACAATTGGGGAATTATAGTGTTCTTGATGGCCTGGTCTCTCCTGGCTCTCTCTCCTGCTATGTGGGACCTTTCTCCTGCCCACTGGAGACGCCCTGCCTGGTGTCTATGTCCAGTGACTCCCAGCTTCCCTCCTAACATCTTGGACAGAGACAGGTCTAGCTTGAGGTGACCCACAATGGGAAGGTCCAGAAAACAGATTCCCTCCTCAGCCTGGCTACATTTTACGCAGTCTGCAGCCAGGACTCAAGGCTGGGGGGAGTGTGTGGGGCACAGACTGAGGCTTCACTGAACTTGTTTGTTCAAGAGGTGTTTGTGCAGCCAGAGCAGGATTAGCACTCTTGGTCAGAACTGTTGGTGGATTTCCCTCCTCCAGCAGCCATTGCTTGAGGGCTGCTGGTTCACAGATAATTTAAATTTATTTGCACAAGAGGGAGTGGTGCCATGAGAGAGGTGGAAACAGTGGTTCTGTCTGCAAATTCTACTCCCCTTGTTGCTGGCAGAGGCCACAGCTGTTCTATTTTTACAGTAGGGACTCCAGCAAAACATAGCAACTCCTTTCAACTTAGTGGAAGACAGGCTGACACCGGACAGAATCAGTTTGTGCTACCTAAGCAAAGCCAGCCCTCAGAGACTCTCATGCTGTAGCCCCAAAATGGAGCTTCCTGAAGTGGTGGGGAAAGGGCCATGAGCATAAGCTTCAGTGCATTGGTGAAGGGGTAGTAAGCTCCATTTCCTGGGGCTTCCTGATCTGGTCTCATCATCAGTTTTAGTTGCCAAATAGGTATGTGAGCTGCCCCCTTTGGATCTTCAATTAGATTATTGCTCAATAACTAGTCAGCTAATAACCTAACATTTCAACTAAAAAACTATAATTAGTATATATTTTTAAAAAGCTGAAAATACTCATGGAGAGAAGCCATCAGAAGAATTATGGCAACATGGAGAATCAGAGCAGATCAACTCCCCCAAAAGATTACAAGGGAGATAGAACAGAAAACACCATCCATAGAGAAATTGCTGAAATGTCAGAAATAGAATTCAGAATATGGATGGTAAATAAGATGTATGAAAGTGAGAAGATGGAAATAGAAAAAAAAAATAAGACCAAAAGTTGTCTCAAGAAATTAGTAAAACTAAAGACAAAGTAGCCAATGATCTGGACATAATTAGGAAAGATATAGCAGAGATTAAGGAATTGAAAGAAGCATTTAAGAAGCTTTAAAACACAGAAGAGAACCCTAACAGTAGAGTAGAACATGGAGAAGAAAGAATTTCAGAAATTGAAACAAGACTTTTGAACTAACTCAATCGTTTAAAGAGGCAGTTAAAAAAGAGAGAGAGAAACAGAATATTTCCTGAGAGTTATGGAATTATTCCAAAAGATTGAACATCTAAATTATAGGGATCCCTGAAGAGAAGAGGATGGTCCTAAAAGCACTGAAGCTCAACATCAGGACATCATGGTGGAAAATTTTCCAAACATAGCAAGAGACACAAAAATTAAGATAGTAGATAGTTTCAGAACTCCAGCATGACTCAATCCAAACAAAGCATCTCCTGGACAGATTGTAATTAATTTTGCCAAGGTCACTATGAAAGGGAAAAACTTGAAAGCAGCCAGTTATAAGAAAAAGTCTTACCTACAAAGGGAAAATTATCAGGATGACTATAGACCTTTCAGATGAAACTTTTCAAGCCAGAAGAGGGCAGTCATTGTCCTTTAACCTTTTCAAACAAAACAATTTTCAGCCTCAAATCCTGTATCCTGCTAAACTAAGTTTCATTTGTGATGGAAAAATCATATATTTTACTGACATGTGAATATTGAGGAAATTTGTCACAACTAGATGAGCTCTACAGGAAGTACTCAGACCCATTCTTCATACTGACGAGCATGATGGCCCATCACCAAAGTAAACATGCCCAGAAATTAAAGAACAAAACTTATCTTCCACCATGGCTCAAGGGATAAAATTAAGCAATGGACCTCCACAAAACAAGACATACAAAACTCCACCATATCTATCAATTCTCTCAATAAGTGTGAATGGCTTGAATTCCCCCACTAAATAGGCACAGGCTGGATGACTGGATACAAAAGCTCAAACCCAATATTTTTTGCCTGCAAGAAACACACCTAATCTCTAAGAATAAAATAAGACCCAAGGTGAAGGAATAGAAAACAATATTCCAGGCAAATGGAATCAGAAAAAAGCTTGGGTTGCAATCTTATTTGCCAATACAATTGAATTTAAACTAAAAAAAATAAGGAAAGACAAGGATGGACACTACATACTAGTCAAAGGAAGCATACAACATAAAGAAATTTAAATTGTTAACATTTATGCACCCAACTTAAATGCTTCTACACCTAAAATGAACCCTAAATGATCTGAACAATATGACATTTTCCAGCTCCGTAATAGTTGGAGACTTCAACACCCCTCTGAAACAACTGGACAGATCCTCCAAACAGAAACTAAATAAAGAAATTATGGACTTAAACACAAGCTTAGAACAAAGGACTTAACAGATGTATACAGTATGTTTCATCCTGATAAAACTGAGTATACATTCTTCTCATCAGCCCATGGATCATCCTCCAAATTTGATCATATCTTATGACACAAATTTAACCTCAACAAATTTAAAGGAATAGAAATTACTCCTTCTATATTCTCAGACTATCATGGAATAAAAGTTGAACTCAATACCAACAGAAATCTTCATACCCACATAAGATCATGGAAACTGAATAACCTTATGCTGAACAACAGCTGGGTGGGGGATAAATTAATAAGAAAATCATTAGATTTCTCAAACAAAATGATAATGAAGCCACAAGCTATCAAAATCTGTGGGATATTGCCACCACAGAAATAAGAGAGAAATTTATAAGATTAGATGTTTTCATTCAGAAAACAGAAAGAGAGAAAGTCAACAACCTAACGGACCTCCTTGAGCAACTGGAAAGGAAGGACAACAAAACCCCAAACCTAACAGAACAGAAGAAGTAACAAAAATGAGGGAAGAATTAAATGAAATAGAGAACACAAGAATAATTCAGCCTGCGATGGGATCACTTGTTCTTTTCTTGCTTATACGTTTGAGTTCTCTGTGGATTCTGGTTATTAAACCTTTGTCAGAGACATAATCAGCAAATATCTTCTACCATTCTGAGGGCTGTTTGCTTGCTTTACTTACTGTGTTCTTGGCTGTGCAGAAGCTTTTTAGTTTGATCAGGTCCCAGTAGTGTATTTTTGAAGCTGCTTCAATTGCCCAGGGGGTCCTCCTCATAAAATACTTGCCCAGACCGATTTCTTCAAGGGTTTTCCCTGCACTATCTTCTAGTATTTTTATAGTTTCATGTCTTAAATTTAAATCTTTAATCCAGTGAGAGTCTATCTTAGTTAATGGTGAAAGGAGTGGATCCAGTTTCAGTCTTCTACAGGTTGCCAGCCAGTTCACCCAGCACCATTTGTTAAATAGGGAATCTTTTCCCCACTGAATGTTTTTAACTAGCTTGTCAAAGATCAAATAACAGTAAGTAGCTGGTTAATCTCTTGGTTCTCTATTCTGTTCCAGACATCTACCTCTCTGTATTTGTGCCAGTACCATGCTGTTTTGATCACTATCAATTTGTAGTATAGGCTGAGGTCCAGTAGCGTGATTCCTCCTGCTTTGTTTTTATTTCTGAGTAATGTCTTGGCTATTCGAGGTTTTTTCTGATTCCATATAAAATGAAGTATAATTTTTTCAAGATCTCTAAAGTATGACAGTGGAGTTTTAATAGGGATTGCATTAAAATTGTATATTGCTTTGGTTAGTATGGACATTTTAACAATTTTGATTCTTCCCAGCCATGAGCATGGTATGTTTTTCCATTTGTTAACATTTTCATCTATTTATTTTCTTAGAGTTTCATAGTTCTCTTTATAGAGACCTTTCATGTCCTTGGTTAGATAAACTCCCAAATATTTCATATTCTTTGGCACTACTGTGAATGAAATAGAGTCCTTGACTGTTTTTTTCAGCTTGACTATTGTTGGTATATATAACCGATTTATGAATGTTGATTTTGTAACCTGAGATGCTGCTATATTCCTTGATCACTTCTAAGAGTGTTTTAGTAGAATCCCTGGTGTTTTCCAGATATACAATATTATCATCTGCGAAGAGTGAAAGTTTGATCTCTTCTGACCCTATATGGATACCCTTGATCACCTTTTCTTCCCTAATTGCGATGGCTAAAACTTCTATTACAATGTTAAAGAGCAGTGGAGATAATGGGCTGCCTTGTCTGGTTCCTGATATGAGTGGAAATAATTTAAATTTAACTCCATTCAATACGATATTGGCTGTGGGTTTGCTGTAGATGGCCTCTATCAGTTTAAGAAATGTCCCTTCTATACCAATTTTCTTAAGTGTGTTCTGATCATGAAGGGATGCTGGATATTATCAAAAGCATTTTCTGCATCAATTGAGAGAATCATATGGTCTTTGTTTTTTAATTTGTTTATGGGCTGAATTATACTTATAGATTTACATATATTGAACCAGCCTTGAGATCCTGGGATAAAACTGACTTGGTCATGATGTATAATAATTCAGACAGAAGATAATTTGTTTGATGTGTTGCTGGATTCTGCTTGTTAGGATCCTGTTGAATATTTTTCCTCTATATTCATTAGTGAATTGGTCTATAATTTTCTTTTCTTGTTTGGTCTTTTCCTGGTTTGGGGATCAGGGTGATGTTTGCTTCATAGAACGTGTTGGGTAGTCTTCCTTCTTTTTCTATATTTTGGAACAAGTTGAGTAATATATGTACTAGTTCCTCTTTAAAGGTTTGGTAGAATCTGACGTGAAGCCATCTGGTCCTGGGCTTTTCTTTTTAGGGAGATTTCGTGTGGTTGATGCTATTTCAGAACTTGATATTGGCCTGTTCAACATTTCCACTTGATTCTGGCTAAGTCGTGGAAGGTGACGTGCTTCCAAGTATTGGTCAATTTCCTTCAGATTTTCATATTTCTGAGAATAAAGTTTCTTGTAATGTTCATTAAGGATTTTTTGAATTTCTGAGGAGTCTTTTGTTATTTCATCTTTGTCATTTCTGATTGATGAGATTAGAAATTTTACTCTTTTTTTCCTGGTTAGGTTAGTCAAAGGTTTATCTATTTTATTGACCTTTTCAAAAAACAACTTTTTGATTTATTGATCTGTTGTATAATTCTTTTGTTTTCAATTTCATTTAATTCTACTCTAATTTTGGTTATTTCTTTTCTTGTATTGGGTTTGGGGTTTGGATTTTCTTCCTTTTACAGTTGCTTAAAACTTATAAGCAAGAAAAGAACAAGTGAACCCATTGCAGGCTGGGCAAGGGACTTGAAGAGAAACTTCTCTGAAGAAGATAGGCTCATGGTCTATAGACATATGAAAAATGCTCATCATCCTTAATCATCAGAGAAATGAAAATCAAAACTTCTTTGAGATATCATCTAAGTCCAGTAAGTCCATATCACAAAATCCCAAGACCAAAGATGTTGGCGTGGATGTGGAGAAAAGGGAACACTTCTACACTGCTGGTGGGAATGCAAATTAATACATTCATTTTGGAAAGATGTTTGGAGAACAAGTAGAGATCTAAAAATAGATCTGCCATTCAATCATATAATTCCTCTACTAGGTATATACCTAGAAGAACAAAAATCACATTATAACAAAGACATTTGTACCAGAATGTTTATTGCAGCCCAATTCATAATTGCTAAGTCATGGAAAAAGCCCAAGTGCCCATCGATCCACGAATGGATTAATAAATTGTGACGTATGTACACCATGGAATATTATGCAGGCTTAAAGAAAGATGGAGACTTTACTTCTTTCATGTTTACATGGATGGAGCTGGAACATATTCTTCTTAGTAAAGTATCTCAAGAATGGAAGAAAAAGTATCCAATGTACTCATCCCTACTATGAAACTAATTTATGGCTTTCATATGAAAGCTATAACTCAGTTATAACCTAAGTATATGGGGAAGGGGAGAGGGAGGAGGGAGGATGGGTGGAGGGAGAGTGATTGTTGGGATTACACCTGTGGTGCATCTTACAAGGGTACATGTCAAACTTAGTAAATGTAGAATATAAATGTCTTAACACAATAACTAAGAAAATGCCAGGAAGGCTATGTTAACCCGTGTGATGAAAATGTGTCAAACAGTCTATGAAACCAGTGTATGGTGCCCCATGATAGCATTAATATACACAGCTAAGATTTAATAAAAAAAATCCTGCTGTAAAAGAAAAAAAATATTATTGATATTAGACTATGACCTCTTTGAGGGCTTTGGAGGGCAGGGCAACTTAGTTATGCATCTTTGCATCTTAATAGCAACCTGAAGATGTCCATGTCCTAATCTCTGGTTCTTTACATGGCAAAAGGGATTTTGCAGATGTGATTAAGGTTACTGACCTTAAAATGGGAGCAATTATCCTACCAGGGATAATCTGGGTGGGCTCAATCTATTCACATAAGTTTTTAAAGGGGAAGAACCTGGCGCAGGCTGGATCAGAGATGTAGTGGGAGGAGGACAGATTTGAAGTTTGACTCATTGTTGCTGGCTTTGAAGAAGAAAGAAGGAGGCATCAAGTCAAAGAATACAGCAGTGACCTTCAGAAACTGGAATAATTGTCATCTACAGCCAGCAAGGAAACAGGAAGCTCAGTTCTACCACTGCAAAGAAACTGAGCTTCTACAAGTCATTAAGCAGGAAATGGATTTGCCTCTACAACCTCTAGAAAGGAGCACAGCTCAGCCCTGTCAACTCCCTGATGTGGTCCAGTAAGACCCTTATAGGACTGCTGATGTCCAGAACTATGCGATAATAAATTTGTGGTGTTTTAAGCCAAAAAAAAAAAAAAAAAAAAGGAATAATTCAGACAGAAGATCAGTGAAACCAAAAGTTGGTTGTTTGAAAAGATGAATAAAATTGATAAACCCTTGGCCAGACTAACAAGAATCAGAAAAGTAAGGTCTCTAATAATCTTTATCAAAAATGAAAAAGGGGAAATAACAGTAGATACTACAGAAATATAAAAGATTCTCAATGATTACTACAAAAATCTCTATGCCCAGAAATTTGAAAATATAAAGAAAATGGACCAAAACATGGAAACATACCAACTTCCTAAACTCACCCAGAAGAATTTGAAATTTTGAGTAGACCTATATCAAAAATTGCATCAACAATATAAAATCTTCCAAAAAATAAAGGCCCTGGACCAGGTGGTTTCATACCAGAATTCTACCAAACCTTCAAAGAAGAACTAGTACCTATGTTGCATAATCTATTCCAAAATATAGAGAAAAAAGAAGTCCTCCCTAAGCCTTTCCACAAAGCAAAATCACCCTGATTAAAAAAACAGGAAAGGATCTAACAAAATAGGAAAATTATAGGCCAATATCATTAATAAATATCGATGCAAAAATATTTGATAAGATGCTAGAAAACAAGATATAGCTATACATTAAACAAATTATACATCATGATCAAGTGGGTTTTATCCCAGGGATGCAAGGTTGGTTCAACTTATGTAAATCCATAAGTGGAATTCACCACATAAGTAAAATAAAAATGAAGACCATATGATCCAATTGATGCAGAAAAGGCATCTGACAAAATCCAGCATCCTTTTTCGATAAGAACACTTAAGAAAATATGCATAGATGACATATTTCTTAAACTGATAGAGGCCATCTACCACAAACCCACAGCCAACGTCATATTGAATAGAGTAAAACTGAAAACATTTCCATTTAGAACTGGAACCAAACAAGGATTATCACAACTACTATTCAACATAGTGCTGGAAGTTTTAGTCATTGAAATCAGGCAAGAGAAGGAGAGCAAGAGAATTCAAATGGGGCCAGAGGAGGTCAAACTCTCGCTCTTTGTGGATGATATGATTTTATACCTGGAAAACCCCAGGGACTCCAATACAAAGCTCCTAGAAGTGATCAAGGAATACAGTAACATCTTGGGATACAAAATCAATGTCCACAAATCAATAGCCTTATATATGCCGACAACAGTCAAACTGAGAAACAAATTAAAGACATAATACCCTTTGCAGTAGCTCCAAAGAAAATAAAATACCTGGGAATATTGCTAACAAAGAATGTGAAAGATCTCTATAAATAGAACTATGAAACCTTGAGAAAAGAAATGGCAGAAGACATTAACAAATGGGAGAACATAACATGCTTGTGGCTGGGAAGAATCAACATTGTTAAAATGTCCATACTATTCAAAGCAATCTACAGATTTAATGCAATCCCCATCAAAGCACCGATGTCATACTTTGAAGAACTTGAAAAAAATAGTACTTCATTTCATATGGAACCAGAAAATAATAGTATAGCTAAATACAACATAAATTGTATAACCAATACAATTTTAAGAAACAAAAATAACTCTAGAGGCATCATATTACCAGACTTCAGGCTTACTACAAGTCTACAGTGATCAAAACAGCATGGTACTGACACAAAATAGGAATACAGATCTATGGTATAGAATAGAGAACCTAGGGATGAACCCAGCCACAAATCTCCAGCTGATCTTTGATAGGTCAAACAAAAGCATGTATTGGGGAAAAGAATCCCTATTTAATAAATGATGCTGGGAGAACTGGTAAGCCACATGTAGAAGACTGAAATTGGACCTGCTTCTCTCACTATAGACCAAAATTGACTCTTGCTGGATTCAAGATTTAAATTTAAGATATAAAACTATAAAATTTCTAGAGGAAAGTGTGGGGAAAATGCTTGATAAAATTGGCCTGAGAAAACATTTTACAATGACGAGCCCCTTGGCAATTGTAGCAACACCAAAAATAAATAAAGCTAAAAAGCTTCTGCAAAGCTAAGAGTACCATACCTAAAGCAAACGGACAGCCTTCAGAATTAGAGAAGATACTTGCATGCTATGAATTTGGCAAAGGACAGATAATTAGAATCTACAGAGAACTCAACTTAATCAATATGAAAAGAGCAAACACCCCTATTTCCTTCTGGGCAAGAGACTTGAACAGAAACTTCTGTGAATATAACAGACAAATGGCGAAGAAACATATGAGAAAAGGCTCATCATCCCTAATCATCAGAGAAATGCAAATCGAAACCACTCTGAGATATCACCTAACTCCAGTGAGATTAGCCCACAAAACAACACCCCTAATCTGCAGATTATGGGGTGGATGTGGAGAGAAGGGAACACTTTTGCAGTGCTGGTGGGATTGCAAACTACTACAACCTCTATGGAAAGAAGCATAGAGAATTCTCAAAGAACTAAACATTGACCTTCCAATTGATCCTGCAATCTCATTACTTGTATCTACCCAGAAGAACAAAAATAATTTTGCTAAAAGGACATTTGTACTAGAGTGTTTATTGCAACTCAATTCACAATTGCCAGCACATGGAAGCAACCCAAGCACCCATCAACCCATGAAGGGATTAACAAACTGTGGAATATTATACCATGTAGTATTATTCAGCCATAAGAAAAAATGGAGACTGTACAACTTTTGTGTTTACCTGGATGGAGTTGAAACACATTCTTCTTAGTAAAGTATAACAAGGATAGAAAAAAAAAGTACCCAATGTACTCAATAAAAAACCAATATGTAAATAACTACATGCCCACACAAAAGAAAAAAAAAAAAAACACAAGTATAGTCTAATGAGGGGGAGGAGAAAGGAAAGAGAGGAGAAGGGGAAGGAGGGAGGGCAATTGGTCAGGTCTCACCTAATGTGCACAATATGAGGGTGTTCAGCACACCCCCTGGGTTCAGGGCTCAACTACAACTTAAACTTTACCTTAGAAATAGAAACAATGTAACCTAAACATTTGTACCCTTATATTAATCGGAAATTTAAAAAATTAAATGTTAAGCTCTCATTGAGATCTACAACAAAAAGCGTTACTTGAATTTTATGGAACGTGTCAACTGCTTTCTCTTGTGTTCGTTTCTTTCCACCTCACCTTCCTAGCAAAATGAGTTCACTGAAGGCTCTCCATCATTAGCCAACTCCTTACTTCCACTTGGAGAACCTATCTTGTCTGTGACAGGAAATTATAAATGACTCTTGCAGCACTCTGCCTCATCATCCCCACCTCTACAATTTCTGGTCATTCAGTAGGGATTAGCATGTGTCAGCTACCCTGATATGAACTAGGATACAACACATATTTCTCGAAATGGTTCTCTAATTTGCTCTCTGTGAAATGCGACAGTGATTAGTATTCTTGAAATTTCAACAATCTGGGGAATCACAATGAGCCTATGAAGCCATTTTTTATGACATGGTTGTCATTTGCTTACATTGGCTGATGATTTTGGTGGACATGGACATTGTGACTTGCTAGGTCCCATATGTTATATTCCCTAAATACTTTGAGAAGTTCTGAGAGCTCAGGCAGTGAAACTAAAGTAATTCTTCCTTCTTAGTCTTTTTATGACCATTTAAACATCGGTTTTCTTCCAGCTTTCTGGTCTTTGTCCAATTCTCTTCTTCTGTTAAATTTCCTCTGTGTAATCTAACCTGCTCCTGACTCTAATGACTGCAGACAAAGTCTTTAATTACAGCCTGACGATTTTTCTTCAGACTCATGGTAATACTACGTATATGCAACTATTTATTGGTTATATTGCTATATAAAAGTGTGTTTTTATAGGCAAGATTAGTATAGGAAGGCTCTGAGGTGGGGGTGTTAGGAAAGGCACATTCCCCTCTCCATATGCTCTCAGGGTAAAAACGAAAAATGCAACTATGACAAAGGTGGAGAAAGTCAAAAGTGCATCCATTCTGAAATATAAGATATACCTGTATTTGTCCTGACAAGGCAAAACATTTCAAATCAATGAAATAGAAAAATAAAACAAAGAACACAAACAAACAAAAAACACCTGCACACTACCATGTTCAGATAATCTGTACTCTCCAAGGTATTTTTTATCTTATGGGTATGTTACCTCTACTTGGATAGCCTCAAAGACAACATCAACACCACATACATAGTAGCTGGGTCTCAGTGAGTAGCTTGGTGTCGTCTTCAATTTTCCCTTCCTGCTACATCTCTAAGCACCACATACTATTTTCCCCACTTCTAATGATTTTTCTCCCCTTTCTCTCCTCCAGTCTCCTTCCCCCTCTCCACTCTCACTTTTAGAGAACTACTGTACTTAGTTCAAGGAGAACTTAGGTCAAGTCCTCCTCAATTAGTCAGACCATCGCAACAATTTTCTCACTGACTCTCTTGCTTCCAAGTTTGCCCCTACTGAACCCATTTTCTACATTGTAGTTAGAGTTCATAATTCTTCTGTTCAAAATCATTCCAAATTCTCTCCTTTCTAAACCCAAAACTACTTAGAATGACGTGAAATGGACGTTAGGTCTGGCCCTGTCTAGACTGACAGTGCCACATCTTGCTGTACCTCACCTCACAATTTCTCGTCGTTCCCAAGCTTCTTGCTGCCCCTTATCATGATCTGGCCTCTTTTATCATATTGCATTTGGCCAAACTGCATTCTTTGACTGGGATGCCTTTTCTTGTTCTTGCTTCTGAGGTTATACCAAATCAGCTTCTATTCTTCAAATCTTATTTCAAATGTTACCTCCTCGGGGAAACCTTCCTACGCCAATTCAGTTTATATTGGTTGCCCATTCCACAACCCATGGAGTATGTTAGGCTTGTGTGGTAATATCTTACACTTTTACTACAATCAAAAATAGTAATTAATAGTAAAATCTAATATTTATTGAGTAAATACTAATAGATCCCAGCACTGTGATAGCATTTTCATAAATTTTATCTTGTAAAATTTTTAATACTTTATGGTAAATATCTGTCAACCTGATGGTTTCTCCTATCAGACTCTGAATTCTAAAATGTTCTGTGTCTCAATTAAATTTTTCTTCTTCTCATAGCCTAACTCCATGACTTGTTCATTGGATGATTTAAAGTTCTGAAAGGCTGTGACTGTGTTTGCCATGGAAAATTCCCTAATTCTTTCCACTGGAAATAATCACTCCCATATCTGAATTCCACTCTGTCTGGATTTGCATTTCTTCCTTGCTCATATTACATATTTTTATGTATATAGCTTGGCTGCCCTTCACACAGGCTAAGCAGTTACTGAGTGATTCCTTCTTGATCATTCTTTCTGAAAATCTCTCTCAGAAGCTACTGAAACCTTCAAGTCTTGAAGTGTATTCCAATCTTCTGTTTCTGATATTTAAAAATTTTAAGTATTAACACAATTTGAGACATAAAATATCATTTGGGCCCAGGGAATAAGGATGAGTCAGTTTAGATTTCTTTCTTGCAGAGCATAGAATTTTGGAGCTCAAAGGGAAGTAGAAAAGCATTCCATCCAATCATAGGCTCTAACAGAAGAGACCAAAGTCCAGATGATGAATGATTTAAGGTCACAGGGCAAGTAAGTAACTACATTTGAATCAGCTCTTAAGAACACAGAAAAAAGGCAAAAAAATTTTTTTGAGAGAGAAAGTCTCACTTTGTCACCCTTGGTAGAGTGCTTTGGTGTCATAGCTCATAGAAACCTCAAATTCTTGGGCTCAAATGATTCTCTTGTCTCAGCCTCCCGAGTAGCAGAGACTATAGGTACCTGCCACAATGCTTAGCTATTTTATTTATTTATTTATTTAGCGATGGGGGTCTCGCTCTTGCTCAGGCTGGTCTTGAACTCCTGAACTCCAGCAATCCACCTGTCTTGGCTTCCCAGAGTGCTGGGATTACAGGCATGAGCCACCATTCCCCACCAAAAGGGGAAAATTTAAGTTGACAGTTTGAACCAAGAGTCCTACCTTTATACCTTCCCCCTTTTAGAGTATACTTCAGTATTCTCTGTCTCGTCCCTAAAAGGATTCTATGGCAACATAAAGATGATTATTTATCCCTTTGTGTTGGGTCCCCTCTGGGTCACCACTTGTCAGGACTGGGGAAGCTGTATCTTTGGCCCCAACACGGCCTCTCAGGAGCCAGGATACTAGGTCGCTGGCCTGGCCCATTCAACTGTCTGGACAGGGGCCACTGCACCAGCTTACTGGGGGTAGGTCTCGTTCTGGTCTCGGGTGCCGAAGCACCTTAGAAGTCAGTCAGTAGTAGTAGAAACGAGCATCCTGGCAGCAATGTCAGCAGCAGTCTAGCAATCTTAGTTCGACCAGCAACTTCGCCTGAGGTTATTTATAGAAGTGATACACCACAGGTGTGGAGACTGCTATGCAATAAGGTCGGTGTTCTCCTCACGTGCTCTTACGGGCTCTCTCTCCTGCTCTTTAATGAGAGACCAATGATGTTAAATGATGTTAAATCCCTTCCCCAATTCCTTATCGCCAAGTATTTCCCACAGGTGCCTCCTACACTTTTGTTACACCAAGTTTAAGCTTTTTTTTTTTTTTAAAGAATTATTTCAAAGAAATTAGCTGTAACTTCTATAGGAATAGTTTTATAATGATGCCAAAAACATGCTTCTCAAGTTCACAGCAAAAGAATGAATTGAATCTGTTCTGTAATGCATATGACTGATTTCCAGTGAGCTAATGGATACCTGATATAGTCACTCAACCTAATATATTTTTTAAAGTGAATGCAAAGTATTTTAATGCTTCTAACTACAGGAAAATTTGACTCAGAGCCATTACCTGATGTACTATTTCTTGGTCTTTCAGCCAAGTCTATATTAGGGCTTGAAACATCGACATCAGAAAATTCCAGAGGAGTATATGGGGACAAAAACATGCTCAATAGCTCTTTGACTGTCTGTTAAGAATAAAAATTGTGATGCAAAATTACATCTTAATCTTTCCTATCATTAATAGTCAAAAGTTTTAAAGACTTTAAAAGTAACAATTAAGAACAAAGGATTCCTTGCGGCAAGTTCTCTACATATGTGGTCATATTTAGGTCTTTGTATTTCATTTCTGGGCTGGGAAAAGAAGTGAAAGACGGGTCCTGAAGTTTCAAATGAAAAGCTTACAAAAGGTCAGTGACTCTGTTCTTCAAGACTGTTTTGTATCCAGTCACCATCTAGCTGCCTCCTGGCTCCAGACGTGCAAATGGCCAACACTGAGCTGATGAGAGAGGAAGAGAAAATTGACTACAATATGTATTTTTTAAAATTTCAGAATATTGCAAGGGTGCAAATTTTAGTTACATAAATTGCTGTTATATAGTTTCAGACAAAGTTGTAAGTGTGCCTATGACCCAGATAATGTGCATTGAGATATTTGTTAAGAAGATGGATAACATAGAAAAAAGAATGAAAAAATAGAATGTTGTTTGGTACCTAAACCATTACTTTAAAAATAACACAATTAAGAGAAAGCTCAACCCTCTAAATTCAGTCCCAACTTGAACTACCCAAATCAGACACCAAGTTTACCTGGCACCTACATACCTACCCAAGTTTCATTGAGGCAAATTGACCATCTATTTATGGTGAACTGATATGATATTTTGATATAATTATACATGATAAAATGACTACCAGAATCAAGGTAATTATCCATTATTTCACATATTTATCCTTTTTCTTTGGGTGGGCACATTTAAGCTCTACTCCCTTATTCTAAATATACCATACAGTATTATTAACTATTGTGACAATGCTGTACATTAGATCTACAGAATTTACTCATCTTGTGTAAATGAAACATTTTATCCTTTGCCAAACATGCATCCATTCTCCCCACTCCTCAGCATCTGGCAACCCCCATTCTACTCCCTGCTTTTATAGGTTCAACTGTTTTAGATTCCACATACAAGTGAGGTCATGGAAGTATTTGTCTTTCCATGCCTGGCTTATTACACTTAGCATAATGTCCTCCAATTTCATCCACGTTTTAAGGACAGGATTTCATTCTTTTTTTAAGGCTGAGTAATATTCCAATGTGTGTGTGCATATGTGTATATATTCACATTTTCTTTATTCCCTCATCTGTTGATGGATGCTTAGATTTATTCCATACTTGGCTATTGTGAATTAAGGAAATGAACATGGAGTGCAGATAACTTAAAAAGAAAGAAGTAAAATAGTTGGTTTGCAGATGACATGATCTTGTACACAGATTATCCCAAAGACTACACCAAAATTCTGTTAGAACTAACAAATTCAGTAAAGTTGCAGGATACAAATTCAACATCCCCAATTCAGTTGCATTTCTGTATACTAACAACAAACTATCCCAAAAAGATGTTAAGAAAACAATTCTATTTACGATAGCACCTTAAGAACAAAAATTTAGAAACCTTAAAGATAAATCTGACTAAGGAGGTGAAAGATCTGTGTGCTGAAAACTGTAAGACATTGGTGGTGCCTAACTTTAAAGTAATATGCTTTGGGGATCAGAAGTATTGGCAAATAACAGATTTTTAAAATATCTTCTAGAGAGGAAATCTGCCTGTTCTTCTTTTTCATAGCTTCACAGTCATACTAAACAGATCCTGAGGAAGCCTAAAGAACAAATGCTTCATTCCTATATCCAGCTTTATCTTCACTGGAAGCCCCGGAGGAGAAGCCTTCTGCAAGGCTGCTGTTTGCTTCACTGGGGAAAACCCTAGCAGTGGGAAATTACACGAGGGTAATGCTGTATGAAATGAGAAACTCGGTAAAGATGTTTTTCAAAAAATGTTTCAAAGAACAAGACAGTAAGTCTTCCTCTGAGTAATTCAGATGTCATCTCAAAATCGCTTTCTCTTTTTGGCCCTAAAGTGGGTATAAAATTTCCCCATGGGATTGCATTGCCAATGTGAATAATGACACACAATCCCTATGTCTCCACATATTGCTAGAAGTCTCAATACCTAATATGGAACTTGAAACTTTTTTCTCAGAATTTTGAAACAGCTTTGCTGGGGGTCAGAATACTTTTGGCTACATAGGTTAATGTTTGTTCTATCAATCTCCAAAGAAATATTTGTTTTTTCCTCTACCTCCAACACATTACCTTGGATGAAAGAAGACTTCTTCAAATCAATTGATGGGAGGTTGAGAGAAAAACAAATTTATAGAATTTCTGAGCTATCCAATTCTTATTGTGGAAGACCAGCAAATTAGTGTTTGGTGTATGTGGGAGCTGTAATTGGGTTAGATTTCAGTAGTTTGGCTTTAAGGCAGCCTTGCTTTGAGGCACTAGAAAATTCAGCAGACCATTCACATGGAATTTCTATTCAATTGCTTAATTTCTAAAGTCCGTTCCATCACCGAATGATTCAGTTTTCTTACAAATTTCAGTTATAATCAGTGCACTGGGAGATATTCAAAGGATAAGGATTTGTATGTTAAACATGAGACAATTCAAAATGGTTTCTTGTACAGAATGTGCTTTGATTAAGGTGGGTTAATCTAGGATTCACATATTCTCTTGTAAGATGCACCGCAGGTGTAATCCCATTAATCCCCCTCCCTCCACCTAGTAAAAGTGGAATGTAAAGGTCTTAGCAAAATAACTAAGAAAATGCCACGAAAGCTGTGTTAACTAGTGTGATGAAAATGTGTCAAACGGTCTGTGAACCAACTGTATGGTGCCCCATGATCATACTAATGTACACAGCTATGATTTAATTAAAAAAAAAAAAGGTGGGTTAATCTAGTGGAATAGAACATAAATAATATTAGTACTGACCAATTTGGATTTTACTTATGAATCCAATACAAAGGGTAAGTTTTCTACATCATCATAATTTATGGACTACCTGAAAAAATATTGATTAGCTATATTGTATAGTATAACATCTTTAAAAGTCTCCAATTTGAGGCAGCGGCCACTTAGTATTACTGTCATTACCTTCTGAGCATCACAGGAGGCATGAAAATAATAGTTATGAGCTCAAGAACCTGAATAAAAATCGTGTTTAGTCCCACATAGAGAAATGTTCAATTTCATGTCAGCTCATGTCAGATTTTCTTTCCTTACAAAGCCACATTTTCAGAATCACAGTGTGAATATGGCAAAAATAAGCGGAGATTAGGTTTACAAATTACTCGTAATCTGCATTCCTAAGTACCCTAGTTCATCTAGGGGAAAAAAAAAAAACACTTGGGTGATTTTCATGGACCAGTTCCAATGCCCTTCACTGTGCCTGTCCATCTTTTCCACTGTACACCCCATGGTCTACTGTTTTCAGCAACCTTAGTGCCTCGGAGAGGCCACTCTCCCTTTCAGCTTTACAGCTTTGCACTGCAACTCGGAATGCTTTTGTCTAACCCTCACTCTTTAACCCTTCTTGTCATTCAGGACTCAAAGTGCAGTGTATGGAATTTGGGGCCTTTCCTCCCCCTCTTTTGAGGGGAAAAAGCTTATAATTAAATAACTATGGTTTTGTTTTTGATCTTTTTCCTATCCAGTGGCTTAGAACACTCAGAGAAGAGAATGGAAGGGCCATGTATCTATGTATTGTTAACCTATTCCCTGACTCAAATGGCACAAATAAACCTAAATATATATTTTTCCAATGAGAATCAGGTCAATATATGATCTGTTTTTCATTCATTTTCTGAATTCCCACCAGGTGACAATTTTTCTGATGGGCATAGAGAACAAGTGCAATCTAGTCTTTTTAGCATAGAACTAGCTTTAGATGGTGTACCAATTTACAGTTTAGAGGATGAGGCAGACAAATGAAAGATTTTAACAATACTAAGTATTGAAAAAAGAACAAATGTGGGGTAGGAAGAGATTTTATAATAATTTATAAAAGTTCAGGGTAACCAACTGGTTGATGTTAAGATGATGTTGAATATATGGACGGATGATAAAGCTATTAAAGATGCAGGGTCTAAAACAGTGGGTGATGATGGGGTTTTTAGGGTGAGGAATAGAGAAGAGGAGATAAGTGAATTAAAAACACAGCAAGGATTGCTGAGCTGAGTGAAAGTGCCATTTACTAAGATATGTAATATAGGAGATACAACATGTAATTACATAATAAATGTAGCAATCATATAGCCCAAATATACCACATTAATTCCAATATCAAAACATTTGCCTTGTTGGCTTGTAAATATCCTTGAACTGGTCAGGATATATACCTTGATTTATAGTTTGAGAATACATTTACCATGTTATTTAGTTTAGCACATGCAGTGTTTAGGTACATCCCTCCCTGTCATTGCAGGGTGGTACATTGCCATTGTTCAATCTGATAGTATTTAAGAGAAGGACAAAAATGAAGGCTACTGATGACCTTTCTATGAGACACATTTTTTTACAGTACAAATGGTTCACTATGAGTCCCCCCCCAAAAAAAAAAATCAGTACTATTACTCTGAAGATTTTAACTTGTCCTCTCTGAGACATTGTGTTTGTGGACACATTTTCTACAAAGCAAATTTGAGCTAAGCTTCCCTAAGCTTTCAGTAAAGACATTAGCTTCGTTAGCATATTAATTAAGACAAGTTCAAATGCCCTCTTCCCTTCATTGCCATGTAATAATTATACGTTCAACATTTGTCTAGCATGGTTCCATTATGTAAAAGATGTCCATTGGAGGTGGCTGACACTCATAATATTGCCCTAAAATTACTGAAGTATATTAAGGATTCCTGGCCATTGGTTGTTTTATTTATTTTTTTAGACTATGTAATTGAATTTTGAATGTACATTATGTGATTAAGGATTTCGAATGCTGCAAGGTCTTTCAGAGTCTTTTAATGAGAATGATAATGTTGCTACTATTCATGCTGATGATTTGGGTCTACTATTTATTGCCACTGAAACTCTTTCTCATCTCCTTAGAATGGAGATACTTTTCCATTATTGCCACTGATATTTATTTGAACAGCTTGTTTAAGTTCTGTGTTCTGAATTGCTTGTAAGGCAGAAAATACCTAGAATATTTTTAAAGGCTTTGGAGTCACTCCAAAGTCTTTTCTGGTTAAGATGGGGAATAAGTACATCAAGTAGTCAGGCAGTTAAGCAGACAAACAGACAGATGCATACTCTTAACTTCAATTTGAAAGACATGTTCTGTAACATTGTGGCTCTTCCATTTATTAGGACATATTTATAAGCAACACTTTTTCTTCCATCAAGAACTATGGAAATAACATTTATAGAATTTGTGAAGATAGTATTTATATTAGCTCTTCATTTATGTTTTATGTGCATCTTGTCATATACAAACACACACACACACACATCGGCTAACTCCCAAATGTGCTTGGCATTGCAAATCTTTCCAAATCTAATTAAAAAGACAATCTGAGAAAGAATATCTCTGTTTCTTTTCTATTGTAAAAGATTTTGGGAGACAGCTAAGAATATTTTCATCTTTCATTTTCAAATGCTCAAACATTTAAACATGTTAAATTCACTTCAGTGAATCAATGTATAAATTTTGGTGATAACACATATTCTGAGGTTCTCTTAGTAGTATACTCAGTTTAGTCTCCTACACTCTTTATTAAACCCAGTTATTCCTTTTAAATGGAGTAACAAGAGATAAGACTAAAATATTAAGGTTTCAAGCATAGATTATTTCCATATTTAGTTAATTACAAATAAACTTGAAAAAGAATACCATCAAATTCTCGTGAGGCAAAGGTTTTCAGACTATAGAATGCTCTCCATCCGATCTCAGTCCATCAAGGGCTGAGGTTCTGAACTCAATCTCAGGCTACATGGTTTAGACAACAATACTTTATTTGCTTCTGCTAAATTCTTTCCTCAAAGGACTAAATTGACTAAAGATCTTTTCAGATTTCTTTAATATGTTATACCTAGCACATCAATATCTGACTCTAAATTAGGAACTTTACTCCACAAGAGGTATTTCTTGATATGATGGCTGACCTGCTATTTGGAGACTCTCCCTCTTTTGCGTGGCAATTCTTTTTTGGAAATAAATTTTACATCATTGCCCCTTTCTATACTGCGCCTTGGTAGGTCCAACTGTCTCTTCTCAAAAATACCCTTGAAAATCATTAATAATAATGATGGTGATGATGACAATGTCCACCAGGTCAACCCATATTCGTTCCACATATTATTCCTATACTCAGCATCCCCTAAGCCCAAGTTCACTGATTATAAGACTTAGCTCAAAGCAAAAAGACAAAATGAATGCTTACAGGTTAAAGGTATGACCTCCAGCTCCAAGGTTTAAACATTACCTTGGCACAGCATTAGTTACATATCAGGAGCCCCTGATAAACCCATCTTAAGAATGTTGTTTAAAAACTTCAACAAACAATAAGAGGAAAATAGGTGCAAATTGTTATAGAATGTGAACAAAATTATGCATACATGTAAAACATACGTATAAACATACATATATTTTTGTATTTTTATATATGATTTGTATTATAGATATAAAGATTTTTAAAATATTTCTTTAAAAAAGAGCTGAATATGGATCCTAGTTCTGCTAATTCTTACTGTTAAACCTTGGGTAAGTAACAACTTCATATATCAGTTTTCTTTTTTGTATTATGGGGAAAATAATTCCTCAGAGGCGTGAGCTTAAATATGTATGTATTAATTGAAAATACCATATTAATGAAAAGTAATAATATTATATTTGGCAAAATAAAAATAAAAAAATTGGAGAAAACTACCCATCAGTGAATTAAAGTGGACAAAACAGATTGTATAATAAACCAGAAAAAATAAGACTTTCTTTAAAAACTTTAATTAGCTGGGTAATATGCAACAGATAATAAAGTTCTTAATTCAACCGTTTGGCATCAATTTGATCATTTGCTGAACTTAGAGTCTGATGTCTACTTGATTCATTGCCAATGTACTTTTTTCTGCAATTGTCAGGTTGAAGCTTTTTTGTTAAGCTGATCTAAGACAAAAAAGGATAAGATAGCACTTTTGCCCCTTTTCCTTGCCTTCTGTTTCATGTGTCCAGGTGTTACTGTTTCACCTAGTTGGTGATATGGCCATTAAAATTTGATCTGGTGCGGAGAAGAGAGGAAACTAAGCAAGCTCCGTCAGCAGCCAGGGCTTGCTGCTAGGGATGAGATCAAACACCAAGTGTGGCAAGGAACAAATCCTACTCAAAGAGAAATTAAAATGACAGCAGTTAAGGATTAACATCAAGGGAAAGCAAGGCAAGAGTTTCTACTGCTGTTATTAAAAGACTTCCAATTTGATTAAACATGACAACAACATACAAAAGTCAAAACAATTTTTAATAAATGGAAAAGAAAAGAAAGAAACATTGCAAGTCGACGGGCTTGGATGACTGATTTCCTTCCTTTGTTTGTGTATTTGGATTCTAGGCATCAAATTTATTATGAATAATTCTTCAGACACAGTTAAAAAAAAACACACAAGTTTCTTCACTGACTCTCATATCCTGTCTGTCTTAGAGCAGTCTCCAAAAGTTGTTGTTCTTTTTTTTCTTAACTTTTCCTTTTATTTCATATTTTTACTTTTACTCCGTTTCAAAGTCTTTCTTTCGTCCCCATTTCTACTGCTGTCATCACTCCATTTCGTCACACCTGGCTTTCCACAACAATCTGTCCTGCTCATTAGATCTTCCTAAAGCAATGGTTTTCATTATCATATTCTCTTGCAAAAAGACATCATAAATATCTTATCAGTAATTGATTCAGATCCGTCCTCCATAATCTGGGTATGCAAGACCTCTATCAGTTTACCCCACTCATTCTTCCTATTTCATCATTGATTACTTGGCAATAAATTCCACAATCCCATCTGTGCTGGCATCCGGGCGTACCACACTCAGCTTTGCCTGTGTTCCTTTGGACAAACTGTTCCATCCACCTAGAATATACCTCCTTTCCTTCAGCTAAATCAAATGCAAGTTTCAGTTTAAAACCATGTCCTTCTGGGAAACCTTCTCCAAATAAGCCTTTGAACAATGCCAGATTTACACTAAACTCACATTCAGATTCTTGATTCCTATAATATATTCTCCTTGCCTAGAAACACTTCAGAGTTTCTTATACTTGCTACACTAGAAAAGTCTTCCCAGGTCATGTTAATTTTGGAGAAAGAACATGAGATATTGATTTAATTTACTCATACAAAACTAAGAACATCCTTGCTACAAACATGTAAATGAACACATCTACTATACAATACGAAATAGTAATCAAGGGCGCTTGTGTTCAAGAAAAAAAGATGACCACTTGTTAAATGAATACCATCCGATGGCTAGTCTGACATTTTTAGAACAATACTTGCTTGTTTTTGGTTCCCTCATTTCAGTGTCAGTTTCTGTTCACTGTGAGAAAACTGACAGTAATCCTCAAAAAACTTAAAATGAAGAAACTTTTCCCCAAGCGACAGTGGAGTCTGGGTTTGGAGGGTTTAGTTGATGTGCTAGTTCCTTTTTTGTGTCTTTGGGGGAAGTTGTGCAACTTCTATATGCCTCAGTTTACTTATGGGGGTAATAATATTGGCCTTGGGAAAGGATTGAATGATGTAATACATGGAAATCCCTTCTTATCTATTCTATTGTTTAGCACAGGCTTGGTAACAGTAGCTGCTGGTCTTTAGCAGAAGACCCATCCTGCCCCTTCTACCCAAAGAATCTGGAGTGCTGTTAGAGGTGATGTTACCACAGCTGGACCGAGGGAAGGAAAGAGGGAGTCCAGTCTATTTTTCTTTTATCCTCCTTTGGAGTTCAATGTTAACAGATCCCTAGGCTGCTCTCTTCCAGAAGTCTGGAGAAGAAAAATAGGTGGCAGAGCCTTCGCTGGCCTGTCTCTTGCTCGGTCTCCCTGACCCTGTCTCTCTCTCTCTCTCTGTCTTCATTTCCTCCTGGTCTTGCACCTACTGCCTAGTCTGTCTCTTTTCCTGTTGGTCTTCGTCTTCTCTCACCAAGTCTCTGTCTCTTTGTGCCCGTCTCTACACACCTCACTTCTCTACCTCTGTCTTTTCTTCTTGTCTCCACCCTTCTATCTTTGTCTCTCTGTTTCTCTCTCTTCCTCTCTTTTTGTGTCTTTGTCTTTCTCTGTTTTTATGTATCTCTTGCTCCTTGAAATGCTCTTTTTTGTATTATTTTTGCCATTTTTCTTCTGGTGTTCCCTGGTTTCCCTGGTTTACATGTGGTTTTATTTTATTTTATTAAAAAGAAATTACTGGCCAGGTGTGGTGGCTCATTCCTGTAAAGCACTCTGGGAAGCTGAGGCAGGTGGATCGCCTGAGCTCAGGAGTTGAAGACCATCCTGAGCTAGAGTGAGACCCCATCTCTACTAAAAAGAGAAAAATTAGCTGGGCATGGTGGTGTACGTATAGTCTCAACTACTCAGGAGGCGGAGGCAGTAAAGTCACTTGAGCCCAAGCCTTTGAGGTTGCTGTGAGGTATGATGATGCCACAGCACTCAACCTGAGGGCGACAGAGTGAGATGTTGTCTCAAAAACAAACAAACAAAAATGTTACTATGACAAGATCTGAGTCTTAGGTTGAGCCATAAAAATACTTTTCCCAATACAGATGTGTATGTGTGTGTGTGTGTGTGTGTGCATTAATGGGGGGGTGGTACAATATTTTGGCACATAATTAATTTTTAGTTTGCTTTAAGCACATGTCTTTATTCTTTCTATGATTCTTAAGAACACAACAAATTTATATGTATTTTGGGCATCATAATAATAACATTTATGAAAAAATAATAATGGACATCATTTTTAATAATAAATAACAGACATTATTTGAAGAATTTTCCTTGCATCAGTTCATCTAAACTTCACAAGTGAACTGGAATAACTACTCCAACTGCACCAGACTTCAATGTATATTGCTGCAGATCCTGTACTAGTAAATTATGCTCAGGTCACACACAGAGAGTCTGGGCTCTGACCTACCGTGCCCATGCATTTCAGCAGCATCACTGATTATTATTTGTATGTCCATTTTTTTTTGATAAAATGAAAAAATATGACTGTTAGAGGATTTTCACAGAGAGACAAAAATGAAGTTAAAAAATATGATATATCTTGTTAATAGGACCCATAATATTTGCATTCCTCATAATTCCTACTAAACTGGATGCTTCCTACTTAAGAAATGAGTGACTCAAGAAAAAGAAAAAGATGGGCAAAACCATAATATTAGAATATAACAAATGAAATGATCAAAATAATTGAGGCCACAGATTACATTAGCTGGAAAAGGGCTGCCAGGTTCTTTTTTTTTTTTTTTCTTTCCAGTTTGAAAACTACAGGGTGTCCCCAAAGTCACCATACATGGGGAACATGGGAAATTGTAGCTAAATGTATTTTCATGACAAAACATTCTTTATGCATTGGCCACCTCTTTGTAAAATTTTTTTTTTTTTTTTTTTTGTAGAGACAGAGTCTCACTTTATGGCCCTTAGTAGAGTGCCGTGGCCTCACACAGCTCACAGCAACCTCCAACTCCTGGGCTTAAGCGATTCTCTTGCCTCAGCCTCCCGAGCAGCTGGGACCCGCCACAACGCCCGGCTATTTTTTGGTTGCAGTTTGGCCGGGGCCGGGTTTGAACCCGCCACCCTCAGTATATGGGGCTGGTGCCTTACCGACTGAGCCACAGGCACCGCCCTGTAAAATTTTATAATGAATATTTTGTAAATAAATGTGAATTTAGGCTCGGCCCCTGTGGCTCAAGCAGCTAAGGTGCCAGCCACATGCACCTGAGCTGGTGGGTTCAAATCCAGCCTAGGCCTGGCAAACAACAATGACGGCTGCAACCAAAAAATAGCCGGGCATTGTGGTGGGCACCTGTAGTCCCAGCTACTTGGGAAGCAGAGGCAAGAGAATCACTTGAGCCCAGGAGTTGGATGTTGCTGTGAGCTGTGATGCCACAGCACTCTACCCAGGGCGACAGCTTGAGGCTGTGTTCCAAAAATAAATAAATAAATGTGAATTTTGCTACAATTTTCCATTTTTTCTGCTACAGATGGCAACTTTAGAGGTGACTTTAGGGATACCCTGTGTTGTAAGAATAGTGTATTAAGACTTGTTTCTACAATTAAATAAAACTAAATGGTAGGTAAGTCATACCAAAAGAATGGTAAAAGAAATTTGTGATACTACATTCTATAGTGTTATTTTTTATGACCACATTTCACCTAAAAATCATTTTCTTTTATTTATACAAAGACGGTATCAATTCTACCACTTGGCTCAGAGCTTAATCTTCATGAAAAGCCTTCAAAAGAAAAACAGTAAAAATGCAGCTGGATTAGTCATAAATAATAATCACTTCCATTGACATAACCCCTTTGAAAAGGTCCCTAGAAGCTTGATAACTTTTTAAATCATGCACCAGATTTCAAATGCAAAATATCCTGCTAATGTGATGTTGAGGTTACAAATTTAAACACATTCAGGTCAACAAACACAAGAGCTACGGTTCTCATTATAACATTATCTCACTCACATAAGTATGCTTTATTTTTTCTTAATATTCTTTATTTAGGAATTCAACTGCTACTGAAAATATTATGTCTATGTAAATATTTAGCACAACTAAATGTAAACATTGTGGGATTCTTGTCTTCTATGTGTTGATATTTTAAACTACCGCATAAAATTGGTACAATTTGAATTTTAATTGTTGCCTAGAGTGAACTAAATGAATGTGCTGATCTGGAAGGCAAATAGAAATTTCATCTGCTCACCTCACTTACTTTTATTCGCCTCTTCCCTGAGTGAATGGAAACACAGAAGGGAGGGTAGCACAGTAACTGAGGTGTATTAATTGCCTACAATGTTTGAAACAGTGTGTTAGATGCGTTGCCCATGTTAACTCATAAATCGTGTTACAATTCTAAAAAAAAAATAGGTATTAAAATATCTATTTTATATGTGAGAAAACATCTATTTTATAAGCCTTTTGTAAGGCTTAGAGAGATGCAGAGACTTGGCCAAGGCAAAACTACTAATGGGATGCAAATCCAAATTTGTTAGTTTCTAATGTTGTCCCCACTTTTCTCACTAGTGGGGTGGGGGAAGGTGTAGACTAAGTATCTCTACCTCTTGCTTGCCATTTTCTCAAATCAGGGTCTTCATTTAGAAATTATGCATGGTTAAAAGATAGGTTGTAGAAAAAAGGGCAAGGGCAAATTGTTAAGCACAAAGTTAAAATTCTCCAACATATTCCTCACAATTGACATCCAACATTTTAATTTAGGAACATATGGGGAAGAGTGTGTGAGTCCAGTTGAAAAGAAAGCTGTGGGGCAAGACCATCTGCTTACATGCACCAATTCAGTCACCTTCTGGAAAAAAAATAAGCACAGTGTAGTTTATCAGGCAAATTCACTTTGGGATAGACTGGACAAGTTCACTATTTAAAGATACATTCTAGAGTATTTTTAATAGGTAAAGAATTTTTTATAGCCTGAATAATAACTCTTATTTTAAGGCTAAAGGTTTTTGTGATTCTATTAAGCCATTTGTTTAGGAACAAGAGATCTGGGGAGGGGAAGGAAGAGAAGAGATAAAGTGTTGGTACACATCAACTACTTGGAACACTTTCTCCACAGTCTCCTTGATGTACCACACTTCCCTGGTTTTCTTCTTACCTTTCATTCTTAATTATTTCTGCTGGATTCTCCTTTTATATTTTTTTCAGTTCTCTAAAATTAGAAATGTGTCTGGGCTCAGAGTTTAGTCTCTTTCCTTCGTTTTCCTCCTTAAGGAAAAAGTGTTTATCGAATCGAATCCAATGCCAATTGGAGGTTGTTGAGTTCAAATTTATAACTTTAAGCACTGAACTTTCTTCCAGAATCTGGATTCATGCAGCTGACAATGCATTTGATATTTCTACTTGGTTACCTGCTAACTGTCTTAAATTGAGCATATTACCACCAAATTCTTGATCTTCCACCTCCCATTTCCTATGTCTTTGTTCTTTATTGCAATAAATTGCACTGCTGTTCACCCAGATGCTAAGGCCAGGAACCCCGAAATCATTCTTGACTCCATTCTTTCCCATTTTACATCCAGACAATTCAGGAATCCCATCTGATTTACTTTCACAACACCCCCAGGGACTAAGTCCTCAACATCTGACCACAGCATCCAAGCCCAAGCCGTCCTCTCTTGTCGACAATGGGAAAAGCCCCACCAGTCTCTTTTCTTCCAGGTTTGCCTCTGCATTCTATGTTCTGCACAGCAGTGAAAATACTCTCCTGCCATTTTCTCAAATCAGGGTCTTTATCTAGAAATGAGGCATGGTTAAAAGATAGGTTGTAGAAAAAAAAGGCAAGGGCAAATTTTTAAGCACAAAGTTAAAATTCTCCAACATATTCCTCAGGAGAGGGAAATACTCTCCTGCTCAGAACTTCAGCGGATTTTTTTGCTTCAGTGTGTGAAGAAGCAAATTGTAATACCTCACCATGATAAGCACGGCTGCTCCGTGCTTCATTCTCTAGTCTCTGCTCAAAGAAGCTTCGGAAAGGCCACTCACAACTAAATATGTCCTCTATAATACCCAGACAAACATATGCTGTACACACACACACACACACACACACACACGTATATATATGTGAAAGAATACTCTTCCCTTGCTTGAATATAATCACATTATTTCACTCTGATTAATGTTATTATATATATATAATTTTTAAATTCCCTCCCACACTAAAATGATGAGCACTTCATGAGGTCAGGGACTTATTTGTTTTGTTCACTTCTTTTTTTATTTTGTTTGTTTTGCTCAGTTTTATTCACTAAGTATCTATGTCCAATAAATACTGGTTGAAGAAACAGACTGATAATGTTTTTTTAATGTATCAAATCTCATGGAATTTGAAACATATGGCTAAAAGTTCAGCATATTAATATGAACAATTGTAACCAAGGTGCTGCATTTTATTTGCATTATTCTATAAAAAGGTGGACAGGACTAATTTTCTTGAATTAACCATATAATTGATACATTTTCCCTTTACCATTACACCATATGAACCAAACACAAAAACAGATATTCTTTACCATGTGCAAACATACACAAAACCATACATCACCCCAAACCAATAATCATGGGGAAATGAAAGTTTCTTTGATTTTAAATGCTTGTTCATAATAACTAAACAGTAACAATGGGGATTCTATAACCCAGGATGCTGAAAGAAAAATAATTCAACAGTCTGGAAGTAAGCAATCAAGCTATTTAAGGGTTTAGGTATCTTTATAGAAAGAAAAGATAATTCTTCATTTGGTTCTTAATTAAAGTTGTTGAAAATTAAAATTTTTGTAAAAGATTGTATTCCTACAGAAGTGATCTTTATTTCACTTGGTGAAATAAAGAAAAGAAATGCAAAACAAAATTAAAAAAAATAAATTTTATCTACCCCCTGTATGGTATAATCTGAAATTCCAAGATTCCTATAAACAAGTTAGGTTTAAAAAAGATGAATCAAGTCAACTTTCACTGACTTCCATCCCAAAGCAACTTTTAGTGTGTGTTAGGTTGTACCCACTGCCACCTGACATTGCACACCCAGAATTCTGCAGCTGTTTCCTCTTCCTCCATTCTAATGATCTTACAATATAAGACAATGAATGATATTTTGTAATATATGCCTTTGGTTAGCGTAGGAGATGTGCAGAGAGGTCATAGCAGGGTTGAGTAAGTAGCCTCCTGTGGGACCCCTGTGTGAATGTGTGAGTGAGACGTGGCAGTTTCAGAGTCAGACGTGGCATCACAGAGGAAGGGCCACTGAAGCTGAGAAATGAAAAATGCCCCATATGGAGCATGAGCGGTGGGCTGGGACAATTAGAAACCATTCCACTCAGAGGTAACAGGATGAGTTTCAGATGAACATATTAGTATACAAAGAAGTCCTTGGGCCCAGTTTTGATTTCATTGCTTTCTGTTTTTTTTTTTTTTTGGCATTTGGTTGAATGCTCATGGCTCTAGGAACCATGGTAAAGATTACATTAAAGAAAAATATATAATTAAATAACATGAATAATCTATGTAAAAAATACAGCTTACATTAAGAAACCTACCAAAGTTGGTTATTACTACAAATGCGAAATATGTCCTTTCTCAAATTCATCTTCTGTGATCTTATGAAATGCCTTTGTTCACTCTGGCCTGTTGTACTTTAGAAAAGGATATTGAAAAATTAAGCAGCATCTGTGAAAAGAGCAATAAATTGATGGAGAGGAAACTTGATAAAAGACCAAAGGAGTTTACACTGTTTGGTCTGGAAAAGAGATGGCTGAAGAAGGATATAATAACTGTCTTCAAAAATATGAAGAGCTATTATTAGGAAAATGTAGACCAGCTGTTCTTTAGCTCCACTGAGGTCAGAATGAGAAAAAGTTGGATGGATTTGTTTAAATATTTGAGAGAAGCCTTGCAAGTAAAGGTTACTTATGGATTCTTGGAGACAGGAGATGGGCTGTTTTCTTAACAGACCTTGAGATAGCAACTGCTTGGATGGGCTGATACAGTCCTAATCAGAGGCATCCCTTTGTATTCAGAAGTGCAAACTCTTAGACTCAATTATTCTGGTATCACAGCCATCAATACTTGGTAAAGGATGGGGAGCACTCATTTGGAAGACAGTCATCAGCATAAAAGCTCTGCTCTCAGAGAAAGGGAAGTGCCCTTTCCTAAGTTCCCTCCATGGTGTGCTCCTGAATATAAGCTTCCCTTGAGCCTTCCACCTTCCACAGAAAGATGCTTCCTCCTCAGAGTGTTTCTGCTTTTCATTATCTTCCATAGAAGCATATTTCCAAACCATGAGAAAAAGACAAGAATTCTTTTGAATTCTTCATCACATTGTGAAACATCAGAATTTGAAATCTAAAATATATGCCTTTTAATTAAAAAAAAAAAGGTCTTTCACGCACATCTAACTCCTGTGACATATATAGTACTAACTCGTTAAGCCATCTCAAATGTAACTGTCCTTTGCTGAAGAAAAAAAGAAACGCATGCCTTAGACCTACATATAGCATTCATTTGCATATATATGCATATGTACACACACCTTATTTTACATTAAATCTGTCTCTATACTATTTATATTTATACCCATTTGCTGAGTCCAAAAATATCTGGTCATTTTTGAATTCCATCAAGTATTCTTTAGAAAGTATTCTTAAGAAGTTATACTTGGTAAGAGTTTGCAACAAAGCTGAATTATGATGGAAATCCTGCACAAATACTCAATCTTTCCAACAGCAATAAATTACAATGTCAGAAACACAAGATGCTGACCTCTCAGTAAGAACAAAGACTAGGGGGTGAGTGAAAGGGATAAAGCTCTTGATTAGAATTGTTTCTCTTGAAGAATAAAGCATTTATGCAGAGAAACAGCCATGAATAAAGTCTACCACCTCCTGATGTTTATCCATATAAAGCACAAGATGATTTTTCTCCAAGGAGGGAAAAGAAGAAGAAGAAAATCCCCACATTTTGGACTGATACTCAATGTTATAAATGTTTAATGCAACTGATTACTACAATATTATACTTCTTTTCCTGAAAACAAATGAAGATGTGATCTTTTTTTTTTCCCCCAACAAAGAAGCAACAAATGAACAATCCTCCAAGAGAGAAAGCATTTTGTAATTTTAGACTATAGAAGTGACTGGTGCGTTGTATGCAATTTTTTTTTTTGAAAAATAACAACACGCTGCTTGAATTGGATTGTGTTTTTAAAAGTCAGGATCAAGAACTGGGGCCGTGTAACACGCTTCACAATAGGGGAGCCGCTGTCATGCTCCCCAACTGCGCCAGCCATGACAGAGGCAGAACATTTCTATCATTCTCCTCCTGTCTCGCCCCTCTCAAAAATCCTGATAAACTATATTCTGCACTAGGAGAGGATTTTCACAGAAACCAAGCCCACCATCACTAATCCCAGTGATCTTAACCCTTGATGCAATTTGCTTTTAATAAAAATTACCAATGCCCAAGTTCCACTCAAGACCAATTGCCTAGTTGGGGCCTGAGCATTAGTATTTTTTCAAACTCTTAAGGTTATTTCATTAGGTAGCCAGCTGTGGGAAGTACTTTGGAACCCCTTTGTGTATCTTACATCATTAATGGCAGTAAGGGAACCATGAAATGAGCTAATAATTTAAGTTTTGCTCTCTGCTTCTTCTCTTTCTTTGCCACTGACTATTCCCTTTACCACGTCCATTGTTACATCCTTCCCTTGACAAAACTGAACTATGACAATAGACTATCTTGAGTCTCTCCTGGCTGGGTCTTATCACACACAGGGATTTTCCTCTCATATAACTTTTACATATCCTTTTATTATCTAAATATATCCCCTAAATTTTCTGTTGCTCCTTACTCCTCCAAAAAATTCAAATCTCTAAAATAGAGCATTCTAGCTTCTCTGTAATTTGACTCAGATTTTCTAAATTGGGAATGCTTTATTCATAGCAGGGATCCGTACCTCCTTCTAGCCTTTTCTATATGCCATGTTTCCTGAACACCTTACTCAAGTCTACCTTCTTTATTTTTTTTTCTTCTGTCCTTTTTTTTAGAGACACTAACTCTCTCTGCTCAGCACCAATCAAACCCTGTCTACCCTAAGTCCTAGCTCAACTTTTCCTTCCTGAAGCATTTCTCAATCACACAAGCAACTTCTCATCAAGTCATTGTCTTAGTACTTAGTACTTATGTTTTGACACCACACAATTTGCATTTATCTCATTATTCCTTGTATCTTTACTAAGTTTTGCTCCTGATGCTGTTATTAAACTCTTCAACCACAAGGCATGTGTCTCATCTGCAGCTTAAGCACCTGGCTTGGTGTCTCACACATAGTAGGCATCCAATACTCATTTGTTAAAGGCATGCAAAGTGATTAAATGGCAAAGAGCTTACATGATCTCATATCTTAGTGGCTTAATGCTGAGTAGGCAAGTGCTGGGAAGTGCTGTACGAATTCCAGTGCCAGAATTATAGTTATGAGGACATATGGAGGACAAAACAGAAAGGAATGCTATAGTCCAAAATGAAAAAAAAAAATCTCTGAAACAGAAGACCATTTTTAAAGTTAGAGTTCATTTAGATCTTCAGAGGATCAAAAAAAGAAGAATCATCAATTGTAAACTCTTTTTAAAATATAATGCTAATCAATTGTTCCTTAAATGAAATGTTCATCTTAGTTTCAATTCAAACTCCTTGAGTGGCCAGTAATGATCCTCCGGCCTGCAGATCTTGGATGTGTTCTCTAAATATGAGAGGGGTGCCAGCATTTGGTATCACAACAGACAGTAGTTATTGATGGGCAATCTGTGAGGCCTCCTTCCCTTCCCAATGTCCCGTGTGTCATTTCTGTCTCTGACTAAACAGAGGGGATGTGGAGCCACAGGTGTTCCCTGTACTTCTCCCTTATAAGGAGGGTTTCTGCCTTCCTTTCAGAATCAATCTTGCTTTGATAAAACATCTGATTGAAATTTAATTTTTAGTCATTTTTAAAGGCACAAGAGTAATTTGGTTATAATTTTGAGTAGACAGTAGCAATGGAGCTTTGCCTTATCTCTGCCCATTTAGAAACAGAAAGCCAATCATGATAAATGACTAGTTCGGGAACTAAGGCCTGAGACAATTTGCTTTTCCAGGTGATAGAAAGTATTTCAGAAACAGACACATGGCTCAATCTGAGTCAATTTGGTACTAAAGGAAGTGAGCCTAGTTATTTCTAGAAAAAAGTTTTATTTATTTGTTTATTTTAACTTTAATGAGAGATTTATGCAAGGGAAAATCTCTCCCACTCTCCCACTGGACCTGGTGAAGAAGCATGTGGTCTTAACCGCTCCCAACAGCCATCATAGGACCAGAGGAGAACAGGACTCAGGATAAAGTCAGCACCCAGCTATCATATGAAGGATGGGATGGAAAGAAAACAGATCAGCCCCTGTTTCAGATTCCCTGAAAGTCCACACTCCTCCTACTGGTCTTGAGCTCAGGGATTCGTGAGCTCAGGGATTTTGTTTTAAGTTAGCTCAAGTGGGTATCATTTTCAGTCCCCTGTACCAATATGTGATCATAGCAACTGAGACAGATCCTAAAGGAAGCACATACCTGATTCCAAATGTCAAACTGGCTCACTTAGTCGAAACATATTTTCTTTCATACTGTCTTGCTCTGTTGATGGCTATGGATACAACACCGGCTTTAGCACAGGGACACCATAATTCAGTCATTTATTAAATGTTTGTTGAGCCCCCATCATGTGCAGACCCCACACAGTACAAGTTGCCCGAAGATGAAGACCAGACAAGATTCCTGTGGCTGCTGAGTGTTGGGAAGGAGATTGGGATGCTGCAAAACATTGAGCAGGGGACCAAACTTACTCAGAAAGGGGGTCCCTGAGAAATCTTACTTTCACTTCAAGATTTATATACGACTAGAGGAGACCCAGGGGAAAGTGAGGGCAGGAGGAACAAGACATATGACGTTCTGGGTGCCTACCACACGGCAAAAAGAGGGAGGGTGGCACTTTGGAGAACCTTTCAGCTTAGACGGAAAGGAGTAGCAAATGAAAGAAGAGTAGCACTGAGAAGTCAGAAGCCCTGAGAGTCACGACGGCAGGCATTTTGGGTTTCATCCAGAGTCTCGAAACATCACAAATACAAATATCCCATGGAAAAATCAGAAGATTATGCTATTCGATGTATTTGCATTTTTGTAGTTGTTGTTTCAAAGAAAGGATATATTTATATGCAGTTTGGGAATTAATTTAATGACAGAATCATTAAATATATCCACAGAAAGGCAGGAGAATTTCATCATGGGTAACCAGAAATCTGAAATCCAATATTCAAAGTGCACTTGGAGAGTAAAGGAAGATGTCAGGTATTGAAAACCATGCAGGACAAATATTGAAGTGTTGACGAAAGTATTCTAGCTGGCTTAGCTGCATTTTAAAGTTCTAGTGGCCCTAAATCAGAGACTCTTACACTAAGGGAGAATTAGAAGTTCAACATAGACTCTGGTTAAGTCAGAGACTTACTTTCTAGTTCAGTCCTGACTTACATAAGCTACTGATTCTGAGCAAATTACATATCATTTTGCTGATTCAGTTTCCTCATCAGTAAAATAGGGATAATTATATCTAGTTTGCCTCCCACACAGCATTGTTGGGTAATAGAATGAAATAATAGATAAGAAAGCGTGATATCAAATCATTAATAAATTTGTTCAGCAACATTTACTGAAGCTTTATTATGTTCTTGGGATTGTAGTACAAAGAGAAAAAAGAAATATTCTATTGCCTTAAGGCATTCACTGTCTATAAAGGAGTCAAATATCAACAATACATTATAATTATATAAAATACATAATATATAAGAAGATACCAGTTTTCATAAAGATATCCACAAGGTTGAGTAGAACCCCAGTTGGAGGAACATCTACACCTTCTGAGGGGACTTCGGGAAGACTTCACAGAGAAGATAAAAGGTGAACTTCTATTTGATAGATGACAGAAGTTTTCTGGGTAGACAGTGAAGAAAAGGATGTTCCAGGGACAAAGGGCAGAATGCACACAAAGCACAACCCTATCTTTGTGGATTGAATTAGAAACAAAGGTTGCACGTAAATCAAGCCAAAGGCCACTGGAGGTCTTACCTTGTTTTCCAGTGTCATCATGGTCATTTCAGTCACAGAACATGTTGGGAAATGATTGACCTTCATACTGGAATACTCTTCCCATTTGGCCTAGTTTTGTAATTCCTTCATCTAGGTCAGAGTTAGCCTTACACCTGCAAATATTACCGCCTCCAGTAGTCAATAGAGAGCACGCCCTCTGCTCTGAGCTCCACCAAGGGCAAGTTTTACATTCATGAAGGTGTCCTTTCTGTTTCAAGGTCGAGAATATTAACAGAGCAACTCTGGCTGATTTTATCATTTATACCCCATAGTTGAACAGAAGGCTTTAGTTTCCACTGCCTGCTAGGCTATTTAACCCTCCTAAGCAGAAATGTTCAAAGAAGCCCAACTGTTACTATAATTTTGTCAATGTAAGCATCTGCATATGACTTCATGGCATCTGGCACTGTTTGAAACATACAGGATTCAGGGCTGCAGTTTCCATTTCTCTAAGTACATCATGTGACAGTTTAAAAGACATTCACTCACTGTGATAGCACCAAAACCCTGCTTCCAAATAAGGTAAAATAAGGAAAAGTATATATTGATCAGTGCCAGCTATAAAGGAATGTATATGAAATATATGTGGGAAAGTCCAGTCAATGCCATGCCATTTCATTCAAGTTTAAATCATTTCCTCTTTACATCAAGATGGGTTCTTCTAAACTGTCTTTTACATTGGAGTATGTAAAAAGAAGCATTTCCTCTTTGCCATTTGTTTAACCATCTTGTATTGAGCACCTGTTATGTGCTAACATTCTGCTGGACAGTAGGAGTAAAGAGATAAAAGGATCCTTTGAAGGAGCTAAGATGAAAGTGAACAGATGATTATTCAGAGAAAACAAGTCATTTACATGCACAGGCATCATTTCCTGGGAGAACCTTGTGATCTGGATGTGGAGGTCAGTCTGGGTGCTCTTCCACTCAAACCCCTGACAATCAGACAGGGCACATGATTCAGAGAGGATAACGTATTCCACTTGAGGACTTTGCTACAAAAGATACATGGGAGTTTTTTTCTTTCCATACTGGTTGCTAAGGCGGGAAGATGGAACTCTGAATGTCATTTTGGCAGTCAGCTTCCCCACCACAATGACCACAATGATAAGATGTGGAGGAGTGGGTAAAGAAAAGGGGAAGAGGAGAAAAGAAGTGGTGAAAGGAAGAGGAGAGAGCACGAGCTTATGACGCCATTTGAGCTTTGCATCCAGCATGCCTACACCTCCATTTAGAAATTGATTTCCCATTGAATTAGGAATCCATTTCATTAATTGATATCTGAATGTGGAGTATTATTACTCCAATTACTTTATCCTAAAATATCAAATTCACTGAGGTGATGATGAGATGAGAATCCCTCTCTCCTTTATGAAGAATCTGGCAATGCTATAGAAAAGAAAGTAGCTGATCTATACTTATTACATTTTAGGACTCAGGCTATTGAAGGCAAGCCTTTCAAAAACTGGTAAAACATTAAAAAAAAATGATGTGGCATCATTTAGTAGAGTTGTGCATGTGTGCATTTGTGTGTGTATGGGTCTGCATTTTTTATTTGTGTGTTATATTTTACAGTAAAAAATATATACAACAAAACAATGTATTACAAACAAATGGGTTTAGCTCAAGGTTGCAAGAATCCTTTCTCAGTCTAGAAAAATTTGTCATGGTAATTTGCCACAAAAATTGATTACAGGAAAAAAAATCATGTATTATCTGAATAGATATGAAAAAAATTCTCTAAATTTTCACAGCCATATATTATTTAGCAAACAACATCTAATAAAGTAAGAAATTTGATCAGATTATGTTCCAACAAACCTCTAGTAAACATTTTACTCAGTGGGAAACCTTTCATATTTTTCCTTTAAGAACAACAATAAGATAATGACACTCATTATCATCACAACAGCTTAAAAGAAGACTGGAGGTCTTGTCTAATTCTATAAAACAAATAAACAAACTGCTCAACTCACTACTAGGTAGAAAAAGTGGGGGGAGGGAAGAGAAGATAAAGCTGTCATCAGTGGTGGATATATGCGCATCTATCTACCCTGTTTCCCTGAAAATAAGACAGTGTCTTATTTTAAGGTGTGCTCCCAAAGATGTGCTAGGTCTTATTTTCAGGGGACGTCTTATCTTTCCTGTAAGTAGGTCTTATTTTCCGAGGATGTCTTATTTTTGGGGAAACAGGGTAGAAAAGTTAACACAATTAGATTCGGAGGATTATTTTTGTTTTCTTGTTGGATACAAGATGAATTTATAAAAACCAATAGCATTTTTTTCACAACAAGATTAAACAAAATGGACATTTAATTTCAATAGTGACAAAATTATAAAGTATCTATGATTTTCAACTTAATAATGACTGTCCGAGTCTTCAATGAAGAAATATTCTTATATCTGATAAAGAGCACAAAGATCTGAAACAAAAAAAAATAGAAACATTTTATGCTCTTATTTGTGTTAACTCAATAATAAAAAGTTCAATTTCCTCCAAATATGTATGTGTATGTGTATGTATATTCAATCTGAAGAATATATATTCTATATATATTCTATATTCTATATATATTCTTCAGAAAGTATATTCAATCTGAAGAAAAGCCAAAAAATTATCTCGATTTTTAGAACATAGTGCAATGCAGTCATTTTAAAACTTAAACGAAAAAAAAAAAAAGACAAACAAATAACTGGTTCTTCTTTGAAAAAAAAAAGTGAGAGTAGAGATATTCTCTCTCAGATAATAAGATAAAATCTGTAACAATAAAACCAGTATGGTTTTGGTTTAGGAACAACAAAATGAAACAATGAAACAAAATAGTGAGTTATTAACCAAGGAAAAACCTGGCATTAAACAGCAATAGGAAAGTAATGGGTTGTTTAGTATAGGTGCTGAGAAAATAGATTGACAATATGCAGAAAAATAAAACTGGATCCTTACTGAACATATGTAAGCATATTTATCACAACAGCAAAATTTGCACAATGCTTAGTATGTACAGTTTGGATTTTTCTAGGCTTTTAAATGTATTAATCCATTCAATTCTCTCTACAATATTATTGAGTTCATTAGTATTATCGCTCCAGTTTTATAGACAAAGACACAGGTGTATTCGGGTCAAGTTATCCAGTTCACTGAATTAGTAATGAAGGAGCCAAGATTGAAAATTCAAATAGAGTGATTCCAGTATCTTTAGTCTTCATTACTATAATGTAAAGATAAAACTACATGTAAGAGTAAGTTTTTGTGTTCTAGATATGGAGAAGAACCTTTTAAACAAAACACAAAAGGAAAAACTTTGAGGGAAAGAAAGAATGGATTTCAAAAGATTTTTCTGAAGACTGAATGAAAAAGTTCACAATTAGATGACAGATTGGTAGAGAAAATTTAATTTTAGTGTCTAAACAGAGATTTATTGTTAATTATCAAGCAATTCCTGCTAATCAACAAGAAGAAGATAGCAATTCAATTGAAAAATAAACAAGAGATAAAGAACATTTAATAAATGGAAGGGAACGTTCCTCACCCTCACCCAATCCTCCTTCCAATAGCAGTTGTAAACACTTAAACTCTGTCCAAATGCATGCAGTCAGAGAAGTGGAAATTAAAGACACTGACATCACTTTTCTCTCATTGTAGTATATCATTAAAAAGCTGAATCTGGCCAGTTTGCAGGGATACAGGTGCCCTTATTAATTTCCTATAGATATTATAGACTGCAACAGCCATTCCTGAGAAGAATCTGACAGTCCTTTGGGAAACTCGGAATGTGTACAGGCTACACAACCATCAGTGCCACTTCGGAGCACAGACTGTAGAGGAATTCTTTCTCAAATACAAAAGGGTTCACATACATAGATGTTTGTCAGTAGTTTGTAGAGAGGTAGAGGTTGTCCAGGTGAAAGTAGTGGTTTCATATCATAGAATCTCATAAATCAGGTAGGAGCAATAGACAGTGCATATATAGTAATATGCATGAAATTTAACAATATGAACAAAAATATTAAGATACCGAATGAGTTCTTCTGTATTGGACAAGAAGGTGTGAAAATGGAATATACTAGATCGATCATCTATGAGTGGAGGGAGGGAAATGGGGATATAGAATACATATAAAAGGGACTAAATACATGGGAGAATGGATAAGTAAAATCAACAAATATTGAGGGTGTGCCATCATCCTGAGGAGTGTGAGGAAGTCATACACCTGCCCCTGAGGTCATGAAAAGGAGAAAATTAGGAAGAAAACAAGACAAATGTGTCTCTGACCTGAAAGGAGTTTACATCCTAAAGCAGGAGATAGGAGCTCAGCTAGTAGTTATAAGGTGGCTTTTTAAATTACTATCTGGATAAGGGCTATGAAGAAACGGTGCATTACAAGAGCATAATAAGGTGTAAGGGAATATTAATATGTTATCAGTTAGGTAGGAGACACCAGATGAATGTTTGTAAGATACAAGAAATTAGACTAGGAGTTAGGTAGTCAGTCTATCCAATTTTAAAACTATGTGTGAAGCTGCCATGCGTTCAGTTCTTAACTAGAGAATCTAGTTAAAGACTAGAATTTATCTGGAAACTTACTTATTTGAAGCAATTTGAGCAAGAGTGTTCTTGATCGCTCTCTAGGCTAGTGCTATGGACTTCTTGACATCACTTACATATTAAATAAAAAGAACAAACCTTATCTACAGGAGGGTAGGTTTCTAAAGGAGGGAAGGAAGGAAAGATTTTGAGCCACCACACTCAGCCCACTTATGGGTCTTTTTTTCTTTCTTTCCTTTTTCTTCCTTTCTTCTTTCCTTCCTCCCTCCCTCCTTTCTTTCTTTATGTCATTTCAGTGGGCTTTTGTTATTGAGATAAACAAAAATCAAGATTTTACCACCATCTTTTCTGAGCCTTACAGACTCAGCCGAGACTGGTCCATATATGTGCATATATGACACAACACATCCCAACAAAACTAGAGCCCCAGAAAACTAAGTCACTGACTGAGCTTTTTAAAAAGCCTAAAAGTGGCCAGACATGGTCGCTCATGCCTGTAATCCTAGAACTCTGGGAGGCTTAGGCCAGAGAATCCCTTGAGCCAGAGAATCCCTTAGGCCAGAGAATCCTAAGCAATAGTGAGATCCCCTGTCTCTACTGCAAATAGAAAAAATTAGCCGGGTGTTGTGGCAGGTGCCTGTGGTGCCGGCTTTGGGAGGCTGAAGCAGGAGGATCAGTTGAGTCCAGGAGTTTGAGGTTGCTGTGAGCTAGGCTGATGCCATGGTACTCGAGCCTAGGCAACAGAGTAAGACTCTGTCTTAAAAAAAAGAAAAAGCATCAAAGTATCTTCACAGAAATTCATGTTATCAACAAAGAAACAAATATCATTATTTTCTTCTATAAATTTAAATGCAGGAAGACTATACTTCAGATATGTAGTATTATTTTTAAATCTATATATTTTTTCAACAAACATTTTTAACCCAAATATTTTATATTGACCTAGGTAGTTGTTATCTATAAAAACAAGAAAAACCTTATTAGATATAAGTTGGCTCAGAAAGTATGTTTTTATTGGAAATCTTTAGTCAAAGACACACCTCAGCTTGGCAAGATATATGCAATCGACAATTAAGAAAAAATGAGAAATTGAAAATAAAATCCCCACCTCTGTCTGCCTGCTAGAAGCCAGTATGGTTAAGCACTGGCATGAGCAAAATAGTTTGAGATCACAACCTGTCTCTTGTAATTACGTGATTTTCTTGAACCTTATTTTATCTAAGAAGGACAATATTGAAGGATAAGAAGGACAATATTGCCTACTTCACAGAGTTATTGTGAATATTAAATGAATTGGTATATGTAAGTGTTTAGGATAGGTTCTGGAACAGATATAGGGAACCCGTGGCCTTAAGGCCACACGTGGTCTTTAGGGCTTTAAGTGTGGGCCTTTTGATTGAATCCGAATTTTATAGAACAAATCCTTTTATTTTTACTAATACACTTTTGTTAGTCTATTGTATTTTTATTTTATTTTTGAAATTAATGTTTTTAAATTATCAAAAAATAAAATAAGTGTCAACAAAGTAATCCTCCCTGATCAGCCAGCACAAGTAGAGTATGAGTAAGCCATAAAGGCGAAATTGATATCTGCTGAGCTCATGATACAGGACTAACTTCCCCTGCCTGGCATCATTACCATGAGGCTGGTGGGTAAGAATTTATGAGGATCAAGTACACTAATCTATTACCAGCTTTTGGCAGTGGTACACTGTGTTTTTGTTTGAAGTGGAATTTTTGAATAGTTGCACAGATTTTTTAATAAGGACTAGGAATTGCAATATTATCTTGTTTCTGGTAAAGATAAAGATGATTTGCTTATTTTGTGACACTACACATCAACATTAAAGAAATTAAATGCTCATAAGAATTATAATACTCAAGAGGACAACGAATATTTTAAATTAGAGGGGGAGGTGAAAATGTGGTAGTGAAGTAATTAAAATATGCAAAGCAAGGGCAGTGCCTGTGACTCAGTGAGTAGGGCGCTGGCCCTATATACCAAGGGTGGTGGGTTCAAACCTGGCCCCGGCCAAACTGCAACAAAACATAATTGGGCATTGTGGTGGGTGCCTGTAGTCCCAGCTACTCAGGAGGCTGAGGCAAGAGAATCACCTAAGCCCAAGAGCTGGAGGTTGCTGTGAGCTGTGATCCACAGCACTCTACTGAGGACACCAAAGTGAGACTGTCTCTTAAAAAAAAAAAAAAAAGATGAAAAGTAAAAGCAAACACAATTCTTTCAAGCAGCAATAGGACCTGGAAATAATGCCACTGCAGCAACTTATTAAGTAGCTTATATGCTTAGGAAAAAGGGAAGCAATTCAGTGATGTAGAAATTACAACAGAATGCATTTACAAGTTGTAAGATGCCTAGATCCCAATAGTGTTTTAAAGAACAAACAACTGCCTCTTTTAAGGAGAGCCACAAGTGATCGGCAGGATGAATTAGCATTCAACTTAATAGAACAATGTCACGCAATCCTTCAAAAAGAGAATATATATCATTCAATTGCTTTAGATGAATCAGTTGATGCTACTAAGGTGACACTGTTTTATACTTTATTCAGGTCATAATAGAAGATTTTCCTCTCTACAAAGAGATGCTTCTTTGGGCATTCTTGCAAACAGAATGTGGGGAAAGATATCTTCAACGTCTTTCAAGATGAATGTCATGCATTTGGACATAATTTGGTAAATTTAGTGAGTGCATATATGTACAGACAGTGCACCTTCCATGACAGGAAAACATGGAGGGTTTATTGCAGAAATAAAAAAAGTATTAACAGATCCAGATGCTATAATTTCTTTTCATTGTATTTTGCAGTGACACAATCTCTGTGCTAAAGCTAATCTTTTAAGTATATTCCTGCAAATGCAACAAGGGATTGCCAAAGTTGAAAGCCAACGTATTCAGTGTGGATTTGCCATATCAGTCTAAAGTACATTGGCTATTGCAGGGACAGATGATACTCAAAAGTTTGTCTCTGTGAGAACATGATCTGTTAATACATGTTGAGATTTTAGCAATGAACTATAGCACAGTTTTCTTCAGATTTGCATGAGGCAACCATCCTAGCTATCACATTAATGACATGACAGATATAGAATTCAAACAATCATTATATTAATAATAGTTAAATATGAGCATTTACTATGTGGCAATAATTATCTGAATATTCCCTCACTTAGAAGTCATAATAAATGTGAGAAGTAGATACAAGTAGATACTGCTTGTATCCCAACCTACGGCTAGAATAATAGACAAGACACTCTAAAGTCACATAGCTTGCAGGTGGAGGAATTGGAACTTGAACATTGTCCCCTGCTAGGTCAACACTAACATATTAAATTCATCATTTTATTCTACATCAGAATTGAATCAAACAATAGCATCACATTGCATACCTCTCTTTCTTTAAACATTCTTACAAAATTGAAATGATGTACAACAGCACACAACTTTGTGGCAGGCTAGATTAGAGAGAAAAGAAAGCTATTTAAATAACCTAACATAAAATGGCTCAATCCAAGAGACAGTTCTGATGGTACCAACTCACCCAATGACCAACTGACTTCTCTTATACTTGTACAATACTATACCTTATTACATGCATTTCTGACATGTTTGTCTCTCTCAGTAGACTAATGCAGTTTGAGCGTTCAAAAAGTGCATGTTATAATTTTAGCTGAGAAACAGTGACAACATTCCCTAAAGAAACTAGTCAATAGCTATTAGACATGACTAGCATACAAAAAATGACAAAAATATAATAAAATAAAAATTAACACATTCTGTTATAGGACTTTCTTCCATTGGGTAATGAAGATGAAGACCTTTAAATGAATCAAACATATATACTAATTGCCTTAGAAAAGGAGATAAGAAGGGAAGAATGAAGGAAAGGAACAAATGAAGTCGTGGAAATAAATATTTATTGAGGACTAATAGTCAATGTCTTTGATATCACTAGGATTTATTTCTTTTAATTATTACAACAAACCTTCGCAGATGCAAAGGGTTTCCCTCTTGAATAAGGAAACTGACTGAGACAGACTGAACACTTCCTAGTGATACTTACAATTAAGTACAGACTTCTGTTTTAGTGTGTAAATTTCCCAAGCGTATTTAATGAACTACAATCTACTAATGTTTAAAAGCTATTCTGAAAAATAAATATAAACAGTTGATAAATGGTGACAACATTCAATGAGAAACTACATTCCAAGTCTAGTTAACTTGTCTTTGGATAGATCAATGTTTTTAGAGATATTTACTGGACTAGTAGAAAAAAAATCAAGTTTGTTTCTGCTTTCATTTGTAGGCATATTACTCTTCACTGACTACTCCTAGGGAGGAAAAACTTCTTTTTATAACTGAAAGGTATTGTTGAGAAGTATGTGCATCAGGACTCAAATTAAGCAAAGTGCCTTTTAAAAATAAAGGTTCTGAGATATGACCTAACTCTGGTAAGATTAGCCCACATCACAAAGTCCCAAAACTGCAGTTGCTGATGTGGGTGTGGAGAGAAGGGAACACTTCTACACTGCTGGTGGGAATGCAAACTAATACAACCTCTATGGAAAGAAGCATGGAGAATTCTCAAAGAACTAAATGTTGACCTTCCACTTGATCCCTCAATTTCATTACTAGATATCTACCCAGAAGAATAAAAATCATTTCACCACAAAGATATTTGCACCAGAATGTTTATTGCAGCTCAATTCATAATTGCCAAGCTGTGGAAGCAACCCAAATGTCTATCAAACCATAAATGGATTAACAAATTGTAGTATGTGTATACCATGGAATGCTATTCAGCCATAAAAAAGATGGAGACTTTACATCTTTAATGTTTACCTTGATGGAGTTGGAACACATTCTTATTAGTAACATCACTCAAGAATGGGAAAAAAAGTATCCACTGTACTCAATACTATTATGAAAACAACATATACATGATTACATGCTTATATGAACAATAAAACACAAATATAGTCTAGCCGAGGGGCAGGGTGAGGAGTGCTGGCATCCTGCCTTGCGGGCAGGGTCTGTCTTAAGACTGGTGGATCTGGTGGTGACCAACTGAAGAAATATAAAGTTAGAAATAAAGAGAAAGAAAAAGACAAGACACACAGAATAGAATTTTAAAAGGTGGGAACCCAGGGGGACCACCGTCTGCTTGTGGGGTTCTGAAGGTGGCCCTGAGTGTCAGTCCCACTCAGCTTTTATTGAAGGCTATTTGCTTATTTGCCCAGAGGGTAAGCTGAGGAAGGGAACAAAGATGCCTGCAGTTTCTCTGAGTGAACATATCAGCTCCTATTGTTTCTACAATCATTAACTTTAGGTATTTGAGCAGCCTTGGGAAATCTGGGGGCAGCCTCTGGTCTGTTGTCACAAACACAGATTCTTAATGGAGTGTTAATCCTACTAGTTCACTGTGGAGTAAAACACCACTAGTGTCAATCTGCTCCAAAGAATCGTTGGGGGAGAGGAATTTTCCTCTCATCCCCACCACACAGGGTCTTCTCTGCGATAAGGGATATAAGCCCTCCTGCCCGTATTTCAGGGCTTGAGCTGTTCCCCTGATCTCTGCCCCAGCCAAATACAAATCTCCACAATGGGTATTTGCTTTGACTGTTAACTGGGCAGGAAATGGCCTAGTTAATGTATCTTTCCAGGCCTTCCCGTAGCATCTTCTGTGGCCATTATTTTCTCCAGAGTGTTCACAGACCCAGCAGGGATGTTTATAAGCTATATTCCCAATAATCCAGACTTCTAGGAAAGGCAGGAAACTTGTTCAGATTAGAAATTTAGCAGCGGCTGATTTGAAGGTAAACTAGCTAACTTTTCTTTGTTCCACCTCACCCAGCTTACTTTTTAATTTTTCCCTTTTTCTAGGGGTGTTTCCTTTGCTGAGAATGGGGGACTCCATTCTCCCCACATCGAAGGAGAGGGGTGGGGGCAGAGGGGAGGAGGATCGGCTAGAGGAGAGAGGGCATTGGCAGGATCGCACCTAATGTGCATAATGTGAGGATGTTAAGCATGGCCTCTAGGTGAGGGAGGGTCTTCTACAAATTGAACTTTACTTTGGAAGTGAGAACAATGTAACCCCAAAATTTGTACCCTCATATTAATTTCAAATAAAAACAGATAAAATAAAATAAACATTTTACTTCTGCAGTGACTCCTGGGTATACTACTTTTGATATTCCCCTTTCCAAAGATCAGAGGAGATATTTTCAGGATGGGATCAGTCGGGAATAGCTGTTTCTTTTCATTGGATTGTCTGGATTGACCATGTGTTTTGCTCATGTTTATTAGCCCCCTTTAGCCTTTTGCTTAGTTTATGTATAACTGACTTTAGAATCACATTATAACAAAATATGCAGGCAGGAAGAGTATCTATATTATGACATACCCTTTAGACAAAGAAAGATTTTTGGAAGCCATTCATCAAAGCAGTTCCAAGAAAAACATGATGAAGAGAATGAATATATATTGAATATATTCTTATACGTAAATAAATTTCTACTTACTTATATAAACTATTTTAATCATCAGTAGATACAACAAAGTAAATACTGGTGATGATGATGATTGCTGATAACTATTAAATAATCACTGCTCCTAAAACAGTGCTACGTGCTCCTAATTCTGCTTTTCAGGTAAAGAAAATCAGGCCTAGGGAGATCAGGCAACTTGTGTAACCCAGGTGTTATCATTCCATTTAAAAGAGAACAAGTTACTCAGCTTCTCTGCACCTCACATTCCTGTTATAAGTATAGTGTCTATTCATTTTGTATACTTATTGTGAAGATTAAATGAGCCGATATGTATAAAGTCTTTAAAATAAAAAAAAAAGAAATGGCGATAAGATAAAAAAAAAAGAAAGACAACGGATTAATTTAATCTCTATGTATATATAATTCCAAAATGAAGACCTATCTTATGTCTATTAAATTATATAATATATAATGAAAATATTCAGAGTTTAAGATACATTTTTGAAATCTGAAATTAGTGACTTAAATTTTTTTTTTTTTTTTTTTTGTAGAGACAGAGTCTCACTTTATAGCCTTCGGTAGAGTGCCATGGCATCACACAGCTCACAGCAACCTCCAACTCCTGGGCTTCAGCGATTCTCTTGCCTCAGCCTCCCGAGTAGCTGGGACTACAGGCGCCCCCGCCACAACGCCCAGCTATTTTTTAGTTGCAGTTCAATCGGGGCCGGGTTTGAACCCGCCACCCTCGGTATATGGGGCCAGTGCCTTTACTGACTGAGCCACAGGCGCCACCCAACTTAACATTTTTTTTAAACCACTCATGCTGGTTTAAAAAAGTACAGAGATATAATGCTAGCTCACTGCAGCCTTGAACTCTTGGGCTCAAGAAATCTTCCTGCCTCAGCTTTCTGAGTAGCTGGAACCTAGGGCATGTAACACCATGCCAAGCTAATTTTTTTTGAATTTATTTTTGGTAGAGTGGAGTCTTGTTTTGTTGCCCAGACTGGTCTTGAACTCCTGGCCTCTAGTGATCCTCTCACCTTGGCCTCTTAAAGTGCTAGGTGAAGCTAAATATTATGTGAAAATTTCAGGAAGAGCGAGTTTTTTCTACCTACAAAGAAAAAATATAAAAATAAGAATAAGAATAAGTAGGAATAAGTAGGAATTACTACTTAATGTTTGTTTTTATACAGTACAATAAACATTTTGGATAAATGTGTAACTGACGTTTTTTAGATATAATAAAAAATTTTTAAAATTGTACATCTTCCCTGAAGAAAAGGTAGAAATTGTAAGAGAGTATATTGAAAAGACATAGACATGCCTATTTTTTCTATACTTACTTCTTTGCTTGGCATCATATTGTGACAACACTTGTGCTTCAAAAGCATCATTTTCCATGGTTGTTTAATGATCTATTGCATGGCTATGCCACAGTTCATTTACATAACTTCATATAGTTGTGCACTGAATTTGCTTCCAACTTGCCATTATTACAAAAAATCAATAAAATGATACATTTTTTGCCCTCACTTTCAATTATTTCTTCAAGATACAACTAAGCATTTTCTGGAGTCCTCATAAATGCAAGCTTTATCTAAATGTCATCATAGCTCATTTCCGTTTGCTTCTCTCCCTCTACCCTCACTATCTTTTGCCTATCCAGGGGAATCTCACTTTATTATTGGGTTTAAATTCTTTGATAGCTAGGGTAATTGCTACTACTGGTTTTGAATCTTTCCCTGCTAGTTAGGAGTATTTCGTACAAAACGACTGCTTGAGAAATACTTGTGGAATAAGCAAATTAGTTCAAGATTGAACTAGGAGCTAATTTAAACTTCCAGATATGATTAAGTGATCACCATCCAACACTAGGCTCCATATGCTCTCTTGCAGTGCCAAGTTAATATGCAAAAGGACTATTTGAGTGACAATAACTGGGAGTGCATTTTAGCAAGTCTTTTAATAAATAAACTGGAAAAACATGTGCATTATGTTCATGTTCCCACAGCTAAAATAAGCATTTTTTAAATCTGGGCTATATCAGTCAGTCGTTCCCAGAGCTAAAACCATTGTGTAAGATTGTCATCGTAAATAAATGTTTTGTCTCGTTTAGTTTTGGCATTGTGTTCTTCCTTCTCCTGTCCTGGGAAACCCAGCCACTGACAACATTTGATCCATGTTTTGCTGACATCCTATCCTTAGTCTGATTGTTTTAATAGCCACATATGAAACCTTTATTTTTTCTGAGTAATGAGGTTTGATAGTAAACCTGGATGGAAGAAGGTATTGCTATTTATTTATTTATTTATTTATTTTTGAGTGGTTAAACCAGAACACTTGACTTCCCTAATCAAGGCAGGCAAAGGAAAAGATGTGTCTTTACCATGGGGAAATGCTTCCATTTTTATCTCTGAACCCAACTTTTTATTTATTTATTTACTTTTTTTTTTGTAGAGAGAGAGTCTCACTTTATCACCCTCGGTAGAGTGCCGTGGCCTCACACAGCTCACAGCAACCTCCAACTCCTGGGCTTAGGCGATTCTCTTGCCTCAGCCTCCTGAGTAGCTGGGACTACAGGCGCCTGCTACAATGCCTGGCTGTGACCCTAAACTTTTGCCTGAGCTTTGGTTTTACCCCTCCTTCTGCCTGCTAGACATTGCTGCCAAGAAGGCCGCATGACTCTATAAAAACAAAACAAACAGACAAAAAAAGAATAGCCATCCAAAAACAAGCTTTTTTTTTTTTTTTTAATACTTCCCAAACATGCTCCTGAAACATCTTCAATTACTTGTCCTCCTACCTGTGCAGAAGCAATCAGCTATCAAGTCCCATTGATGCTACACTGGCAATGTCTCTGATGGCCATCTCCTCTTTTCCATTCTCCCAGCGACTTCAGAAATGCAAGCTTCCTTTACTCTCCCCTGATTTACTTGACTAGTAAATTTCAACCTTCAAATTTTAACCTTATTGCAACATTTATCCCACTTACAGGTGCCAGGCTCACAGTTTCAGAGCACAACTTGGATCATATCACACCCTACTCAAAATACTTAGGCTTCCCAGGCTCTCCTAAAGACCTGCCCCACTCTGCCAAAGAAATGTGAAGACACTCAGGCTAGAGAAAGACAGAAGAGAGGAAAAGAAGGAGATAGAGAGTCTAACACAGCGGGAGTCCTACACAGAAAGGTGGCCAGTACAATATTCTCAGTTAAAATATCAAAGATTCAATTTTAAGTTGTTTACACTGTTGTCTTTTACTTGCATCAATGGCTTGGAGTTTTTAATTTTGTTTTGTTTTGAAGTAAATCAAGGAAAGGAGCAGAGAGAAGAGAAAAGTTACATGAGATGAGACAAATATCAAACGAAATCCAGAGGAAGCAGAAACTGGAAGCCAAAAATGATTTTGAATCCCTAATTCTATAGTCATTTAAATTTTGTGGAGGGGGCAGGTCCTTGAATTTCTCAAACCTGTGGAATAAGAAGCATGAGCTGAATTTGTCTCAGTTTCAAAGGGCAGGGTGGCCTTAAGCTGATGCCTGGACAGTGTTCTTCACAGCCACCTTACTGTCGACTTGAATTTGGTTGTTACTGGGTAAGTCCCTTACCAGTTCTACTAGACTGCAGACGCTCTGCACTAAGAAACACCTTTGTACTCCCTGGTACAATGAATTAATGGGAAACCCTAGAGGAATATTTAAATACCTGGAGACAGCTGCATTAGGTTGCCTTCACGCAAATTTGAGAAAGGTGTCCTCTTTGGGCACACTATCAGTGTTCACTGGTGAAATGACCAAGTGCACATTTCCCTGAATCAGGACCTTTGAGTGCAGCATGGGTGGAGTTTAGCCATATTCCCCCACCATACCCCCTGGCTTGGCTTGTGCCAGGCACAGGTATAACCTTCACAGCCTTAGGTGGCAGTGAGAGATTTGGAATGAGGGGCACAAGGTTCAATGGAGGAAAGAGGAATTGTCATATTGAATCTTAACTGATCTGCTAAATAGTCTCTGCAAATAAAAAGGACCTGATTTTTGAGAAGCAGAAGTTACTAAGTCAACCTGCTTAACTTTACTGCTAAAGATTCTAGACAACCCATCATTTTGTGAGGCAAAGCACATGTAGTTATTTAGAGTTGACTTTGAATGACATTCCCTTGAATCTACTGAGGCAACCATTTTTTTCTTTTTTTTTATGTTTATAACTGTGGTCATTTTAGATTAAATATTCTTGTGAAGTTGAAAAGCTGAACTTTGGCAATAAACCCAGATGTGTAATTCATTTTTATAAAAAAAATAAAAGCAGTTTAGTTGCTTATGTATAGGCACATACTAGACAAGTTTAAAGTCTTTAAATTCAAAAAATTATTTTTCAAAATTAGTTTTAGATGATTTTTTAATAACTTTGTAGCAAATGAAATTATCCTTAAATATTTAAAAGTTCTCAGAAGCATTTCTAAAAAATGGAGAGTAAATCTAACAGATAATAATATCATGGTATAAAAATCTTTTGGACACTGGGTTTAGCAATGATTTTTGGATATCACATCAAAAGTTTAGGCTGCAAAAGCATAAACAAATAAATGGGACTACATCAAACTATTAATAAAAAGCTTCTGCACAGAAGAGGAAATAATCAACAAAATGAAAAGACAACCTATTAACTGGAAAAAAGGATTTGCAAACCACATCTCTGATAAGGAGTAAAATATGAAATGTGTAAACAACTTTTACAATGAAATAGAAAAAAAACACATAACTCATTTAGAAATTGGCAAAAGACATGATCAGACATTCATTCAAAGGAGATATAAAAATGGCCAACAGGTATATGCAAAGGTTCTCAACATCACTAATCATCAGGGAAATATAAATTAAAACCTTTATGAGATATCACATCACACCCATGAGGATGGCTGTTATCAGAAAGACAAGTGATAAAACATTGGTTGGTAAAGATATGGAGAAAAAGGAACTCTAATACACCATTGGTAGGAATATAAATTGCTATGTTGTGGAAAAACAGTATGGAGGTTCCTAAAGAAATTAAAAATAAAATTACCATACAACCCAGCAATACCTTTTCCGATATATATCCCAAATGAGATGATCACCTTGTAAAGATACAGGCACGCTTATATTTATTGCATCATTATTCACAGTAGACAATATATGGAAACAACCTCAATGTCTGTCAAAGCACAAAAAGAAAAAGGAAATGTGATTTTTAAATATACATGTACATACACATACATATATTATATGTGGCATATTATTCAGCCTTAAGAAAGAAGGAAATCCTGCCATTTGCCATGACTTGGATGGATCCGGAGGACATTATGTTACATGAAATAGGCCAGAAATCAAAGGAAAAATATTTCAAGATGGCACATGTATGGAATTTTTAAAAAGGGCAATCCAACGGATAAGACATACGTAGCAGGTATCACGGGCAGGAGAGAGGGAATAGGGAGATGTAGGGCAAAATATACAAAGTGGCAGATACGTGGATAAACACATTCAGAGATCTCATTTACAACAAGAGGACTAAAATTAATAAAAGTGTATTCTATTAGGGATTTTTGTTAATTGGTTAAATTTTAGCTGCTCTTTTCATGAAAAAACCATGTAAGATGATAAATATATAAATCTACGCATGACAGTAAACGTTTGACTATCTATATGTATCCCATAACATCATGTTGTAAACTTCAAATAGACACAATAAAATTTATTTTTACAAAAGTCTATAGGAGAGTAGCGTTAAGTTTCTAGAAATTTTATCAGCACTCTCAAGGATATGAAAATTATCTCCAGAAATTCCCCATGGACAAATTAGAGTTCCATTTTCCTAAACCAATGGAACTTTTCCACTAGGAAAAATGGCTCTGGCATTCCATTAAGAAGAGACTGAACAACATGATCATAAATACACCTGGCCCCAAATCCCTAACTTGAGTGATAGAGGATAAACTTTCCAAAGATGATTTCTGTGCTTATAACTATTTCTCAGAGCTGATCTCTGGAGACCCATGGTGTAGATTTATGAATCATGCAGGGTAAAGGGTGTTTCCAAACAGGAAATAAAAGAGACCATGAACTGATAACATATGCATTTTTGCAGGCCCAAATTCCATTGTGTAGATTTGTACGGAGATAATAGGTATGAAACTGACCCTGACATAAACCTCAGTGTTATGAATATGGGCCTCCCAGGAGTCAAAGCTGAAAGCCCCCAGAATCTTTGAGCAGCATGCTGAATTGCTTCTCTCTGGGATCTTACTAACAGAATTTGCTACCTTTATTTTCAAAAGCTTAGTGAATTCAGGATGCTGATCTAATATTTGGCTACTTGCCACTTAGATCAGTTTATAAAATACATTTTTCTTTTTCTCCTTAATGAGTACACACTTCTCTGCTGGACACTTAAGAAGCAGGTCAGTATTGGAAATTAAAAATAAAAAGCTAGTACAACTGACCTCACTGCTTTTCATTACTGGGATTGTAATTTTTATTTATTTTTTTTATTTATTTTTATTGTTAAATCATAGCTGTGTACATTAGTGCAATCAAGGGGTACAATGTGCTGGTTTCATATACAATCTGAAATATTCTCATCAAACTGTTCAACGTAGCCTTAAATGCCTACATCCAGTAACTAAGAAAATGCCATGAATGATTGTAAATTTTTTTAAGAAAATTTTTTAACTTAAGAGGATGTCTACACATTAAACACTTAGGCTTTGTTAGTTCTAATTTTTTTAAAGTATATATTGTCATTTGATTCAGTTCTCTAGTTTGAATTTTTTTTTGAGCAGGTATCTTTTTTTAAGTATTACAGTTTTATTTTTCTCTTAACAATTTTTTATTAAATCATTACTGTGTACATTAATGCATCTATGGGGTACAATGTGTTAATATTATATAGACTTTGGAATACTTACCTCAAACTAGTTAACATATCTGTCACCTCCTTTACTTAATTATTGTGTTAAGACATTTATACAGGAGCAGGTATCATTTAAAGCCAAGTGTGTACATTCAAGGGAATTCCATGGAGTCATTGAACGTGCAATTCCAATAAACTGAAAAATATTATGGAAACAATTGTGAGACATTCACACTCTCCATCTTTGTAGAGTGTCAAAGTGTGCCATTATATGTGGCAACTCAGTGCTTATTTCTCTATTAAGGAGAATAGCTAATCTAGAAAAAAAATGTATGGCCAAAAAGGAGATACATTTCTGAACTTCAATTTTTCTTCTGCTCCTTACTTACAGGATTTTATGAAGACTAAATGAGAAAATGTATGTGACTATACTTAATAAAATTATAAAATACTATGCAAGAAGGCAATGCGATTATTTGCCTTTATAATTTTCCATAAATTTGGAAAGTAGAATTCTCTTGCTAGAAGGAATAAACTAAATTGAGAAATGGTAAACTGCTTTATCTTCTTATTGCTTAGAATTTCTTTTATTTCCATTGGTTTTGGATTGACTCCCTAGGATCATTTCATCTCATCCGAGCAAAAGGTAGATCACTTTTAAAAGGACTTAAGATAAATGAGAGATAAAGGCAAAGTAAGAAAATATATAAGAAAAAAGTCAAGTGAATAACAGTGAAAATAGAGGTGTTTAGAATGAAATTAATAGACTGAATTTAATACTTTTATGTTCACAAGGAAAGAGACACTAAATGAAGAAAACACTACTATGTACTTATCACATTACACATGTAATCATATTGACTTAGTATTAAATGGTGTTTAATTGAAATGCACATATCCCAATGGTTCACTACAGAATTATATGAACTTTCCTTCTGTTCTGCATTCTGGGTTTACTCTAGGCATTACCTTTTTGTAAGGCATAAATTATAAGATTTTAAACTTCAGTTACTTCCCTCTATTAGCCTTATAAGTGAAGTCCTTCTCTCTGTTCTTCTGACAAAAATGACCTTTTATGTGAAGCATATATTTCCCCAGCAATTCAATCCTGACATCAACATTTTATTAATTGTAAATGGGTTCTCCCACATTTATACCATGATTTTCAAATATGACTATTAAATATAATTCTTACTTTTTTAATAAAAGAAAATTAAAATACCACCTAAAGGGAAAGAATAGAATCATAAAACTAAATGAAAAACTCCAGAATCCTCATCTTGTCATCAATTAATTTTTACAGCTCCTAGGATAAAATGTTTCTAATTTTTTTTCCATCTCACCAATCTAGTTCATTCCTATCTACAAGTTTGCCATTTTCTTTTTCTACATTATCAATTCTTATTCAATAATTACTACATCTTTAGACTATAAATATAGCCAAGTATTATTTATTTTCCTTATAATTTTCATAATATTTAGAACTGGTTATATTCAGAAGCTCCATTCTTGTTCATTGCCCAGCACACATTGTATTTTTGGCTCGCAATGTTACCTTCCAGAAGAGACTGTGGTATCCCTGCATAGTGATACACCTTACGGCCAACATTTCAGATTATTGAAGTGGATCATTAATTAACCACACTTAGAATGAGCTGAATCATTGTGTGTTCTGAATGTGCTCCATGTTCTATTACTCTATGTTGTATTATGGAAAAAGCCTATTTGATATTATACAATTATTCTTTTTCTCATAAATCATGTTTTCCTTTAGTCTGCGTTCATCATGATTTATTTACTACTTCAGTGACTTTCCAACCTACTGATAATATTGTGATTAGTAATAGTTAGAATGGCCAAAATTAACCTAAACAACTGGGAATGAAATCAACTTTCTTGATGTCATGAAAATTTCATTGAGTCATTCTTGCCTTAAAGACCATTGGAAGATAGAATGCGGCATTAGAAATTGTAACTAATGTTAACGTCAAATTTTACCATTTGTTTGTTTTTGTAGTTTGCTGTTTTCCACCTTTGCCTCTTAGAGAACTGTGATATTTTCCTGCAGTAATATCAACAATCTCTACTCAAGTCATTCTTGTTCAGTACATTTGTCTCTTTAAGTGACTCTTTTGTGGTTAGGTAATGTGTTATTCACTTTACACATTTTTTTTTTCATCTCATCTTTACCACAACTGTATAAGTGAGGTATTATCACTGGCTACTTTATATGAAAAGAGAGGTTCAAATAAATTGACTCATATAATCAGTAAGTGCTATGTCACAGTAACAAGCTCAGATCCAAAGACCAGTATTTTAAAATTCTAAATGAACTTCTTTTCACTGTAAATATATTTTAAAATAATGGCAATGTCTATCCGATAACATACATTTATTATATATGTGTCCTACTTAATATAGGACAACAGTAAAAATTATCTGTGTGTGTTTGAAGAGTCCATTTTATAAGCACTAATTTTAATAATTATCATAACAAAACAATACAATAAAATGTAATTTTTATTAAACATATATTAAGTGTATTAAATGTAGTTTTATTAAAGTAAAATGTTTAATTTACCAATTGGTTATTAAAACATGTGTAGTTGTTTTACTACAATTAGTAACATTCAATGAGATCTAGGTCAGAAAATGTTTCCTAAGGGAAAAGGTGAAGAGTGGAAATGAATCATTTCCTTCAAAATAAATATAATGAATTTCTAATAACATGCCCTCAAATTTTGATGGCTACACTTCCTTTCCAGATGTATCAATCTAAAAAATCACTTAGGTTCCTTGAAGTTTAACACAAAATGATGAAGTATCCTACTGATGGAAATTGAAGCTTAAATTATGAGCTCTTTGGAAACATACCATAAATTCCTTGGGATGAAAAGAATTCTAGAAGCATAAGCAAGCAAGAAGTGGTAAAATCCATCTTTCTTTTGACTTCCCAGGCACATTAGGCTAATTCCAGAAATAAATCCAGTCAGTTGAGAAGTTAACCTCTCACTCTTGTCACAGAAGTCATCTGCAGCCTTGAGTTTAACTGTTTTCTTTCTCCTTGGTCTTAGTCCTTTATTTAGTGGCCCCGTAGTTATGGTGTCACTTGGGAAATTAATCTACGATAAAAATGTGCCTCTGAAAATCATTCATTTTACAAAAGTTTGGATGCAGGAGATCATATATTACACAAAACCTCTTTAATTCTTTTAACATGGATTGTTTTTCTCCCGTGGGGTACACTAAGTCACTCATTTGATAGTTTTGTGTTTTCAACCTTATTTACTCAGGACTTCTTTCATTTGGGCTTTGGAAATCATAGAATCCAGTTGGATGAAAATTTACTTTTGACCCATTTAATTCTAACCTTTTCTGCAGGCTCAATTTTTAGAACTTAGTTCAATGGGCTGAAAGCAAAAAATGAAAAAAAAATTAATGAGATTTATTTTTTCTTCTGTAATCAGAAATGTGAATAGTAAACATGAATATACTTACTATAAAATATTTAGATTTGGAATATATTTTATTTAGACTTTCAGAAGTTTTTGGGATAACAACTAATTTACATACTAAAAATAAAGATATGTATGAGTGTGTAAATTGCTGCTGATAAGTACTATTTTGCAGCAGAACGGGATGACTGGATGTTTTATTCAATATAAAAATTTTGTCACATATTTTACAGTGAAATTGAAACTTATTTTGGAATAGATTCTGGTACTCAATCTTTAATAAGAATTATTGATTAGCTATGACCAACGTAGATTGGTTACTACAGGTTATAATAGCTAATAGTGACAGGTAATGTTCACGTGGGCCCTATTTGGTTCTAAGCATTTGGCTTATTTAAGTAATTATCCTTCTACCAATCCTAAATACAGTTTGGTTGAGTAACTTGTTCAAGATTCAGAATGGGAGAAGAATTTTGCAGGTTACGTTTCTGACAAAGGTTTGATAACCAGAATCCACAGAGAACTCAAACTAATCAATAAGAAAAGAACAAACAACCCCATTGCCTTGCGGGCAAGAGACTTCAACAGAAACTTTTCTTAACATGACAGGCAAATGGCCAACAAACACATGAAAAAATGCTCAACATTTTTAATCATCAGAGAAGTGCAAATCAAAACCACGTTGAGGTATCACCTAACTCCAGTAAAATTAGCCCACATTGCAAAATCCCAAAACTACAGATGTTGGCATGGATGTGGAGACAAGGGAACACTTCTACACTTCTGGTAGAATTGTAAACTAATACAGCTTTTTTGGAAAGAAGTTTGGAGAACACTCAAGGAACTTAAAGTTGATCTACAGTTTGATCCGGCAATTCCTCTACTAGGTGTCTACCCAGATGATCAAAAATCATTCTACAACAAAGACATTTGTACCAGAATGTTTATTGCAGCCCAATTCATAATTGCCAAGTCACGGAAGCAGCCAAAATGCCCATCAAACCATTAATGGATTAACAAATTGTGGTACATATATACTATGGAATTCTATGCAGCCTTTATAAAAAAGGATGGAGACTTTGCATCTTTTATGTTTACCTGGATGGAACTGAAACACATTATTTTCAGTAAAGTATCTCAAGAATGGAAAAAAATGTATCCAATGTAGTCAATACTATTATGAAACCAATATATCATCACCTATGCATCCATATGAATGATATAACACAACTATACTCCAGAAAGAAGGAGCGGAGAGGATGGAGAGTAGAGGGAAGGTGGAGGGTGTAAGGAGGGAGGGTATCTGGGGGGATACCCTCACCTATTGTGCATAATGCAGTGGTACATTTCAAAACAACAAACAAGTAAGTGAGATGATGGTTAAGTTAATCAGTCTGATTTAAGCACTCCACATTGTATATTAAATCAGCACATTGTACCCCATAATTCTGCAGTTATTATTTAGTAAAAAAAGAAAAAAGATTCTATTGGTGTTAGGTGGTGAAGCTGGGATAGATTTCCTCCTATTCTATTTCTAGAGCCTATACTTACAGCTACTGTGTTATAAATAATTAAAAAAGAGCTATTAGGGGTTATATATACTTTTATTAAATTTCCCATTTTTCAAAAATATATAGTGCACCTATGGCCTAAGGTTAATGAAGTTATTGAATTCCTATTTTAAATAAAATTCTGTTTAGAACATTATGTTCCTATACATCTAATTAAAGCAAACTCTCATGAAAACATCAGATGGAAAATAAATTCAGTATTCTTCTTTTCTATTAGCCAAAGGTGCCTTATTTTTTCCGTTATTTCTTGTATACCATTGTTTTCATCAAATATTATCTCTAAAACTTTTTATGGTGGTTGATTTAAATTATAAAACTAAGATTTTGGAGTGTATTGGCAAGGGCTTGGGAGCATTTTCACAATTCAGTTGTATGAGGATTAGTGGGCAATAATATCTACTTTTCGAGTGAGCGTCATAATTAAACTAGATTTTATAGCAAGGTCTGGGTGCTGAACTATTTTTTATTTTGCTATAGATACCCGTTTCTCAAATTTCTATAATCTCTCCAGAAGAGACCCAAACATTATTTTTTGTGTGATTCATATCCATATTTTAATTTCATTTTTAATCAAATAGATACATTTTTTGTTATGAAAGTTGTATAGAACCATTACAGAAGAGTTAAAAAAGTGTTTTCTCTTTTACAGATGAAGAAAACACAACTACCTATAATTCAAATTAAAGTAACTGCTTTCATCATGTTGCACAATTTTCTTCCTATGCTTTAATATATATATATTTCATAAGTATATATCATATATTTTTTCTTATTTTATATAATATCTCATAAGCAATTTATCTGTATTTTTCATTCAATAGTATATCATAAAATATCTACCTATGCTGTTAATTTTTTAAAAATATATATATAATTATATAATATACCTTCATATGTTTTGACAATTTTTAACATTTAGCCTTTACACATAATTGTGGTGAACATCTTAGAACACAAATTTCTTAATAACTTTTAAAATTATATGCTTGCTTCTTCCGCTAGATAACTAGAATGGAAAGTGCTAGATACATATGTCTAAGCATCTTAAAGGTTTTTGATGGTAATTAACAAACAATAAAAGTTTCTACAGGCAGAGTCTGAGTGTGCCCATCTGAAGGCACTGTTGTAGTCACTGAAGTTTTTCTTTTTTCAGTCATTGTTATTTGATATATAAAAGTGGCATATTATTTTAACAACTGTCTGTCTCTGAGAACTAAAGAGGCTGAATATTTTTATATGGTTTTTAATATCTCCTTTTCTATGAATTGCTTGCTTCCTAGTTTATATTTGTTATTTGTGATCCAAAAATAGTCACTAATAAATAAACCATAAACACATTTCTCTTAAGAGGGTAAGATATCATAGGAATTTATCTACCCCTAGAACCTTGATAAAAATGACCTAAGCTTAAAGGGTATTCCTCATTTATTAAAGAGTATCACAGGAAAGATACTTGCTGTAAATTTCTTTTCCATTAGTATTAATAGGTTTTTACTGATATGTTTCACCAGATGTGAGATGACTGGGGAGGGTGGAGGGTGTGTGTGAGTGTGGGGGTGGGTTCTACGGCAGGGTAAGAATAAACTTGGGTAAATTGGTCTCTGCTAACTAGATTCCAGGGTTTTGGCTTCATGAACAGCATCCTCTAACATAAGTGTCTCCAGCAGGAGTTGCCTTTCAATACATTAACACAACAATTACTACTCTGTTGCAGCTATTAATACATGCTAGCTTTCCTCCTTCCTTTTGACAATTTTAAAAAAGGGCATGAAGATATCAGATGGTGGTAATCATATGTAGAGAAGAGAAAGCAGGATTCTGTATTTGTGTGTGTGTGTGTTATCCAATCATCAAAATTTGTGATCACATAGTATCTGCCAGATACAATAGCAAATGTTAATGTGTGAGTGTTTGTGTGTGGGGTCTTTATGTATGTATGGGTTTTTATAAAGTAGTAGCATGGATGTTGGATAATACGTACAATAGGGTAAAGCAGTGGTTATGGATGTTATTCAACATATGAAATTTTATTATTATTTTTTGGAGAGACAGCGTCTCACTTTATCACCCTTGGTAGACGCCACAGCATCCTACCAAGGGTGATAAAGTGAGACTCTGCAACCTCCAACTCCTGAGCTTAGGAGATTCTCTTGCCTCAGCCTCTTGAGTAGCTGGGACTACAGGTGCCCACCATAATGCCTGGCTATTTTTTTGTTGCTGTTTGGCCAGGGCCAGGTTTGAACCCACCACCCGTGGTATATGGGGCCGGCACCGTACACACTGAGCCACAGGCGCTGCCCAACATATGTAATTTTAAAGTAAAAATAGTCAGAAGTAAGTGTACAAGGTAGACTTACTCAGGACAATTGCTTGGGTGATTCTAGATGTGTGGAAATGAAGGTTTTAGCAAACATGGGGCAGTGTAAAAGGTTAGAAAAAGATGACTAGAAGAGAAATTTTAAGGCAAAAATAAGATTTTGAGGAAAAATAATTATCAGAGGTGTGAGTGATGATAAATTAAAAGAATCACCAAATCAACCTTTAAGGATGAAGTTGATACTGCTCAAAAGAGACAGTTGAGACAAAGAAGATATTTGTGCAGAAAGGTAACAAAATTTAGAGGGCTATGATGAATACTTAATGGAAAATGGCTAATGCAAAAAGAGATATCTTAGGTGATTCGGGGTTGGAGGTCTGGCACGGGAGTCCTCAGTTTAGATGCAATAGTTAAAGCTATGAGCCTGAATGACTCTTGCAAAGAGTATTGGAGAAAAAGATAGGGAGCAAGATTGGACCATAGTGGTAGAAATACGAGGGAAGTGAAGCAAAAATAAAAGGGAGAGAGGGAGAGAGTGGGAAAGGGAAAGAGAGATTAGAAATGGAAAAGTTTCTCAAGAATAGTGCAGGTATGTGACAAGTAAGACAGAAAGGAATTTCAAGGAGGTAACTGTAGTTTGTATTATTTAAAATAAAAAATAACCCACCTTCTCCTGGATCAAAGAAAAAGTAGCTATTGGTGGCTGGGCAAAGGAATACAAAAAGCAGACTTCAGGTAATTTAATATTTAAATAAAGTAGTTAATCTATTATTAGCCCTGCATAGTTACAATGCAGGTAATCCCGCTCAGAGATGGGCATGGACCCCATTCTCTGGGCCTAAGCAAGCTTTCAATCATCAGCTTGGTCACAGACCCCTAGGCCTAAGCAGCCCCAGGAACCAGTCTGATCAGTGTCCCACCTAAGCCACCACTCCCAGAGCAGAGAACACACTCTACACAAGACCACATTCCTACACAACAGCAGTTTTTTTTTTTTTTTTATTAAGTCATATCTACATAGATCATGAATACATTTATGCCTTTGTGGAATTCAATGTGTTGATTACTTGTACAAATTGGAGTGCTTCCATCCTACTAATCAATATAGCTTTCACCTCATTTACTTAATCACAGTGTTAAGACATTTGTGTTCAATATTAGATAGATTTGACTTGTACCCTTGCAATATACTTCACAGGGAGAGGGTGAAACAATGTCAGTTTTAAAATTAGCTTCTGCCCACAGGCCCGTAGCACCAAACGGTTGTGACATTCCATCTCCCTAACCCCCCTTGCCCATAGGGTAGGAGAAGCTACATCTAACCCCCTAGACAGAAAGCCCACATGGGCTAGTGCTTGAGATCCCTCCAGAGGCTTATCTTTCTCCTCCCCTTATCTATCAAAAAACTATCCTTTTGCTTACTCATGGCAATCTCATGGCATTCTTCTAATCTCTGAAACCAAGGACCAGGCAGAGACAGACATTCTAGTTACAGCTACATTTAAGGTGTTAAAAAAATATGGAGGCCAATGAATATATTTAGTTAACTCTTATCGATTGTTGCAGTGACATCTATTAGAGCTGTTTTTCTTTCTTTTTTTTTTTTTTTTTGACTGGGGCTGGGTTTGAATTTGCCGCCTCTGGCATATGTGGCCAGCGCCCTACTCCTTTGAGCCACAGGCACCACCCAGAGCTGTTTTTCTTTTGGAAAGCTCTAAGGAATCTGGCTTTTATAATCAAAGCTATGGTTGGTATCTTTGATTAGTATTCATTATTTAAGATCAGATAATAAAATGCTTGATTTAATGACTCTATTTGTTGGTGTGAACTAGGATTTTACCTGTTTTAACAGTTCCTCTCATGATGGGCTTTATTTCCAAAAAGGAATCTCTTCTATTAATTTATACAGAAATGATTTAATAGTGTAATCCTTCCATTTTCATTAACATTGTATTTTAGGCTCTCCCTCAACACATTGTTTTATGGGAAGAATTCAATTTTGCTCCATATGTCTCTTTCATTGCACAAAGTTTATTTTTTCTTTTTCTTTTTTCTTACTTTGTTTTCTTTCTTTTTTTTTTTTTTGTGGCTCTCATTGGAAATATAATGTGCCTTTCTCTCTCTATTTTGTATGTGCCTTTCTCTTGAAGAAAAGAAGATACCAATCTTCTCTTCTACACAGAATTGTTCCAGGGAAGTGAAGTCATTTCTCATGGGAATTGATTGAGAACAAAATTAGTGTGGATTAATAGGAATTGCTGCATTCAAAATTGGGAAAGTTGGGCTCAGCTTTTCTTTAGTATGTGAATATTTACACAAGTTCTTCTAGCAATATTCTAATAAATTTTATAATTAATATTAGTGGATGTTGTGAATCAGAACCGGGATTTCAACTTTTCAGATCTTAGTTTCTTCATCTGTACTGTTTTGACTAAATCACAGTCTATAATGCTAACAGGTCACAGAAGGCATGACCAATATTTAAGATAAAGAAAAGAACCTCATGTTTTAAAAGAATTTACAAGTGACTCTAACCTATAAGATGTTTTGTTTGTTTGCTTTATGTTCTAAAGATAGATAAAGTATTCCTGAGAATTAAAAGGTATAATGCCAGAAATCATGAAACCCTGCAAGGAGAAACATTAGGAAAAAATTTCTTAAATCACCATTTAATCTCAAGGTAAAATAAAATTGCTGACATAAATTTACTTCTACACTTTAAAGACAATATTTACTTAGACACTTATTTGTAAAAAGGCTTAAAAGATAGAACCATATTTGGAAATGAACTATAATAAAACCATATGAATCAAGGACTCATTTAATAAGAATTTGGGATAACATGGATAAGTTTAGACTTATCTTTTCCCATTACTTATTAAGAAGTTATTTGTTAAGCAAAGTTAACAGTGCAAAAAAACTTTAAGGGAGTATTTTCAAGTACTTCCTAAGAGTACAAGTTTATATAAACAATGCTTGTCCAAATTCAGTTGGCCTATGGACTTAAAGATCCATGGATGGAGGAAAGATCATGAAACAATATGGGAGCAAGGGCAGAGCTCAGAAATAGCCAACGTTAAATGATTCTGCACCAGTTACATGGTATACAGTGGAATTTTATCCATCTGAGAAAAAAAGTCATAGGTTTACAAAATTTGTGCATCTGCTTATAGCTAAAATGTAATTCCCAGAGAGCAGGACCTTGAAATTATCAACAGAGCCCATAATAGTGCCTCATACACAGTAGATTGTTGCCATTTAGAAAACCGAAACAGCATTAGATTTTTCTCCCTAAGAAGAGGACAATAAAACAGGAGATAAAAACAGGTGGTCAGCATTCCTTCTCTAAAAGGGGCCACCAAACATGCACTGGTTCTGGCCAGTCTACAGTGGATGTGAAATGAGGGTTATCTGTGTCCTGTGCTTTACTTTTCAATGTCAGAGGGCCAAACACTCCACTCCTAGATAACACTAAATGAAGCCATTGTGTGTGTGTGTGTGTGTATGTATGCCTATGAAGGAACATGAAGCTCAATCACACATGTGCATATTTTCCCCCTCATAAATATTCATCCCTCCACCTATAGCTTGTCAAATATGTATATTTGGCCACTTTGCTGAACATAAATTCTTGTTCCTGTTGCTTTTCTCTCAAAGAATGTGTTTCTGGCTGGAGGCTGTGCTTCCCAGCCTGTCAGAATTACCACCCTGTAGGCTGCAACCCTTTGTGAGAAATAAATCTATTCTTACCGAATTCATAATCCTTTTCATTCTTCCTTTTACCAAAATGGTACCCTAAAGTGAAGCTCTTAGAAGTAGCCTAAGAAGCAAAGTTTTTCTTCAACCTTCAACCTTCTCCTTCCTTAGCCAAAGAAACTAGAATTCCATTTTCCCAAGGTAGGTCAAATAAACCAGAACTCCTTTTCCCCAAAGCCAGCCATAAAACCTAAAATATTACTTTCACCTTATTCTTTTAAAAGGTTTATTCTGAGCCAAATATGTGTTACCATGGCCCAGAGAACCACACCCAAGGAACTTTGAGCAAGTGGTTTCAATGTGGTTGGGTTATACGAGTAATTTGGTTTTACGTATTTCAGAGAGACAAGGAATAAAACACATAAAGTCATAAGTCAATATATGGAAGGTATACTTTGGTGTGGGCCAAAAAGGTAAGGCATATCAAAGCAGGGCAATACAGGCTACTGGTGGGCTGAAAGACTTTGATTTGTAATTGGTTAAAGAAATGAAGCTTTGTCTTTCATTTCATTTGGAATGTTTTAAGTGAAGATGAGATAGTCTGTCAGTCAGATATGTGGCACCACTGGATATATATCCAAAGTCAAGTGATCTTTTTAAGTAAATTGATGATCTGAAAGTATGGTTTAAGCTTTATCTTGTACAGCTATAGGCCTGTTAATGAGTTACAAAGGATATTTCCAAGAAGGGAGGGACATGTTTGACATCTCTTCTCATGGCCAATAGCTTAGCTATAGGTATTCTGGTGTCCCCTTGGCTAAGAGAGTACCATTTATTTAGCATGGGGGCTTAAGATTTTGTTTTACTTCACAGTACAAATAAGGCCACTTTTCCCTGGGGCTTTTGGTTGTCATTCTAAAGGCTCTCTTTTTATGTAAGATGATAGTTAAATGAATTTGTTAAGCTTTTCTCTTGTGAATTTTTCTTTCATTACAGGAGTATCAGCTGTAGGCCTGTTAATTTCATTTACCTAAGATCCAGACATATGGGGGGATCTCCTTCTAAAGGGTTAGATTCTCCTATTAGCCCCTAGATGCTCAGTAAGTATCTTAATAAATGAATAGTCTGCATTGTTTAATTTCCCTTCGCTATATTCTATTAGTGTTTATTGAGCACTTGTTTAGCATCATACACCCTCATTCCTGTAAGGACTTATGGGGTTGCACATTTATAATACATATGTGTGGGAGTAAGATAAACAACTCAGGTGAATGGAGGATTAGATTCTCCCCAAAGTAGATCAGGAAAACTATTTTCTTTAATTTTTATTTTTTCTAATCAAACAGCTTTGAGTAACATATTAGTTCTATGCAATTTGCTTGTTAATTTAATTACAAGGTAGGGTTACCCTGTCCATCAGGTCAACAGTATTTTTAAATAGCTAATTAAATCTATGCTGGTTCATAATTAAGATTTTGGAAATATGCCTATATGTCTTAATTCAGGGAAATACTAAATCACTTACATCCTTCAATGTCTAATTTGTTAGAATACTTCTAAAGAAATAATAATTAGCTAGGACTAAACACTGAATTTTAAAGTTACTTTAACAAAAGACATTTTCAATAGTAATCTAAGGTCATGGTGTTCAGAATGGAGGATAAAGCCAGAAAAATGTTCTGTAAAGAGTTTGAGAGGGTAGAGACCAAAGGAAAACTTCCCCTTCACCCTCTGAACATTTGGTAACAAATTATCTTACAAAAGGCAAATTAATTGGAGAAAAGGTATACAGATTTTACTAACATATACATGGGGAGAACCTCAGGGTAGGGACTCACCTCTCCATAGGGTTCAGAAGCTTATGTATCATTCTGGCAAAACAGGTTATTGGAGGGTGGTGGTAAAGAATTATTCTGTTCAGTGGCAATAAAGGGAGAATAAATGGATCTGGCTACAGGAGTAAATAGTTCTGTTTGGAATTTGGATGATCCTGATGAGAAACAGACATTGTCACGTGAAAGGGTCTCCTCAGGTATGATTACTTTATTGGTCGTAGCAGGAGGAGAAGAGATAAACCAATTGATCCCCCCCATATGTCTGGATCTTAGGTAAATAAAATTCAATTTCATTCTGTGCTTCGGGAGGGACACTGGTTGGGGTGAGGGGGCTAAGAAAGGGCTTGAGGCTTCTTCCATTCAATATGTCAAAGCACTATATTTTGGGATATTGGTTTCTGAGCTCCATCAAGAGAGAGGAGGTGGGTGGCGAATTTATAGCTCAATTGTCCTGTATTCCACATTTACCCTCCTTTACTAGCCTTCTGTTTGGGGGCTCAAACAAGGAATCTGATGTCTGATGGATGGTATGTTAAGACATACACAAATGGTGATTGAAAGAAAGAAATCTTCTGAAATATCAATTGTCAATATATCAAATTGTAATAATGACAACTAAAAATTGACAATTTTTCACAACAGTGTCTATACACTTTTACTTATTATTTTGCCTATAGTTTTACATTATAATACTGAAATAGTTATGGGGGCTGGCGGGGGGGTGGTGGTTAACATTTGATGTCCTACTTGGGAATATTCCCAGTGGGGTAGTTGCTCAGTAGGCCTCATTCTAGAGAGGCTGTTACAACTTTTCAAGTACTCCATTTTACCTTTCATTAATGCCAGAGGTCTGGTTACTCAGCACAGTGAATATTAGACATGTTTTTTTCTGTGATGACATGGGCGAGGTTCAAGAAATAATCAGTGGCCACTTCAAGACTTAAACAGACAGGCTACAGTAACCTAATGAGCCCGGAGAGCTTATGCCTTTCAGAATATTGCCCTGGGTTTAGGATTTTGTATTAATATTTGGTATGAATGTTTAATGGAAGATTTTGTTACCTGGTTCTGACTAGAAATACATTATGCCCCATCTCAAGCAAAACTTAATGCAAGTGGCCAAAAGGCACTAACAGGAGAGAAATGGGCTTTATCAAGCCGACAGGTAATATGGCTGTTTTTCTCCTGGCATTCCTATAAATGTCTGGTGGTGAGTTGGTTGTAGTCCACAATTTGCTTTCACTGTAACATATCCTATGACCTTCCCTAGGCTACTGGAAGTTATTGATTATCCACCAAAGATGCCTACCCCTGATCAAATAGTCTTAAGTCATCTTTTCTCAGGAATCAAACAGAGGAAGAAGAGTTACATTTTATGGTTTACATGAAAACACAGAAAGGAAATTATTTGAAGTCTTATAGGTATGGAACAGGGGCCATATGCTTGGTTTAGAGAACCTGGCTGCTAGGGTTAGGACCATTGTCTACGCCGGGTTACAAGCTGTGGGCCCCAGACAAGGTTGCTTAATTAATTCCTCATCTGTAAAGTGGGCTTAATAATAGTATCTACATCATGGTATTGTTAAAAAAGCTGACCGATTGGAAAGTTTGGCTTATAAGAAAGCATACAACAAATCGCAGCTATTATCGTGAAGTGAAAACATGGCCGGGCACAGTGGCTCGTGCCTGTAATCCTGGCACTCTGGGACACTGAGGTGGGAGGATTACTCAAGGTCAGGAGTTACAGACAGAGCGAAACATGAAGATTGAGTCTTGTGCTTTCCCTGCTCTGTCTGGTGTTTTTTTCCAATAGCCAATGTGTTGTAAATTCATTAGTTTTTACCTTTTTATCTCTCTATCATGAATGCATAGTCTAAGCAGTACTGACCAAATCAAATAATCAAGTTAATAAAAGAATGCAATGATTTATTTGGTTTAAAATCTTCCAAAGTCTTCAGGGTGAACCAACTAAAATGATACACACACACACATATAAATGTACATATAATGTACACATATATACATATACATACATATATATTTCAGGAGATACAGTCTCGCTCTCTGCTCTAGGCTGTAATGCTGCAGTGTGATCATAGCTCACTGTATCTAGAATTACAGAACTCAAGAGATTCTCAGCTATTTTGTTTTAATTTTCATGTAGAGTTGGGGTCTCTCTATGTTGCTCAAACTGGTCTCAAGCTCCTGGCCTCAAGGAATCCTCCCCCCTCATCCTCCCAAAATGCTGAAATTATAGATGTGAGCCATTACACCCCACCAATCAAGATAATTTTCTTTTTCCTACTTAAATGGAAGAAATTCTAGAAATTCTTCGTATTACCAAGAATATTTGAGTTGAGTTCTGTTCAATAAATTCTATTAATCTTATTGCTCTGGTTTATTTGATGTAAACCTTGATGAAGGATTTCTCAGACTTTTCAGCAAAGAAATTTTTCTGATTTTAGTAAAAGGTTTATTATGTAGTATGTGCTTATTGTGTCTTTCACACACTAAAGGGACCAAAGAGGGATACAGCAGCTTCTTTACAATAACTAACAGGAGAGACACCATATGAACATGAGCCAGTGACCACAGAATTTCCAGTGTGTAATAAATATTAAAGACATTTAGAGGAGGAAGTTATTATTGTACCCTAATAATTTTGTGAATAAGCACTTCATTTTTATACATGGAAACATTTAGGAACATTTTAGAATTTAAGTACAATTTGCAACTCTTTGAAGAATATAATGAATGAGAGGATGAACTGGAGGATGTTTGCTCTAGAAACACGGTTCTCTCTATGTCACTCTTCCTTACTCAGTCATCTTATGTATTGCTTTAAATAACTTCGTTTTGCATCTTTACTGAAATTCTACTAAGTAAGGGTACATTTGGAAAGAATAACGTCATCAATTGCTCACATAAGAGGTGATTTGGTTAGCTCTTTAAGGGCCATTGCCATGTCCGTTTGTAGACAGTTTCTTTAACGATATCTAGCAAGATGCTTGGCAGCTGGTATGTGTCAATGCAAACATGTCTCCTTTGTTGGGTGTATTTAATCAAATGGTTTTTAAATTTATCAGTTTACTGAGATCAATAGGACAATGATTCAACTAAAGGAAAGAAACACAGAACGAGAAATTCCAGAGTATGGTGTAATTAAGCCGTTAGAGAGCTTAGATGGGGATTTCAGCAGGCAGAAGGTAGCAGGAGTGTACCATTCGCCTTAAGAGCAGGAAAGGATTTTGCCAAGAATGGGAGATCAGCACAGAAATTGAAGACAATTATAATTAGTTGTTTTTTTTTTTTTAACTGAGAGATACAATGAGGGAAGGCAAGACAAAAGGCAAGGATGAGTAAGAGTAAAGCACTCCTGTATGGTAATATTGAGAGATAAATTTAGAAAGGTAGCATGGGTCTGTGGTGTGCTGTGAAGCATCATGCTAAAGAGTTTGGATTTCATCATACATGCAACCAAAAATACTCTTGGTTGTTCTACTTATATCCCACTGCTCAAAAGGAAGCCAAAGGGAACCTTGTAAGATATTCTGCAGCATTTGGGAAAAAATGGCAGTGGTTGGTGGAATTTTCATATCTCCCCAAATCTGCCCTCTATCCATCTCTGCAATTAGTTAAAGCAAGTGAGAGAGACCCAGGAGACACGTGAGTAGGGAAACCTGTTCAACAGAAGTGGAAGTATGCAATGAGAGAAATTCTACAGAAACATTTACAAATTTCTTTGATAGAAAACTGTCATTTTTTTAAAAAAGGAGAGGAAGCCAAAGACATAAGAAGCATAACAATCAAATGCAATATTTTAGATAGTGAAATTTAAACTTTATACCAGGAATCAGATAACATTACATAATTATTTTGTTAGCTGAGATAATGGCATTGTTATGTTAAAAACTCCATACCTGCTAGAGACAGACATGGACATATTTACAAGTAATAAGATGTCTATATTGTAGATGGATCATATTATCCTTGATCCCTAGAGTGATATTAAGAACAAAATATCAAAATTTTGGCCATAGTAATTCACGGCCATAATCCCAGCTACGCTGCAGGCCGAGGCAGGAACATTGTTTGAGTCCAAGAGTTCAAGGCTGCAGTGAGCTGTGATTGTGCCCCTGAACTCCAGCCTGGGTGACAGTGGGAGACCCCATCTTTAAAGAAAAACAGTATTTAAAAAAATTTCAGGATATTAGTAAACAGTGAAATCTGTTGTTGGAATGCTGACTTTCATTCCCTTCTCTCTTCTTATGGGCATGTTTGAAAATATCAATGGTAGATCAAGAGTTGCACAGTTTAACCCACAAAGGTGTGTAGGGCTCAAACAGAACTTTAGGGATTTAACAACTCTCTACTCACCCTTTGAATAAGCATTATTCAAGAGAGTGTTTCCACATCATTTAACACCCAGAACATCACACAGAGAGTAGAAATCAAATTCCTCCAACACAGAGAGCACCACTGGCTCCTGTTTTCCACCAGAGTCCCGGAGCAGAGCTAATTCACAGACGTTTCAGATTTCCTAAAAATTCTCTTTAGGATGCATACTAGTTTATATTTTACGATATTGAGAAGTGTAAAAGGCTCTTTTCATTAGCTGAGGGGCAAACTGGAACAATGTGACATTATAGAGAGGTTTCAAAAAATCAAAATCTCTTCCTTTCATTAGACATGTAGTTGTAGACAAGTAGTTCCATTCAATAGATTCGTCGTAATTAATAAATTAGCACAGTGAGATACAAGGATCATACTGAACAGGAATGACAGGAACATCAAATATTGCTGATGGAATTCAAAATAGTACATCTACTTTGGAAAATAGTTCGGGAATTTCTTATAAAGTTAAATGTATGCTTAATATACAACCCAAATGTGCCACTCCTTATACTCCTAGAATAGGTGTTTAGCAGGGAGGAAGGAAAACTTATATTCTCACAAATGATTACAGATGATTCAAATGATTACAGCAGCCTTACTTCATAATTGACCCAAACTGAAAACAACTCCAAAGTCTTTCAACTGGTGAGTGGATAAATGAATAGTATATCACATGGTATACTATTCAGCCAAATAATAAAAGCAACAACAACAAAAACTCTTGATACACACAGCAACATAGTTTCATCTCAAATGCATTATACCAGGTGAAGGAAGCCAGCGTCAACGTGTCACATAACGTACGACTACATTTATCTGATACTCTGGAAAAGAAAACACCATGGATATAGCAAACAGTATTTGTTTCCAAGGGATAGAGGCAGAGGAAGGCATTGACTTCAAAGACAAATGAAGGAATATGGGAGGTGTATTAGTCCATTTGAACTGCTATAGCAAAATGCCTTAGAATGGGTCATTTCCAAAGAGAAAATTTGTTGCTCACAGTATGAAAACAAAGTCCAAGATCAAGGACCCAGGAAATTGTGTGTCTGTTGAAGTCCTCTTCCTCACGGATGACACCTTCTAACTGTCCCTGGCATGGCAGAAGGGACAAGCAAGCTCCCTCAAGCCTCTTCTGTAAGGACACTGATCCCATCAAGATTTACAGGATGGGCAGCACCTGAAGCTCAGTGTGTAGGGCGCCGGCCACATTTACACAGGGTGGCGGGTTCAAACCTGGCCCCAGCCAAACTGCAACAACAACAACAACAAATAGCTGGGCATTGTGGTGGGTGCCTGTGGTCCCAGCTACTCAGGAGGCTAAGGCAAGAGAATTGCCTAAGCCCAAGAGCTGGAGGTTGCTGTGAGCTGTGATGCCACAGATAGCACTCTACTGAGGGCGACAAAGTGAGACTCTGCCTTTAAACAAACAAACAAACAAACAAAAAACAGAACTCACAGCCTAGGCCTTTATGACCTAATCACCTCTCTGAGGCCCTATTTCTCAATTTTGGGGGTTAGGTTACAATGTATGAATTTGGGGGGACACAAATATTCAGACCATAGCAAGGATAATGGAGTTGTTTTACATTTGATTGTGGTAGTGGTTGCATGATTCTGTGCTTGTCAATACTCAGAACTGTACACTAAAAAGTAAGGACTTAATGTGTGTAATTATACTCCATAAACATGACCAAAAATAGGTTTAAAAAAATTCAGAGAATTCTTCCTCAGTTTCCTACATTAGTTCTCATGTCTTTCAGCAAAATGATTCTTACATTTGAGCATTGAAACTTTCATATCACTTTTCACTATTATAAATAAATTTGAATATACAGGGATGCCTGGTATCCTTGTGTTTTACTTTACTGTGCTTCATAGATATGTGCTTTTTACACATTGAAAGTTCATTGTAACCCTGCATTAAGCAAGTGTATCACTGCTATTTTTCAATAGCGTGTGTTCATTTTGTGCCTCTGTGTCACATTTGGTAATTATCACAATATTTCAAACTCCTTCATTGTTATTTTATCTGTTATGGTGATCCATGATCAGTAATCTTTGATATTAGCATTTTAATTTTGTTTTGGAGTACCATGAAGCTCACTCATAAGAGACAGTGAACTTAAATGACAAATGTGTGTGTGTTGACTGCTCCAGCAATAGGCCATTTCCCCATCTCCCTCCCTTTTCTTGGGCCTCCCCATTCCTTGAGACACACTATTAAAATTAGGTCAATTAAAAACTCTACAATGGCCTCTAAGTGTTCAAGTAAAAAGAAGAGTCACATGTATCTCACTTTAAATCAAAAGCTAGAAATGATTAAAATTAGTGAGGAAGATAGGTGGAAAGTTGAGACAGGCCCAAACTAGGCTTCTTCACGCAAATATTTAGCCAACTTGTGAAGGCAATGGAAAATTTTCTGAAGGAAATTAAAAGTATTCCTCCAGTGATCACATAAGTTATAACAAAGCGAAATCGCTTCATTGCTGAGATGGAGAAAGCTTTGGAGGTCTAGATGGAAGATTAAACCATCTTGCATTGTCTTACACCAAAATGCAGAGGAAGGCCATGACATTCTTCAATTCTACAATGACTGGGAGAGGTGAGGATGCTGCAAAAGAAAGGTTTGAAGGTAACAGAGGATGGCTCTGGAAGTGTGAGGAAAGAAGCCATCGCCATAACATAAAAGTGCAAGGTGAAGGTGCTGAGGGAGAAACTGCAGCAAGCTATGAAGCTGGTCTACTTAGATGATTGATAATAATACACAAACAATAAATTTTCAAGGTAGACAAAACAGCCTTCTATTGGAAGAAGATGACATCTATGATGTTCATAGCTAGAGAGTAGTCAATGCCTGGCTTCAAAGCTTCAGGAACTTGCCCCCCCCCTTGTTAGGGACTAATGAAGCTGTTGACTTTAAGTTGAAGCCAATTCTCATTGACTATTCCAAAAATTGTAGGGCTCTTTAGAATTACACTAAGTCTACAATGACTGTGTTCTATAAATAGAACAATAAAATCTGGATGACAGCACATATGTTTACAGTATGATTTACTGAATACTTTAAGTTCAACTTTGACTTAAAGTATTCAGTAAATCATACTGTAAACAGATGTGCTATCAGAAAAGAATTATTTCTTTTAAAATATTACTGCTCATTAAAAATTCACCTGGTCACCCAAGAGCTCTGATCAATATGTACAAGGAAATTAATGTTGTTTTCATGCCTACTATTACAGCCTCCATCCTGCAGCCCATGGATCAAGAAATCATTTTGATTTTCAAGTCTCATTATTTAAGGAATGCATTTCATAAGGCCATAGCTTTCATAGATAGAGATTCCTTGAAGGATCTGAGTAAAGTAAGTGGAAAACCTTCTGAAAAAGATTCACCATTCTAGATATCATTAAGAACATTTATGGCTCCACGCCCGTAGCTCAGTGAGTAGGGTGCCAACCACATATGCCGAAGGTGGCGGGTTTGAGCCCTGCCTGGGCCTCCTAAACAACAATGACAACTGCAACCAAAAAATAGCCATGTGTTGTGGTGGGCACCTGTAGTCCCAGCTACTTGGAAGGCTGAGGCAAGAGAATCGCTTAAGCCCAAGAATTTGAGTTTGCTGTGAACTGTGAGGCCATGGCACTCCACAGAGGGCAACATAGTGAGACTCAAAAAAAGAGAACATCTATGATTCATGGAAGGAGATCAGAACATCACTATTAATAGGTGCTAGGGAGAAGTTGACTCCAACCCTCACTGATGAATTTGAGGAGTTCAAGACTTCACTGGGGGAAGTTACTTCAGATGTGGTAGAAATAGCAAGTGAACTTGAATTAGAAGTAGAGCCTGAAGATGTGTCTGCACTGTTACAATCTTATGATAAAAATTGAATGAACTCGGAATTGATTGTTATGAATGAGTAAAGAAAAAAAAATTTGAGATGGAATCTACTCCTAATGAAGATGCTGTGAACATTGTTGAAATGACAACAAAGGATTTTACTTTGTTGGTAAAACAGTGGCAAGTTTTGAGAGGACTGACTTTAATTTTGAATACAGTCTACTGTGGGTAAAACATTATCAAATTGAATTGCATTCAAGAAAGAAATCTTTCATGAAAGGAAGAGTCAGTCCATCAAGCAGCAAGGTTCAATGCTGTATATTTAAAGAAATTTCCACAGCCACCTAAAACTTCAGCAACCCCCTGATGAGTCAGTCATCAGCCTTCAACACCGAGGCAAACCCCTCTCTCTATTAGCAGAAAGATTACAACCTGCTGAAGGCTCAGATGATTGTTGGTATATTTTAGCAATAAAGCAATTTTTAAATGAAGTACATTTTTTAGACATAATTCTATTGTGGACACAATAAACATATAGTACTGTTTAAATATAACTTCTTAATTTTTTTGATACCATTATATTAACAAGGATAAACATAACTTTTATATGCACTAGGAAACCAAAAAGTTTGTGTGAGTCCTTTATGGCATGTTCATTTTTTTTTTTTGGTGGTGCTATTGAATCAAACCTGCCATATGTCTAAAGTATGCTTATAAAAATAAATGATATTATTATGTATTATGTCCTCTACAGATGTGTTAACACACCTGGAAATATTTTGATAGCCCTTTGCAATTAATGTTGCGACTTTGCCTATGAGAAGGGCCTGGTGGATTCTACAGAAATACAAAAAATATGCAGAAAACAATCTTCCTCCTTTTCAGAAATATAAATTTCTATTTTGATGGCCAAACTTCATAGATTGAGCTTTGTGGAACAAGAAGGCAGGGTGTTGGTAGATAAAGAAAAATAAATTCTTCCAACAATATTCAAAAAGCCTGGCTAAACTATGGTTGAAATATCCAACCAGCAGAGTAAATATTCAATGGGTTTTACTTCCTAATCAGAAATATTAGCTCCCATATGTCAGAGTGCTGGTGGCTAATTTGTACTCTGTCTAAATGCTGTTTTTATGGATAACTGGGGGCTCTGTGTGAAGCTTCAGGAGCTGTAATAATAGCTTTGTACAAGAGATGTGTCTAGCAAGGTTGAAAGTGTAGATCTCTTCGTTGAGTGTTTTAAATTCTATCCTGGGCTCTGTGTGTGGAGTTGTGTTCTGAATCACTCCAGATGCACACCCGCTTAGAACAGTAGTCCTGCTACCATCCAGGTCCTGGTAAAGGCCTTTAATTAGGTAATCCCCAAACAGCAACAGTATCATTGTCTAACTTTATTAATAAAATCTCTCTCTCTTGCAAAGCTGTTTCAATGTACAACAGTGGAAACTCCTTGGATGAAGATGGGCATGTGGGAGTAAAGAGAGAAGACATAGAAATGGAAAAATAAATAAAAGCAGAGTTACATTGTGGTTTATCTCAAGGTTTTTTCTTTTTTAAATATCACTTTGTAGAACTTAAACCTATTAACCTTTCTTTTAATTCTGCCTCTGCTGTGGACCTGTAGCTCTAACAAGAACATTTCTTTATTAAGACTCTCTGTGTGTCTAAGCACTTTGATGACCCCCATTGCCATGGCACCATCTGGCCACCTGACATTTTAAAAACAAACATTTCAGCATAATTGATGAATTCTACTTTAGATGGCTGTTATGCAGCTCTGACTGCTAAACATACAGGTAGCTCTCATTCTACCAAATTAAACCTGGCTAAGCAGGAATATCATAGTGAGCAAATTAGCATGGGTATGTTGTAAAGAAAGCTTAACCTCAAAGACACCCCCCAATAACCGTCAGAGTGATGGGCCCACAAAGACCAAACCATGAGAAATAACCTGGCAGTTTCTGGCCAGAGCATATTCACAGTGGAGAGGTCACAGGAGACGCTGGCATTGCCAGAGAGCCATATCTCACCATACAAACAGAGCACAGAGCACTCAGCTAACAAATGAATGACTCATCCATTGAACAGCCATGGTTTTCCTGTTTCTACTACAAGGGGACATACCCTTTGCTAATACTCTTTTGAACTCTCATAGATGGTTGAAAAAGGTGGGATAATTCATTCCAAAAGGCATTCATTATTTATGAAACACTTTTGAGTCATGTATCCATCCATTTAACATAATCAACAGAAACGTATTACATACAACTGTATGCAAAATATGATTCCAAGTCCTGGGGCTGTAGCAATAAGTCAGATAGATGATATCCTTACATCTGTAGAACTTCAGATCCCCTTGAGGGCTGGGGGAGGGTTGGCAGTAGAGGGGGGGGGTCTTTGAACTATTCTGTTTCCCCAAATAAGACAGTGTCTTATTTTAAGGTGTGCTCCCAAAGATCCGCTAGGTCTTATTTTCAGGGGACGTCTTATCTTTCCTGTAAGTAGGTCTTATTTTTGGAGGATGTCTTATTTTTGGGAAAACAGGGTATCTGTGAATTTGTGAGTTAGATGTTATTGTTCCTTTTCTATAAATCAGGAAACTGAGACTCAGAAAGACTGAGTTACTCGTGTAAGTTTACAGAACTAATAAGTTATAGAAATAAGGTTACAATCCAGGACTCCCGCACACACTTCATTGCATAGTCAGGAAGCTTGCTTCAAGGAAGCATTCCTCCTTATTTATTTCAGGCACTGTGGGCTTCTCTAAGTTCAATACTTAAAGTGGATTCAAGTTCAAAAGGTGAAGTTAGAGGAACTCAGGGCTTAGAGCTTCTATCTGTTTAATTTCAGCTATTTTAGGATTTTGATAGGAGTTTTGGACTACCATTTTGGAATACATTGCTGTTGTAGGAAAGGTACATCCAGAGTTCCAAATAAGTGATTTGAAAACCAACTTTTGGTGTTTACCAACCTGTTCTTTTTTTTTTTTTATAACCCTCTGGTTTCTAAACCAACTTTTCTGTGCTAGCTTACAGCTCATGCTATCCTGAATAAAATAGGAAGTAGTACAAATTTTCTTCTTCCATTCTTTCTATTTCTACCCTGTTTCCCCGAAAATAAGACATCTTTCAAAAATAAGACCTACTTACAGGAAAGATAAGATGTCCCCTTAAAATAAGACACTGTCTTATTTTCGGGGAAACAGGGTATTTCAAAATTGTTCTCCTCCAGTAAGAATCTTTTTAGTTTTGGGCGGCACCTGTGGCTCAAATAGTAGGGCGCCGGTCCCATATGCCTGAGGTGGCGGGTTCAAACCCAGTCCCGGCCAAAAAAAAAAAAAAAAAGAAAAGAATCTTTCTAGTTTCTGCCTATTTTGCTTATGGTAAGAAATAATTAACTATTCTTACTCGTTCCCTCTGTGTGTATATGTGCGAGTGTGGGGGAGTTCAAGTCCCTATCCCATGACATTCTGAAATGCTAGTCAAATCATTCAAATCATAGTAACTAAAGTTTTTTTTTTTAAATAACATTTATGGATTTTGATATTAACAAGGGACTAAAATATATTAAGAATTTCTATGGGTTCAGCGCCTGTAGCACAGTGATTATGACATCAGCAGGTTGGCAAAGTTCGAACCTGGCCCAGGCCAGCTAAAACAACAATGACAACTGCAACAAAAAATAGCTGGGTGTTGTGGTGGGCACCAATAGTCCCAGCTACTTGGGAAGCTGAGGCAAGAGAATCTCTTGAGCCCAAGAGTTTGAGGTTGCTGTAAGCTGTGATGCCAAGGCACTCTACCAAGGGCAACAATAGTGAGACTCTTTCTGGAAAAAAAAAAAAAAAAGGAATTGCCATGTACAAACTAACATATCAAAAACAATTAAGTGGAAGGTAAGTAATGATCAAGTCATTAAACATCCCATATTAAAAATCAATCTGCAGAATCAAAATTCAAAGTAAAGATATACCAGTCCTAGTGAAAAGATAAAATTAATTATTCTTTTTTTACATTTGTATGTATTTTATTTTATTTAATAATACATATATATTCAAATTTTATTTATTTATTTATTGTTAAATCATAGCTGTGTACATTTGTGCAATCAAGGGGTACAATGTGCTGGTTTCATATATGATCTGAAATATTCTTATCAAACTGTTCAATGTAGCTTTCTTGGCATTTTCTTAGTTATTGTATGTAGACATTTGTATTCTTCATTTAGTAGGTTTCACCTGTACCCATTCTAAGATGCACTGTAGGTGTGGCCCCACCCATTACCCTCCCTCCACCCTAACCTTCCCCCTCCTTCCCTCCCTTGGCCCTTTCCCCATATTCTTGAGCTATAATTGGGTTATAGCCTTCATATGAAAGCTATAAATTAGCTTCATAGTAGGGCTAAGTACATTGGATACTTTTTCTTCCATTCTTGAGATACTTTGATAAGAAGAATATGTTCCAGCTCCATCCATGTAAGCATGAAAGAGGTAAAGTCTCCATCTTTCTTTAAGGCTGCATAATAATCCATGATATACATGTACCACAATAAAATTAATTATTCTATTATAAAAACATATTTGCCATTGTTGGAAGTCATGCTCAGTCATTTTATGATTAATTACATGCCTATAACGGTGAAGAATTTACAGTTCAGATATACTTATATAACGGGATTTTTTCACCACCAACAATGTATTTAATGATGTCTAATTTACATTACTTGATCTCTTCTATAAAACTAGACTTCTTTTTTCCAATCTCAGCAACTTACTTTTTTGGCTTCAATCTAAGTTACTAGGCTTCTGCCCACTTCTTTGCACCCACATCTATGTCTCAGAAATCTGCTTAACTTCCTACTCCCTCTAGGACATGAGGAACTTGCTGATGCTTGACTGGCTCTTTGTAAGAGATCAGAGCCCTGCTCATGCAGCCGATTAAGGAAGAGCCGCCACCATGTCCTATGTTCCTGTGAAGCTTCCTCATGCTACCACCCTCGTTAGATTTTAATGTTAGTTTCAGTGGTATATTGCAATCATCTCTTGCAATAGCCAGTTGAATTTTGTGAGCAGGGGTATAGCTGGAAATCAGTCATGGTGGAAGTTTTTAAAACAAAGAAATCATGAAAAAAACAACAATCTCAATTTGCCAACGGATCATTGTCTTTTTCAGAATACATTAGATAACTGTATTTGGATCACTGACATGAATATTAGTTCAATATTTAATTTATGTTATATTATACTGGACATTAGCCCAGCATTTCTGAGCTGGTATTGTCCTATAGTGATTGCTTCATCCTGGGTAGCCAGTGTGGCCGTGTTTGATTCCTTCGGTTTTTCCTCTGTTGTTCAATGAGTGACTGAAATATGGACAGCTGAATCTAAAACCTTGACCCTCTGATACTACTCTAGGCAGTCTGTCTCTTGCATCTGGGCCTGATGCTCTCTAACCGAAGCCTCCCTCTGCTGGCCCCAACTATTAAAACACACCTGTTTGTATTCTTGTCTCATTTATCTATGGTTCTTCAATATAAATTCATTTTGACTGTGGCTTTGGAAGTACTTACTTGAAGGTAAGTAAGCTAGGACATGACAGGTAATATGATACCAACTGCCAGCTAGATCTAAGTATTCATTTTAGATATTCTAATTTAATGCCATTTAATAGTCAGATATTTAACTCCAGTGTGGGTAACTTGTAAGTAAATTGTTAATGACAGGCTGAGCTGGGCTTTGATTTCATCATTAGCAAGAAAGTTGGTTGATCGTTTGCTGCTTCAAACTGAATGTCCTTAGTGCCCATTCTGTGTTTTTGAACTGGGCTATGATAGCTGGAAGAAGGTTCTTCTCTTATCAAGATCATTAAAGCTTTACCTATATTAGTAATATCAGAAAAATTATCATCTATGAAAACCTGATCACATTATAACACACAGGGACATGACAATGCATTGACCTTCAGGTAATTTTATTGTTTTTCAAACAGGTCATCCACTTACTGGTTTGATGGCCCTTGTATCCCTAAGCAGACTCAACTTTTGGACCAGGTCTCATCATATCTTATATCATTTGTGCCCTTGCAAAGACCAATATTAAGTATCCATGCAATTATATTTCTCCTTTAGATAAATTCTTTTCATGTTCTTATAAATTCTAACTCTTTAAACACCACAATTTTGCTGTTTAAAATAATTTAAGATAGTCAGTGTTTGTCAACGCAAACTCTTTAAATTATTATGTTTTGATTTTCAGTATCATTTTTATTACTATGATTTATAATTTAGAAAGCATTATCTTAATTTAAAATTTAAGCATATGCCATAAAAAAGTTTTAAACTATCACCAGGTTCTACATGAAATTTTTAAATAAAATATCACATATAATAAAAAGCTCATACCCTTATTTTCCTAGATCTTAACCATCTCAACAACAGTCCTATTGGAACTATATCATCATGGCAATTTAAAATCATCTATCTGCTGTAGACTCACTGAAATTCATAACTTGGTCTGTAACACTCTGTGGCTATTTTCTTATTTGGCTCTTATTGGCTAACATGATCAAGATCTGGAAGGACTGCATCCCATATAATATTTTCCAAATGTTTCCCTTCCTGACATTCTTTAGCCATATGGGTCAGTCCCATTTCTAAAAGGGAAAAAATGTGCCAGAGAAAAATAAATTTATGTTTGGGTGGTATAACCATACCACAAATTAAGGCATGGAGAGTAAAACTGCCTCTGTCCAAGAGTTAGAACTGAAAATCAGACCTCTTCAGAACCCTTAAAACTCATCCCTTTTGGTAGAACAAAAAGACAGGAACCAGGAAAGTGCACAGAACTGAGTGATAGCTCAGATTCAAAACATGTGTTAATAGAAACATAAACAAAACAAAACAAAACCCCCAAACTGGGCTTATTTTCAATGCAAGTTTTGTTAAACTGCACAGGGCATGGGGGAGCCAAAAATGAGCTAATTTGCAGTGCCATTTGCATTATCTGCCAGGTGTTAAACTCATTATAAGCCATAGCATCATTTGCTGGAATCATCCATTCCTTCATTAGCCGTGCTGTCCTTATGCCCTCCAGTGCATACGTTTTGAATGGACCTTCAGGGGGTAAGATCCAGATAGTTTTGTTATGGCTACAATCTGTTTCCATTGGTAGAACTGGATGCAAGTTCAACTAGCTAAAGAATTTTAATAATAAGCCTGTCGAGAACATGTATGATAACCTTCTGTCTACTCCATTGTTATATATTTTAAATGATACAGAAGAAATGGAAACTCAGACTGAGTGCCAATTTCCGCTTCCATAAAGTGAGGATAAAATGGAAACCACCTTGCCTGACTGTTGTGAGAACATGGAATGCGTGTGTAAGTGACAGTAGCGTGGTGAGTGGTGCATATTTGGTGCTTAATGAATGACTATTACTGATGATGGTAGTTGTCATAAGTGAGAGAGGAATATCTCCATCAGATAATTGATGAATAAAACAAGGAAGTATGAAATTAGTCTGTATCCTGAATGAACTACCCAACATTCCCAGATCATTTTAAAAGGTGACTGCAATTACACTCCTCTGATCTTTTTGGAAATAAAGCATTCTATTATATAAAAACCTAAGTATAAGTAGACTAAAAGAATGAAGCAATGATTTCTGCTGCTCTCAGCTGCAGAGAATGATGGAATTGCACCCAAGGGTGCCTTTTAATAAAGTTCACTTTATTATTCTCTAATACATTTTAGCAAGCTTCACTGGCTATAACCATGACATTCTTAAACAAGAGATCCGTTTTCTTTTCAGAGGAACAAATCAAGATTTCTTATCACAATTGGGGTGTCTGGAAGATAAGATCATACCTCTCATTGTTCAGTGGCTGGTTAGACCCGTTAACTGCTTCACTAAGGTTTCACTAAGCTATAGGACTTGATATAAAAAAATAAAGTCATACATACAGTGCTTATCTGAGGAAATACAGAGCTCTAGAATTTCCTACACCAGAGAGGTTCTGGGGTTTCTATGTAAATAATCTGGACATTTTCATTTGCTTGTCATAAATTAAATAACTTTTTTTTTTTGTGTGTGTGTGTTTTTGTTTTTGGCCGGGGCTGGGTTTGAACCCACCACCTCCGGCATATGGGACCGGTGCCCTACTCCTTGAGCCACAGGCGCCACCCATAAATTAAATAACTTTTAATCTTCATAGAATGAACTGCATCAAGAAGCTGTTAGAAGGCTGGCCCCTGGTGTAGAAGGAAGCATAGTGCAACAGATTCAATGAGGACTTCTTTCACCTTTGTGTCTGAAGCACATGAATTAGCTGCCAAAAGGAAGACTATAGGTGTATACAGCTGACATTGTAATGTGATTTTTTTTTTTTTTTTTGTAGAGACAGAGTTTCACTTTATGGCCCTCGGTAGAGTGCCGTGGCGTCACACAGCTCACAGCAACCTCCAACTCCTGGGCTTAGGCGATTCTCCTGCCTCAGCCTCTCGAGTAGCTGGGACTACAGGCGCCCGCCACAACGCCCAGCTATTTTTTTGTTGCGGTTTGGCCTGGGCTGGGTTTGAACCCGCCACCCTCAGTATATGGGGCCGGCGCCCTACTCACTGAGCCACAGGCGCCGCCCTGTAATGTGATTTTCATCTTTAAAGTCTGACTCAATCTTTCTAGAAGATCCTCCTACTATTCTATAAGAGCAGATGTAATGATGCATATTTTATAAATTTGATTCTCTTTCTCCTCTCCTTGTTCTTGTTGTTGTTGTTCTTCTCAAGAATTAGCAAAAATATATATAATTTTAAAAAGGAAGTCTACGTTGAGAAATAGACAAGGCAAGAATCATCCGTTCCCTTGGCATTTACAAATTCAATTTTAAAGACTAACGTTATTCTGAATAGTCACCATCCCCTGAGTTTTATCTCTGTGACTTCTTGTTAAAATGGAGATTGAACTCTAAATTTGCAATTCCCATTGAGTTGCAATTACCATATTTATTCACATAATCTACCTGTTATTTTTACCCTGAAATTGGGAAAAGATATTATGTTAGCATGTGCCTGCTGGTCTAACCACTAATTTTAGGGAGCATTGTTAATATTATAAAGCTGCTTCCTGGATGTTCAAAGAAAAAGGTTTCACACTTCAGTATAGTAAGACATCAAGGATAGAATTAATTGGAATTCAAATAACCTCACAGATTTTAACTCATTTTTTTTTTTTTTTGTAGTGTGGGACAAAACTCCAGTGAAGCAGTACTTCTCTATAAGAAAAAAGAGAATATTTTTTTTTTAAAGATTCATGGGTGATGTTTACATTTAGTACAGCTAAATAAAACTAGCAAAAAAAATCTACAGCAACTTGGGGTAGAGAAGACTGTAAGATTTAATGATTTTTATGTTATTAGCAAGGAAAAAATGTTATCTTTTTCCTTTGCCCAGGAGTTTGAGGTTACAGTGAACCATGAGCGCACTGCAACCTGGGTGACAGAACAAGACTGTTTAAAAAAAAAAAAAAAAAAGGAAAGGAAGGAAAGGGAGAAAAGAAACATTTCCTTTCCTATGTTATCTTTTGACTGTGTGGTGGTTTAAAAGCATGAAATTAAAAATCCACGACCTCCCATCCACATATATTAAGGAAATCAAAATGGAAAGATAGTACTAATTTTCATTTCAACTATGGGTGACGTTGTGAGTGGAGACATACATAGAAATATGTGGTGATGGTGTTTTAAGAAAATGGTCAAAATGAATTCTAGTAGATCTTTCCAGATCTACACTTCCAGGTGCATCATCTTGATAGTATTTTCCATACTGAATTACTTTGTGCTTTGTGCTAACTGGTGGTCTCAAAGATGGCTAAGGGTGGCAGAGACACAGGTAGAATGTAATCTTCATAACCCTCCAAAGCCTCTGAAAATAATAACATTTATAGGAAAAATATTGTGATTATTGTACAAATATACTTTCAATACAAGTCCCTGATAATTTTTTAAATATACATGTTTTTTATGTGTTTGGCACTATTTGATTTTCTAAAATACTCCAATAGACCTGATATAAGCCTATCAATATTCCTTCTAAACTCTGAAATAGCTGAAAAGTGTCCATCAGTTCCATCCTCTTCTCAAAGACCTTCACGCCTTTACCCTCCTACACCAATCTGAACCTTTGGCATTATTAGATGCTTCTGCATAGTTATTTTCCTGGGAATTCCCTTTACCTTTTCTTGTGTTTGACTTCCTATTATCTATACTCCTAAGTAGTGTTAAGCATGTCTTCCAGTTGTTTCCTACGAAAGATTAAATGGGAAATTATTTTTAAAATATTTTGGCTATCTGAAATTGACTTTACTATACCTTAACATTTTATTGATAGATTAGATGTCTATAGAATGTTAAACTGGAAATACTTTAGCTCCTAGGGTTTTGAAGTTTTATTGTCTTTCAGCATGCAAGTATTCAATGCTAGTTTGAGAACTACAATGTCATTTTTATTTTTGTTGCTTAGCATATGACTTGTGATCACCACCACTCTCCCTTGTTGCACCTTTTAGGTTTAGAAATTCTATAATTCTATAATTTTCTCATGATATGCCTCATAGAAGTTCTTTTAAAAAAATAAATATGTTAACTAGACTTTGGATCCTTTCAATCTGATTCATCTTTTCAGCCATTCAACTCTAGGACAATTTTCTTTTGTTATATCTATGTTATTTTCATCTTTTAGATTTTCTAAGTTGTCCTTTTATGCAAACCATTTTAATCAGATGTTGGATATCTTGGATTAATTATTACATTTAAGAAAGTTTTCTTATAGACTATAATATTTTCTTTTCTTCCTTTCTTTCCTTTCCTTTTTTTTTTTTTTTTTTTAAAGACAGTCTTGTTCTGTCACCCAGCTTGCAGTGCGCTCATGGTTCACTGTAACCTCAAACTCCTGGGCTCAAGCAATTCTCTAACCTCATCCTCCCGAACAGGTAAGACTACAAATATATGCCATCATGTCTGGCCAATTTCAAAAAAAAATTTCTGTAGAGATGGGAGTCTTGCTAGTTTGCCCATGCTAGTCTCTAACTTCTGGTCTCAAGCAATCCTCCTTCTAAAGCCTCCCAAAGTGTTGGGATTACAGGCATGAACCACTGAGCCTGGCCTATCAGTTTTCCTTTTTGCTCAATTTTCTAGGAGGTTCTTTCACTTTTATCCTTCATCTTCCTTTTGTATTTTGCCTATCTTTTATAATATTTTAAATATTTAGGATCTTTACAATTTTCTCTGAATCTTCTATTTTTTAATAACATCCTATTCTAATTTCATTAATTCAATATTTAAAAATTTTGCTCTTTGATTTTTGTCTTTTTGTTCTTTTTTTGTTTACATTTAACCACTCATATATTTTGTCATCTTCGACTAGCTAAGTAGTGCCTTAAGAAGCTCAAGAAGCTCTTATGGGAAGGACTATGTTGGTATGTGTGTGGTGGAGAAGCTTGTTACTTCAGGAGATTTATACTAGGGGGATTGATAATGAGATAGCTGCTGTACTTTGGAATGTCACCTTCTATATATCATTACATGTGGTTATTTTCTCAAAAACCATTAGGTTTCAAAAAAGAAGAATACTCCAGTTTATTCTTTGTTCTAGTACCAGGACAGTGGAAGATTTGTGTCTGGGAAGGATATTTGAGTCATTTTATTCTGATGATTTTTCACCAGTGTCTCATTTTGACATTCTTTTGTTCTAATATTCCTGACTTTTAGTTCTCCAGTGTGAGTTAGGTGGTCTCATAGTTGTTTATGAACATAAATAGAGATTTAGTAATAGAAACGTATCCTAGAGACTTCCAGACAATCCCTGTTTTCAGTCTTGGTCTTTAAGGTTCCATAAACTGAGAAATCCAAGTCCTGAGTCTTTTCAGGTTTTCAGAGTGATGAGAGTGGATAAGAACACTTGTTACCATTATCTATGCTGTTGACACTTACTATTCAGATTTCTTCATTTTGCCAATTCATCTAATTTCAAACTTCTAAAACGTTATTAACATCTCTTAACCATTTTACCCCTTCCTGTTCTATCTGTCTTTGTATTACAGTGTTTTAAAAATACTTTAACTGCTATTTTAGAAGTGTTTTTGAAGGTAGCAGAGCTATACTTTGAGTTCCATATGCCATGTTTTCCGTGATTACTGTAGACTATATTTAAACACATGTTGATCTTGAGATTCAGATCAAAATGAGATTTAGTATTATAATTAACTTCTAATATCAGAGTACCACATAGACACAAATGGTTCTTTGTATTCTATATAATGTAAAGTAGGATTAAATTTGAATGCGAGACTCAAGAATAAAAAATAGTATGATTTTATTGGCCATGTGATGTTAGGGTTTGGGCAAGGGATTAGTTGGCAGGAAAGCTAAGTTTCTAGGAAATAATGACATCATTTCCACCAACTGAGAGAAACATAGGCACCAAATTATATTATTTAATATTTCTTCTTCAAAATATATTTAAAATATCAATTATAAGAATATGTATATAACCTGCCACCTCCGGCATATGGGAGGTTCAGACCCAGCCCCGGCCAAAAAAAAATAAAAAATAAATAAAAAAATAAAAAGTTTAAAAAAAAAAAAAAAGAATATGTATATGATGAGAAAATTTACTAGAAAACAATTACAAAGAGAAACTTTTGTATTTGAAACTTCTTTTATTTCCAAGTACCTAAGTTTCATTTATTTTTCTTTATACTATTTATTTTTTAAGGTTTATTTTATTTATATATTTTCTTTGAAACTATTATGTCACATATTTTAAATTGTGTGTTCCCCTAAGAGAGGAAAGTGCTGTAAGTGTACTACGCATATGTGTATAGGTATATGTTGTGTGTGTGATATATATGTATATTTACATATATTATAAATATAAGTTTTGCTCTCACATTTTGCATTTTGCTGAATAAATAGGATACAGAATTAACATACATGTTTATAGGACTATCCCTTAGAGAATGCAGCATTATCATTTAGAAGTGGAAAATGTAACAAATTGATGAGTGTATGGCATGCAGCAGGACCCTAAAGGATTCTTTTTGACACACTCTGGCTTTAATAATAACATTAAATCATTGTGACTTTTATTTTTACTAATAATATTTTCAATAGTTGCAAACTGTAAGTTATGATTAAATTGACAAACAGAAGGTAATTTTTATCTGTGTTACAGAATGAAGTATGATTTTGCATTCTAGGGCCATTTTTATCTGTGACTAAAAAAAAGATATCAGCTGAAGCCTACAACACTACTGAAAGTTAGAGATAAGACCACAGGCTGATATAATCTCTTTGATTTCAAACTGGAAACCAAACATATGCAAGTTCTACCAATTGGCCCAAATGTTCATTACTTTCTCACAAACATCAATGTAATTGTGATAAGAATTATTATATTGATTTTTTTCTGCTTGAAAAAGGGTCAATAACTTCTTATAGCTACATTGGGAAGAACTCTCAGGATTTGTTTGTGGCACAAGTAATTTATTCATAAACATTTATTTGGAACCTCCTATAAGATACTCAAGGTAACAGAAAGAAGAATGAGATGAGGTCTTTATGTTCAAGTTGTTTTTCATTGTTTGGAATGTATAGAGGTATAAACATGTTATTATAATAGTGTACAGTAAGGGTTTATTTAAGATGCCCCAGGATTCACTGAACGAGAAACATACACATGTTATGGCACCGTATCAAATGCAGATAATCTTTTTTACATAATAGTTAAAAGACTGAATTTGCTGGGGGAAGCTATTGTGCTCTTAATGTTCTCTGGCTAAAATTTTATATCCCAAGTCATGGAAGAAGAGGCTAATTACAATCAATTTAAAACATGAACATGCATCATTTGAAAATCAATAACTTAAAAGAATCTGCTGTAGTAAAATAGATAGGAAAATTTATAAATTAAAAGATAGGATTACAAGATGGTACCTTCTAATATTTTTAAACATTTTAGGATGTCTACTTATCCTATGTTTTAGCTAAGAAACCCATAGTCTATGTTGGGGTGTTAGGTAACTCAGGTCTTTTACCTTTTCTAGTTTAGTAAAAATGGATTCTATTTTTCTAATCTGCCAATTCAATGGAAAAAGGGACTATATGAACTTTGTACCTGTTATACTGTGGCCTGCTTTTGATCAAAAAAAAAAAAAAGGCATAAAACAACCAAATAGTAAAATTCTAGATTAAAATATTCCAAGTACTATTTAACGTGATTTTGGGTATTTTGCAGAGATTCTTAACTACCATCATTAATAATATACTGATATTTGCTGGTGATATGATTCCAAAAGTACTTTATATTATTGTAACTATTTTTTTGAGAATCTATACAAAATCTTATTTTTTCCCTCTCTTTTACCATAATATTAATTCAGGAAATATCATATCAGTTATATTACAAAGACAATTTTGCTTAAGATACATTTTATAATAATTGAAGTTAAGCGGAAAATAGTCATATTGTGTAACTGCAATTAAATGAGAAACCAAAGTAGTCCTTGACACATTACCTTTAGAAGAAATTTGTCTATTTGAAAGATAGAAAAACCAAGAAACAACAAAAACCATGAAATTAAGCTAATCACACATATTATAATGTATGTATAAATATAGCAGACCTTTCTGTAAAAGTGCAAATAATTACTTCATTTATCTAATGCTCATTTAGGAGTTTTTTCCATCATCTCAGTATTTTTGCTTGACACTTATGTTTTATATGTATACAACAAAATCTCAACAAAAACATAACCAGGAATATAACATACTTATGAAGTGAGAAAATTAAAAATTGATAAATACTGACTAGTCTTAAGTCATAGAAAGATTAAACTTAATCCCCAAAGAACTGACACATTGGGCTTTTACAGTCCTAACATTAAGGTCTGAAAGATCCACACATTTCAGTGGTTACTTTTCATTTAAAACTGAAAAGAGAAAGATTGTATGAAGATAAGAAGTCAATTAGTATAGGAAAAGTGAGAATGGTTTGTAAAAAATCGTATGAATGCTTAGAAATAAAAAAACAAGTAGAATGATGATTTGGATTAGACTCAATACAATTTAGATGTAGTAGATACTGTCTCTCCATGGATAAAACTGGACGATTTTTTTGTGATACATGTGCCAATTTTGAAATATCCTAGCTAAAATATAGGCATAAACCTTTTTTTGGATGCTGCGACCACATTAAGAGCTTAAGGACAGATTGCAAAAATACTAGGTGATAAGCTGTAATTTATAGTAACCTTCTGAAATTCTTTCCAGATTTTGGCTAGCGGGCTCTCTTGCGGTTCCGAGAATTGTAGGTTGACTTGAGGCCTGTATGTGGGGGTCTTCTTGGGCCCTCCTTTAAAGGAGATTTGGCATTACAAAAATACCCTAAACTCAGCCAGCCCGTACAAAAGTGGAAATTCTTAGGAATTGCCTTAGGTAACAGTCCATTGTGAATGGTTAGAAAAACATTCAAGATTTTGGCAATTCCTCTGAGACGTCCCATGGTTTCTGAAGAGGTCAAAATGTGATTAAATGAAGTAGATGACTGATGTAGTTTCTAAAATAATGTGAGAAAGTAACACATTCCACCTATCTTTATCTAATACTTTCCAGCCATAAAAAGAAACAAGACATTACTGATAGAAATCAGATAGTAAACACAAGTCAGAATTTCACTAAAAATGGGACAGAATTAATGAGAACACTTTTGAGCTACTGGGGCACATTGACATGGCATAAAATATTCTCTGCTTGTCCCTCCTTGTCGCTCCTCCCCTTTCTTCCTCCTACTCTGCCGAGTTCACTTTCTGATTGCACGGACCAGGCTCTCATGCCTTCTGGCTTCTTGTTGGTTCAGATCCTGGGAGGTACCAGCAGAATATTAAAAGATAAAAGCAAAGAAGAGCTGCAGTATATACTTGCCTGGTTCTCTACCTGCCATGGCACATTGCTTTCTTTACCTGAGGTCAGGTTCTTCTTGGACGGCCCTCCTCAGCAGGACAGGTCTTTCTGTGACCTGATGACTCCATTTCCCCTCAAGTCAATGTGTGAAAGTAGCTTCCAGCTTAGCCTAAGTGACTCATTATCCTTTAACCTCGTCCACCCCACTGAAAAGGGTCAATTTAGTCAGCTCTCCTTTATTAAGCATACTCCTTCTGAGTGTGCTACTATATCCTGACAAGATCCTGACTGATTCACCTGCATTGAATTGTCACATGATCACATCACAAAATCCCAAAGCAGCAGATGATGGCGTGGGTGTGCAGAGAAGGGAACACCACGCACTGTTGGTGGGAATGCAAACTAGGACAGCCTCTTTGGAACCAAGTATGGAGATTTCTCGAAGAACTAAAAGTAGACCTACCATTCAATCCTGCAATCCCATTACTGATATCTACCCAACAGGAAAAGGACATTTTAACATAAGGACATTTGTATATGAGTGTTTATAGCAACACAATTCACGATCACAAAGATGTGAAAACAACCCAGTGCCCTTCAACATGTGAACGGATTAATAAATTGTGGAATATGTACACAATGGAATACGATTCAACGATAAAATGATGGAGATTTTGTAACTTTTGTAAAAACCTGGAGGGATTTGGAGAATATTTTTCTAAGCAAAGTATTACGAGAATGGAGAAACAAGCATCTTAGGTACTTAATACTAAACTGAAACAAGTAGATTAGCAACTACATGCTTGCATGAGTGAAAAACTCAATTAAACTTAGGCAGGGGGAGGAAGAGAAGGGGCTGGGTAAATTTGCACACAATGTACATTGCACAGGGATTTGGCACACTTCCAGGGTGAAGGACACAGCTATAACTCAGACTTCGACCTTACAAAGCAAAGTATGTTACCTAGTTGGATGTACCCTTATACTACGTAGTAATCTGAAATAAAATGAAGAATTGTCATGTGATCATCTTCATGTCTGAGAAGGACTAGTTGTGAGCCAACAAATATTGGATGCTTGTTGCACAATAGACAAAAACAAGGGTTTTTCCAACAAAAGTTAACATGAATAAACATCACCATTTTTAAATTTTAGTGGTTTATATTCATTATATTGGTGTGGAAAAATTCTCCCTTTCCTTAGTGTTCGTAAGTAGTATGCTTATAAATTAGATTGTCATAGTTACAAATTGCTATGGAGTATGCATTCTGGTTACCTTCAAGATTGTGTCTCTTAAGTAGAAAGTGGCAGTTACGATCTGCTGGGACAATCAGATAGTATCTGTTTTTGAACTTCAGGAAGATACAAAGGCGGGGAGGTTTTTCAGGGGCCATAGATGTGACATCTATTACATGGTCTCATATATCCTAACATGTTGTGCCTTGGGGAGCAGCTTACAATTTATGTGTTATTGTCACATTCTATAAGACTAGTAAGCCTGGAGCTTTTGATTTAAATATCATAGAATTAAGCAGTTATTTGAGAAAACAGACCTACAGATAAATAGATGGTAAAATACACATTAACTGCAGCATAGAATTACATAGTATATAATCACGCCTGTGGTTGTTTCAGGCCAAGCAATAATAGACTGGTGAGGTGTACATTAAGGACAAACTGTGTTATTCGAAGGCCCAAGGCTCAGAATGCACTCAGTGAGGAAAGAGGCTTACACGGTCTTCACTGTCAGGCTAGTGAAGACTTCATCCCTGTTCCCTGAAGATTTAACCTCTTACAGTGGGAAATGCCATGGATGTGGTACATTAGAATATCTAGCGCAGTGACAACATGTCCTATAGCTGTTTTAACAGCTATTTTATATTTTCTTTAGTAACAAAACTAACATGTTCTTTCTCTGATGTGATTTTTTTTTTGAGACAGAGTCTCCCTCTATTGCCATGGGTAGCATGCGTGGCATCCGAGCTCTCAGCAACCTCAAACTCTTGGGCTAAAGTGATTGATCTTTTGCCTCAGCCTCCTGAGTAGCGGGGACTACAGGCACCTGCCACAAAGCCCAGCTATTTTCTTTTTGTTTTTAGTAAAAATGGTGTCTCACTCTTGCTCAGCATCGTCTTGAACTTCTGAACTCAAGCAATCCACCCACCTCAGCCTCCCAGAGTGCTAGGATTCCAGGAGCAAGCCACCATCCCCTTTCTAATGTGATTTTAAGTTCTAGTTCAGAGTTGCGATTTCGGGGCTGCCCCTAGCACTGGTTCTTATGTTGACACCTGTTGTGGCAAAGAGGTTTTTAGGTGATGTCCCTGGTCTCTTCCTCTTGGTGTCCACATCATATCATCCCATCCTATGAGTGTGGGCAAAACCTGTGCCATGTTTCTAACCAAAGGATTTGAAAAACATGATAGCATTTTCTTCTCTTTATTATGAATCATTTTATAAGACTCCACCTTGGTATCAGATTGCTGATAGAAGCTGACCCTCTCCCTTGCATCGCTTTTTTAAAGCAAGGGAGAAGCCTATGGAAGGAGATTTCACATTGTGAGGAGGCCTAAGGAAAGGCTGCAGGCACAGGAATTTAGGCCATCCCGGAGCTGAGAAAAGCCTCTAGTTTACAGCCAACAAGAAGGAGGAGGCTTAGACTTATAGCCACGAGGAAATGAATTCTGCCAACAACCTGAGTGAACTTGGAAGTGGATCCATCATTTTTTAAGCCTCCCAATGAGAATGAGGCTCTGGTTGACCCATTGATTGCATTCTTGCAGAGGACCCAACAACTAAGCCTTTCCCACACCTACCCACAGAAACGGTGAGATAATAAATACGCTTTGTGTTAAGTGGCTGAGTTTGTGGTCATTTTCTAAACAGCATAAAAAACTGACACATATGCCCACTTGATTTATAAACACGGACTGAGTACCGTGAACCAAGTATTTTTTACAGTATGAAAGGAACTTCAGAAAAGATACATCCATGCCCTGAAGAGAGTTCTGATGAGCAATTTCTACAGACAAAATAAGTGGTTGACAAAAACAAACGGGTAAGATGCCGTCCTTTCCCACACAAGCGAGGAAAACTATTCACAGTGTCCAGTGGCTGTTCTACTTTAGGTGTGAGAACAGAACACACTTTACGGGAGATTTACAAAATAGAATTGCATTTTTTACCAAGCTCGATCTGTTAGCGTTTGCTGTTATATACATGTGCTTCTGCCATCCTGCCGTCTACGAGGGGGATTGCTATTCTCAGCCCTGTGAGGTTGTCTGTTGTTGTCATTATTTCCTGTAATATCAGGTAGAATGAAAATTTCACAAAACATGACAAAACTCAGCAATGTTAAAGAAAACCTGTGATTTGTCTTTGTGTTCATTCTCCACGAGCTTATAGTCTCAAAATCTGTATCAAAGCTATATCACACAGTGGGTCACAGTCTTAGGTGAAGTTTTCAACAAAGTTATAAGTGTCAGCTTTTTGAACAAAACAGATAGAAATAACAAATGAGACTAAGAGGGGCAGAAAGACAGGGAGTTAAACAGAGGGTGAAGATAGTACAGAGATTATTATTTTTAAAAAGTCAGGAAATGATATTTGAAAATTCTTTCTAGGTATGTTTTTTCCCCCCAATATGTGAGGCGTTAGGGATGTACATCAAAGTAACAAAGAGTAGCTAAATTCTGATGAAGCGCTTCTGCAGCAATAATTAATATGTGAGGCCACTGACACCAGAATTAATCTTGGAAACTATTCTCAAGGTGCTGGGGAAAATAAATGTGCCATGGGAGTGCCTTAGAGTGCTGCACTGACACCGTGGGGTCCTCTCATTGATCACTGCTGCTAGCAAAGAAGTGATCACTCACAAAGCAGACCTAATAACAGACTTCAAATAAGGAAGGATCCTTACTTCTATGTTTGGTAAGAGTCTGCATTTAATGAATAATATTTTTTCTGCCCCAAAGGTCAGAACGAGAAGCCTTCCTCTTTTCCTTTTGCTGGCCTATTGGCGGCCAGTTAATTCACTCTTATGAAATAGCCTCTTTAGGTATTGATTTATTCCAGATGTTAATATGTGCTTTTAAAAAAGTATAGAAGAGCCAAGTTTTAGTAATATTGCATGGTTACAGATGTCAGGGCATTGCAGATGGAAGGAGCTCTGCCCCGATCCAAACCCCCAAAGCAACTAAAAACTCCAGGAACACGTAGGCATAGCACACATGTTACACTGCATTTTAAGCAGTCATCTTGCTTCAGAAACAAGGTACTGAATGCATTCAGAAAGACCCTTTCATTGTGCTAACTTCATAATACAGATTTGATCTTCCTCAGATTGTCTCCAGCATAAACATACTGCCTGGTCAAGATGATGGCAGAATTATCGTGATCACTAGGCAGCGGTATTGTTATTGTCACAGATAAACACACTTATTTCCCCTTTGGGTTATTCCTGGCAAAGAATTTCTAGACAAACATATTGTTTTCTTTTGGATTGATTGTGATCTTATTTATTCCAGGTAATCTTATATGTATCCTCATAATTTTATAAAACTATATTTAATGCATATAAAAGTTTAAAAATATTTTAATAGAAAAGTTTAAAAGAAAGAGATGGCTAGTAAATGAGGTTTTTCTGGGCACAGACTAGAGATGTTACTGAAAAACATGTGGAGTCTATGCAAGAGAAGTAGACTAGATTGGTAGTTTCCATGTAGGTTGTGAGAACTAAGCATTATGTTGGGATCATGAAGGAATTCTATTCAAAAATAGAAACTTTGTTAGGTGAAACTTAAATAAATGCTTACAGACAGAAATGAGGTAATAGCATAGACCAAACAGATATTTATTTTGCTCTTTAATTCCAAATAAAGTTATTCCCCTCTGAGTTTTACATAGAACTTTGATTTAAATGTTTATTATCTGCAACAATTACCAAGTATGAAGATCAGAAGGCATCAAGTACAGAAAAATGTAGCAGCTAAGAGTTCAAGAGTGAGGTAGTGTGCAGGGTTCAGTGTCATACTGAAACTGTTCAAGTACAAGCTACACCTAACAAAGGATTCATTTTACCTGGAAACCCCAGCTTGCACATTTAGGCCTCTAGAGGGCCTTTTATGAAGGGATGAAATGATTTAATTAGTGAGACCCCAATGACAGAATCAATGTTGACAATGCAAGTTTACCACCATGAGAAAAATAGTAATGTCTGTGTACACGTGAGTGTATGTGTGCTTAAAGGAGTAGGAAGATTGTTTATTGATTTTTGTTCAACAAAATGTATCTAGAAAAAGAAAAAAATCAGGTTTATTTCAATAAAGGTAGCTGAAATAATAAATCAATTATGTAAATGTATTTCATTTTATTTTATTCTTTAAGAAATGGGATGCTGCTATGTTGTCCAGGCCAGAATTAAAGCCTGGGTTTAAGCAACACTCCCACCTCAGCCTCTCAAGTAGCTAGAGGTACAGAAGCTCTACTATGCCTCGCCTACGAGGCTATGTTTATTTTTTCTAATCACCTTTTTTAAATTTTTTCGCTCTTAAAGAAGATGAAGCAAATGATGTCTCAAAGGGATGGTTCAATGTACATTTGGGTATAGTAATTGCCCTCTTCCCTGACTTCAGCAACTATACTTAGATCAGCTTAGACGAACCACAGATTTCACACCATCAGTGGAAAGTCAGGAGAGAAGATTTTTCTGTTTGTGGTGGTGTTGTTAGGGAAGAGAGGCATGCCAATAAGTGGAAAGAAATATAGGAGCTGGGTCTTCTCTCTGCTGGACTGTTACAGGAACACAGAAGAATTGGGCCTTAAAGGCATGGGCAGTGGGGCTTAAATCTTCTGTCAACTGGCCAAGGAGGAAAGAGTTGTTGCATTATGTATGTATGTATGTATTTATAAATGCTTACTAATGTCACACAGGGCCTTTTCATGGCACAACTCTGAGACTATCCCACCGTATCCCTTTTCAGCAGGCCTCACCCTCCTTGGAAAAAAAATTAAAAAAAAATAAGATATGAAAGTAGTAATGAGTTTTGCTGTCCTTTAAACATTTGTCTCTTTTGGTGAAACATTTTCTCTACACCATTGTGGATAGAAACATTGTATTCATTCTCCACTGTATATTTGCATTAAAATGATCACATTTCACTAAAGATGGTAAGGCACATCTGTGATGAACATCGGCTGTGGAAAGCGTTCTAGATTCCAATTCCAGCTTCTCTATTTGTGTTGCCTCAGTCATGTTAATAAGCTTTGCTGAGAATCATCAAAAAGGAGCTGCAGTCAAATATTCCCTACGTGATTGAGTTGAGGATTATATGAGATAACATATGTAAGGCCAAAAACGGCCTAGTGCTAGTAAATGAGGGTGGGGAGAGGGTGCTAGTGTTACCTCACTAGAGGAACATGGGCATGAAGCCTCAGGTGGAGAGTTTTATGAGACTGAAGGATGTTTCCTGCACTCCAGACACAGCACCCTGGTGCTACTGACTCAAGGTCTTTAAATGATAGGTTAATTATATCCAATCACTCCCCCCCCCCAAATAACTTAAAAATGATAATGTTGAATCACAAACACAAACACCTGCAGTGATTCTCACATAGTCATCTGGGTGACTCACTGGGTTTGGGACAGGGAGCATGTAGGGAGCTGGAAATCACATCTGCTTATCTTGATCATCTAGCAATGTTGGCCAATTCCAAATACTTTCAGATTGACAACTTGTTCAACTGCAACAGCAATCCTGGGAGTAGGTATTATTACCGTCATTTTGAATGTGCAAGCACTGAGGCCAAGAGAGATTAAGTAGCTCTTAATGGTCGTGCTGGGATTTCACCAGTGTCTTGGATTCAGAGTCAGTGGGGGCCATGCACTTTGCCCTTGTTGAACTCTATTCTACACTTACGAAAAATAATGTGTGTTGGACAAATGGTGATGACATTCTCCGTAATGGATTATAAATAATCAAGGAATTGTCCCCATGACATTTCAACTATTAGTAAGAGACTTTTTCTTCTGACAATAAATAATTAACACACAATAGCCACCCCAAACCAATGATCAACCACGAGAACTGTAAACCTAGAGCCACATTTTCCCAAGGGCTGCTAAGACGGAATTTTTAGTTATTTTATCTTTATGCCAATGAAAACTGAGGTTGTCATGCTCAATTTTTATGATTTATGTTTTGGGATGGAAAAATTCAGTTCTACAGATTCCTTGGTAAATTTATATTACAATTGAGATCAGCATTACTGTTAACCTTTCCTTTGCCAGCAAATAGCAATTATAGGATAACTACAGGGTAATTCCAGGACTTTGTGCCTCTGAAGGCAAGAATAACTTGAACTGTTCTGACTGAAAATTTGAATTGGTTAACATATTCTTTCTGCAGATTAGAAATACATTTTAATGATTTATTTCACCTCCCTAACAGCATGATTTTCCTTTTTTAGAAGTCAAGTGAGTTCACGAATATAGAAAGTTTAGAACGCTAGTAAGAAGACTTGAAATAGACCAAGAAACATTTTCTTCATGGCTTAAATTAAGCATAAAACAAGATTCTCAGAAACATCCAATAATTGTATGATGATCAGAATGTTTTCTTCTTCAATGAAAGAATTCACTGCTTCTAGTTTTCTAAAACCATTCAAATTCTAGTTTGAATTAACAAAATTGTCAAATAAGCAAAACAGCAAAAATTAAAACAGAACTTTCTGAAGCACAATCTATTGCTTACCCTGTCTCAACCTCTTTTTAGTTTCTGACTCTACTTTCTTCACTTAATTGCTTTACTCCCCTTTCCTTACTTCCAAATGTTGACAATGGAGTTCAGGTATATGAACTTTATCTGCTTACTCTTTCTTTTCACTCTTTCGCAGAGAGAAAGGGCTCGGCCTTCTTTCTTTCTTCTTTGCCATTCTCCCCTTCATATCTACTTCTCTTTTGACCGTTATTCCACGCTTTCTCGTTCCTATTACTTTAACCAAAGTCTCTTCTCTTATCAACCGAACAAATTTCATTCCAATACCAGGTGGATCTCATGTTGTTTAGATGCTCTAGTACTGGTTTTACATAAGTTAGAGTTGGGGGGAAAAATAAACTACTCATTCACCTATTCTGTTGAAATGCTAGAGTTCAGAATAAGGCAATTATGGCAACGCATATCTTGTAAAAATTCTATGGATTTCTATTCACTCTTGATCATAAATACATACCCATTACCTAGGGCTTAACATTTCACTCCTTCTATAATGTCTTTATGTCTGCCTATTGTTACAGAAAATTTACATAGGTTTTTAAGATTCAAAATAATTTCACTTTTACTTCTTATACTCCATAATAAAACTGCTAACACTGTTGTTAAGCTACAACCTACGATAGTAAAGAAACACTATTAAGCAATATAATAAAGAAAATTCGAAAGTCAGGCAAAACAACCCGGTATATTTTAAATCTTACTTGTTCTTTAGATCCCCCGGGTGTGTTCAACAGACGTCTCCCTAAACAAGAAGAAATGTGACAACAATTAAAATGTGAAAACGATGCTACTAAAATACTGCTCATTTACGTGATGCGTGTTTATCTTACTTAGCTAGAAGAAAATGTCAAATTGCAACAAGAAGGGAAATTAGTTATATTTTGTCATTTCCCTTCATACTCACTGTTGTAGAAAGTAATTTAAAATGTTCCTTTTAAAGCAACAAGAAGGAAAACATGCTATATTTATTCTAGGATAAGAAATGATAGTTTTAAAATATTCAAGATTGTTCCCAATCAAAATTACATGTATATATAAAAAAGATAGAATCATCAAATATTATTAAGTAAAGACAAATTTATGCTGGAAAAGCCTATGAAAAATTCTTACAAAATGGAATATTTCTCGCATTATAAAGTTTTGTTAAGATTTAGTTCTTTGGTAACACATATAAATCCCACTGAGTTGTTTTCAATAATATCAGGGGATCTCTACAAAGAAAAGAAAAAAGAGAAATCTAAATTTAAAAATTGGGCTGATGAAGATGCTTGATAAAATTTTAATTAAAACTCTGTAAATTTATTATTAATATAATTTTTTATTAAGGTTGAGAAATATACAAGTCTGTGAGTGTTGTAATATTTCAGGAGTTTTGTAATTTAAAAGTAATTCTAAAAGCTGAGCAATCATATTGGCATTTTCTTGATTTTAATAAAATTGTTCACTTTTTTTCTCTTTTGGAAGAATAGAAATGGAGAAATTAATTTTAATTTTGACTTTATGTGAATCTTAGGCAGGTTGAGGTATTAATCCGCTTCTGAAAATTTCTAGAAAATGAGAAGTAATCTAGGGTGACATAGAGCAGATTGGGGGTTGCCTGCAGACATGGGTGGTGAAGGAAAGAGAGAGGCATTAAAGGGGTCAAAAATAAACTTTTGGAGTTGATAGATATGTTTATTATCTTGATTGTGCTGATCACTTTATAGATACATATATGTGTCCAAGCTCATTAAGTTGTATGTATTAACATGTAGATCATATGTTGATTATACCTTAATAAAAGTTCTAAAAAAAAGTGGAAATGTGAAACATGTATTTAATATAGAGCATAAAAAAATGGATAAAACATGGAAGAAATGAATGGGGGTTGGTACTGCTGCAATTTTTGTTGCTGTGTGATACCCAAGTTGAGGAGACCGTGATTGGGAGTGGAGGTGATATTTGGACCACCATGTTGGCAGTGGAGATGAAGCATGACAGAGGGACTCATGGTACAGTTAGTAGGTGCAGACAAAAGATTGTCTGTGAAGGTATGGCAGAGTAAGGAACTGAGGATGGCCTCTGGGTTTCTTGAGGGATGGTGCTGCTGTTTGTGAAATGGAAAATCTTGGGAAGGTGATAAGATTCGAAGGGAAGGGAAGAGATCCATTTGGATTTATCATACTTGAAATGCCTGAGAGATCACCAAATGGAAATATAAAGTTGGGCAAAGGTGTCTAGAATTCAGAGGAAAAGTTTGAGTTAGACAAATAATTTTGAGAATGACTAGCACTTCTCTAAGAGAGACAGGGGCTGCCATGGAATGGAGGCAAAAATCACTGAAGGGCAATAGATAAAAGAACTCAGAGTCAGGATCGTAGATGACTCAGCTACTTGGGTTTGCACATCCTTTACATGACCAGAATGAGGGGCAAAAGAAGAACTATGAGCCAGAAACTAATTTTAATTATTTCTTATATTTTGGGAGACTACTTTCTAATATTTGTGCTTAAATCTCTACAATGTAGGTAGAAAACAAAACAGTATTTCAGTAATTATTCTAATTTGCCTGCAGTTTTAACCTTAAAATTATCCTCAAAGGGGTGGCGCCTGTGGCTAAAAGGGGTAGGGCACCGGCCCCATATGCCGGAGGTGGTGGGTTCAAACCCAGCCCCAGCCAAAAACTGAAAAAAAAAAAAAAAAAAAAAAAAATTATCCTCAAAGACCTTTGGATGTCTAATTAATTATTTAAAAGGTATTTTTAATCAACTCACCTAAATTACACCTGTTAAAAAAAACTTGATGTATCTTTTGTTACATACATACTTTGTAAACGAAATTAGAAGTGATGTACAGCCATGTGCCACATAACATTTTGATCAACAGTGGACTGATTACATGATAATGATACCATCGGATTATAATGGAGCTAAAGATTATAAAGGAGCTGAAAATTTCCCATCACCTAGTGACCTGGGAGCTGCCATAATGTTGTGGTGTGACACGTTACAAACATGTTTGTTGTGATGCTGGTGCTAACAAACCTACCGTGCTGCCCGTCAAGCACATACAATTATGTATACTACATAATACTTGATAATAAATGACTGTGACTGGTTTATTTATTTACTATACTATACTTTTTACTGTTATTTTAACATGTGCTCCTTCTCATGAAAAAAAAAGTTAATGTAAAACAGCCTCAGGAAATTCATTCCTAAAGTATCCCAGAAGATATTGCTAAATCATAGGAGATGACAGTTTTTCAGGCCTGTTATTGCCTCTGAAGGCCTTCCAGTGGGACAAGATGTGGCAGTGGAAGACAGAGGTATAGGCGATCTTGACCCTGAGTAGGTTAGGCTATGTGTGTGTTCATGTCTTACTTTTTAACAACAAAAAAAGTTTTTAAAAGTACAGAAAAAATTAAAAAATTCAAAAGTAGATAAAAGCTTATAGAATAAGGATATAAAGAAAGAAAATACCTTTTGTATAGTTGTGAAATATGTTTATGTTTTAGCAATGTCTTAGCTCTTCACATTCACTCACCACTCACTCACTGACTTACCCAGAACAACTTTCAGTCCTGAAAACTAATTCATGGTATGTACCCTAAACAAATATACCACTTTTTATCTTTTATAAAATATTTTTACTGTACTTTTTCTATGTTTAGGTAGGGTTAGATACATAGACACTCACCAATGTGTCACACTGTCTACTGTTTTCAGTACAGCAATGTACTTTACAGGTTTGTAGGCCAGGAGGATTGGGCCACCATCCATGTTTGTGATAAGTATAGTCTATGATGTTCACGCATTGGCAAAATTGTATAATTATGTATTTCTCAGAATGTATCCTGTCATTAAGAGATGCACGGCTAATCAGAAGTTTACTAAAGTTTTCAAAGATGTCAATATAATTTGCAACTTGAACAAACTTTGCAACATGTACATGAAATGTGGAAAAACTGTGACATGATTTGCTGAAGGTAGCCCTAAAACGTAAACGGTGATGCTCTCAGATCAGCTGCTCTTACACGCTCGTGGAGCTCAATCACAGAAAGAGAGCAAAGAGTATTGGATTATAGCTTATTATTATAGAAAGGGAATAAAATAGAATATAAATGGTGTTTGTCAAGATAATGTTTAGCTGAAGAATAATCTATGGAAGACATGGTTTTGCAGTTTCCACAGGCTTTGTGCATTACTGACCTACTGGGAAGTCAACATCGCAATTTTCATTTCTTCATTTGTAAAATGGAAATTATACAAAAATCTCCACGGAATTTTGGTGGGAATAAATGGGATAACAAACATAAAAATACTGTGTCATGTATAATAGTATAGACTGCAGAGTGTGGTGCCCGTGGCTCAGTGGGTAGGGCGCCGGCCCCACGTAATGAGGGTGGCGGGTTCAAACCCGGCCCCGGCCAAACTGCAACAAAAAATAGCCGGGTGTTGTGGTGGGTGCCTGTGGCCCCAGCTACTCGGGAGGCTGAGGCAAGAGAATCATCTAAGCCCAAGAGCTGGAGGTTGCTGTGAGCTGTGACACCACAGCACTCTACTGAGGGCGATGAAATAAAACTCTGTCTCTAAATAATAATAATAATAAATATATATATATATATGCTGCAGAAATGACATCATCACAGCAATAATTATGGAGCATTATAGCTAAAAGTGGCACCTGATAATACTCAAAAGAAACATCAAGTAAACTGAATTTGGTTTGGGTACTGTATTTAATTAAATTTAGAATTTTCTAAGTCATTAGAAAGGGTCAGAAATGAATAACATCGAATCTTCATATACTGTTGAAATAAAATAAATGAAAGAAATTTAGATTACTTTTTTCTAGTCTTTTTTATACTTGGCATAGTTTGCTGAATATGACTTTTCTTGGCACACACAGTAAAAAAAGAACGATCTAAGACCTGTTCTTATTGCATTACTTTGATTGAAATACAATTCTGTTTTTTCCATCCTTCCCATTATCCTCTTAATTTTCTTGTAAATCTTATAACTTACTCTTTATTCTTTTCTCCATTTCTTATTTTGATATTGTACACTTTTTCATTATCTTATCTTTAACAAAATTAAATTATTAACCACCATTTATAACTGTTTTTTATTACTTTTAATAAAAATAATAAAAATTTTCATTTTTATAAAAATATTTTAATACTTACCTTTGGAAATTTAAAAAATACATTTAAAAAGAAAAAATAAAGACCTTTCATAATCTTATCACAACAGTAACTGCTGTTGACCATTTGGCCACTCAGTATCTTTTCTTTGCATTAATATTCATTTTATAAGGTTAGTCATGGTATTATGTTGTCTTGTTTTTTACTGACTTTTACACGACTCTTTAAAAATGATGTGAGTTGTTTCTCTGCATTTTTCCTAGTTATTTTAAATTTTAATTTTATGCATGAAAAATAATTTGTTAGACTTGTCAAGTAGGCTGTTGGTTCTATTATATAAGCAGCCTCGTGGTAAACATCCATAAGGCTACACATTTGTGTAAATCATGATTAATACTTGGGACGAATTGCTAGACTCAGTCAAGCCTATACATTAAATTATAAAAAGTATACTACCTATTGCCAAATAGACTCCAAAAAGGTAGTAACATTTAACGCTTCTAAAAGCAAGATATGAGAGTTCCTACTTCCACACACTGCTGATTAAATAAATATAAAATTGATTAAATTTATCAATTTTATAAGTAAAATTATATCTTTTCATGTTTTGATATGTTTTTCTTTTGTTACCAGTTGTGTTAATAGGTTTTCCTATTTTTGATTTGTTCTTTGGAATTTCTATAATACTCATACATGCATTTTGCCTACTTATCTATTTTAGTAGGACTTTTCTACAACTAATTGTAGTAACATTTTGCATATTAAGGATATTAACTCTATTTTTGGTGTTGCTTCAATTACCGGGGGGGTCCTCCTCATAAAATACTTTCCCAGGCCAAGTTCTTCAAGCGTTTTCCCTGAACGCTTTTCTAGTATTTTTATAGTTTCATGTCTTAAGTTTAAATCTATTATCCAGTGAAAATCAATTTCTCTAATGGTGAAAGGTGAGGGTCCAGTTTCGGTCTTCTTCAGCTGTTCACCCAGCAGCAGCCAGTTCACCCAGCACCATTTGTTAAATAGGGAATCCTTCACCCACTGAATGTTTTTGATAGGGTTATCAAAGATCAAATGATGAAAAAGAAAAAAAATAAAGGTGGTGCCTGTGGCTCTAAGGAGTAGGGCACCAGCACCATATACCAGAGGTGGTGGGTTCAAACCTGGTCCGGGCCAAAAAAAAAAAAAAAGATCAAATGATGATAAGTGCCTGGGTTCATCTCTTGGTTCTCTATTCTGTTCCATATATCTACGTCTCCATTTTTGTGCCAGTACCATGCTGTTTGTCACTATAGACTTATAGTATAGCTTGAAGTCTGGTAATATGATAGCTCCTGATTGGTTTTTATTTCTGAGTAATATATATTACTGATCAAACTAAAAAACTTCTGCACAGCCAAGAACACAGTAAGCAAAGCAAATAGACAGCCTTCAGAAAGGGAGAAGATATTTGCAGTTTATGTTTCCAACAAAATTCTGATAACTACAATCCACAGAGAACTCAAACTAATCAATAAGGAAAGAACAAATAACCCTATTTCTTTGTGGGCAAGAGAATTGAACAGAAACTTATCTGAAGAAGACAGGCACATGGCTTAACAAACACATGAAAAAATGTTCATCATTAATTACCAGAGCAATGAAAATAAAACCACTTTGAGATATTATCTAACTCAAGTAAGATTAGCCCAGATCACAAAGTCCCAAAACTACAGATGTTGGCATGGATGCAGAGAGAAGGGAACACTTATGCACTGCTGGTGGGATTGCAAGCTAATAGAGCCTTTTTGGAAAGAAGTTTGGAGAATACTCAAGGAACTAAAAGTAGACCTACCATTCATTCCTGCAATTCCCATACTAGGTATATATCCAGATGATAAAAAAAATCATTTTACAACAAAGACATTTGTGCCAGAATGTTTACTGTAGCCCCATTCAGAATTGTCAAGTCATGGAAGCAGCCCAAGTGGCCTTTGACCCATGAATGGCTTACCAATTGTAGTATATGCATACCATGGAATACTATGGAGCCACAAAAAGGATAGAGACTTTACATCTTTTATGTTTACATGGATGGAACTGAAACACATTCTTTTTAGTAAAGTATCTCAAGAATTGAAAAAAACTATCCACTGTACTCAATATTATTATAAAACCATATATAATAACCTATACATTAATGTGAATGACAAAACACAACTATACCCAGAAAGGAAGCGGGAATAGGAGAGAGAAGGAACAGGAGGGTGTAGGGTGGGAGGAGGGACAATATCTGGTGGGACATCACCTATTGTGTACAATGCAATGGTACTTTTTGAAACTACTAAGAATATAGTATAAAAGTCTTACCAGAACAAATAAGTAAGTGAGCTGATTCTTTTTTTTTTTTTGTAGAGACAGAGTCTCACTTTACCACTCTCAGTAGAGTGCTGTGACATCACAGGACTCACAGCAACCTCTAGCTCCTGGGCTTACATGATTCTCTTGCCTCAGCCTCCCGAGTAGCTGGGACTACAGGCGCCCGCCACAACGCCCGGCTATTTTTTGGTTGCAGTTTGGCCGGGGCTGGGTTTGAACCCGCCACCCTCGGTATATGGGGCTGGCGCCCTACTCACTGAGCCACAGTTAATCAGTTGGATGTAAGCATTCCACATTGAATATCAAATAAGCACATTGTACCCCATAAAGGATTTAATAAAAATAAATTTTAAAATATTAACTATAAACATGAATACTTGATTGAAAAGACCAATGATGACTTTAATATTTCTGGGGCTAATGTATGCTAAGATTTATCTAAAACCCAAGAGAAACTAGTTCAACTAGATGCAAAAGTGATTATAAACAGAAGAATAAATTTAAGTAAGTTTTATGCTTCATTTTTATGATCCCATTTTCATCCAAATTTGAACCAATATTCCATTTAGTTTCTTGTTATTTTTGTTCCTTGTAAATGCATTTGGATTGTTTACATTGATGTTTCTGTTCACTATTCTGCCAGTTATGTCTTACTTTTTCCATCCCTTAACAGTGTGAACATGTTTTTCCTTTATTACTCTAAAAAGTCAGTCTATTTTTCAATAAAATAGATGTAAAAAAGAAAATAACACTAATCTTTCAAAAGTGCCATGAGTTTAGAAAAAAATAATAGCACTTTATACTCACCTCATCATTCATTTATTCAACACATATATTTGAGCATCTACCATGAATTCTTTTCTAGACAGTGGGAATTACAGGTTGAAGCAAAATAATCAAAGTTTCTGCTTTGATAAAGATCAGATGTTAATGAGTAACACAGGCAATAAATGGCAAAGATAGATAGATGACAGGTAAATAAATTATTAGATAGGGGTCTGGATGGATAATTTCAGATAGAAGTAAGTGCCATGAAGAAAATCAAACAGAATAATGTGGTAGTGAATAGACAATGTTGGGTAGCAGTGGATAGGAAGGAAGATCTTGTTGAAACATGACAATTTACGGTCTTCTGGGTAGATGCCCAGCAGAGGAATTACAGGATTGAATGGCAGATCTATTTTTAGATCTCTAAGTGTTCTCCATATATCTCTCCAAAAGGAATGTATTAATTTGCATTCCCACCAGCAGTGCAAAAGTGTTCCCTTTTCTCCACATCCTCGCCAACATCTCTGGTCTTGGGATTTCGTGATATAGGCCAGTCTCACTGGAGTTAGATGGTATCTCAAAGTATTTTTTTTTTTTATTAAATCATAGCTGTGTACATTGATATAATCATTTGCATTTCTCTGATGATTAAAGATGATGAGCATTTTTTCATATGTCTGAAGGCCATGCGCCTGTCTTCTTCAGAGAAATTTCTCTTCAAATCCCTTGCCCAGCTTGCGATGGGATCCCTTGTTCTTTTCTTGCTAATGTGTTTGAGTTCTCTGTGGATTCTGGTTATTAAACTCTTGTTGGAGACATAACCGGCAAATATCTTCTCCCATTCTGAGGGCACATCATAACAAAGATATTTGTACCAGAATGTTCATTGCAGCCCTATTCACAATTGCTAAGTCATGGAAAAAGCCCAAGTGCCCATCGATCCATGAATGGATTAATAAATTGTGGTATATGTACACCATGGAATATTATGCAGCCTTAAAGAAAGAAGGAGACTTTACCTCTTTCATGTTTACATGGATGGAGCTGGAACATAGTCTTCTTAGTAAAGTATCTCAAGAATGGAAGAAAAAGTACCCAATGTACTCAGCCCTACTATGAAACTAATTTAGGGCTTTCACATGAAAGCTATGACCCAGTTATAACATAAGAATAGGGGTAAGGGAGAAAGGGAGGCAGAGAGGGCGGAGGTGGGTGGAGGGAGGGGGATTGGTGGGATTACACCTGCGGTGCATCTTACAAGGGTATATGTGAAACTTAGTAAATGTGGAATGTAGTTGTCTTGGCACAATAACTGGGAGAATGCCAGGAAGGCTGTGTTGACCAGTGTGATGAAAATGTGTCAAATGGTGTATGAACCTAGTGTATGATGCCCCATGATCATATCAATGTACACAGCTATGATTTAATAAAAAAAAAAAGAAACATGACAATTTAAACTGAGACCTCAGTAACAGAAAGGACAGCTATGCTAGGAGGAAGAGGTAGAGCGCTCTAGAAAGAGAATGTTAGTGTAAAGGCTCTGACACAGGCCCAAGATTAAGTGCTTGAAGAACACAAATGTGTCCAGTTTGGTTGGAGCACAGTGAGCCTGGAAAAGTCTGGTATGAATGCGGAGGGAGGTGGGTATAGGCCAGACTTTAGATTATATAAAGTTTTGTGAATCATGGTAAGAGGCTGGCCTTGGTAAGGTAACAGGGAGCTGCCAAGATTGTGAGGAGAAGGATGATGATAAGGATCAAGTTCATTATATAAATAATAATTTAAGTGTGTGTCTTTGCCTAAATGTTACATGGAAACCTCGTCATTGAGTCTGGTTTCTTAGGTTTCCTATTCAAACTTTCTTCAGTTTTTCTCTATTTTGCTGCTACCTTTAACGGTGATGGTTTTTTATCTTTTAAGTCCAAATTGATTACTTCCTTTGATTTCTTTCCTTCCTTCCTTCCTTCCTTCCTTTTTTCTTTCTTTCTTTTCTTTCTATAAAAACAGGGTTATATTGTATTATATAGGCTAGGGTGCAATGGCGTGATCATAGCTCACCATAGTCTTAAACTTCTGAGCTCAAGTGATCTTCCTGTCTCAGCCTCCCAAGTAGCAGGGACTACAGGTATGCATCACCATCTCTGGCTAATTTTTAATCTTTGTTGTAAAGACAGGGGTCTTATTGTGTTGTCCTGGCTGGTCTAAGACTCTTGGTCTGAAGTGATCCTCCAGTCTCAGCATCTCAAAGTGCTGGAATTATACGTGTGAGCTGCTAATCCTGGCCTCTATTTCTTTGCTTAAAGGAAAGAGGTTTGAAGCATAGAGAATGAGAAAATCTATAAAGGCAACTGTTAATTATAACTTTTATTAAAAGGAAAGAGCTGAAATTTCAAAGCTCTTATTCCTAAATAAAGCTGTTGAGCTTTATAAATTCCTCTTCAGCATTGAAATCAATGCAGAAAACTGCAAGTGCCTTAAGATGGACTCTCCTATTCACATATTTCAGTTTTATCAGCCTAAAAAAGCAAGCTTCAATTGGCATTCTAGGAGAGACTTTCCCCTTTCAGAATCTTATCTCTGAAACTACTTATTTTTCCTATTTGTGGTTCATCTGCTTTAACAACAATTTCTGTTTCCCAGCAATAGCTTTTCCCCTCGACTGGAAACTCCACTGTCTATCCTTGGTTCTGGCACCTGACATATTTGGTGTTCTACCCATTTCTATTTCAGATCATACCCCAGCTTTCTTGTACAACATCTGTCATACTTTCTGAATTTTGTCCAGCTCATTTACTACCTGCCCCCTTCACTTTTCCAGTTGGGTTTTCCAAATATAACTATCAACTAGGATAGAATTTGCTTCCCCACAAGGCACTTTCCTTGCATTTAAATTAACAATAACCTTAATTATAAGGAGAATAGATACACAATTCATAAATTGGCAGGTTATATTTTTTTTATCCATTTGACAAAGCTGTTACATAGAACAAAAACCCTTAAAAATGCATACATATGCTACACATAGACTCTAATTTCGTTTGTAGTTGTTTAGAATTAAAAAAATATTGATAAAGTTGAAGAAGCACTTTTTAAATAATTTAGCCTTGTAGATGCAAGTCTTGTATTTTGGCATCAGTTTCATTAAGAAGAAGATTATAATATAATTTTAAGTACTGATATAAGGCTTGCAACCAAATTAATTTCCCTAATTCCAGTTATTGTGCAGTATATTGTATCATGAAATCTTCAAGCATCAAAAGCTCTCAATAAATCCAAATGCATCTGAAAAGGCCTATCACATACCATGGAGATGCTCTGCATTGTAATAGGGTATGCAAAGTCCAAATAGGAGAATAGAGTGTTTGGTGATGATGGAGTCTGAGTATCGCTAAGTACAGATTTCACATGTTTTGTAATTTTATGTAAGATCTACATTGTCAAACTTATCCCAAATTTTTATAATATGTTATTGAGTCATGCCCTTCAAACTAATCAGCAATCTACTAACAGTTTTTATCTTATATAAAATGATAGTAACTTATAAACAAATACCCTGTGATGAGGAAAATATTAGCAACATTCAGATCCTTTACCTTCCACACCAGGACTCATTACTTTAATCTTTAATTCTCTGTGTAAAATTTCATCAAGGGCTCCTCGTGTATATAAACATATAACCCACCATTCCCTGACAAAGCACTTGCCACAGCCTTGAAACACATCCACAGAGTAATTGTACAAAACTTCCCTAACACAAATTGATGTTGGAGATCCCTTATCAAATCACTTTCTCCAACACATTGTTTTATTAAATCTTCTAAATGTGTTTCTGAGAATTCCTCCATACTGATAAGATAATCAGACAATATTTGTTGGAGCTCACTAAATTATGTCCTCTATAATACTATTATGTTCACTATATTTCAGATATCAATATTCTCATCAGTCCATATACAAATAATTACAGAACTAATATTATACTAGTTTCACTTGATTTTCCATTTAGTGTGTGGTACTTTTCTATACCTGATATTTTACTCATCTTTGCAAAATAAGAATGTTACATTTTGGAAAAGAAAATGTACAAAGGTAACCTTCAATTAAATTAGTGCCAGTATAGTGTGGTAATCACAGCCAACTGACAAATTGGATATATGGGTCAGATGCTACCACATATTGTGCACATTGTGAGTGTGTATAACATGCCCCTCAGTGAGGGGCTCTTTTACAACAGGAACTTTACCCTGGAAGTGAAAAAAATGTAATATAAAAATATGTACCCTCATAATAATTTGAAATGAAAAAAATTATATATGATTGTTAATTAACAAAGTCAACATATAGTAACTCCATATTATCATCACTCTATCAAAAATATTTATTGTGTCTTCTCTTTGAAAGACATTATGCTAAGTAATATGAAGGGAAGAAAGAAGTATCAGATATTGGGAATCTGCTGGGGGAGTTGTTTTCATGCATTAATAACAAAGAGTAGCATGTGGACAATTCAACTGAGTAGTATAGATAATGCATTTCATGAGACATGATCATAAATTTGTGATAGTTTAGAAAACTTTGCCTATAAGAATTAGAATTTAAGCTACTAATACCTTAAGATAATAAGGGTGTAGTTTTAGTGAAAGAAGGAGAGATATAAAAGTAAAAGCTTGAGCAAGAAATGGAAGATAACGTTGCAGAGTTGCTTTGTCCAATATGGTAGCCACTAGCCACCAATGGCTGTTGAGAGCTTCAACTGTGGCTAATTTGGATTGAGATAAGTATTTCAAAGACTCGACATAAAACCTAATATGAAGTATCTCATTAATAGTAGGTATTAATTCGTACATATTAAAATTATATTTGCATTGTATTTGTTTGAATAAACATAACAATTTTATAATTAACATTAATTTCATGTATTTCTTTTTACATTTTGTAACATGGCCACTATTTAGATTATACAATGGCTTATATTTGTGAGTTGCATTACATTTCTTTTGGACAGTATCAGGCAACTGAACAGATTGTTAGAAGATTGAGGTTATTAAATACGTAAAAAAAAAGTAATCACACTAAAAATTCCTGACTGGTTGGGAGAGGCTAGATACTAAAAATATGGAGAATGATAACCTATTCAACAGACCAAACGTTGAATGATAACCTATTCAACATGACAAGGGCTGAATGAAGCAAGTGGAAATGGGGGGAAATGAAGTGGTGATATTACTTTTTGGTGTCTGGTTACTTTCACTCAACAAAATATTATTTTAGATTGTTTCTAATACCAGAGATTTTATAAAAGAAGACTTTCAGAATACTTAACTTCAAGGACTAGACATGGAGATAGGAAGAGGGCAGAATCAAATATGCCTATTAGTGTAAACTGAGGAGACAGGGAGAAAGGTGATGGAATCTGATATGAAAACCTGCCCTTTGAGGAGAGAGTTTTAAATACTGGAATGTACTATACTGGCACAGCTTCTGATGATGGTTAATATCTCAGAAGAATGTGAGGAACAGGTTGATGGCTGACTAATATGATGGGACATCCCTGACTAAATGTACTTATGGCTTTGGTAAAAAGGAAGTGGAATTCAAGGGGATAGAGACTGGATTATCTTCTCGATAGAATTGAATGTGGAATTCAAGAGTGACAATATGATTTTAGGTGATGATTTGTTGACATGTGCACAGCCAAAGACTGAACCATAGAAAATACTGATATTTGATGGTTGAAGGTGATAAATTGATTGGTCATGGAAATGGGAAGAGAAAAGTATGGAGCCTAAGGAAGGAAAAAAGACCAATGAGAAAGAAAAAGCTAACAGAAAAAAAAATGTCTTAAGAAATGTGCGAAAGACTATAGATGGCATTTTACTATTTAGCATCAAAATATTACCTGGCAGGAAGACAACCCTCAACCATGAAATCTAAGGAACACCAGATGTACCATGGTCTGTCTTATGCCTTTGGATCACATGGGCCACGCTTGGGCTTTTCTCCAGATGTGTCTGTCCTTTTCTCATTCTCCGGTATGTACACCTAGCTCATAACCTTTCTCCTGGAGAGTGTCAGATTTATGGCTTCCTATGGCATTTAATATCTGCATCCTTAACCAGCACTTATCACAGACAAATATTATCATCTTTTTTCCTTCATACCAAATCTTCTGACTTCAAAGCTTTGCTTTTGTACTCCATCTGGTTGCCTCACTAAGACTGTCCTTAATGCTTAAAATATAACATGCATAGAGAAAACAGAGCCAATAAAGAAAGATTCAGACTGTGGTTAGCAACAATGATTGATCTGGACCGTGGAGAGTCATGGTGCTCCTAAGAAACCATACATCATATACTAATATTTATGCAGCCTTAAAGAAAGATGGAGACTTTACCTCTTACATGTTTACATGGATGGAGCTGAAATATATTCTTCTTAGCAAAGTATTTCAAGAATGGAAGAAAAAGGATCCAATGTACTCATCCCTACTTTGAAACCAATTTATAGCTTTCATAAGAAAGAGGAAGGGGAAAGGGGAGTGGTAGGGGATGGGTGGAGGGAGGGTAATTGGTGGGACCACATCTATGGTGCATCTTACAAGGGTACATGTGAAATTTACTAGGTGTAGAATATAAATGTTTTAACACAATAACTAAGAAAATGCTGTGCAGACTATGTTAATCATTTTGATGAAAATATTTCAAATTGTATATAAAACCAGCACATTGTACCCCATGATTGCATTAATGTACATAGCTATGATTTAATAAAAAGAAAAGAAAAGAAACCATACGTCATCATTTCTCCATCAGCTTTTACCCTTTCTTTCTCTTTAGGGCCTTTGCTGTTGTGTAAGTGTGGAGCCTACATTTGTTCACTGAACAAGGTGTTAAGATATTTAGAATTTTATAAAGATGAATCCAATATTCACCCCGTATACCTTAGATTGAAATCTATATGCAAGTTTACAGTTTTTCATAGTTAAATATAACACCATTGAGGAAGAAATTGGTTATTATTCACCTTATCATTATTTGTATTTTTTGAGGTAGTAATCAAGTGTTTTTTTTAAATGTTTATTATTTAAATTTTACTTCTGAACATTATGGAAGTATAAATGTTTGGGTTACAAAAACTGCTTTTATACATTGGAATCAAAGCTGTCTGTGTGCCCATCACCCAGATAGTGTGCTTTGTACTCACTGGGTAGGAATTTACCCATCCCCTCCTCCCTTTGCCACCTACTTGATTTTTGATGAGAGTTATTTCCATATGTGCATGTAACTGTTGGTTGATTAGTTCCAATTTGATAGTGAGTACATGAGGCATTTGTTTTCCCATTCTTGTGATACTTCACAAGAAAAATGGCCTCCAATTCCATCCAGATTAATATAAGAGGTATCAGTTCATCATTTTTTTAATGGCTGAATAGTGTTCCATGGAATACATCTACCACATGTTATTAATCCCCTCATGTACCGTTGGGCACTTGGGTTGTTTCCACATCTTTGTGATTGTGAATTACACTGATATAAAGATGGAGTCCAAGTGTCACTTTTGTAAAGTTTCTTTTTTTTTTCCCCTTTTGGTAAATGCCCAGTAGTAGGATTGGTGGATGGATTGGTAGGTCTAACTTCAGTTCTTTGAGGTATCTTCATACTACTTCCCAGACAGGCTGTGCTAGTTTGTGGTTCTATCAACAGTGTATAAAATATTTGTACTGTTTTTTTTTTTTTTTGTAGAGACAGAGTCTCACTTTACTGCCTTCAGTAGAGTACCATGATGTCACAGGATTCACAGCAACCTCCAGCTCTTGGGCTTCCGCGATTCTCCTGCCTCAGCCTCCCGAGCAGCTGGGATTACAGACGCCTGCCACAATGCCCGGCTATTTTTTGGTTGCAGTTCAGCCGGGGCTGGGTTTGAACCCGCTACCCTCGGTATATGGGGCTGGTGCCCTACTCACTGAGCCACAGGGGCCACCCAATATTTGTACTTTTAAAGTCTAGAGGGTTTTGGCGTCTAGTAGACCATGAACTCACACTTGTTTAATTCATATAGTCATATGTTGCTAAATGTCAGGGATGAAAATGCATCAGTGACTCTGTAGGTATTTGCTCATTGTGCAAACCTCATGAATAATGCTTACACAAACCTAGATGGTCTGGCCTACTCCACACCTGGGCCATATGGTATGGGACCACCATCATATATACAGTCTATTACAGACCATATTGTCATATATTTAAATTAATGAAAATGTGAATTTCTTCGTGATAGCCAAGACAAAATATACACCCAAATATCAGTCCACATGGTGAAGAGATGCCTTGTCAGGCACTCAGACAAAAACATATTAGGTGTGAAGAAAAAGAACCAAAAGTGTGTCAGAGAAAGGACACGGGAGGAGCTTCCTGGGGATGCTGGTATTTGTGCAAGGCCAGAGGAGGGTAGAATTGGAAGATAAAAACGGGGCATTTTACTAAAAAGAAGAGGGCCTGTTGGTCCTGTCTGCAGGTTTCTATTCTTTTGTATTTATTAAGGAAAACCACATATTTTTCATGTCTGGTTACTTTTTTACTTGAACTCCTGTAACTTTTTTCCCCCTTTATAAAAAGCTTTCTTTCCATAAAAAAATTCTTAAAATATGTAGCCACACAGCCGAGTTATATTTTAAGGACAACGGCATTTTTACCTCCTGTTTTGCGTGAGGGTCTGTGGGTTGCAGGAGATGAGAAAAGAGAGTTCCCAGCTGCCATAGCCCAACAAAGCCCCTGAAAGTGATGACTGCATCCATTTCTACCCAACGCCACGTTCTGAAAGTGATCCTTTTGAAACGAGGATTGCAAATAGCTGCAGCTTCTCAGAACCGCAATTGCTTCTCGTGTTTGGAGTGGTGTTGCTGCCTCCCTGCTGACGCAGCTCCCCGGTCGGCACCGGCCTGCCTCTGAACCATTACAGATATTTCTTTCCCAATAATGTAAAGGGTATCGCACAAAAATAGAAGAGGGCTTCTTTTTAATAAGCTGAAATGGGTAAAATGGGCAGTTGTGAAGCAAAAATGATTGTGAGAGAGGAAAATGGCAACAAAATGAGTAATGAGTGTCTCTCCCTCCCCGGCCCCTCAGGACTGTAGACAGGTCCTGCACCTCTGGGTGGTGCTCTGGGAGATATGCATACATAGGGGTGAGAGACTCGGGCTAGAAAAAAAGGAGATCGGATTGAAAGGATGTGACATTTTCTGTATATACAATGTGCTATACTGGGACGAGCTTGTGAAGTGAGGACGAGGTTTGCAACTCAGCTCCATCCCTTAGGAAGGTTATGTTTTGTTTTGTTTTGACTTTCCTTTTCTTTTTTTCTTTTTTGAGACAGAATCTCATTAGTCACCCAGGGGCAGAGTGTTGTGGCATCATAGCTCACGTAAATCTCAAACTCCTGAGCTCAAGCGATTCTCTGGCCTCAGCTTCCTGAGTAGCTCGGAGTACAGGTGCCTGCCACAATGGCTAGTTTTTCTATTTTTAGTAGGGACAGGGTCTGGCTGTGGCTCAGGCTGGTCTCAGACTTCTGAGGTCAGGCAATCCACCGGCCTTGGCCTACCAGAGTGCTAGGATTACAGGGGTGAGCCATGGCACCAGCCCTATTTTAAACAACTTCCTAAATTGTTTAATCCTTCCAAGTTCAGTCTTCTAGAAATGCAGCCTCTATTCATAACTTCTTCAGTATGCCATAAGGATATTGAGAGGTTGCCTGTAAACCTACTTTGGTTTGTAAAAGGAAAATTTGGTGTTTTTCTTTCCAGCCTGCCTTCCTTTCTCTTTTACATGTATAGCAGGGAAACCTCTCTCTGCAGGACTCCTCAGACTCACATATACACGTGTTATTACTGAATGAGGGCTGCTTTATATTTCACTGCAAAGACTGCACTAATCACCCACCATCTGTAGTGTTTGTGCATGTACTGATCCTTTCCTAGTGGTGATGCCTCTGCATGTCTGGCTGGACAGCTGTACCTTTTCCCTATGTACTCCTTCGACCTTCACTATTTCTCATTTGGCTCATTGGGTATAATCCATAGACATGACGTGCAATTTGGCAGTAATCAAATCAGTGTTTTCATTCAATGCCTTCCTTTTCCAAGAATATGATAGGGTTAGGGTTAGAAACACTGAATTTTATTGCTAAAGAAGGCTTTGGAAAAGATCTGATCCAAAGTCCTCAGAAAGATGAGGAAACAAAGGCCTGAGAAGTAGCTGATTTGCCCAAGTCACAAGGAAAGTTCAAGGCTAGGTTCAGATTAGCAATTTCTGCTGTTCTGCTCAGAGAACTTTCCAAATCACTCCCATACCTCTGAGAAAGAAGAACATACAGCCACAATATACACAGATGTCACAAGCAAAGCCAGCCACTTTAGAAACTATAAAGGGATTCGTCACTAGACACTTTGATTTTGAATATCTTTTGGAAAGTCCTAGAGAGAGCCACTTGGAAAATTATTTTACCCTTCTGTGATTGGCTACAATTCTGAAAGTCCCCTCCCTTGTTCAAATCATCCTCTCTTTCTCTCTTTGTTCTTCTGTTCCCTCTTGGGTGTAGATAGTTGCCCAGGGGGTCTCATTTAATGGCTGCACTCTCTCTGGAATGAAACGTGACCCTCTGCTGCTGGGACTGCAGTATGTAAATTGAGTAGAGTCAATTGTACCTGATTTTCTAAATTGCCTCTGCTTTAACAATTCTCCCACCCCATAATAACCCATTGAAGTCAAACAATGGGATTGATTACACACTCCTCACGCTGGGGAAACTCCATTAGTTTCACCTGAATAAAAACTGTAGCACAGCACCCAATTTGGGGTAAGTGGCATACAAAATTCTCCAGGAAGCACAGTAGAAATAAACTTTAAAAAGCGTAAGCACTACTCTTTAGCCATAGGGAATATCAAGCAAATGAAAGTTTATTTACTAGTCACATGAAGGAAAACAAAGGCATACTTGAGTGAGTATTACATGTTGTGCCAGTCTTGGCAGAACTCAGGTTGATTCTAATGTGGCTCTTGGGATACAGTGGTAGAATCCAGGTGAATCCTGGAGCCCCGCTAGAAATTCGTATTTAGGGTCAATCTCCAGGTGGGGATTCTCCAGTTTCAAACTTCAGGTGACTAGCTGTTGGGAACTCTGGAATAGTCCCAGACCTTCTGCTCATTGGGTGTGTGATACTGGACAAGTTATTTAACCTTTGTGCATCTGAGGTTTTTTAATGCCTACCTTGGGTTTAAAATACTTGCTCTACCTCTCTCCCAAGCTTGTTAGGAGGTTCAAATAAAACTAGGCAGAAAAGTGACTTGAAATCTGTTCAGTGCATTGCAGCCTTTGTTGAGGCAGTCTTTGTTCCCGAGCTTGTGCACAATTAATTTTGATCTAAACTCACATGCAGTGGTTACAGTGTAATTGGAATGTGGAGTCAGATAAACCTGTTCACTTCACAGCACCCCCATGGACACGGTCTGTGTCTGGGGTCAAGTTATCCAACTTCCACGACTCATTTGTAAAACAGGAATAGAAATAATAATATCTGCCCCAAAGGGTTGTTGTGAGGATCAACATGAGACAAGAATATCATGCAATTAACTTTACTTGTTACTAAGAGAAAATAACTGCGACATGCAGGAATCTTCCTATGGTGCTTTTTTTCCTAACCAAGTGAGAACTCTGTGTCTGCAAAGTCTGAGGTCTTGGCCAGAGTTATTCAGATTTTTCACCTCTTTGTACACAGGACGTGGAGGACCCTTAAAAGGACTGAAATGATATTGCAGCTTGGGGAGTCCAGATTCCGAGACAGTGAAATTCTGGAGCATGGGATTAGACTTTTTTGCATCTTACCAAATACTTGTACCCACAGCTCTAGCATAGAGTCCAGCATGTGGCCAGCTGCTTGGTGCACACTTGTACATGAATAAATTAAAGAAATCCTTGGCTTGTGTAAGAACATAACGGAATGAAAGATCAGAGGCTGAATTCTTCCTTTTCAAAACAGGAGTTTTCTCTGTCCTTTCCTTTTGTTAGAACATTACTTTATAAAACCTGTAAATGTAAATACTGTCTCTTTCCTTTTGAAATGTGTCTTAGAAACTAAATACACCCCACGTCACCTTTATTATCTGGTAATATCTTTCTCAAAGACTTGAGAGCCATCTCTTTGAAATGTAAATATCAAGGGAGAAAGCACCCCTAACTCCCAGTCTCTATGGCAAAGGAGGAGCCTAACTTCAGTGGGCCCCGCTGCTCCAAGCTATAAAACTCCCTTCTATCTTTAAGTGCTTGACCTCCACTACCCTTCCCCTCTAGATACACTCAAGTAAGTAACATAGACCGTCACCTCAATTACTGAGTAAATTTACACAATTGAAGAGCTGAAGAAATGACATGTATAAACAGTGAGGTTGTCAAGTCCTCTTACTTGAGGACTAGTTATTGTTTATCTTGAAAACACGTACGTAAGTGGATATATCTTCCTGGCTACATAAAAGGGGGAGATTTTTAATTTTTTTCGGTCTGTACGCTCTCAATGGATTGCCTGTCATGTATATTACATTTTGATGTAAAGCGTATTCAGTATTAAAGATGTTCCCTTCTCTCCTCCATTCGTGGAGGGATTTCTGGCCTGGGAACAATACATAATAATGACAGTTTAAATGCTAGGTACTTAACTATTTTTAACTATTTCTTTGTGTAACTATAAACATTCAACAAATGTCCCACTTTCTTTAAAAACTTCATTGGGTTCTTCTTCCATCGCATGAGATGTAAGAGTTTCAACTGACTGGTTGATGAATAAAGGTTATTCCCCTTCTGCCATTCCAGGAAAGTCCTGATTTACTAACCATACATTCTCATGAGCCTGTGGGTGGGATTGCCCTTATTATTTGCAAGTTTTTTTGAAAATTAAAAAAAGTATATTTGCCAGTTTGTATGGAAACTAGGAATTTCCAGAACATTTTCTAAACAAAAGAGTAAATAATTAATGCTCTTCTAAATAGAGGAAGACTTAAAGGCAGCTTGCATAAATAAAATAAGCAAGTGAAGATACTGTTAAAGATTCCTTTAACAGTCATTAAAGGAAAATGACTGTTAAAAAAATAGAGGTCTGTTATAGCCAAGAGCAGTGTAGGGAGACGTGAGTACGAAATATCATATAGAACCTTAGATGGTATTCCAGAAGAGGAAAAGGACACCAAGTAAACATTACAACAATCAGAATATAGGCTTTAATTCATAACAATATATCAATAGTGGTTTATTAATTGTATTATAATTATACGTATTGTTCTAATGGTAGATTTTACTAATAGAGGAAAATTAATATAAGGTGTAAGGGGCTCTCTGGCAGGGAGGGAGAATCACTTAGATAAAGACGTGCAGTGAAAATCCTAAAATGTCTCATTCACCTAGACTCACCACAATGTATACTGAATGAAAATTGTGTTACGTTCCCTCACCCCTCTCCTGTTAGCCCCCACTTCCTCCCTCTCTCCCCCACACATAGGTACTCCACTCTGTTGCTGAGATCCCAGCAAGCCTCTTGGCTGAACCTGCCCAGGCTTTCACAAGAACAAAGCAACAGAACACACCCAACATCAGCAACTTGGGCCATTTGTTATTTTATCATAGTTCACTGAACTGGGATGCTTCCAAAGCTCCTGTAAGAATGAAAGTTAAATTGCTTTGAACACTAATGCACAAAGACTTATGCTCCCACCTTGCAATCTGCAAGGTTGTGCACTGGGTTAAAAACAAAATGTCATCTACACAATGGTATGTCCTTTTAATATCACATTAATATTAAATTTTAAACACATTAATAAAATATTAAATTTTAAACACATTAATTAATTTAATTAATTTAATTAAAATTATTATTAATTTTAAAACACATTAATATCATGAAGTTATCCATTTTGGGCCTTATCCCTGGAATGAAATCTATGTTCACTCCAAACTAGAGAACCTAACAATGTGTCTCTCAGGATTAAACAAACCCAGAATGTGGGCGTGTGGGAGTTACAAATGATTTTAGAGACTATTTAGTGAAAATTTCATTTTATGAATAAGGAAACTGAAGCTCAGCTTTATTGAATACCTACTGTGTGCTAGGCTCACAGATGTTTTCTAAGGACTACAATTTAATCTTTACATGCCCATTCAAGGGATATAAAACTAACATTTATACTTTTACTGATGTGGAAGTAGAGGTTTGGAAATGGTGGGACCACAGTAGTTTGTTAGCAGAGCCAGGATTTGAAAGCAGGTGCTCAGACTCAAATACTTTTATAGCATGGTGTTTTTACAGGACATATACTGCCTGCAAGAGTCTTCTGGTGCTGGGCTTAAGAAAGCAACACCATATGCCTTGGGCTTTTCCTCCCACCAAGGTGTACTGTTGTTCTTTAATAAACATGAATTAAGTTAGAAAATCCTAGAGATTTTAAAGGTGTAAAATTTTAAAACAAATTCTGAACATTTATACTGGAGTACAGAATCTGAGCCAGCTAATTTACATAATCAACCATACTCTTGCATAGAGAAATTGGTGCCACCACAGCCTGATGTTCATAAATAACAGTTCCTGAAAAAAAATTTCTTTTTCTCAAAACTGGTTTTGTACTTGAAGTCATCTAAATGTTGTACTTTGAATTCATTGTAGCAAGAACACATTTTAGAATTTCTAAAAGCTGAACAGAATGGAAGGTTATCTATAACATGAGCATAATCACAGTTATAATATCTGTTTAAAATAAAACAGTAAAAAGAATTAAATGTTCCCTTCCAGCCAAACTCAAAGAAAATTTTGCATGAAATAGACTATAGACTTGCAGTTAGTGTTGCTTGCTGGGACCCATTCTTCAGGAGTTTGGAACCTCTGAAAAGCTTTTGCTTATTATTTTTTCAGTGCTAAAGGAAGAATTGCCCTGCTTTTAGGAATAGAAGACATCCTACCTTCTCACACAATGGTATGTGCACTACCCTGAGTTTTGACTTGTAATTGTTCTACCTGAGTGCACTTGTCCTCGCTAGGTTAAAAACTTTTAGATAGGGCCGGCTCCTGTGGCTCAAAGGAGTAGGGTGCCGGCCCCATATGCCGGAGATGGTGGATTCAAACCCAGTCCCGGCCAAAAACTGCAAAAAAAATTTAGATGACAGCATAGCTCCACGGAAGTGTAATAGTCTACTGCTTTGTATGTGATGGCTATTTCACACAAGGATTTGCTGGTGCATCACACTGTTGATAGAACTTTAACAAGTAAATAAAAATGGGATTATAGATGAAAATACTAAAAAAGAAATAAACCCCTCTTATCTATTAAGAATTTTTTTTCTTAGTTTCTCACTTCATTTTCTTAAATAGGAAAACAGAACTGTACCCTGAGAGGGTATGAATGCAAATGAGTGAACACCTTCGCAATTAGAAGTTATTTGGAAAATTCTAGTCACAGAAAGAAAGTTAGTACTGGAAGTCACTTCTAAGAGCACCCGACAACCCATTATGCAAATGGAGTATGTAAACTTTGAAACATGAAGTGTCAAAGCCACAACGCTCACTGGTAGCAGAGCTGGCGGGAACACTCAAGTCTTCCGAATGCCAGTACATCCCGTATTCCACTGTGCTGGCTTTCTAGGAAAAGTAAAAATCTACCTTGTTTTTAGAATCATTTTGAATGAAGTCTCTGAAATGCAAGAAGTTTTTTAGTTCTCTTTAGTCTTAGCAGAAAAGGGAAAATATATTTCTTAGAAGGTGAATGAAGTGACAGAAATCCAATTTGTTCTGGGCTGAAGGGGAAGGGGACGTTTATGGACCCATGTAGCCAAACTAGGCCTGAGTGAGCAGACACACAGACCCCAACACCCCGAGGGTCTCTCTTTCCACACCTCTCATCTTTGTTCTTTCCTGTGTGTTGGTTTTATTTTCTCAGCGTGGTTGTCTCTGTGAGGCTGGAACCATAGCTTTAAGTAACCTTAGGTGGCACCTTTGTTGCCTCATAACTAAAAAGGAAAGAGACCTCTTTCTTACCAGTTTTACTGAGGAAAATCCTAAGGCAAAAGATGAATGGATTCTGATAAAATTGAATGAACATCTTTGGATTAGCACTGTGGCTGGAGGTTAGCACTAGGATAGCTCCAGTGGGATAATCTGCTAGGAGGCAGGAGGATAATAAGACCAGAAGGTCACCTCAGACTCACACTGGTAGTATAAGAGATGTAGCTCCTATTGCAAATTAGGGTGATGTCACCAGCGAAAGAAGGAAAGATGTGCTAGGCAGGAGACAGATGGGGAGTTGGAGTCCCTGAAGACATGATTCACCCTTAGAGAATATACTAGCTCCTTACCAATTTCTTTTTAAATCTGCGCAATCTAGACCTCTGTCCTTATTTGAGGGAATCATGAATCTTATGAACTTTAGTGGGAGGAAAATTCATTTTCTATTGACCATATTCTAGAGATGCTGAAAATGCCAGATACTTAGTTTCCTAGCCTCTTTTGTAACTGGGGACAGGAACATGACACAGATTCAGCCAATCTCCTGGACTTTGAGTCAGGAATTAGTGATACTAATATTCTGGAGTCAGGAATTAATGATTCTAATATTCAATCCCTAGGGAATAGCAGCTGCAATATCCAGACTGGAAGCAAGAGCAGCGGTGGGTGCAAGCTGGGTCCCCAGTACTCAGGGGTAGCAATAGCAGTGTCCTAATAGGTGCTGCTGCCTGTTACCTAAATTCATTTCTTCCTGTATGTGCTTGAGCCTGGTTCTTTGGCTTTCTTGAGAAAGAAGATACTGTGAACTACCAGCAAGTTTATAACAAATCAGTTCCACGCCTAATCAATCTAGAGTGAAAGAGTTTTTGTGGCTTTTTTTTTTTTTTTTTTTTTGCGACAGAGTCTCACTTTGTTACCCTGGGTAGAGTGCTATGGCATCTACTAAAATTCTTTGAGTCATCTACCTCAAATTCTTGGGCTCAAGTGATTCTCTTGCCTCAGCCTCCCAAGTAGCTGGGACCACAGGTGCCTGCCACAATGCCCAGCTATTTTGTTTGTTTGTTTGTTTGTTTGTTTTTTAGAGATGAGGTCTCACTGTGGCTCAGTCTGATCTCCAACTCATAAGCTCAGGAAATGCATCCACCTTAGCCTCCCACAATGCTAGGACTACAAGTGTGAGCCACCACACCCAGTGTTTCTGTGACTTACGCTAAGTTATAGGAATCTCATGTACTTCTGTCTCCCAGCAGAAGACAGCTCCATTGGATTACCGTGTTGCTGGGAACCTTAATTAATACCTCTCCCCTTGGAAAAGCGTAAACTAGCAACTTGCCTCATATTAGCTGTAGATTATTTTAATATTTGATGTTACATCAATCCATATTTAAAAATTCAAAGAGCACCTTTTTTAGTCTGTGCCATCTACCTGTGGATAGGTTTCATCATTATCAAACAAGACAGAGTTCAATATTTCTCTAGAATTTCATCATCAGGTTGACCTCAAGGTCAACACACTCTTCTCTGTTTTACTCCTTCAGTGCTGCTGCAGTAATAATGCCAATAAATAGATCACTTTTAACTAAATTCTCAGGCAGAATGTGTCATCTCACCTTGGACAGAAAAGTGGTCCAACTTTCAATGTCTCAGAAACTAAAAGGAAAATGAACAAATTGAAAAACTAAAACTTCGATAATAGATGTTTAGTGCTGAGTCAGTATTTAAATAAGAGCTAATATTTCCCTTAGGAAGTTTTATCCATCAGTGGTATAACAGTATACCCTAAATTGCCACCAAGAACATTGACATTTTAAAAAGTTGTTTTCGAGACGTCTGACATGAGCTTTTAGTGTGTTTTTACAGTTTTAAATAGAAAATAAAATTTTGACTGGAGTTGCTAATGCAAATGTGTTGCTCAGATCATCTGAAAAGATTCAATGTCATCAAAGGATTTGTTCATTTATCTTTTCTCTGAGCTTTGTTTGTTTGCACAAGGAATGCATATGCACATGGTTGCTAAGGATAGATGTCATTGACTTCTGTGAGTGGTCCATGTTAATCTGCCACAGATATCTAAACACACCGCTACATACAGTGCTTGGTACAGAGGACACTTCTGCAGCAAACTGGGGTATATGAGATTTCTCACTGCCTCCTAGCGGTACTTGAACTGTAGGGGTATCTATTGGTTGCTTGCTCATTCGGTGAACACCAAATAGTTTAGGCCTTTTTGTCTCTTGTAGGGCAGGGCCAAGTGTAAAAAGGGTAGGGTAGCTGTCTAACTAAATAATAATGACACTGTTAAATAATTGCTGCATGTTAGAGAATGTATATCCCAATTCAGAATTTATCATGACCTATGAACTCAATACAAACTGACCATGCCAGGAGCTTCAAGTCATTTTGTGCTTAGGGAGAATATATGGTAATTGCCTTTGAAATATTTTCTCCCAATTTCTTCCCTTTTGCTTTTTTTTTCATTAGTTTTTCTGGAAGCTAATCACCTTTTAGCAGTGATTACAGGTGTCTTTGAGCTGTAAGAAAATAGTTGTTTTGAAAATATTCCATAGTAGCTCATCAGTAAACATGACCTAAGACAGTGCCACTCAAACCATTTGCTGAGAAGCACCTAGGACTATGATTTTGTTTATAAAACAGAATCAAGATAATCAACATAGACAAGAAACAAATGAATTGAGTGAAGGCTCCTGAGGACAGAAACTCAGCCAAACCATTCAAAACAAATGATGCTAAAGAAACATGATTGTCATTTCTAACCAACTAACCAGACATGTTTGGTTATGGTCCAAATTAGGAGCATGAAATACATTCTACGTCCTAGGGGATTTTATTTTATTTTATTATTATTTTTATTAATATTAAATCATAGCTGTGTACATTAATGTGATGATGGGACACCATACACTGGTTTTATAAACAGTCTGACACATTTTCATCACACTGGTTAACATAGCCTTCCTGGCATTTTCTTAGTTATTGTGTTAAGACAATTATATTCTACATTTACTAATGTTTCACATGTACCCTTGTAAGATGCAACACAGGTGTAATCCCACCAATCACCCTCCCTCTGCCCATCCTCCCCCCTCCCTCCCTTCCCTCTCCCCCTTCCCCATATTCTTAGGTTATAACTGGGTTATAGCTTTCAAATGAAAGCCATAAATTAGTTTCATAGTAGGGCTGAGTACATTGGATACTGTCTCTTCCATTCTTGTGATACTTTACTAAGAAGAATATGTTCCAGCTCCATCCATGTAAACATGAAAGAGGTAAAGTCTCCATCTTTCTTTAAGGCTACATAATATTTCATGGTGTACATATACCACAATTTATTAATCCATTCGTAGATCGATGGGCACTTGGGCTTTTTCCATGACTTAGCAATTGTGAATTGGGTAATAAACATTCTGGTACAAATATCTTTGTTATAATGTGATTTTTGGTCTTCTGAGTATATACCTAGTAGAGGAATTATAGGATTGAATGGCAGATCTATTTTTAGATCTCTAAGTGTTCTCCAAACATCTTTCCAAAAGGAATGTATGAATTTGCATTCCCACCAGCAGTGTAGAAGTGTTCCCTTTTCTCCACATCCACACCAACATCTCTGGTCTTGGGATTTTGTGATATGGGCTAATCTTACTGGAGTTAGATGGTATCTCAAGGTAGTTTTGATTTGCATTTCTCTGATGATTAAAGATGATGAGCATTTTTTCATATGTCTGTAGGCCATGAGCCTGTCTTCTTCAGAGAAGTTTCTCTTCAAGTCCCTTGCCCAGCCTGCGATGGCATCACTTGTTCTTTTCTTGCTTGTACATTTGAGTTCTATGTGGATTCAAGATTCCCTGTTTAACAAATGGTGCTGGGTGAACTGGCTGGCAACCTGTAGAAGACTGAAACTGGACCCACACCTTTCACCATTAACTAAGATAGACTCTCACTGGATTAAATATTTAAACTTAAGACATGAAACTATAAAAATACTAGAAGAGAGTGCAGGGAAAACCCTTGAAGAAATCGGTCTGGGTGAGTATTTTAAGAGGAGGACCCCCTGGGCAATTGAAGCAGCTTCAAAAATACACTACTGGGACCTGATCAAACTAAAAAGCTTCTGAACAGCCAAGAACACAATAAGTAAAGCAAGCAGACAGCCCTCAGAATGGGAGAAGATATTTGCAGGTTATGTCCTAGGGGATTTTAGAACACTCAGATGAATCACAAGTGACATATGGGAGCTCATTAAAGGAAGGTAAAGTGGTGAATGCCCAGGGAGCTTGTTAGAAATAAGAGCTTTTAAAAAAAGTCTTCAGGGGTCAGTCACACTGATGAGAGAATGTTCTTCAGTCTTAAAGAGGATTCGTTTCTCCTTAGCACTGCTCAGTGATCACCATGTTTGAGTGTTGGCCATGACAGTAAGTTTCTAAGCTGTGAGCATGTGTGTGGGGAAGAGGAGTTAGGTGGAGGGTGGCAGTTGTGATTTGATTGACTTTGACAGGCAAACAATAAAAGCCATTGGAGAATGAGACTTCCTGAGCTTCTGCTATTTCACCCAATCTCCGGGAACAAACAAAGTTGCAGGAGCAAGAACAACCCATGACTGCCCCTGTTATGAAGGCTGAGTCTGTAAGCTGAGCTTTGAATGACACAGTATTTCCTCTGTGCACCCCAATCTATTTTCTGCCTGACTAAGCTTATAAAACTCTGCATAAATTCCCCTCTCAGCCTGTTCCATAATCCTGTGAACACATTGTCTTCCTGTTCGTTCCTTCAGCCAGCAAGCACCAGCTGTTGGGTCCTGGAAACATTTTATGTTAAAGAGAAAAAAAAATGTAGATGATCATAAAGCTGTAAAAACTGCACAATTCTTGAGATATGCAGATTTTTTTCGGGTGGTGAATCTTTGACCTGCATAAAAGACATGATTAGGCTTCCATCAATTATTACTTAGCGAGGCACTGTGCTGAGATTGGTTTATCCAGACGCTCCCCAACTGCCTCAGTTTTGCACAGTCCGTAAACCAATCCAGTTTTGTTTATTACGTGCTTGAGAAAGGATAAACTCCAAGCTTAAAAATATGAACAAAGATATAATTATTTTAACATAGCATTTATGCTTGATTTTTACCAAAAAAATGCCACAAACTTTATTATCAGCATCTTTCAGCTTCAAAAGTAAAGTGGAAGTCACTTGGTAATGTCTTTTCCAAATACTTGAATGCACACCTCAACTACACAGGAATGCTAGTTGTTGTAATTAGGAGTTTCATAAAGGCACAGTTTATATAAATTCTAGCTATTATAATCACTTAACTAAAATGCCAGTCTCTTGTCATCTTACAAGGGAAGATATCCAACAACATGCGATTTAAACGACAGGTCAAAGTGGGAGATGCGATGATTATGATGTAAAGGATATTCGGTTGCCTTGATAAAATTTTCTAAAAAAAAATTGGCAGCTGTTATTGAAAACGGAATAAGTACTGTTTCCATTTGCAGACTTAATTCAGGATATATCAGCAAACACAACTCACATCTACACTCCAAATAATTTAAATACAAGAGTGCTGAGGCATTTTCTGTTACTAATGTCTTCCTATTTTTTTCCTTGGTAATTTTTAGAGAGGAACGAAAAAACCAAACAGGGATATTATTATGCAATAGGGGTCATAAAACTCTGTTTTCAGTGACAGAACTAGATAGTAGATATTTCAGGTTTTGTGAGACCCGACGTCTCTTCTGCAAGTATGCTAGCACCTGTGTCGTGGAAGCGCAGCCATAGGCAATAAAGCAGGAGCCTGTCTGTGTTTTAATGTATGTATTTACACTACTCGTTATTGCCATCTTTAAAATAGTGTAAGTTTTTTTGCTTCCTTCCAAAAACTAAGATCTAGCAGCCCTTTTCAAGGAAACTTCTGCTAAAGGATTAAGCCTTACTGCCCTAAAACATCCACGGAAGGAATGGGGAACTTCTCTCCTATGCTCTAGAATGGACGTGAATTTGTACTATCCTAAAAAAGAACTGAGGAAAGTGTTGCTCAATCATTTCCTGTAAGTCTTACTTTTCTCACGGAACTCTAGTTGCAAAATGCGAGGATGGGTGCTTTATCAAAACTGCAATTATCCCCCTCCCCCCAGTTTTGGTTTGTAATGGCTCTTGCAATACCAACCCTGAGTTAGTCAAGTCAACTAACTTCCTTATTTTAAGATAGGGCAAAATGAATATAAATATTTGTCTGTCACTTTTGGTTCGCAGATTAGCCATTTCATTAGATTTAATAGAACAATTAACTGTAAAAACAAATAAACCATAACTCCAACGTGGAGCTTATAGGATGTGGATGTTGCTAAGGGGAATAGCACATTCTCCAAATGCTCACTGTTTTGTAACAAAGGGTTTCAGTGTTCATTTTCTGGTTATGGCTCTGATGCATGGGTTTTGGAATAGCAGGATGGAGGTTCTGGGCAATATAGGGGTGATGAGATTTACTGGCATGCTGCAGGAACCTACACCAGGCCTTATTCCCTAGAAATAGGCAAAGAGAGCCTAACAATATTGCACAGCTGCATTAGTAACAGAGTGCCCTGCGGCTATTAGAGTCCTGCTCTAGCTTAGTTTAGAATAATGCTCTTATTGTTAGAAATTATGTCTGCCAACTGTTAACATTATTTCTATGCAAAACTGAAAAGACCCCAACTTTCAGATAGGAAACAACTCAGTCCCCATATCTTGGGGTTGGAGACAAGTTTGTGAAGCCAATAGGAAATTCATGTTCCCGAGGTCCCATTTTGATCTAGGAGGTCCCAAGGTGTGGGGTGAGTGTCTGTAATGGGCAGGCAGTCGCATGGAGCTGGGGGCAGAAGGCATGGCTTCCGCCCTGGCTCCACCACTTACAGCTCTATGTACTCGTGCAATTTACTGGCTCGCTAAACTTTGGTTTCCTCCTCTCTAAAAGCTAAAAAAATAATGTCCTGCCACAGGAGAGGGGCATGAATGACATAACCCATTTGAAATTTTTTTCCCTTAACATTATTTCTTTGAGTTAAGGCATTATTGAGTGTCTCAGTGAAACCATGGGGTCATAACATGGAGAAGTATTTAGTGTAATGAAGGTAGATAAAGGTAGAGAAGTTCCGAGATGTTAGTCATGCAGAGAAGGATAAGGCCGAGTCTTTCAGCATGGACTGTCCCCCTTTCCCACTCCATTACTTATTCTGTCAACAGTCAGAGACAATGAATGTGTTCACCACCCTATAAACGTTCAAACGATGGCATGTACAATTTTAAAATATAGTAGTCCCTCCTTATCCAAGGTGTTCTTTTTATTTATTTATTTATTTATTTATTTATTTATTTTATTAAATCATAGCTGTGTACAATAATGCAATCATAACCAGTTCGTTGAAAATATTTCAGACTGTATGTGGAACCAAGGTTTTATTTTCTGTGGTTTCAATTACCCGACATCAATGGCAGCTTGCAAATATCAAATGGAAACTTCCCTCAATAAACATTTTATAAATGTTAAATTATATCGTTCTGAGAACAGTGATCAAATCTCCTGTTGTCTTCTTCCTTCCAACCTCAGACATGAAGCATCCCTGTGTCCAGTGTATCCAGGCTATAAATGCTACCCACCCCCTTGTCACTCAGTAGCTGTTTGAGTTGTCAGATCTATTGTTGAAGTATTATAGTGCATGTGTTCAAGCACTTATTTTACTTTTAATACAGCGTATTATTATAATTCTATTTGATTATTAGTTGTTGTCAATCTCCTACTGTGCCTCGTTTATAAGTTAAACATTATCATAGGTATGTATATATAGGAAAAAACATAGTATACATAGGATTTAGTACTATTCACAGTTTCAGGTATTCACTAAAAGTCTCAGAAAGTATGCCTCGTGAATTACCATGTGAAAACAAAAATTAAGTCAATTATACATAACTCATTTATAGGCACCGCTTTTTTATTTTTTCCGACAAAGAAGATACAGATTTTGGATTTCTGGCTAGCAAACTTCTCTATGCCATTATATAGTCTCTTAGTTATCAAGTTCATTCTCTATAAAAAAAAATTAATTTAACATATAAATAAAAAATTTTATAGATTTAAAAACATGTTGTGCCAAATAAATATACATAATAAATGTGTATTATCTATCTGTCAATTAAAATAATAAAAATTATCATAAAATGCTATTATAAATATATAGCCTAGTAATTTTGTTTGTAAGCCCAAAGGAGGTTACTTAAAGTCGGGCCCATTTTATTAAGTAAGATATTTTCAAATTGGCCAACATGCATTTCCTAACATTTTTCACTATGCAGTACAACATTTTTATTCCAGCAAAAGTACAGAGGATATTCGCTATCTCTAAATGCATTGATCTAAATGCAAATGCAGTTAAATGTAAATTCCAACCTTGGTGTCATTTAGTGTTACATTCTGCCATCAAAATTTAGGGGTATTCTTTTCATTTCTTAACATACAAATCTAGAAATCAAGAGCAATTTTAGGAAAATCTTGGAAAAATAGAGGTAGAACATTTGAAATTCATATGACCAATCATTTAGAAAGCTTTTTGTGCAGGTATAGAATAAATTAAAGGTTAGGTTATGACATGATCATTAAACATAAAAAGGTTTGTTAGCTTCTAGAGACCACAATCACGGGGAATTTAAAGGTAAACGAAGGACAAGTGGCTTTAGTGTTTTATTTCCCTTAGTTGTAGGACTGACAGAGGTGCTCGCTACCAAATGCATTTAAATCCAACTCAGTGCAATTTTTATGCATCCCAAGAGGTTATAGGTCTTCGTTCTTTTTTAATCCTAACTAGTCAAAATCCTGTTGTCCCAATCTCATTGCACTAGTGCCACAAAACAACATCATAACAAATCTAAAATAAATCCATCAAATTTTCAGTCTGGGCATGGAAAATAAATACAACTATTTCATTTGTCTCAGTCCATTTGGGTTTCTGTAAGCAAAATACCATAGCCAGGAAGGCTTGAACAACAGACGTTTACTTCTTACAGTTCTAGAGGCTGTGAAGTGTAAGATCAAGGAGGCTAAGCTCGTGTCTGGTGAGAGTCATCTTCCTAGTTCCTAGCAAGCACCTTCTTGTTTGAGCCCAGCCATGGCAGAAGGAATGAAGGAGCTCTCTGGGGTTTCCTTTATAAGGATACAAGCCTGTACATGAGAGCTCTATTCTCATGTCCTAATCACCTCCCAAATATTCTTATCTCTAATATCTACATCTTGGCAGGATTTCAATACATGCATTTTTTTGGGAACAAGAACTCATTCTTTTGGTGTCGTATACTTTCTCTCTCTGCTTCTGTCTTCTCTCAGGTAGAACACTGTTTAATGCATCAGTAAAACCAGAAAGTCATAACACTGAAAGTTATGTTAGTGTTCATAAAGGAAAATAAGGCAGTGAAGTTCAAAAATGCTGAGTCACAGAATTAACAGCAAATATAAGGCCTGAACTTGAACTATGCACTTTTCCCTCTCCCCTTCTGATTACCTAGTTTCTCAGTAATCAAAGATAATTAATGGTGTCCTAATTCACTGTAAAGGAGTCACTGATTCAGTGGGTAACATTACACTTCCTTTGTAAGCTGCATTAGTAATTTTAAACCTCTTGAGTGATATGTTTCTTTCGTGGCAATATAAAATAATATCTTTTAGGCAGAATAAATTAATTTTGAAAAGAAATAGGGCCATGTTAGCCAACAGTTGCGTAGCCTATCATTTAAAAAAATATATACATAGTAAAAGTTTCTAATGAATTTATATGATGCAAAATATCCTTTAAAGTAATTTTGGATAGTGAATGATAACTTTAAATTGGAAAAATATGTTATAAAAAACATTTCCTGTCAAACATAAGCTTTATATCTTAGGCATGTGTGTACAACTTAAATATATTGAATGTTTGTTTTCTGAAAAATAGCATCACGTATTAGTTTGAACATATTGCAAAATGTTTGACTATCAGCAGTCTTAAAATGTTTATCATAATAGCATAGCATAGTGGTTTACATTATGAGCTCTGGTCACAGAGGGCTTGAGGTCCAATCCCAGTTCCGCCACTTAGAATTGTTACATGATATTAATAGGCTATTAAGAGATAATCCTTACAAAACTCAAATCTTTGGATTATCATATGTAAGTGCTGAAGAAATGCTAGATGCTACTGCTACTGCTGTTGGTGATGTCTGCTCCACACAACTAACCCAACCTGGATGAGTAAGTGGGTTTGGACAGTTGATGTGTTTTGAATGTCCTGAATATCCTGAGTATAGAAAAAGAAAGACACATATATAAAATTGGCTTGGAAAGGAAACTCGTCTCAAATCTTCGGAGATCATGTCCTGTAGACTTGCAGGATTTGGGGCTTCCATCTTACAGAACTGTGAGAGATAAAATACCTATGGTTTGAAGCTACCAATCTGTGATGCTCTTTTACAAAAGCTCTGGGAAACTAGTAAGTACTTAAATAAATATCGTTGAATAATGGAAAATTAGCTTGACTTGTATGGTGAGTGAGTGAAAATGGAAGGCTATTAAAAATGTTGATTAGCAGGCTAGGTTTATTGGAAGATTAGGTTTAGAAAGTAATTCTAATGAATTTATTGTGTAATCTCTTGTTATGGATTGAAGCCAAGATCTAACTAGACAGCTAATTTTCAGTAAAGATATGAGTTCAGAAAAGACCCTTTTTTATTGAAAGAGTTCTCATAAATTAAGCATCAATATGAATAAGAAAGTAGATTTTTTTCACCCTTTAAAGCCAAAGTCAACAACAAGAAAGACCACAATAATTAAAGCTGCTTTACCATGTATTGACTACCCAGTACATGAGCGAAATGTCAGTGATATTGTGTGAAGTGGTGACATGCTTCTTCACATTTGATTCTCACAAGAAACGTACAAGGGGAGTTCTGTCATCACCTCAATCTTCTACAATGTAAAACTGAGGCTTAGAGTAGTAGTTAAATCATGTTCCATCATCATGAAACACCTGTTGTTATGAATAAATGAGAAGTTTAATTCATTAAGATACTTGTACCTTGTTTATCTTTGAAGAGTTTAGCCAAAATTCACATCAAAATATATGAGGTCTCTCTGGAAACCTTAAACTTCTTTAATAATATTCAGTAAGTGTTTATTCCTGAATAAATGAAAAATTGAACTAGTAGATGCAAAATTATTATGACTCTTCCCAGCAATCTTTATGGCACCTCCTCCATCTGATCTTCAGTAGAAGGAAAGACCCTGTGCTATGGCCAGAGCCACACAAGACCAAGGATGTGGCGGGCAGGCCTGATGTGCTCTTACCCTCTGTCACTGAGAAATCTCCATGGAGTGTGCTTGATACCAGTTTTGAGTTTGGAAACATTTACATTATAATTTTTTCACTTAAACAAAAATGTCATTAATTATGTACTCATGTTTGCCATTACTGTGTGATTTGGTAACTCAAAAGTAAATAAGAATAGAACATATTGAAGAGGACAACATAGTCCAAAGGGCAGGCAGGAGAGAAACCAGGTGATTTCAAAATACCGTTTTGCATACACCGCTAAAGCTGTATAAGAGAAGGCGAAAAGGATTATGGGAAAAGTGCCCTGAGAGACATGATCCTGGAGCTGAGTCGCGATACGTGATCCAAAGGATGCACATACAACGTAGTAGTCGACACGAATTGTAAGATAGGAAAATTAAAGAGTTGACAGTATCATGTGTTTCCAAGGATCAGGGCCTGTCACACATGGCGGGTGACTATCGGCATTGGGGCATCCTCTTGGAAGAGCAATTTGGCAATGCCCAGTAGAACTGTGAATGCAGACAGGGAACACTCTTTTCTAGATATATACCTAGACAAACTCGCAGATAAATGTACAACAAAACATCCACGGGTATTCACTGTAGCATTGTTTCTAAGAACCTCACCTTAGAAACAACACGGTACTATAGCGAACAATATACTGTATTCTTGAAAAACGGTGACAGAGGAAATGTAACATGTTCTGAACACAAAATCACAAGTATGTGAGATAGCACATCTTTAGTTACTTCACAATGTATATAGACTTCAAAATGACACATGGTACCTGGTAAATACATAAAATTTTATGTCAGTGAAAAATACGGGGTGAACATAAAGTTCGAGGGCAATTTACTTTGTTAAACTATTTTAAGTTGTACATGAACTTTATGTCCACTCTGTATATGGGATGTCAATCTTTTCAAAATTACCCTCATGAGAACATCTAGAACAGTGGTTCTCAACCTTCCTAATGCTGTGGCCCTAACATACAGTTCCTGTGGGTCACAATCCACAGGTTGAGAACCGCTGATCTAGAATAATGTTTGACAAAATATATGGCAGTGCACTGGAGCCAACATAACACATAAGATTAGCTATCATAAGAGAGAAGACAGGAGACTGATGTGTTAGCATCCTTCCAATACCTAATTCAGGGCCTCAAAACTCAGTGAAGGTTGAGTACATACTTGTTAACGTAAGTGGATTTAATAGTGTTTTTGAAAATCTGAGAAATTTGTATGTATATGCAAATATATTTCATATATTGTATATTTTAATGCATTTTAATATATTTTATAAATATATAATAATACATTTTATTATGTTAATATATTTACATTTGACTATATTATAAGCTTTATAATTTTAACCTATTTTATAGTATATTTTTTATACTTTATATGTTAAACCATATAATTATATTAAAACTTATTTTATGTGTGATATTTTATATTATATAAAACACATGGTATTAATGTTATATAATATACTAGGGCCATGGTGGGCCTGCCACAAAGCGAGACTAATTTTTGAGCAAACTGAGTGTCATTAGTTGTTCTCTAGAACAATGGACCTCAGTTATCAGAACAATCTACGAAGAAAACAAAATCATCTGTGAGTCCACTACTGTGTTGACCAAGCACAGCTAACTCTACAAGGAAGAACGTGTCTGAGAAAAGATAAAAATCTATTAACACATTTATAGATGTCACAAAACAGGTGCCTCCTCATGGCACATACAAAGAGCATCTTAATCTGCACCTTCGTATGAAGTGAATGAGACATTAAAACATTTTAAGACACTGTGTTTGAACTAGAAGTTCAGACTCTCCAGTCATCTACACGGCACAGATATCAGGTGAAGTAAATGCCCACTACATAATTTACAGCTCTCAATTCCTTGTCTCCCAAAGGGAATGGTTGGCACCACTATTCTTAATGTTTACTCCCCACTTTCTTATTAATGTGGATTAAATTGTCATCTATGGGAAATTTATGCCAATGAGCATTTTCAACTCTTCAGAAGAGAATGGTTTAAAATTTCTAAGGATCACATTATTTTCATACTGGGCAGTAATGATTTTGAGGATTTTAGGCTGAATAAGGTTATGCTTATGAGATAGCATAAGGATTCCATGACATCCAATCTTCTCTACCAATATTGCTAAGCCAAATCTTCCGTAGTTTGAATAGACCTGTACATTTTGTTAAATTTCTTTCTTCATTATTATTAATCTGACAATCAATGCATTTATTAGATCATATTTATGTCATAGTATTTTGAAACAAAATACTATGACATAAAGCAAATTTCTAGTATACATATTAAAAATAAAAATAAAAACACATCAGGATGATATCTACATTGAGACTGCAATAATAACCTTCCTCAGAGAGGTCTTTGTGTACTGACTCCACCATTTACTAATTTGGTGATCTTGGTTAGGTCACTTATCCTTTTACACCTTAATCTTTTCTCTTTCCTGGGGGAGGGAGGGGATCTCTTATAGGGCAGTTGTGATAATTAAAAGTTCATGGAAAGATCTTCATAAACCTTAAATGGCTATACAAATATAGTTGGCATTAAGGATAATAATCTGATTACAAGAAACAGAGGATCACATAGTGTAATATATGAAGATTTTTTTTTTCCTCAGTAAATCATTGAAAAAGTTAAATGCACTCAAAAGATTACTCTGCCACAGACATAAAACTGGTCTATTCTTTCCAGGGACTGTCAGTATTGGCAATGTTTTTTTCTTAGAATCAAAATGCATTTAAGTTGAAAGGGACCTTGGAGAACATCCAATCTGATGCCTTTATGCCCCTCTCCTCATTTGATCATAATGTAATTTAACATAAACTTAAAATAAAATTTTCTGGATGTTTTCATGAATTTTACCTTGAAAACTATATGTTAAAATAGATCTAGGTTCTCCTAGAATACTAATGGAGTCTGAAGTTGTTAAGTTTGAGAAAAGTGCCAGACTTCCTAATGGAATTTTTTGGTAAATGAAGAATGATAAAGGATTCAAGTAGAAATAGAAAATTTGGGGGTATATCTGACGTGTTACCATAATAATGTCTAGTAAAGGATGTTCACTTATATAGGATATATGGTAACTATCAAATACCATCAGAAAGGTATGAGGCTGAGTTAATGCAAAGAATATCAATGAGATTGGGTGGCGCCTGTGGCTCAAGGAGTAGGGTGCCGGTCCCATATGCCGGAGGTGGCGGGTTCAAACCTAGCCCCGGCCAAAAAAAAAAAAAAAAAAGAAGAATATCAATGAGAGGCGACGAGGGAGGAGGACTGGTGTGCTGTCACCTAATGGGCGCAACATGAGGGTTTATGACACACCTCTTGGGTGTGGGACACAGTTACAACAGGGACTTTCCTAACAAATGCAAACACTGTAACCTAGTCATTTCTACCCTTATATTAATCTAAAATTAAAAAATAAAATATAATAAAAAAGCATATCAATGAAATTCTTAATTATTTATTATCCATGAGCTTTTTGTGTATAACATAAATGTTTAATTCCAACATTTTCCTATTGCCACCAAACATGTTTCTCTTTTGCTGTTATTAGTCAAGGTATGTGCAAGGAATGGAAAAAAATAAAATTAGCCTGAGTTAGACATACTTTGGAGTACAAATATTTTATAAAAATAATAATAGGCCACATTCTTGAGGCAGAAATAAACAGCTTCTAACTATTCACACCCTCTTTTATTATAGGATTTTCTAATATTTACAAAGATTTCAATTCTCTAATATTTACAAAGACTATTCCAAAACGAGCGTGTAAGAAAAAATATATTCATAGGCATACTTAAACACATATTGCCTACTGAACCATGTCTTGAAAGAGAAATTTTATAAGTAAATTAGTATTTAAATATTAGAGACAGAAGATAGGCAGGTAGAACTTGTACCTGTGAGTGGCTTTTTAGCAACATGGCCTATGAGGTCTTCACGATTTCAGACATTAACTGAGAGCAGTAAATTAGATAAAAGCAGTGCCCTATGCAATGTTCCCAGATTTCCTTTCTTCAGTAGGCTCTTGGTCTCTGGGATTTGAAGAATCAATCCATGGATCACAGATCAGTGGTTAGACAGGACTTATTATAAAGAACAAAGTCTTTATCATAAGGAACTTGACTCCTAACTTACATGATAAAACAATCACTTCTAGAATAATTTTATATTAAGGTTTATAGCTAGATCTTGAAAACAATATATGAGAATAATTTAATAATCTTAATATAGAAGAAAAGTTTCTAAAACAGATGCAAAGTACATTAAACATAAACATTTAGATTAAGGTAGGCTTTACAAATATTAATTTCTCTTTATTGAAAAAAGTTAAGAAAGAAAAGATAGACCTATTAATCTGATTTTAGCTGTACAAAAGCAAACTATGTAACTATAGTACATGTACCTCCATATTAATCTGAAATAAAAAAAGGAAAGAAAACAGGCAAGATACAGATACAGACTAGGAGAAGATAGTTTCAGCACAAATAACAAAGAATATATAAAAATCTCTTAAGAATCATTTAGCGGTACCTATATCCCAGTGGGTAGGGTGCCGGCCACATACATCCAGGCTTGTGGGTTTGCAGCTGGTCTGGGGCAACTAAACAACAATGACAACTGCAATAAAAAAATAGCTGGGCATTGTGGCAGGAGCCTATAGTTCCATCTACTTGAGAGGCTGAGGCAAGAGAATCACTTAAGCCCAAGACTTAGAGATTGCTGTGAGCTGTGACACCACGATACTCTACTGAGGGTGACATAGTGAAACTCTGTCTCAAAAAAAAAAAAAAAAAAAAGAAAAGAAAAGAAAGAAAGAATAATTTATAAAACAATAGCCAATTCGACAGATAAAACAAAGGACAAGATATTTGAATAAGCATCTTAAATGGCAAATAAACAAATGAAAAGGCAGTCAATCTTAGCAATGACCTGAGAAATCCCACCAACTCCCATGAGCCACACACTACAGTGGCTAAACTCAAAATCATCAACAGCGTCATCTGACACATGTGTGAGTATGTGAAATAATTTAAATGTTTAACAACATTACAATGGAAAAATACTAATTGCAGTATAGTCCTACAACAAAGTGTTATTCAGCAAAAAAACTAGCAAACTATAGCTACTGTGGCAATGTAAAATCTCACAAACGTAATGTTTTAAAAGGCCAAAACCAAAAGCATACATGCAGAAATAACTTCATTTATATAAAATTCAAAAGCAAGCCTAGCTGAAGTTTGCAGTCACACATTAGGATAGTTGTTACTTCTAGGGAGGACAGGTTGGGTTATTAAACAGAAGAGAGCAAAATCAAGTCCTTCAGGCTACTGTCCATGTTCATGGTGATGGAATGGGTTGTCCACTTTGTAAAAATTCCTTTAACTTTTGATGTTGCTTCAATTGCCCGGCGGGGGGGGGGGGGGTCCTCCTCATAAAATATTTGCCCAGGCCGATTTCTTCAAGAGTTTTCCCTGCACTTTCTTCACCAGAATCCATAGAGAACTCAAACATATTAGCAAGAAAAGAACAAGTGATCCCATCTCAGGGTGGGCAAAGGACTTGAGAAACTTCTCTGAAGAAGACAGGCGCACGGCCTACAGACATATGAAAAAATGCTCATCGTCTTTAATCATCAGAGAAATGCAAATCAAAACTACTTTGAGATATCATCTAACTCCAGTAAGATTAGTCCAAATCACAAAATCTCCAACCCAGAGATGTTGGCATGGATGTGGAGAAAAGGGAACACTTCTACATTGCTGGTGGGAATGCAAACTAATATGTTCCTTTTGGAAAGATGTTTGGAGAACACTTAGAGATCTAAAAATAGACCTGCCATTCAATCCTACAGGTATACATCCAGAAGACCAAAAATCACATATAACAAAGATATATGTACCAGAATGTTTATCGCAGCCCAATTCATAATTGCCAAGTCATGGAAGAAGCCCATGTGCCCATCGACCCAAGAATGGATTAATAAGTTGTGGTATATGTACACCATGGAATATTATGCAGCCTTAAAGAAAGATGGAGACTTTACCTCTTACATGTTTACACAGACGGAGCTGGAACATATTTTTCTTAGCAAAGTATCTCAAGAATGGAAGAAAAAGGGCGGCACCTGTGGCTCAAAGGAGTAAGGTGTTGGCCCCATATGTAGGAGGTGGCGGGTTCAAACCCAGCTCCGGCAAAAAAAATAAATAAATAAATAATGGTAGAAAAAGTATCCAATGTACTCAATCTTACTATGAAACCAACTTATGGTTTCTTATGAAAACTATAATCCAATTATAGCCCAAGAAGAAGGGGAAAGGAGAGGATGGGTGGAGGGAGGGTAATTGGTAGCACCACACCTACGGTGCATCTTACAGGATACATGTGAAATTTACTAGGTGTAGAATATAAATGTCATAACACAATAACTAAGAAAATACCACGAAGGCTATGTTAACCAGTTTGTTGAAAACGTTTCAAATTGTATATAAAACCAGCACATTGCATACATTAATCCATGATTGCATTCATGTACATAGCTATGATTTAATAAAAAAAAATCCTTTAATTTGTAGAGTTGCTTTTTGCATTTTTCTTTTTTTTTTTTTTTTGTAGAGACAGAGTCTCACTGTACCGCCCTCGGGTAGAGTGCTGTGGCGTCACACGGCTCACAGCAACCTCTAACTCTTGGGCTTAAGCGATTCTCTTGCCTCAGCCTCCCGAGCAGCCGGGACTACAGGCGCCCGCCACAACGCCCGGCTATTTTTTGTTGCAGTTTGGCCGGGGCTGGGTTTGAACCCGCCACCCTCGGCATATGGGGCCAGCGCCCTACTCACTGAGCCACAGGCGCCGCCCGCATTTTTCTATGTGTGCTATACTACAACAAAAAACAAGCAAAGCACATGAGTGGAATCACTGACAGGATTTCTTATAATCAGAACACAATAAATTTCTAATGCAATTTCTCATTTCTATTGCAATGAATATCCTTTTCATGGACATGTGGCCTTAGAGTCTAGAATCTTGTTTAATAATAACAAAAGCAAACAAGAAAATGAGGTTTCAGAAAAAAGTTGTGTATTTTATAATTCTTCAGCCTCAAAGCGATTCTTCTAGGTGCCTCTTTCTTTTTCGTTTTTGGCCGTATACAACCTGGGCCTGCTAGCAGTTCAAAGATTCCCCCAAGGCTATTCATTAGTGGCTTAGGTTACTGGTCACCCCCTCCCTAAAATGTAGATGGAAGAGGGCACAGCAGGTCATGATGAAACCAAGTCCATTAAACATATTAATAAAAGAAGAGCACCAAATTATTAAATGGAAATCCTCTGATCTGTTCGTTGTAGCAAACAGCTGTTATTCTATATCCTACTGAGGACCTTGAGACCCCATGGCACTAGCAGGTCTGTTTCTGTGTACATTTCTCTCAGCTGGTCAAATAAACAGCTCCCCTCTCCTCCTGTAGAGAGGCACAGTTGCTCCCAGTTGTCAAACTCAAATAATCCCCTTCAAACAGAATCCCTGGCAAGTTCAAAGAAAACATGCCAAACTCCACAGCTCTGGGGGATAATGGACACTAAAAATTAACTGCAGGAGTAGAAATAAAAAGATGCCTCTGAACATAAAAGGTTAACAAAGCAGGCATTATTACAAGCATTCCGCACCCCTCATCCAATGCTCTTTCTCATAAAATCAACTCCAATCCCTTGTGCTCTAGTCCCCTCTTTTCCACCACATTTCATATTCTAATAGTTGAACTTCAAGTTCACTTAGCAGCATAAAATTCTACTTACACTCTCACCCTGTCACATCCAGTCTTATCCAATAACCAAATCATAAAATAAAACAGGTAGGATTACATGTCATAACAGTGTCTAATGCTCATTTTAATAATTAGGGGAGACACAAGAAACATTAAACAGCTGTTAAAACACAAATATTGCATGGACACTGACTAATTAGTGAACACCTGAGTAGGCATCAATAATTGGTGTGACTAAAGTTTCATTTACATTTCTTGTGACTGATAGAAGAAACTGATTATTTTTTCAAGATTTGGGAATATGTCTCTCAATTTCTTGCCACTCATCACAATTTTTTTCATATATACATGGACAAGGAACCCCACAGGAAAACAGGAATTCTATCTATCTATCTATCTATCTATCTATCTATCTAACGTTCTTGAGAAAATAAGGTAAAAAATTAGCTAATTTAGCAGCCAGGACTGAAGGTATGTCTCAGTGGGTGAATAATGCCAATAGTGAAAACAGCCTAAGCAATTTAAAATGTCATGATATTGTGTAAATACCATAGAGATCCTTATTCTGTCCTTTTTTTATCCCTTTATCCACAATGAATTTTCCGACTTGATTTTAATTAGTATTATGTGGCCTATTTTTCCATCTCAGGTAGCTCTTAAACATCAGAAATAAAGAACTTACTTCACAGCATTGTTTCTCTTCAAATGTGATCACTTTCTAGAGGCATTTGAGTCCATAGAAGAAAGGGTACCATAGCATGACAGTGACTACGGTTTCACATGGGGACCTGTAGCCTTATATTTATCTGGGCAGTGTATCTCAGGCTTTCCAATCAATACAATACCAGCCTTGATACCTGGATTCTGTGAGAGAGCGGTACTGGGGTGAACCTTCATCTGGGAGTTAAGAGACCCAACGTTTGTCACTGCTCTCCCACCTACCAGGAATAGTCTTCTGGGAATTGGATATCTCATCTTTAAAATGAGGCAGGAGATGGATTTGAAGATGACTTCCACTTCTAGCAGTCTATAACTACGATTTGGTGTAATTCTTCATGCTTAACAAGGTAAAAATGTTTCTGAAAGTAAACAGCAGAATGCTTATTTAGGAGTTAAAGTTCTACCTTTACTGAAACGCCTAATTCCATCAAATCATTAGGGTTTAGCCCTCACAGGTAACTCAGGCTATGTGAGAAGGCTTCCCTTATCCTATCCAAATTGGTCCCTATCCCTTATCCTATCCAATTACTGTAGTACATCATCACATTTACTTATTTCAACTCAGCACAACCTATAATTATCCTTTTTAAACTCAAAAAAATGCTTTTCTTCTCAAATAGATTTAGACTATCTTATTTATGCTTGAGAAAATGAGGTAAAAAATTTATATCTAGAGCAAATGTTTACCATATAGTAGGGCTCGAAAACATATGTTGAGTGAAAAACTGAACACATATCAAAACCATTTAAGTGTACCATAAGGCTAGATAATGTTCCAGAGTAAAAAGTTTAATGAATATTAGTATATGGGAAACTTGTTTCCTCAGATATGCCAAAAGAAAAGTTGTAGTGTTGGAATCAGACCAATAAAAGTTATCTGGATGTTTTCCCAGTCTAAATCACTTTCGCCAGATCACTAGAGAAGTACATAGCTTAAATATCATAAGGTTTTGCAATGATTTAAGAATAGTCTTCTATTTTATACAATACAACATTAATTCAGTAAAAGCTTTGACTAATCCTAGAGTAAGTACTTTTATTGACTGTGGCATGGTTTAAAATATACCAAAGTGAGGTGTAAATTTTAGCAAAAAATATCAGTTGAGTGCTTGCATCAGTTTCATTTTGTGATAATAATATATTATAATTCACAAATTGTTATATATTATGTTTTAGAAAAATAGTTTACATAACAGCTTTAAAAAATTTAAGGCATATGAAATGGATTTACACATTTTCTTAGCATCTTTAGTTTTAACATGTAGATTCTATTTGTTATTGCTATTTGTCGTGTAGATCTATTTTTAAAGATCACAAGTTTAGCAGAATTAAAAATATAGATATCATCTGCATTGCTCCAGACCATTTTATCATAAAATAGTGTGCTGTGTAATTTGTATATAGGTCATCAAGATTTCTTTTTAAGGTAATCTATAGTTATATTTTATGCAGTCAGAGAATTCACTGTTCCATAATGTCTTTTCTTGGGTTTTCTTGAGAACTGATTGTCACACAATGATCCAATCAGCTGTTTGATTGATCTGATTCAGTTCATCCATGGCACCTGGACCAAACATTTCAAGGTCAGCCTATTTCTGTCTGACACTGATGGACACAGCATACAACATTAAGGGATTAAGTCCATTATATTCAAAAAATGTCCCACACCAAATACATTTCCATTGCTTTCCTTAAAGATAACTGAGGCTGTGTGAATGGAGTACTGTTAGCTCAATGATTTCAGATGACAGAAGCCTTTCCTGTGGAGTTGCACAGTTAACATGGATGCGCAGTCAAATTGATGAATATCATCATGGTAATAAAGCTTCATTAAAGAACTACAGTTTTGTGTTCAGAAAAGCAGCCTGAATAAAGAATTTGGAAGAAATTGTCTAATGCTGAAATGAGCAAGTAGCTTATAGATCCAGACAGCAAGCATAAAGATATAATAGAATGTCATTCAATTTCACATATTTTAAAACAAATGCATAGAACTATGTAGCAGCAGCCTTTGAATTTCTTGTCCTCTGAACAGTCAGTCTCAAATAGAAATTTATTTTTGATAAGTGAGAACTTTTGGCTGAAGCATTCATCCCACAAATATTCATTGAGCATTTTGTATGCAACATACGCTATCCTAGGAGTTGGGGATGCAGTAGTGTATAAGGCAGACAAAAATCTCTATTAGAGTTTCACTTCTATTGGACAAGATAGATAATAAACATATTAAATGAATTATTTAAAGAGTGTGTTAGAAAGTGATAAGGCCATGGAAATGAATCAGCATTGGGTAGATGGGGGGTGCCTTGGGATTGAGGGATTACATTTTAAATAGAGAGATCAGGGTAGAATTTGTTGAAAACGACAGTGAGAGAAATGTATGAAGTCCCTCTGGGACAGAGAGCTGTGATGTCTGTGGGAAGCACGTTCTAAGCAGTTTGACCAGCCAGTGCACAGGGTAGGGGACTGTACTGTACCGGCCTGTGTGAGGAACACTAAGGAGGTCAGTGTGGCTGAAGATCAGAAAACAGAGCAGTGGGAGTGAGACATAAGGTCAGTTGTGTAGGACCTTGTAGACCATCAAAATGACAATTGAAGGCAATGTGAAGCGAACAGGGATTTTGAGTACGAGAGTGACAAAATCTGGATTATAGTTTAACATACTTACTCTTTTTACCATGGAAAAAAAGTAGATTATAAAATTTCAGACTATGATGTAAGAACATTTAATTAGAAGTAAAATATGGTTTTAAACAATAAACTGTCCCTCCATAGCCATCTTCTCTCTTCCTTGAAATCATACCTTTACGTTTCTGAAAGGCTTTTAGAGTTTTTTAGTAGTTCTCATTAGTTGAATCTATTTATGCCATTAATTAATATAATGTATAAATGTAATCCCTTTAACTAATCATATGTCAGTTCTTGTTAAATGTAGTTAAAAATAGTGCCTGATTCATAAGTTAAAAGTGAATTTATATGAGAATATGCACATGGAACCCAACAAAACTGATGTATAATACAAAAGAGTTTTTAACACATTAGTTATTGTTATATATATGATTGAAAGAATGTATATACATATAATTAGGAGAATTCAGTTTGCAAATATTTCATGTATGATTATTGCATCTGGATTTATGAGAAAGTTTGAAGTTAATATTCTTTTTCTTGTATTTGGATCAAAGTTTGGTATAAGTGTTATTCTAACCTCATAAAATCAGTTGGGAAACATCTGCCTTTCATATGTTCCCGGGAAGATTTTGCATGACATTGGTATAGCTTCTCATATTTGGAAGAAATCACTGCTAGAGTCATCTTGACCGGATTTTTTTTTTTTTTTTGAGACAGAATCTCACTTTGTCACCTCCAGTAGAGTGCTGTAGCGTTACAGCTCACAGCAACCTCAAACTCTTGGGCTCAAGCGATTCTCTTGCCTCAGCCTCCCATGTAGCTGGGACTACAGGCGCCTGCCACAATGCTTGGCTATTTGTAGAGATGAGGTCTTGCTGTAGCTCAGACTGGTCTCTAACCTGTAAGCTCAGGCAATGCACCCACCGCGGCCTCCCTGAGTGCTGGGATTACAGGCATGAGCCACTACGCCCAGCCTAGTGGGAAGGCTTTAAAAAACAGAGTTGATCTCTAATAAGTATAGGAAAAATCATATTTTTTAATCTCTTCTTATATTAGTTTTGGTAGGTTGTGTTTTTTGAAAAATTCTTCCATCTTTTACTACATTTTTGAATTAGTTGCCATAAAATTATTTATAATTACTGTGGTAGGCTGAAAAATGGTTTCCCAAAAGATATTCATGCCCTAATCCCTGGAACCCATGGGACCTAATAGGGCAAAATAAGGTTCTTGAAGATGTGAATGACTAAATTAAGGTTCTTGAGATGGGGAGGCTGTTCTGAATTATTGGGTGGGCTCTACATGCAATCACAGTTACACCTGTAAGAAGGAGGCAGAGGAAGATTTCATAAACAGAAGAGAAGACAGACTGATCCCCAAAGCAGAGATTGAAATGATCGTGACCACACGTCCAAACAGGGTGCAACTCTTAAAAGCTGGAAAAGAAAAGGAGTGGATTTTCTCTTAAATTTTGAGAGAAAGTGTGGCCTCACTGACACCCTGACTGATGTTTGGACTTCTGGACAGAAATTCCAGAATTGAGAGAATATAGATCTGTTGTTTGACTCCATCAGGTTTGTGGTAGTTTGTTAGAATAGCTTCAGGAAATAATCAGAAAAAAAGGCTGCATATGGGATATGAAAAGTATATCTGTGAACCATTCTCTACATCCAGAATACAAAACTAGTTCTGTTTTTATTAAAACAAATTAGTATATATAGCGACGTCCTCTTTTTGCATTTCTAATATTGATAATGTGTATCCTGTCTCACCATTTCTATCTCTCTTTCTTTCCTGATTGGTCTTGTCAGTTTATCAACTTTATTAGTCTGTTCTAACAACTAGCATTTGAATTAGTTCCTTTGCTTAGTTGTACAGCTGTTTTTCATTTCATTCACTGAGGCCATTATTGTTATTGTTTCCTTTCTTCGACTTTCTCTGTGTTCATTAGACTGTTCTTTTCTAATTTCTTGAGTTACACATTAGGCCATTGATTGTTTAGCCTGTCTATTGCATTTAAAGCTAAAAATGTTTATTTGTACTTCAGCTGCATTCCCAAAATTATTTTATGGCATAATTTCATCATTATTCAGCAAAATGTATTCTATAATAAAATCTTCTCTGATTTGCAGGTTATTTATACATATTGTGTTTAATTTTCAGGCATTTACCGTTATACTTTTTAAGTTTATAATGTATATTGATTTCTAGCTTAATTCAGGTATGGTCTTTTAATATATTTTATTATGATTTCAATCCTGTGAAATATGCTGAGACTTCATGGTCATCCATTATGTGGTTTGTTTGTAAATGTTCTACGTGTAATTCTAGAAAAGTTTATTTTACTGATGTTTGATGTGGTATCTTCAGTTAGGACTAGTTTCTGTAACTGTGACATTCAAATTTTCATGTAAATTTATTTTTTATCCACTTACTTTGCTAGTCACTATGTCCCTCTTTATTTCTAGCAATTTGGTTTACTAATAAAGTTGGGTTCTTTATTTCAAATCCTTCTTTTTTTAATGTAAGTATTTATTGCTACAAAATTCCCTTTTAGTACTGCTTTTATTGAATCCTGTTAAGTTTTAGTATGTTGTTTTCATTTTTGTAGTCTCAGGATATTTTCTAACTTTCCTCTTTGTTTCATTTTACTGTTGACCAAATGGTTATGTAAGAACCCATATTTAATTTTCCCATATTTGTAAATATTCCAATTTTCCTTCTGCTATTGATTGTTAGTTTTATTCATTTGTGGTTAGAAAACATGCTTTAATTTTAATCTTCTTAGATTTGTTGAGTCTGTTTTTGTGGCCTAATGTGACCTAGTCTAGAAAATGTTTTGTGTATGCTTGAGAAGAATGCGCATTCCACTGCTATTGGGTGGGATGTTTTGCAAATAGCTGTTGGGCCCCATTTAATCTCTACAGTGCTTGAAGTCTTCTATTTCCTATTGAATTTGTGCGTGTTCTATTTGTTATGATAGTGGGCTTTGAACTTGCTAATTAATATTGTGTTGCAGTCTGCTTCTACCTTCAGTTTTCATATATATTTGGATGCTTTGACGTCAAATGAATATATATTTGTTATTTTTTTCTGGGCAAACTAATATTTTTTATCATTGTTTGACTCTTTTGATGGTTTTTTTTATTGAAAGACTATTTTGTCTAATATGGCCATCCTTGCTGTCTTTTGGTTACCATTTTGGTTGACTGTGTTTGCCCAACATTTCAATTTCAGCCAATGTGTGCCTTTAAATCTAAAGTAAGTCTCTTGTAGGTAGCATGCAATTGAGTTTTAAAAGATACATATATTAAGCCAGTCTATGTCTTTTGCTTGAGGAATTCAGTCCATTTATATTTAAAATAATTACTGATAGAAAAGGGCATATTATTACTCTTTTATTGTTTTCATCATCTTCTAACATTTTTCTCTTCCTCTTCTTCTGTGTTCCTTTGTGTTTTATTTTCTTCTTCTTTTTTGTAGTGACATGTTTTTATTTCTTTCTCATTTTCTTTTGTGTATCTTTTATTGATATTTCTCTTTTTAGTTACATATTACTAATTATGGTATTACAATAATATTTTCCTGAAGCTGCCTTAGCTGTGAAGTTGGAACCTTAGACTGATGGTTCCAGCCTTGTTTTGAGGACTTCAAGCAGCAAAGTTATCAACTCTTTTATTAAACACCAATTATTTATTTTTTATAGTGATCAATGCAGTACCTTCCCAGCTCTGATGAAACTTAAACATTCTGAATTGAGTTTATTAAGGCAGTATTAGAATGTGAAAATGAAAGAAATGTGTACATCTTTTAATTTCCTATCGGCAGCTCAGGTATGATCCATAACCAGTCCTAGCAGCGCAGGAAGAGGAGCAATATGAAAATGAATTCACTGAAGCAGGGCCAGATTCGATTATCTAACTATTGTGTAACATCAGCTTGAGGATCATGTATTGCCTATTATTTCACCAGTGGAGAAAAAGAACCTGTAAAATTAAAAAAAAGCCTTTCTCCCACTTGTCCGCCAGAGAATAGAGTTTAAAGTAAATCAAGATTTTATTGAGAAATATTTCCCTAGTTGTTTCTTCTCTGGATAAAGTCCTTGAGGAATCAGTCATGTATTCTGAGTATCAGCAGAGCTTAGGAGACCAGCTGAGCTTCATAACTCTCAGCATTTTATTTATTCACAGGAAAATCTTGACTTAAATTAGCTAGATTCTGTCTTGATGTCACTTGATTATCTAGATTTACACAGAGGTTGCAGAAGCAATTTATGCAATTCAAAGATGCCAGCTTGTCAAGGCGTAAATCAAGGTGATTTTCATAGAGCCAGTTTTTGATAAGGGGTGTTGTATTTTATAAGAGACACTATGTGCTATTTTCCTCTCATTCCTTCATAGAAGTTTGGAATTTCATTTGTGATAAATATATGCTCCCATTCTCATTTTTCTTTGAGCAAAAGTGTAGATGTTTATCCAGATGATTCAAACATTTCAAACTGGCCCATTCAACTTTATCAAATTCTGAAGGGAATGATATACAAGAAATTGAAGGTCAAGAGTAGATTCCTTTCTGTTTTGCATATTAAAAAAAGAAGACAATGCTCATGTTGCTCTATGTAATTGTTCTTGATTAATTGTAGTCTTTACTTTTTTCTTATAAAACCAATAGGCACTATTTATCTTTGGGTTCAGCAATGGGAACACATTATCTGCTCTCATGAATTGGAGCCTCAGGTAAAGATCCTATGATCGTTGCATTTGGGCATTCTATGGAAACTTCAAGATTTTTTTTAATTCAAGATTTGTATTTATCTTTATGTTGTAAGTGCAACACTTAACGTGATGTGCCATCTGTTCACTATAAGCTGATAATTAGTGTTGGTCAAGAATAGAACCCAGAGTATCCCCTTTGGACTCTTGCTTGTTCCCCTACACCAATGGTGCTACTTTTAAATACATTTGTAAACCATATTTAACCTTTTTTCTACAGCAAACAGGTGGCCCCACGACACTTTCTCTACCCTCATTATTCATGTCCTGTATAATCTCCTTCAATTTTGTATGAACAAGGCATACAACTTGCCTCTAATCAGTAGATGTGGCAAAGGTGTGAGAATATTGCAGATGCATAATTCAGGTTTAGAAATTATCCAGAAGGGGCTTCCTTGATCAGGTGAAAGAAAGACGAGGCCCTGCCTTAGGCTGGAGAGAATCTCTTCTCTGGGTTGCTGAAGTCAGCAGCCACACTCACGAAGCACAAGTTTCAGCAAATGCCAGGTTTCCCAGGAACTGTGGGTGGTCTCCAGCACCTCAGGTTGTCTCCAGCCCACAACAAAGAAAAGGGTGGGTGCTCTCAGTCATACAGACAAAAAGATATGAATTCTGATAACAACATAATGAGTTTGAAAGACCCCAATAAAACTGCAGATAGAAATACAGCCCAGATGATACTTTGCAACCTTGTACAATCTTATAGAGAAGACCCAGCTAGACCATACCTGGAATCGCGATGCACAGAAACTTTGAGATAATATATGTATGATGCTTTCATTTGCTAATTGTGGGGCAATTTGTTATTCTGACATAGAAAACTAATGTGCTTTGTAGGTAGAGTTGTTCCCATCTTGTTTGATGGTGTGTTTTTAATCTGTGTGTAACACAGAGGAATGATCTGCTGCTTTGTTCCTACATCATGCACCACACCCCTGCCTCAGTGTTACAGCACAGCCTGCCAGAGCTCTAGACAAATGCAGAACGCTTTAAAAACACAAGCTAGTATGTAATCATTTGTCATTTTAAATAAATGGCAATACCAAAAATGTAGTATGGTTGTGTTCTCAAAATGAAGAGTCTTTCCCAAGAAAGAAGAGTAGGCAACTTACACACACACACACACACTCACACACACACACACTCACTCTTTAATTTCCCCATTTGCCTCAAGTGGAAGAAACAGAATATTCTTACAGATCAGTATCAGACTATAGAATGTCATTTGAAATTCATTCTCATAAGGAGAAGTTTAAAAACACTGGGCAGAGCATACGGCATCCTCTGCTTCTTTCTTAAGAGCATCTAACATCTTTCAGGACTAAGGAGTTAACTGGAAACATACAAATTGTCTTCTTGTACCCCATTAATTTTACCTGATAAAAATATTTTGCCATGTACTGAGAACCTCAGGTACTATTCTCTATATTCAATATGTATCATATGATTGAGTCTTCATTATGCTCCTATGGTTTGAATTACTATGATTATCTTAATTTCATAGATGGGGAATCTTAGGAAGCAAGGGCTTAATGAACTTTACCAAAGTGATCTTAGGTTATTGAGCTCATACTTACAAACTCTACATCAGACATTTACATGAAGTAGCATTTTGCTTTGCACACACTCCTTCTTCTCCATAATTTCACACACAGATTGAGCCAGAAAAATGAATGGGCGCTTCATGGAAAAGAGGACATAAGGAAGGTATGAAGGCACATAAAAAACTAATAGCCATCTTGAGCATATGTAGTATTTGGGAGATTTTTGATCTGAGGATCTTAAATATGGAATCTTAGAATAAGACTTAAAAGAACAGCTATTCAAAATATAATAGTGAAATCAATTAGTGATAGCATGACTGAGGTTCCTCTTAGAAACATCTTAGAATCTAACATGAACTCAGAGTCAACCAAAATTTACTTCTCATTTTATGACAAGGACTGTGCAAGGCATTTTTTTTATATTTTCTGATTAGATAACCATGTTGTAAATTTATGGACCCTCAGGTGAGACTGCTTGGCTTTGAGTAACATCTCTGAGACTGTATGTAACTGGACAACATGGGACTTCTTTTTCTAAAAATCAAATATACTGTAATGATTAATTTTATGTGTCAACTTGGCAAGATTATAGTGCTTAGTTAATCAGTCAAAGGCTTATCTAGATGTTACCATAAAAGCATTTTTAGTTGTGGTTAATATTTGCCACCAGTTAACTCTAAATAAAGTAGATTATCCTTTATAATGTGAATGGGCCTTATCCAATTAGTTGAAGGCCTTTAAGAGCAAAGATTGAAGTTTCTTAAATTGTTCTGCCTGAACATTATAACAGAAAATTCTCTTCAGTTGCTATGTACAGATATGGCTACACACACAAGATAAAGATATTGGCCTGGGGAAAGACTTCATGAAGAAGACTGCCATGGCAATTGCAACAACAAAAATAAACAAATGGGACTTCATTAAACTGAAAAGCTTCTGTACAGCTAAGGAGACAACAACCAAAGCAAAGAGACAACCTACACAATGGGAAAGGATGTTTGCATATTTTGAATCAGACAAAAGCTTGATAACTAGGATCTATAGAGAACTCAAATTAATCCACATGAAAAAAAGTCAACAATCCCATATATCAATGGGCAAGAGACATGAATAGAAACTTCTCTAAAGAAGACAGACGAATGGCTAAGAAACATATGAAAAAATGTTCATCATCCTTATGTATTAGAGAAATGCAAATCAAAACCACCCTGAGATATCATCTAACCCCAGTGAGAATGGCACACATCACAAAATCTCAAAACTGCAGATGCTGGCGTGGATGTGGAGAGAAGGGAACACTTTTACACTGCTGGTGGGACTGCAAACTAGTACAACCTTTCTGGAAGGAAGTATGGAGAAACCTCAAAGCACTCAAGCTAGACCTCCCATTTGATCCGGCAATCCCATTACTGGGCATCTACCCAGAAGGAAAAAAAAACCTTGTATCATAAGGACACTTGTACTAGACTGTTTATTGCAGCTCAATTTATAATCACCAAAATGTCCATTGGCGTAAATGCCCACCAACCCAGGAATGGATTAACAAGCTGTGGTATGTGTATACCATGGAATACTATTCAGCTATTAAAAAAAATGGAGACTTTACATCCTTCGTATTAACCTGGATGGCCTAAATGCCCACCAACCCAGGAATGGATTAACAAGCTGTGGTATGTGTATACCATGGAATACTATTCAGCTATTAAAAAAAATGGAGACTTTACATCCTTCGTATTAACCTGGATGGAAGTGGAAGACATTATTCTTAGTAAAGCATCACAAGAATGGAGAAGCATGAATCCTATGTACTCAATTTTGATATGAGGACAATTAATGACAATTAAGGTCATGGGGGGGAGGAAAAGCAGAGAGAGGGAAGGAGAGAGAGGGATGGGGCCTTGGTGTGTGCCTCACCTTCTGGGGGCAAGACATGATTGCAAGAGGAACTTTACCTAACAATTGCAATCAGTGTAACCTGGCTTATTGTACCCTCAATGAATCCCCAACAATAAAAAAAAAAAAATGTGAAGGAAATGAGACATTCCCTCAGAAATGTGGAATGGAATGACCTTAGCTTAACCTGACTTAGTTTTGTGTTCAAATTGTCCCTCTGTATACCTTTTCTCTCTCAAACCTGAGTGAGCTCTGAATTTCAGTTTACTTATATTGAAGCCACGATGGTGCATCATGCTGGCCTCAGCCTAAAAAGAAGAGTTCATAAGAAAAGGGGGAAATCTTTGATAAATCTATACTAGATTTCTATGCAGAGCCTTGAAATTTTCTAGGCTCTAAATAGAAAGTTGAAGACCTTCATATAACGTTTGAGTCCTTGAAATTAAATTTATTGGCATTAGAACACAAAAAGAAGGCACAAAATCAAAATGAATAAATGTTTAATTAAATGTCTGTGAGACATAACACTGTGTCAACTTCATTAATTATTAAATTTAGTATTCATAAAAGTTTTATTACATTTAAAAACAGTTTGGTGGAGACATTTTTCTACTTTGCAAGGATTTCCGAATGTGCAGAATACTGAAAAATCATAGCCAATCATAAATTTTATCAATTATTATCAGAGCTAAATGATTTTAAAAGAAAAATTATGACATTACCTTCCAAAAATGTTACAGTAAATAATGAATTTGAACATGGGCGTGCTTTCATATATTTGTTGTGATGCATGTTGTGGCTTCCAAAAAGCTGACCGAATTCTCAAAGCAGCTCCATTTTAAATTTATACATTCTTTGCTGTACCATGATAGATAAGAAAGAAATATTTGGCTAATGTTCCTTCTCTTTAATACCTTTTGAACTAGGGAAGGCCCTCTGTCATGTGCTCTGGAAGCAGTCTCTGGGAGTAGAGTTGTGCGCAGAAGGTTTATTGAGGCTTGTTCTCAGCGGACCCAGCTGTAGGGAAGAGTAGGAGGCAAAGGAAGGTGCTGCCTGCAACACCCACACGACAGAAGATACAGCTGATCCTGCAGTGAGTTCTGGAGCAAGGATAGCCCTTCAGAGTAGCAGCAAAAAGGTGGGGAAGGCGGTAGGGTTTTTGATTTTCAAAATCAGCCCATTGTTGGTCTTATGTCTCCTCTGGGACATGACATAACCTTTGGCACACAGCTTTTGACAGCTGATGGAAACACTTTCAGGAGGGGATCTGGACATAGAGAATCACAGCATGTCTGCACTTATGCACTTTAGGGAATATCAGATTTCTAACACCGAAATTCAGCCCATATGTTCCAGTTAGGACAAAGGTAGATTAGGGAGAGCTAGGATTTCTCTAGCTCATGAGTTGATTAGATGAACACATTGGTAGTGGTGTACTTCTGGAGTCTCTACTGAAGGTTAGTATTTCAGCATGTACACTGCGCCTGATGAAGATATCAAGGAAATAAATAGTAAATGGTCGAAGACTTCCTGAACATTCTAAATTCAGAATTGTTGGTATTCTGTATGAAATATAGAATTCTGGATTTAATCTAATTTAATCTAATTTGGTTAAATCATAATCTACAGCCATTATGTACTGAGCATTTATTACTGTACAAGACCCCTGAATGCATTATATCACTTATTTCTCAATTTATGACTTCTGCTTTAAAGAACAGAAAATTCTATTTTATTCTTTGATATTTACATAATGTGTTCAAATTCACATATGGTATAAGAGATAAACATCAGAGTATATTCCTAATGTCTTTGACTCCAAAAGCCAGTTTTTCTTCCCCAGTCTACCATGATACCACATTTTTCCAGAATAAGTTTTAAAAAATCCTTTAAAATATATGTAAAAGCAATGTGAAGTTTATGTGCTCAACAAAGAAATGAAAGCTATAAGTGAATACTAATTTATTATATTAGTAGATTGCTATTATTTGCCACATATTATTTAAAATGATTTACTTGAATAGACTCATTACAATTTTAGAAGGGATATACTATTACTTCATTATCTTCTTTTATAGAGATTTGCAAAAAAAAAAAGGACAGGGAAAGGGTTAGGTAACTTCCTGAGATTATAGCTCTAAGCAGTAGAGATAGCGTGTCACTCCTGCCATCTGACTGCAGAGCCTTCTGCTTAACCATGAAGCTCTATCTCTCTTCTATTTAAGGGTGGTATTATGTTTTAAGTGCTGGTGTGCTAAACTGTTTTAAAAAAGAAAGTGTTTCCATTGACACACATTTTTAAGAGCCAAAGTCAACGTGTAAAGCAGGCGTCCTTAAACTGTGGCTGGCGGGCCACATGAAGTGGTGTGAATTGTATTTGTTCCCATTTTGTTTTTTACTTCGAAGTAAGATATGTGCAGTGTGCATAGGAATTTGTTCATAGTTTTTCGTTTTTTTTTTTTAACTATAGTCCGGCCCTCCAATGGTCTGAGGGACAATGAATTGGCCCCCTGTTTAAAAATTTTGATGCTTGGTGTAAAGCATCTGGGAATTTTTAAGGACTATACATGAATAGTGTCAGAGAGTATTATTTTTTAGGAGAGGAAATATGTTGGCCTTTATCCGTAGCAATGGTGGTAAAAATGTACTCCAAACAACACACACCATAGAAAAATGTGAGAAAGGTGTTTGGAGAAGAACACTTGATGAAACAACAAGAACAAGTAGCTTCACAGCTCAGGGATTGTTGTTTTGCCCTCTCATCAAAATAGCCATCTAAAAATAACTCTATTATCTATCAAAATACCAACATGGTGCTTTCTCTAGTGCTTAAGTATTTCCCAGCTACTATCTCATCGATAGTTTTTAAGACTATAGGATGAAGGACACTTTTAATTAACTATTAACCATTTTTAGCACATGCAGAGAAAGATTATTTTCCCCTGAAAATATTTTTTTTAAAGCTTCTTTCCTTTCTACTATATAGTCAAGGACAAAGGGGGAGTATTAATTAAAGGGTATGATTCAGTAATTTTATAGTTGTTTATTTAGAAAAAAAAATTCACGGCTGCTCTCAAGCCTGAAAAGTATACATTCAGTGGTTTTTTGATCAACATGGTCTAAAGTGACTTTCTCCCTTTATGGTGGCATTGGGTTAAAGGTCAAGACTGAGAAGATAATGAAAACATGTCCATATCATCTTTCAAATTATTTTGCAGCCACATCGTTAAGGATTCCAAGAATAAACATTCTACTCTTCCCATGAAGTGTGAACATTTTAAAATGATTATGTCCTTTTATCTCAGAGAAAATATTATTATTTGCAAAGGTAAAAATATAGCATGCACGTTCTTCCTTCCAGAAGTGCACCGTGCTTATGTAAGCTTTTATGGGTACTAACGGGCATGTCTCAATTTTGATTCTTAGGTAGAAAATAACAGCTTGTTATTTTTCAGGAAGAATAAGATCTATTTCCACACATTTTTAAAAATCTCAGGGCTTTCCCCCCCATTATAAATAGGCCACATTAGCACTTGACTTCATTGTGAGCCAAGGACATTTTAAAAATGTCACAACACTCTTATTTTTGACATTTGGCCTTCAGATTTTTCTCCATAATTGTCTATTTGCTGCCTCATTGCTATGTACAGGGATGTAAGGTCAAATGCATCTCTTTCCTACATTGCTGTAAGATATAAAGTCTAAAAGTTTAAAATACTTTGTAGGTTGTAGGCTACCAGACTTTTCCCAAGCTCTGAACTAGTTTAACCTCTTGAATCTAGAGATGCCTTCTGTCTAGGTTGAAATTGCCCACAGCAAAGATTGTCAGTTACTTGATTCCAACTATAAGCTCCTCACTTTTTAGCAGATGCTTGTGGGTTTGTTTGTCTAAACCGGCGGAAACATTTTAGGCTAGCTTTATAAAAGCAAATAGAAATGTGGCCAATACATAGTAGTTTGCTGTCATGTAAGAAAATTAAATAAATTCTAAAGGTGATGCTGTTAAATATTGACTAACTGACATACCTGGGACTTACGTTTTCTTTTTAAATAAGGATCACTTCCCAAGGAACATCAAGTGAACTGAAATGTGAGCTGTACACGCACTGTCTAATGAAGAAGTCTTAAATAAGAAAATATTGTGTTCTAAATCTATGGGATTTAAACACTGATTCTCTTGTTGACTGACACTCTTTGTTGAGAATAATACAGAATGAAAAGCTTAATAATGGTGGTTTTAACACTGAATGTTCATTTTAATCTAGAACACATGCTCTTTATTACTTTTTCAAAAACTTATGTTGATAACCTATCATGTACCATATTGATTGGGGTAATTACTAGATAAAACAAATTAAAAACTTGCTACTCTTCAGAAGGCAAGGAGCTTAAAGAATCACTCCTGTCTCACACTTCACTCTTTGTCTAAGTATTTGTTTTTCTTTCCCCCTCTAGATTGTTATCATGTTTATAAACCAGTGTAAGTCCAGAATGTGTTCTAAATTCTCGGTTATTTTTCTAACGTTATCTCCTACTTAAGCTATAATCCTCATCCTCAACCCTCTTCCTAGTTATGGAAGGTGGTCTTAGATCATCCTTAGAAAATATAGGTTGCCAAATTCTATAATTAGGATCCTGTTTCTTTGGTCACAGTAGAATGACTAATGATGGACAACTCTTCCAGAGGATGACAATATTTGGCCTGGGTAAAGGCATCTGAAGTGGCTTCTAGCAAAAACTTTGTCCAGATATAAACACAGATGATTGGGGAAATGAGACACTAACTTCTGGGGAATTTGAACCAGGGAAACAGAGACGTTGACTGCAGTAAGCTAAAACAAAGAGAGATACAGAGAAATAATATGTATGCACTAAGGGGTTGCAAAAACTCTGAATAAACAGATGCCATGAAGCAGAGAGAAAAAGAGAAATAGTGGAATACAGCTATTGCCGGCTGACATACAGACAGAGAGGAACAGACAAGCTGAATTTTCCTGATTGTATCACAGCGGCAATTCCTGCTCCTAGAAAAGCAAACCAAACAGACTTCCATTGTTTCTGAATTGGCTGTGCAGCTGCTCTTCAATTTCCCTCTCTGTTGCTTCTCTACTGGAGTCTTATAGTAAATATCCATTACTTTGGGTGAACTTAGTGAATCTCTAACCCTTTGGATGGAAAGAGTCTAAAATATTTAATTATTACATATTCTTTCGTATAAAATATCTACAGTTTGCCCCCAATGAGTTCCCAAAACAAAGGTTCAGCCCTTGACCATGAATAGTTTATGTTATCATAGTCAGAAATATAATGTATGTAGATGAACATAAAAGAGAACATAGATAGCAAATTATAAACATATAAGTAAGTACACATATAACCCAGGCTTGGTCACTTTTCGATGATCTACAGATAAATCCAAGAATGAGAATAACTGTAATAAGGTCCTGATGAGGCTTCTCTAACCCTGCTGCCAGAGGGGCCGTGTCCTTCCACAAAAAAAATGTAAGTGGCATTTCAAAGAGGAAAAATCATTCAGAGCCAGCATTAAAATATGAGAAACTTATAGATAAGAGTTTTCAAGGAAAATTAGAGAGAATATTCGTGGAATGCCAGCTAAATCACTTACACTGTGCTAGAGCTCATCCTATAATCCTTATAGAGAACTCCAGGAAGTGAAAGTTCTAAAGTATAAAAATTGGGAAACTGTGGCTCAGGAAGTTTCCAGTAACTTTTCCAAAGTTAAGCTTGACAGTCCTATTCTTTACTTTCTAACTTTACAACCACATTCCTTTCATTTTAACATGTATGCTTTTCATTGGCCACAATCACCTATTGTCAAATAGAACATAATAACCTTGTTTCCACTAGAGCCCCCTAACTCTTGATTCGGTGTCCTCACTCTTCCCTTAAGCTTTCCAAAAAGGACATTCTTGATAAATTGTAAATGTTGTCAAAGAAAGGATCCTCTCCTGGTAATAAAATGGGGTCTGGGATGAAGTAAATGATCAAGAAGTATCCACTGAGCATATGCTTTAAAGGGGCTTTACACGTTATGAACATTATTATGAACTACCCCCAAATTGGCCCTGACTATCCAAATGCAGCCTTGCTTGGCATGCTGAGGTTGCAAAACCCAAAGGGTTCCTTAGAGTTGGCAGAGATGCAGACTGTCTTAAAACTTATGCATGTGGGATGTTCATCACTGTCTGGCTTTGAAACCTGACTCTGCTACTTCACATCTGTGTTGCTTTCAGCAAGTTACTTAATCTTTAGTCTCCATTTCCACAATTGTAATATGAGCTCATAATAGATAATTCCGGGTTTTCTGTATTAAATGAGTTAATATTGTAAAATACTTAGAACAGCACCAGGACAATGACAAGCGCTCAATGAATGTGAGCTATTTTGAAGGGCTCATAGGAGTTTTTCATTAGATATTACTCCTATTTGTTATTCCCTTGTGAAGGAAAGGCCATTCTCAGGTTATTAGTGATTTACCGGAAGAGTCAACAAAACCTTCTAATATGGCTGTGTCCATGTGTATGAGGGGTGGTGTGGTGTAGAAGGACCTGACACAGTCGATAGCTATTCTACTTTTGAAAAGGGTCCTTCTGTCAATGTTCAGATAATAAGTATTTTAGGCTTTGTAAGCCACTCTCCTGGTGTAGCATGAAAATAGTCGCAGAAAATAGGTTAACAAATAACAGCAGCTGTGTTCCAATAAAACTTTATTGGCAAAACCGGCAGTGGGCCATATTTAGTTCTGGGACTATAGTTTGCTGACTTCTGTCATAGGCAATAATGGCATAAAGCTCAAGTAGGGAGGATGTGGGTGGGAGAACTGCTTCCCAGATATGTATATGTAGCATTAGTGTTTGATCAGAGGCAGGCTGTTTAACCTTGCTGACGAAAGGTTTTCATTTGCGAGTTAAAAGAAATGATCTGTGAAGTTTCTTTATCACTCTGCTGACTCTGAACATGTGAGGGCCTAGAAATCTCATCTGTGAAGTTTCTTTATCACTCTGCTGACTCTGAACATGTGAGGGCCTAGAAATCTCATGTAGGAGAACTAAAGTTACTATTCTATTAAGATTCTTAAACTTTCCTTTCTCCTCCTATATGGAATTCTGCTTGCCTATTTAGATTCTCCTTTCCCACTTTGCCTGACTGATTTTAAGATTTTATAATGCAGAGTAAGTAGAAAAGGGTCAGTGTAGGAGGATAACATAGACACACTCGCCGGGGCTGGGGAAAATAGCTTTCCCAAAGGTTCCAAAGTGAGAAATGAGGGAACATCTATAATGTGTGAGAAAAGTGGAAGGGAAATAAAATAGTGATGCTGTGGCATATTTATCTCTTTTGCTGCATCTGAAAAAATGCAAAGAGAAAAGTTGATTTTAAAGTGATGATTTTTAGTTAAACATTTTTATTGATACATACTGTTTATACATATTTATGGGACATATGCATATATCATTTCTTTGTGTTGGCAACATTTCGAGTCTTCTAGCTATTTTTAAATATATAATGTATTATAATTAATGATAGTCAACTTAGTGTGCTGTTGAACATTAGATCTTATTCCTTCTCTCCAATTATATGTTTGTACCCATTTACCAACCTCTCTTCATACCCCCCCACACTTCCCAGCCTCTCGTAGCCATCATCCTTTTCTCTACCTCTATGAGATCAACTTTTTAAACTCTCACATATGAGTGAAGGCACATAATATTTGTTTTTCTGTGCCTGGCTTATTTTATTATTATAGTGACCTTTTGTTCTATTCACATTGCTGCAAATGACAGAGTTTCTTCTTTCATTATGGCTGAATAGTATTGAACTGGTTTTTGATTGTGAGCTGTATATCTTTAATCAGAATATAATTCTGAGATTGGGCAATGTAAGTGATGACTTATTAAATGTTATGTAGTTATAATCATTCTACTACTTCCCCAGGCTGAGCAGTGAAGATGTCAGTGTTAATGAAGTCTGTACTGGCTGTAATTGTGATTTCTAGTTTTTGATAAAGAGTTTCACTCTGTTGCCCCAGGCTAGAGTGCTATCACAGTTCACAGCAACCTCAAACTCTTAGGTTAAAACAGTCCTCTTATCTCAGCCTTCTAAGCAGCTGAGACTACAGGTACCCATTACAATGTCTGGCTAGTTTGTTTTTTTTCTATTTTTAGTAAAGATAGGTCTTGTTCTTGCACAGGCTGTCTCGAACTCCTGAGCTTAAGTAATCCACCTACCTCAGCCTCCCAGAGTGTTAGGATTACAGGTGTGAGCCACCATGACTGGCCTATAACTGTGATTTTTACAAGCCTACATTTTGGAATGGGGCAGCAACTTCAGATAACAATACTATTTGATAGCCTGAACTTTTATACAAACTTGAAAAACATCTCCATCTTTCCTAAATGAGTGACTTTAAATTGCACCTTCCTCAGCTGAGTTGCTGCCCCCTCAAAATAACTCTCAATGACATCTCGATTATATTTTATTCAATGAAAATTCTTAGAAGTTGAAGGTTTAAAAAAATCTTTTAAAAATTGTTTTCTTCCCCCCAGAACTGTATATTTCTGGTAAATCTCCAATCACCATATGATCTTGGTTCCTATTAGTTTTTTTTTTTTCCTTGAAAAATGCATTGCCAGTCTTGTTAATTGTTTCCAAGACTTCAGTAGGCTTGTAGAAATTTTAGGTAGCATCACTGAGGGCATTTTTCCTCTGATAATTAATAATTACCCCCATCCCCATTATCAATTCTTAAAGCTTATTTTCATAGCAATAAACCTATTCAGCACCGTGGACAGTCCTAATACACTAAATACTGTAGAATAGATATGTGAGTGAATGTAAGTGAACAGTCACTGAGAATGACTCAGACGTACATCTGCCTGTAACAAATACTAAATTTGTGCAAACTCCCAGTCACAAGGAAACTAAACTAAACTCAATTGAACCAACCACAGAGCAAAGTCTATAATTCACTGAAGAACTGAACTTTCTTTCAGGTTTGGGGAAACGGGATATTGCATATTTGTCATCATGCTTAAAACTCAGTTGGGTTTGTGTGGAGTATGGGAATAAGACCCTTTGAAAAACCTAAATTAAAAGAAATTCTTGTCTCTCTTGTACCACTTTCTATCTGCCAGGATTATGTACATTGGTTACAGAATGTCTCTGTAACCTTCTTTTCTCTCAGTTCATCTTTCGGATTCTTCCCCATTTAGAAAGTAACGTCCCTTTAACATTCATTCTTTTACTTTTATTTTCCATAGAGATAGTTAATAGTGTTTGGATAAAAACAAAATACTAGGCTCACTATTTTTATAAACCTGCTAATGTTAACCAACTATCACATTCTCCTACTTCTCAGAAATAATGTACCTTTTTCAAATGTTAAGCGTATTCCCTATTGTAGGGCAAAGTTCTTCTCCACAAATAATATCTGGAGACTAAGACAGACACAGATATTGAAACAGTGATTCTTTATTCATGAGCATATGTTGTCACTCATTTTTACAGAAAGATATTTTTAAACATATGCATTTTTCTTTCTTGTTCAACTAACTCATATTATTAAAAGTATAAGAATTTATAGTTAAATGCTCATATTAGAAAAACAGGAAGGTCTCAAATCAATAATCTAACTTTTCATATAAAGAAGCTTAAAAGAGAAGAGCAAGCAGAAGGAAGAAAATGATAAAGAACAGAAGTAAATATTATAGAGTAAAATAGAAAAACAATACAGAAATCAATGAGACTGTATGTCAATTCCATAGGGATCCATAAAATTGAAAAACCTCTAGTAGGAGTGAACAGAGGAAAACAAGAAAAGAAAAAAGGCATGATATCAAGAATGAAAAGGGGAACGTGACCTCAGATCCTACAGACATTAAAAAGATAATAAAAGATTGCTCAGCTCAATTTAATAACCATAAACTCAATAACTTGGATGAAATGACTAATTTTTTAAGATACAAATTACCAAGGCTTACTCAAGAGGAAATAATCACCTACATTAAATAAATTGAATTTGAAGTTGACATTTACAAACATTGAAAACTTCAGGTCCAGATGGATTCCCCAAGAAATGTAATCACACATTCAACAACAGCAACAACAACGACGACAATAACAAAATACCAATTCCATACAAACTATTACAAAAAAAATAGAAGAAGAGGAAAAACTTCCCCACTTACTTTATGAGACTAGATAACACTAGCAAATATATAAAAGTGATTAATATATCAGGCTGGCCATGGTGGCTCGTGCCTGTAATCCTAGCAATCTGGGTGGCCAAGGCAGGTGGATTTCTTGAGTTCAGTAGTTCAAGACCAGCCTGAGGAGAGTGAGACCTTGTCTCAACAAATAGAAAAAGAAAAAAACAAAAACAAAAAAACCTAACTGGGTGTAGTGGCAGGTGCCTGTAGCCCCAGCTACTTGGGAGGCTGAGACAAGAGGATCTCGTGAGCCCGAGAGTCTGAGGTTGCATGGCACTCATCCTGAGTCACCTCAGGGTGACTAAGACTGTCTCAAAAAAAAAAAAAAAAAGTGATTAATATATCATGACCTAATGGGAATTATCTCAAGAATAGCTGGCTCAACACTTGAAAATCAACTAGTAATTTATATCAATATCATTTATGGTTAAAAAATACTGCAGTAAACTAGGCATTAAAAATAATACCTTTGCTAATAAATGATATTTATGAAAAAACATACCATTATAACTTTACACTTAATGTTCCAAGACTAATTTTCTTTCTAAGACCAGGAACAAGGCAAGATGTCTGTCTGTACCATCCCTGTGCCACATCCTGGAAGTCTTAGCTTGTATAACAACAGAAACAAGAGGCACAGAAATAGACAGGGTTACAGTGGCCTTTATTCACAGACATGGGACTGTGTACATAGGAAATATAGAAAATACATAAAAAGGTTATTTAAACTAGGTTTGAAGACATGCCATGTCAACATACAAAAATAAAGTATATTTCTGTTGCTAAGATGTCAGTTTTCTCCAGATTGATCTATAGAATCACTATACTTGTAGTATAATAAAGAAAAAAACATATATATATAGTCACAGGCAAAGCCTGAGGAAATCTTCTGGGTCTCCTTGTTATAAAATACACTTCTAGTGTCAACATCCAGAAGGTTCTGACATCCTCCTTCATGTGAGCTCCTTCCAGAGATAGCCTTGAATACACTGCATGTGGGAATGTAAATTGGTACAACAAATTACAGAAAACAGTATGGTCGTTTCTAAAGAAATTAAAAATAGTATTACCATATAACCCAGCAATCCCTTTTCTGGGCATATACTCAGGAACTAAAATCATCACTTTGTAAAGATTTTTACATTGTCATGTTCATTGAAGTATTATTCACAATAGCCAAGGGACGGAAACTAGTGTCCACGGCAGACAAATGCATATGGAAACTGTGGTATGTAACATATACAGTGGGGTATTACTCAGCCGTATGAAAGAATGAGTTCGTGCCATTCCCCAGAACATGGGTGAGACCGGAGGCTGTTAAGTGAAATAAACCAGACAGGAAAAACAAACAAACAAATCTTTACATGATCTCATCTCTATGTGGACTCTCCCCCTATTTCAATTATACAGAAATAGAAAACACAACTATTGCTACCAGAGATGTGGGTAGAGGTGGAAGAAATTGGTAAAATGTAGGTCAAAGGATACAAAGTACCAGATATGTAGGATAAATAAAACTAGAGATTTGATTTTTTTTGCCCTTTTATGTCTAATAAAATACTATCTTACCACTGGAAAAAAATAAGTCTAGCGATTTAATGGACGCATAAAGGCTAATAAAATTTTACTACACCTGGAATACGTGGTAAATGAGTAGATTTTAGCTGCTGTCGCAATAAAAAAAAAAAAAACTAAAAAGATAATTCTGTGAGATGATGGATATGTTAATTTACTTCATTATAATAACCTTTTTATTATCTATGTATCCCATAAAACCATGTTGTATACCTTAAATACACATAATAAAATTTATTTTGAAAAACTCACAAAGAAACAACTATCAACCTCAAGGATAGTGTGACATTATTTTAAAATCAAAATGTTGAAAGTCATTTGTAAACAGCAATTTATACACAGAATAAATTTTTTTGTGTACCAGGACTTTTTCATAATTAGATATTAACTAGTAGGAAACTATATAACATTTAAAGTACAATTTTCAGATGAAGAGGCAAATGATATCTGTTTAGTACAGAGGATTAATCCTAATAGTTTCGGTTTACTTTTTTAGGACAGTCAACATATTTTATGTAAATGGGTAAAAAAATATTGTTTGATATACTATAGTAGACGAATTATATAAACACTGAGGAAGCTTTGTGAATGGGGTCATAGTGGGGCATAGGAAGGGGGTCAGGCAAGTCTTCATCGTAAGATAGTGTCCGAGGAATTCTCTGATCAATGAGGTCACCAAAACGCTCCTAAATTTCAAAGTTACTGCTCTTTACTTACCTTCACCCTAGTTCTCTGTCATGTCTCATATTGCTGAAAATATTAATAAACCTGAATTAATTTAGCAACATTCAAACTGGGCATTTCCTCATGAAAATTTAGATTTCTGTCTTCTCTTGGAGTATCAGAATATAAGATGCTCCTTGGTCTGTATATGTACAAGGACACAGTCAGCTAAATCTCAGCAGGGCTGACTTCTAGACTTATGAGATGTACTCTGGTTTGTAAGCATACTAGGTGTTGGATTTTCTTGTTCCCTGCCATGGATGCTGAGCACTTGGGAAAAATGATTTGTTTTAAAAGCTATCGCGGTATTAGCACTGCAGTTAGGAGATTCCGATGGGGGCCTGAAGGACAGGTTTTGAGAAGAGCCCAATACTCCTGAATTAAGCCAAGAAGCCCAGAAAGCATGCAAAGCGGCCACACCAGGGCCCCTGATGGAAGCAAGGGAGAGTCCTCTTTGTAGGAAATGGTGGGGACAGTTCCTTATGGGTCTGGCCTTGTGTTTCTGCAGATACTGCTAGCAGAAGCCCTGCCTTTCTTATGGACTGCCTTTTCAAGGAGGCTTGCACAGTGGAGAGCCTTGCAGATAGAGATGACGTTTCGCTAAGGAATAAAAGTTGAATCTGTGCACTAATATGATAAAGAGGTTTCCCTTTAGATCATAGGACAAACACACCGGCTGAACATCAAAAAATATTCAGGGAGAAATGTCAGGGCCGGGACTGGCCAGGTCTCCGCCCCAGCCTACCTGTCTTGGACTCCTGTGTGCTACCTTGCTCTGGACACACGCCTGTTAGGTGCCTGAGGGCTATGAGAGAGAGAGAGAGAGACCTCCTAGCAGGAGAGAGAGAGGGTCTTTGAGGGAGAGAAACAATCTAGTAGGAGAGCGAATCTTAACAGTCTTCGTAGAAGGGCGCCGAGCAAGCGCCCTCTGAGCAGGAGGAGCAAACGAGTTAGAGTGAGCGAGTCTGTGAAAGAAAGAGAATGAGAATCGGAGCTAACCCCGCCTGCTGCTGTTCACAGAGGCGATCCCGTGGCTATGGACGCCACAGGTGTACGGGACTGCCCAGCCCTGAGCCCTGACGCTCCTTGCTCACGTTCTTGCCTATGGAGAACCAAACCACCTCCCCAGGCCCTTTTCACTGAGGTGTTACGGAGAGGTTACATCACAGGTGTTTCTTACAGTTACTGAGCATGCAAAGCTTAACTCTCACTTCTCCTTCCCTTGAACTATCTGGTTTCCTACAGATCTAGTGGGCAAGGGGTTTCATTGATCAGAATTGGTTCAACATTTAATAATGTCAATGTATTTATATATAGCTAGATAGATGTGTCTGTATATATATATATATATCAAAGTAAATATATTTATGTATTTACTCATATATTTGCTGTAAATGTATATTTGCTCAATTGTAAAAAGTAACCAATACTTATTAACCATTGATCTCCCAAATTCACGCATAAATGATGATTCATTCTCTGCAAATTATATTTCTTTTTCTTCCCCCAAATTTCAGTGTGCTCTGTGGCCTGTGCTGTTTCTATTTTTTTCCCTTATATATTACTGTCAATATAATCATTATTATTTTTAGTTATTATTACATTGATCATTATTATAATTCAAGTATCTACAATGTAATCAGCAAAACTAGTAATGATACAATGAACAATCATTACAATTACGTTTATTACATTCTTGGCGATTTTTATAAATTCTTGGCAATATTGCGGATCCTACATACTGCTGGAAAAAACATAAATTGGTACATTTTTTGTAAAAAAAAAAAAGTGAGCATATTTTGTAAAGTTAATCATTTAATCATATGACAAGCAGCAGTTCTGCTTCTGGAGAAAAGGAGATTCTCACATATGCACCTGAACTAGGAGGACCATGTCTGCTCTTGGACAGGTAGCAGATATTGGCTTATAGGATGCATTTCCATAGTCGTAATTATGTTTTTAAGAAGACAATATCCCATACTAGAAAATAGCATAGGTGTTACTAAAAGCTTCATGCTGTGTAATGGAAGTGAGGATTACTTTTTTATGGCCCATGGTTTCTATGAATAGAATTAACCAGACACCAATTATCACCTCATTGAAAGGATAAGTCACTGTGACATCTACAGCTGAGATTGAACTCATTGCTTTTGCAATGTGAATTAATTAGAGTTGGAGAGAGAGCTTTACTAAAGGGTTAGGAAGCACTGCAAATTTGAAAATTCTATATTTTAAGCAGCTTGGGAATAATCTCGTCCAATTAGTGTACAATGTTAATAGGCAATAGTGTTACTTATATACAAGTGCTTTAAAGAAATAGTTTCCAAAAAAAAAAATTAAACACGAACAGTATTCTCTTTTTCGTGATGACTGTAATTGAAAGATGATAAAAATCCAGAAAGTATTTTATTTATTTAATTTTAACTGGCAAGCAGGCTCTACAGAGCAGGTTATCTTTACTTGAAAGCATGTGTTCCTGGTAGTGAATAAAGAGAGATGGTTGGCTTCTTACCATCACTCAAAAACATATCAGATAAATATGCCTACCAGCCGATTTGGACACAGCAGTAGGTATTACCATCTGCTCCCAAATATGCCTACAACCCTGTAGCTCTTCCATTTTGGCACCAGAATTTATAGCAAGAGCATGATGTCCTAAGATACACTGATTTCTGAGAAGTGCGTTGAAAATGTATCTGTAGTGACACAGAGTTGGGTAAATAGCTGGGTTTGCTTTAACCCACTACTGTTTCTTTTGGGGAACACCACCTCCACAATTTTTATTCTATGTTGGGACAGGATGACATGACCCAGAAAACTTAATGCTCCATTGGAATGAGCAGGTAGACAGAACATTGTTCAGGAAGATGATTACCATAAGTATGATGCATTTGTTTGTAACAGAAAATGAAAAAAAAAAACAAAATAAAAATTTAATGATAGAAACAGATATTGTTTGCATCTTTATAAGTAACAGGAAAACTTCTGAGAAAACAGTAGCTAAATTCTGAGGGGAATACTCCTGACCAAGAGTATTTTTAGGTAGGTCTATTCCTGCTTTCAAAATTACATCGTGAAAGTCTTAGATTTAAGAATCTTAGATACACGAATCTCATAGTGACATCATATACAGTTTCTAATCTTATGAAGTGCTGATCTCATACTATATTACTTACTTTGATTTCCAAATTCTCGTCTGCACTATATAATCATTTACAGAAATTTGATTGCTTAAGAATTTACAATGCATGAATTTGATTTCACATAAATATAGACAGATGTGAAAACAGGTTCATTTTATTAATATACCTAATCATTTAGAAAGAATAAAGAAGAGAAAAATGTTTAAAAATTATAGGTATACAATATGTTACGTGCAAAACTAGAACCAATGGGCCAAGAAAGAAGAGAGAGGATCAAGAGAAGAGAAGCTTTGACAGATGTACAATAATGACACTCAGCAAACAAACAACCAGCATCACAGACAAAATAAATTATCCTTCAGAAAGGCTTGAGCTTAAATGGATGCTTGAGAATTCATTGCTGGGTAAAATTTGGAATATTAGGTAGGCAATCCTTTCTTATATTTAAAGAAAAAGATAGAACGTTAATTATAGACAGATGATGTTCTTGAATGAACAGAGGGTTTTGCTGGCAGCTCTTTAAAAATACACCTGCACAGATATGATTAGCATCCTCACCACCCAGAAAACCAGGAGTCGGGAAGGGAAGGTGATACTGAAGATATTCTTGATGCACTAACAAGGTAGCAGAGCAGGAGGTGCTGGTAAAACCAAGGTGCTTACACAAGATTGTCATGATCGACATTTACAGAAGAGGAAAACTAACAAGAGAATGATTACTTAAGGTAGCACCTTTAAAGGTTTTAAAGAAACCTTTAAAAGATTTAAAGAAAAATAACCCCCAAGCATTAGAAGCATGCCATTATCCGCAAAGAACTTGAAGAGCTAACGGCTTGAGACAGGAGCGTTCTGTCACTTACTCATGCTACCCTGCTGAGTTATTCCTCAGTAACACAGGAGGAACTCATACGTATAGTAAGTGGGAATATTCTTTCAAACTTGATGTGGGAGAAAATGACTCTTTAGCCAGACATGTAGAAAATCTTGTTTCAACTATTTTAGAATTCTTGGATTGTTTAAATTTTTACAATCTCTTTTTAAAACCCACTATTCTGAGCAACTGATGTAAGGTAAATAATGACAGTTCCTAATGGCCCAAAAGATTTAAGGCTATACTTGCACAATATTTGTGATAAAAAAAAACCCCAGCATGCCACTATTTTGCAGATGATTGTAGTGCTTAACATGAATGATCAAAAATGAACCATCTGTCAAAATAAAAATGCACTGATCAGTATTTCATGTGTAAGCATAAAGAAATTCCTTTTAAATTTAAACATTTGCCTAGAATTCTATGTAATTATTGAAGACCACAATTAAGAGATTTTATTGTATATATTTTACAAATAAGTTGTACTTCACCTTATTTTTAGTATCTTTTTAAGAATGCCTTTCAATAGAGTATTTTTTTTGTCATCCAGATATGAAGGCAAGGCAGAGGAAATCGTGATGTTTCTATTTTCTTTTGCATTTGCCATTCTATGACCACCAACAGGTAATGCCTGGGTAGGGGAGATGATCTAAGCAGAAGAAAATGGCCAATTTGAGCCACTGAACCAGAATCATGCTGCTGGAACTGTGGCTTCTTCCAAGTCATTCAAACACAACTGCCAGCAAAGTGGGTAGAGAGAGGTGGCCTTCAGCCATCTGGCATTGAGCTGCATGTAAGCCAACTATGCTCCATGAATCTAATCACCATCAATCAGGAAGATAACAACTCACCCTGTCATCAAATTAGAACTGAGAGATTCGCTTTCCCAACAGGGTTGCTCATTACATAAATCATTTAGACCATGTGGAAAAACATTTACCAATGACAACATTTTCTTACATATTACAGACTACGATGGTCTCACATTGTGATCATCTGTGGAAGTTATTATAAGTATTCAGATTCTATTGAACAAATTAATATTCTCAGAAAATTGAGCAGATGGGGATTTTTTTTCTCAATTTTGATACATGGTAGTCTGAGGGGGAAAAAAGGTGAGAAAACCAAAACAAAATAACAATAAAAGCAAACTATCTGGATTGCTAGTCTAAATTCCAATGAATTAATATTATCATATGAGCAAAGCGATTACTACTTTGGATTGCAATGATTTAATGCTATAATTTGAGCAAAGCAATTTTTTTCTCTCAAGTAGGAAACAAAAGCAGGTGATGAGTTATTTGTGTCTTCATTCAGCCCTTATGGTCCCTGCCTACTTGATTGACACCTCATTGTCCTGGCTCGTATTCGAGGTACTTTCCAGTAATCAAACAGGTCTCAAATTTCCATTTCCAATAGCGATTTTGCTATTCAGACAGTGACTGGTATCCCCAGTTATAATTTTTAATTTGGTGGGTTAGATAATGCTCTTTTAAAAAATATTTGTCAATGTTATTTTCTAATAACATTTTCTAAAGGCTTGCCTCCAGACATAATGCAAGAAAAGGGGCTTGAGAGAACCCTTTTTGTTGCCTTATTTGAGAAGACTTGAGTATTTTTGATTTAGAATTTTCACTATATAAACTTCATGGACAACATAATTGTCTCAAGCCCAATGTCTTTTTTTTTTTTTTTTTTTAAGTTGGACTGGAACGGAAAAAGTTTGGTATGTTATTACAGATTAAAAGACGATGTGGAGTATGAGTACATAGGAGTCACTTGGCCCAGTTACATAAAAATGTATTATTTTAAAGAGAGTAAATGGCCACCCTAGTTCTTTGTTTAAATGTTATAAAAATGACAAGGGGGAAAAAACAAACAAACAAAACCAAAACCAAACCAAAACAAAAACAACAATAACGAAAACCCCCTTTGATTAGATTAATTATTTTCTTGTTTAGTGCTCCTTTGCTTCTATGAGGCAACAAAGAAAAAAAGAGATAATGAACTTACTCAATTTTAGCAGGGATCTAAACTTTCTATTAGAAGATGAAGCAATTCCCCAAAACACAAAGCCATCTCCATAAATTGATTTTGATAGTACAACATTTGTGCTTAGCAAATTCTCCTGTAAAGGGCTAAACAGTAGGTACTTAGGCTTTGTGGGTCATATAGTCTCTGTTGCAATTACTTAACTCTGCTGTTGTGGCATCAAAGCATCCAGACCAGAGTAATCACAGAAGCATGGCTGTGTTCCAATACAACTTCATATTTGAGCAGAAGTTTATATAATAAATATATTATAGAAATTTATGGGCGGCACCTGTGGCTCAGTGAGTAGGGCCCTGACCCCTTATAATGAGGGTGGTGGGTTCGAACTCGGCCTTGGCCAAACTTCAACAACAACAACAACAACAAAAAGAAATTTAAATAATAAATATATAATAAAGAAATTTGAAATTTATATAAAAAAGTGCCATGAAGTATTACCATTCTTGTGATATTTTTCCCTTAACAGTTAAAAAGTGTAAAAATTATTTGTAGACTATAGACACCATAGAAACAGACTATAAGGTAAGCATAAAGGGAAGTAGCTTTGGCCAACAGAAGCCTGCGTGCTGATCTCCGAGATGAACAGTTGAAGTCTGAGTTTGTATACACACTCCACTTCTATTCAAGTAGGTGTTGGAAAAGGCTGTTTAATGGTAGTAAGGTTTGCAAAGCAGTTATTTCCAAAGATACTCCAGTCCACTGTCATTTTCACTGAATGCCAGTGTTGTCAACCAAAACAAGTACTATAAGAACCAAATGGGGCAGTATCTTCCCAGGTCCTCATGAAACAGGCGCCTGAAGATAAGTTTCCATTGCGAGTCATATTGAATTCATTGGTGTTCAGCGTCTCTTTGATTGCTTCCTGCCCCACTGATATTAAACTACACCAGGGGTCCTCAAACTTTATAAACAGGGGGCCAGTTCACTGTCCCTCAGACCATTGAAGGGCCAGACTATAGTTTAACAAAAAAACAAACAAACAAACAAAAACTATGAATAAATTCCTATGCACACTGCACATATCTTATTTTGAAGTAAGAAAAACAAAACAGGAACAAATAAAATATTTAAAATGAAGAACAAGTAAAGTTAAATCAACAAACTTACCAGTATTTCAATGGGAACTATGGGCCTGCTTTTGGGTAATGAGATGGTCAATGTCCGGTCATATTTGTCGCTGCTAGTTGTAACAAGTGATGCAAGTGTGCATCAGTTAGTCTAGATCTGGTTGGAGATTTCAGATGTTTTATTCTGGAAAAAGTCTGTTCACAGACATAAGTGCTGGCAAAGATGGTTGCCATTTTGAGTGCATGGTTCCTGAGATTAGGGTATGTCTCAGAGGGGAGAGATGCATAGAAATTAGGAAGGCTGCTTGACTTTCAGAGAGTCACAGTTCTGCAGTTTAGCCAGTTCCATTTGGTGAATTGTATCCACAATTTCAATGTCAATAGAAAATGGGTTGTGGAAAAGCTGTATGTCCTGTTCATGGAGATGAAGCTCTTTAAATCTAAATTGGAACTCCTTTTGCAACTTTTCCAGTGAATCCACACATGTTTTTTTTGGGAATGCAACCAATGGTTTTTCCACTAACAGATTTTGAGTTGTGGGGAGATGGCAGAAATTTTCCTCCTTCACTTGTTTGATGAGGAGGCCTAATTTTACTTCAGTGCTTTCACATTGATTGCAGATGAGTTTCCCCTTTCCTTAAAGTTGCACATTGAAACTGTTGAGTAGCTTTGTTACATCTGTCAGAAAGGCAAGATGCCACTTCCATTCTGCATCATTGAGCTCTGGTACTTCTTTGTTTTTTGAAAGCAGAAAAGCTGTAATCTGTGGAAGTAACTCATAGAAATGTTTCAAAACTGTCCCTCGACTCAGCCAATGGACTTGTGTGTGGTACGGAACATCTTCATAGGCAACATTTAGCTCAGACAGAAATTCCTGAAATTGTCTGTGGTTTAGTGCATTAGCTCTAATGAAGTTAACACAAGATACCACAATTTTCATAACAGAATCCCACTTCAGTGATTTATTACACAGCGCTTCTTGGTGGATGAGGCAGTGTATGGCTATTGGATGAGAATGGTTATGTTTGTCCATCTCTTGGTTAATGTGAGCAATTACTCCTTTCTTAGACCCCACCATGCTAGGAGCACCATCAGTTGTCACACTGGCTAGTTTTGCCCAGTTCAGCTCCAAACCATTCACAGTTTGGCAAACCTTTTCATAGATATCCTGTACTGTAGTTGTTCCTTTGATGCTTTGCAATGCAGCAAGCTCTTCTGTGACTTCAAAATAGTCATTCGTCCCATGAATAAAAATTAGAAGTTGTGCAGAATCACGAATATCATTAACGTTCGTCGAGTGCCAAGGAAAAATAGGGAAGTTTTTTTTGCTGAGTTTTGTAAATGCTGATGCAAATTGTCTCCCATTTCTTCAATCCTTCATGTAATTTAGGTCCTGAAAGACTCACTGTACTAAATAAATCAGCCTCCTCTGGACACATCTCTTTAGCAACAGAAAGAAAGCATTCTTTAACAAATTCTCCCTCCACAAATGGTCTGCCAGTACACGCTATTAGCTTGGCAACTTGAAAAATTGCTCGCAGTGATGAAATATTTAGCTGCTTCTGCTTCACAAAAGTATTTTGCTGAGTTGTCAATGTATTTTTCAGTTTTAATATTTTATCTTTTCTCACTTCTCTGACCAAACAATCATATTTATATTTATGTTGAGTTTGATAGTGTCGACGCAAATTGTATTCTTAACATAGACACTATATTCTGACATATGAAACACACAGCTCTTTCCTTGTACTGTATGAAAAAGTAATCATAAGTCCACTGTTTTTTGAATATCCTACACTCCAACTCAATTTTTCTTTCTTGATATCGTTGTTTCCTAGGGATTCCAAATTGCTATTAGTAAAATACATACATATATATATATATATATATAGTGCCACAAAAACAATATACCAGCAATAACTTTGCCCCACACAGAGACATACAGACTGCACTACCCATCAATGCAGTCTGATCAGTGTTCATCAATGCAGCCTTGCCAGCCCACATCATTTCAGCCTCACCAGTGCCCATACTGGTGAAAGTCCACTTTTATCTCAGGCTCACACTGGTGTGGTGCAGAAACCAGCACAATTACAGAGCCAGTTCCTCCACCACCTTTCCAGCTCACACTACCCTGTGTGAGCCGCACTGCAATCTGTGAACTCGCACAGGCATCTGATTGCATGGGTGAGAAGACCCATGTGATCAGATTCCACTGCAGGAAAAAAGAAGGCACATATGCCTTTTTTCTTCCAAATCTAATGCAAGTTCAGCCATACAAGCATGTGGCTGAACTTGCACTGCTCAGAGATCGCAATAGTGTGATCTTATGGGGTTTACACAGCACACAACATACAACATCATACACAACTGAATAGCAATCAGAATATAAATGCAGGGGAGTCGGAGAGTCCGGCTCACATTCCACACATGTGCACTGCGGGCCTGGGATGAGTCAGGTGCTAAGTAGGACAGGCAGCGGCTGCAAAAACACCCGGCGGGCTGGATTAATGTCCTCAGTGGACCACATGTGGCCCGCAGGCCTACTTTGAGGACCCCTGAACTACACAATCATCCACTTTGTCTCTCCCTTGTTCATTCTGTCATTCCACATTAAGTGCCAAGCACTTTCCTGAGCACCAAGGAAATCAAAGGAGTTAGATGTGACACCTGTAAGAACTGGTAACAGCTGCGAGTGAGACTGACACACTAATGGCTAAATTCCAGTGTGATGAGTGTGAGATGAGAGAATTGCAGGACATCCGGGGAAGGAAGATGCGTGGACCAGACAGAAAGTACAATGAAGAATTCTGAGAAACCAATCTGTTTAACACATGGAAAGAAGAGAACACTTATTGCCAGCAACCTCAGATAATACATGTACTATTTATTTTTGCAGCATATTCTATAGTCATAGAATTTAGGGGATGAAAGACATCTTAGAATTAATTTCTTTGGCTTCTCAAATTTTAACTGATGAGGAAAAAGTGGCCCAAAGAGAAGTGAGAAGTTCAAGGTTACCCAACCCTTTAGAGGTCACTTTATCAAATTTCAAAGCACTTTGGTGCAAATTCAGGACTATTTCCACTACACTAAGTTTTCCGTGCCCCTTCCATAGATTTTTACTGATTGTACATTGTTATTCTCTCTTTTCTATGTAGATTTCCTAAAAATTGCAGAACTCTTATCTTTTCTTCAGTGATTCCTTAATGACTACAGTTGATAAAAATTGAGAAAATGCAATCGGAAATAATGCTCAAATTCATTCTCTTTTTTTAATTTTCTGCTGATCTGAAGCAAAAACACTATTATCTCAGTTCTCAGGCTCAACATATTGTGTTTTTCATTTCACGTTACTCCATAAATTGCAATTATCGTCATTTGTGGCTCTCACAAGATTATAGGTGACTGAGTACTTCATCAACTAAGATCAGAATTTCCCATGGCACAAAACAAAACACTTGTATAATAATCTAGGAGAGTGGATTAAACATACTGAATGCGGGAGCCACACGCTGGAAACGTTCAGGGGATTATCATTGTAGCTTTTCAAATTAATTCAACTGAAGTGAAATTGACGTGACTCTGCTTAAGCATCAGTGCCATTTTGGGCCTTAAACTTTAGGATGTCTGACTCCCTGCTATTTTTCATGCTAAAGAGGAGGATCCACTCCACTCAGAGTTCTTTTGTACATTGGAAGCAGAAGGGGGCAGGTAGGGGCGAGTGAAATTTAGGTTCCTAAGGTGGAATTTCTGTGGACTAGCAGGGGCTTATAGATTGTGCTTTTCTGTAGGACATCATAATAGAAAAGTGGGGTCAAGGGCTGGAATATGTGGAAGAATTTCCAGGGATCGGATGTAGCAACTACAACTAAAACAGTTCTGTGGGCAAACTTAATTGTCATAATTTTGTTATCACCTAGCAAGTCACTATATTCTAAAACTTCGTAATTTCAATTAATCTACACTGCATCCTGCAAAACAGTCATTATTATGCTTCTCAGTCACCTTGGTTGTGGAGGCACGTATACAGAATTTGGATATGAAAATTAAAATAATGGTATCAATAACAATATTAATATAATATCAATTTAATACATGTAACAATAATAACAAGTATGTACTACTTGCTATGTTTTCATTTATTTAATCTTCCCAGAACCCGTAAGTTGTTATCCTTACTTTGATATTATAGAGTACAGTTAAATAGTACACTTAATAAGTACAATAAGTAGCTGAATCAGAGTTTGAACCAAGACAGGAGGTGGGTTCAAACACATACCATCACACTACAGAGAGATTTCATAAAAGGCAGCAGCCAATGGAGTGGTATTTATTTTTGCTCCAAGCCTATATTCCATAGACAAAAGAAAGTCTGATCTACAGGTCCCTACTTAACTTTAATAGGGGTATTGTTTGCCAGTAGGATTTAAGAAATATTGAGCAAACACTGCAGTTGCTGGTTTAAATGCTTATTAAATTTTTTTCAATGCATGATGGTTGTTTTTTCTCCATATTTCTTACAGAAACCTATCCATTATCTGTCCTTGTGGATTGGGATTGTTACACTTTATTTCTTAATATCCTTGAATAGACTTCAGCATGGTCAGCAGAGGGACAGAGAGAAAGAGAGAGAGAGAGAGAAAAATCTACAACCTGTGGGAGATCAGTGGCCTCACGGAAAGAATAGACTCCAGGGAGAGCTAACATTTTAAAACTTCTAATCACAAGCCCACTTTCCAAAGCTATGCACCTCAGCTATTTTATCTTTAATACTCTTATGTTCCATTAACATCAGGGACTTTGTTGATTAGCATAATGGATATTAGAAATTATTTTTGTTACTGATATGAATAATAGGAACATTGTGCAGGCTTTTCTGCCATGGCAAGGAAAGGTTTTTAAGAATCTAGAGACCAGGTGCTCTATACTTTTTGGAAGGGGATGTGAGGCCAGACTTTGAAATGAGCTGGTGCACACCCCCTGATTCTGAGCCTACTTTCCACCCCCCTGAATCCTGCTGCTAGAATATTGGTTGCATTTGCCTAAAGAAAATTTTTCTCCAGGGTGAGGATTAAACATTAAGAAGATGCTTATGGAATAAGTTGATGCTAGCATGCCAATGAGTGTGTGTACATATAACCAACTTGCATCTAGTACCTTGTTTTAAGGATAATCTGGTCATAGGAAGAGATTGAAAGGCTCACCTGTCTCTATTATTGGAACTTTTATTTACCCTAGGAAGCTTTGTAATTGTGAATGATGAAGTGCCTGAAATCAGTTGGTAGCATGAGTCTGTTGTGTGTGCATACGTATGTGCACGCACACACACACACACACACACACAGAGGACGACCGTGAAACAGGATGGATGGAGCAGGAGACAGAATGGGGCTGCCAACACTTTATATATGGGCTTACTTGTCCTTGTCTGGTGGTTTGGAAAGTTTTTCATCCACAAATTCTCCTGAATTTCTTACAGGTGATCAGGCCATCTGTCTTTTGCTACAGAGATGGTAACACATCCTTTATGATATCCACTTAACTACAGTTGTTGGTATCCCTGTCATCCTCAGGATTGATGGCTACGATGCACTCTGCTTCAGTCTACCCTCTTCAGCCTACATGCCTTTATTTGTTCTTTGAAAGCCGGCACTGTGTATATTTTATGAAAAAAATCTGGTTTAAGTGCTCTTCCTTTTCTATTTTTTTGCCTGTAATAAATGTTCAAGCTACATTTCTCGCTCAAAATTTTCATTATTATTGCTTTATTTTGTTCTTTTAATGTTGTCATACCTTTCCATCATATCTTTAAAATCAGAAAGCCATTTAGTAAACATTGTAATAAATACTTCTCTGAACCTTAGGGCTTCTATCATCCAAAACTATTCCCAAGCCTTTAGCATTATGGACTTCTTGAGGTATAGTTTTTGATTTAAAAAATTTACTTTTTTTGCATTGTCCATATAAATTAAGCATTCTCTCCTCTGCATGATATTTCTTGAACTTTCCTCATTTTTCTCGTCTGCCCATTGTCTTCTCTGGATTTAGTTATAATCTCTTTTAACTAGGAGTGAAGATACATCGTGGAATCAACAGAAATAAGCAGAATAATTACATTTAATATGAATAAGAGCAGTTGCATTAGTTTAGGTAGGCTATGCTATAAAAACAAACAATCCACACTAACAAATTTGAGCAGTTAAACAAATATTTGTTTAACAAATAAGAGCAGTTGCATTAGGTAGGCTATGCTACAAAAACAAATAATCCACACTAACAAATCTGTTAAACAAATTGGTACAACAAAATCATTTCTCACACAAGCTTCACTCATACAAAGGTTGAGGGCCTCTCCAAGATAGCACTCCTGCATGGGTCCAGGCTGCTTTTATGCTGGGGTTTTATCACTTACAACATTTGGCTTCTCTGGTTACCAAGGCAATGAAAGAAGCAGCTGCACGGTCATTTACTAGATCTTAAATCCAGGAGTGACACAAATTACTTTCCATATTGCACATTGCCATGATTAACTCAACAATGCCTGCCTAACTGCAAGGGGAGTATACATGCCCGTTAAGCAATAATAGTCTCCGCCTAGTGTTTCCATAGAGGAAGCAGTGTGGAGGCCTTCTGGCTTGGAAGCCACTCAGTCTGGGGTAGGGAGTGCTAGAATGCTAATACATTGTTAAAATAAGCACATATCTCCTGTTTAGAGTTATCCTTGTAACTAACTGGCATTTCCAAGCAGGGAGAAGACTGGCGTCTCATCCACCTGAACTCAATTTCCCTTCACCCTTCCAGCCCTACTTTATTTAGCAAAGTGCTAAGAAAAGGGCTTTTCTTATAGTCAGCCTGTTCTTTTGTTTAGGCAAGAGTCATAATGATGTGGGAATGGGGAGGTGAAGTTTTGATGAGGTTCTTCCTTAGCAATAAACCATGAGGGGAAAATTCCAAGTGAACTTCCATATTTATAAGATTCTATCCTGCTATGGATCCGGATCTTGGGAACTTTAAAATAGTTTCTCAACTTTTAAACCTTGCTAAGCTCATTATACCCTATTTATATCCGTGTGGAGATTGCATAAAAGTCCTTAAAAATGCAGCATCTGTGCATTTTTCTTCAAGAAATGCATGAAGAAGAAAGGAAATCTGAGGTGCTGAGGAGTGGCCGTGAGGACGGGCCCTGGTATCAGGCAGGTCTGGGATCAAATTCTCACTGTTTTCTATTAACAGTGTGATCTTCAGGGAGTTCAGTAGCCTTTCTGTATGTTTTTCTGAAGTGCAGATACAAAGCCTCAGTGGTAGTTGAGAAGGTGAAATAAGAAAATGTCCATAATGCATTTAGCAATAAGCTTTCCATGAACAGTGTCTGTCAATATAATTGTTAATCCTAATAACCACAACAGTTCTAATGTGGAGAGGCGGAGAGGAAGGAAAACAGAAAGGACAGTCCAGATCTGAGAGATCCCCCCGACTTTGGGAGTAGAAAAATTTGCAAGAAATTTCTCCCGCAAATTTCAGCATCACATTTTGAAGTTTCAGATGTTTGAGGCCTTTTTCTTAAATCTCATCTTCCCCAAATTTCTCTGTATCTTTCTGCTACTGCATAAGTTGTTTAATGTCAATATTTATTTTCTTTTCAGTTCTGCCTAAAGAATGTTGTCTTTCTTGGTCTAAGTTGGAAAGTCTGGGGAGTGTGCTGGGAACACCAAGCCAGCTATAAAGAGGGTGTAGATGTTGAACACTGCTATGTAAATTGAAGTGAGAGGTACAGCTGTATGGGGTGGGGGGGGGGTCATAGGGACAGGGGACAAGCAATGTGAGGTGAATCTTGTAGGACTGAGCCAGACCAGCTTGGTACCACACCAGGAGATCTCAGGAGTCAAGGCTGGCATGAGGACAGGGTGGATTCTGTGGCTCCTATCACAGAAAAAGTTCTGGCAGGGAGTTTCACTACAGTCTCAAAGGGCTCAGAATCACATGTTTAAAGGCTGAAGTACCCGTCTTGTTACACCTTTGGTATCATCTGATTTTGCCTTTGGCTCTCTCCATTTCATTTGCCATCGATACTGATGACAACCAAATATAAACCCTGGCACATCTCTTTCGGACAGTTACTATCCGTGAATAGCCCCCAGATCAGCGACTTCATCATCTGAACGCATAATGAAATGGCAAATTCTTGAGCCCCATATCAGAATTAGAAACCCTGGGTGTGAGGCCCAGGGATCTCTTTTCACAAGCAGTCTAGGTGATGCTGATTCACACTGAGTTTAAGCAGCCATTGTTACAGAGCGTATCACATTGTTCTCAGATTTGGTAGGCTCCAGAGTGACTCATCTCTTCCTCCCACTCCTGCTAACCACACCCACTCCCACCGTTTTTACATAAATGTCTTCTCCTGAGGCCAGTGGTTCAAGTCTGAAACTTAGACCTGTGTTCTGTGCTTTGCCACACCCGCATATCAAATCATCCAATCACCAAATAGCTCTCAAATACCTCCTGTCTGCCTCCCCACAGATCACCATTAACTCAGCCTACAGTGTTGAAAGTCCTTTTTGAGCCACTAATTTGTGCCAGGCATTGTGGTAAGTCAGAGTCAGCAAATTGCAGGACAAACCCAGCTCATCGTTGCTTTTTGTAAAGAAGGTTTTACTAGAATATAGCCATAGGCATTCTTTTCCATATTCCCTATGGCATTTCTTTGTGTTGCAACAGAATAGTTGTGACAGAGACTAGATGGCCCACAAAGTCTAAATAAAGTCTCTGCTACCTGGCCCTGTGCAGAAGGGGTTTGCCATTCCCCCATCCCACCCCCAGTGCCAGGCACTGGGAATACATGGAGAGAAAAATGCTATCTCCTCCCCATGGAACTTACAGTTCAGCAGGGAAGACAATGAAGGGAGCTGTCCAATTACCCAGGTCGGGAGCAACTGACCTCGCCTTTAGGGAACAAGATAGGATTTCCAGGGAAATCAAGGTGAAGCTGAGTTTCAAAGAATAAATAGAAATTTATCAAATAGAGAAAAACTGGAGAAAAGTGTTCTAACCAGAGGCATTAACTTTCTCTCCGTACTTGGTATACTCCTCCGTGTATTCTGGTTTCTCAATGTGGTTGACTATCTAATAATAATTTTGTGAAATCCACTTCCTCTAAGACTTTAGAGTAGGAATCTTCAGATGGCTGCCTTCCTCTGTGGTTCCCTTGGGTCTGGTGGGCAAGTCCTTGACCTAGCAGTGTGGTGAGCCGTGAGCCAAGGTAGCACCAGGAACACCACTTTTGAGCACTCCACATATTCCATTTTAAGACTCTAAACTCTGAGCCCAATACACATTTTAGGGATAACCCAGAGCAGTACCTATCAGATTGCATTTTACATCTGGCATCAAGTGACCTGGCTAGAGGAGTATTGGTGTAACAAGTCTGCCTTAGGGCTGTGGCCTAGACCTTAAATGTTTTCAAAGGCAAATGGCATGCAAGATCTGAAATGATTTGGGTTGTATGTTCCTCTTTTTCTTTCCCTTTTTTTGTGGAGACATGTAAGAATAAATAGATACACATATATATTAGTTGGTAGTATTTTTAAAAAGTTTTTCTGTATAAATGTCTATAGATTATAGAGACATTTATTGACTTCCTTTACTTTTTTCCCTATTTTCATTGCATGATACCACACAAAATAATTTTTCCTCACCTCACTAAAGATGGTCACTTCAAAATCATTTTCCTGCTTTCTTCTAGAAGAAAAGTAGGTACAAAAATGGGGATCCAGGCCACTGCCACGGGAATCCAGGTTCCAACAGTTTGTAGCTAGAAACACTTTTCTTCTTATTTTGCTGTAACCTTCTCTGCTTTATTGCTGCCCCCACTATCTCAGGTAAGACACATATCACTTCTCTTTTCTGTCCACAAAGTCACAGTAGAATGATTCGACTGTTCTTTACCTGGCACTGATCCTTTTGGGCATGAAAATGGAAACACTGGGGTCATGAAAGCACACCGTCCATTTGCAGCGTCTCCCTGGGTGCCCTCCTCTGGCTAACAACTCGCTCCCCTTTTCACTTCAGGCAGGGATGCCTTTGGATGGCTGTGTTAGAGGTAGAGCAGTCAGGAGATCTGAGACACCGCTTAATTTCCCCCTCCTCTCCAGCCTCCAACATGCCTCACGTATCAGACCATTGACTGCTCGCTGCTTCTCCCCCTGCACAGTCTGCTTCTGTTATCACCGGCATTACTTTCAATCTTGTTGCAGATCTAGCTGATTAAAACCACTGGCTTTGAGAAAATTCTCTTTCTTGAAAGTCAATGCTTGAAGGAGATTAGGACTATTTATATTGTAAGGCGCTCCCTCAGAGCCTCTGGTGGCTTTACTCTCTGGACTGGTGCAAACCTCAACTAATTCCCTTTATCCAGATAATCCACTCACTTCCCATATTCATCAAATGGCAAAATGAAAAGATTTTAAGAAACAGAATAAACGTGGAGGTTTAAAATCACAGAGAATTTTAGTCTTAATAAAATTGTGAAAGAAATTATGAGGAAATAAGGATCCTGAGTCCTATTCTAAGGAGGTAACTTGAAATCAGATAAAATCCATGGAACCATAGCAAATATGTTTGTCCCTCTTAAATTACTTTCGAAGGTGATTGGATTACAATCTTTTGATGAAGAAAAAAGAAATGTGTTTTTTCCTCCCTCTGATAAAATCACAACAAGACAAACTTTTCCTATCTGAGCTCCTGATTCTTTTTTTTTTTTTTAATATATGGAAATCTCCATTCATCTGTCTCTGCATTTGCTGCTTATATTAAGTTTATTAGGTATTTCATGTGCAGTGACCACACACAGGTACTAACAATTATTTATAATAATGGGGAAAAGTTTTGAACTGGGGGAGTTTCCACTATTATAGTAAAGATTGATGGAATCATTCTGAGTTAGGACCAGAAAACTGGGGAAACTCAAGGCATCAAAGTTAGGCTTGTCCCTGAATCCATCATTCCTATGGCATTTAGAAAAAGAGAATATAATGTGAAAAGGGATTGCTTCGTTATGTGACATCTTGAGCTCCAGTCCCAGACTTGCATAATTAATGGTTAGTTGAGTAGGCTTCTATGAACTGGAAATGTTATAAATCATACCTCTCTATTGGATACTTTGTGTTAGGGATAACATGTGAGATTACACCGTAAGATTCTTATTAAGGTTGTGAGGGTCCCAGCAAGGGCTATTAAAGTGTTTTCCAAGCATATTCACAAAGGAGTATTGCCATTTTTTAAACTTTGAAGAATTCTGTCCATGAAAGTAGAATAAAATAAAACAGAGCTCCAGTTTTCTTAATAGGTGGCAATATATGATAGTTAATTATTAATTGACTTAGGATCACCCTCAAAAATGGTCTGATTATCTGGAGGAAGAGAATATAAGAAGAAAGGACTACTCAGGATGGGAGCTAGTAGTATCTTTTCCAGGTTGACTCTGCATTTTATGGGTGGGATGTTTCTGGTAAATACAATAACAGAACAGTTAGGGACCATTGTAAGAGAGCCAACAAGACAGCTGCAAACCACACTCCATTTCCCTATTTTTTCAGACATTAAAAACTAACATTTAAAACTTAGCCAATGCAAACAAGACCAGAAGTCTGAGGGCAACTTTGTTGCCTGCAAAGTGTGACTCAGATGACTTAAGTTTCTACGGGGCAGTTTTGGTACAAAGAGGGATGAGTATTAAGGGTCAAACAGTGGAAATGAGTGCCTTGTGTCTGCTTGTGTGCCCTGTGATTTGAATGCTAAGTGAGCGTGTGAAGTTGTAAGATGATAACAATTGTCCTACAAGTTTTGGTCTAGGAAAGGACCCTTACACAGATGAGTCCTAGTCAGGGCTTGGAAAACCTCAGAGGCAGCCTTTTGTCCGATAGGAGAACACAATCCAAACGTATCTGAATAAAGGGAAGAGGTAAGCTGATTTCATTCTGGCTAAATATTTCTTAACCAAATCAATAGTGTGATTATTGACATTGCTCGAAACCCCAGTCCACAATGTCAGTATATGTGTTAGAGCAATCTCTCATTGTCTATTTCAGAGGACTATATGGTCACGAGGATAAAAGATGCTTGAACTGCCTCCGCTTTTCTCAAAAAGATTTTAAGATACTCCCTAATTAAGAATTTTACTTGCTCTAAAAAGTAAGAGAAAAATCGATGTCAAGCTTTTGCTTGTCCTTCTATAACTAGGTGGGTGGTTGGCCTTACAGGGAGATGGCTTTGACGTGGGTTCCAGTTCTTACGCCTCTATGGGTCTGGAGCACAGTCTGAAAGTTATGTCATTCTGGGTGGAGGAGGCTCCTGTGAAGATTATGGGACATTTAGGGAAAGGTTGTCCTCTTGAATTTGAATTTAAACTATACTGAGCTCAACAATCAGTGTTGCTTTGGGGGGAATCTGTGTATAAAATGGTCTATCTACATCTCATGCCAGTGGGTAGACTTCAGGGAGAGCCACATGTAAGGTGTCCAGAGCAAGTTAGGATTGCTTCCTGGACTGCAGCGTAAAAAGATCTGTGATGTTGTTGCCAGCAGAATAACTTTCAACTTTGGTAAATTTATTGCTTCATGCTTATGCTATTTTGCAGATTTCTTGAAGGGAAGAAGTATGCTAGTAATGAAGTTCAAAGAAGGACTCCTTCAAAGGAAGGAAGTGCGTATGGAGATTGGAGTGTGTTTCTGCAGGGAGAGGGTTTCATTTGGGATACCTGTTTCTTAGATGTTAGAAACAATCTTATTTTGAGGATAAATACTTCCATATTTAAACACAGTTTGACAAAGTCTGATACACTTTAACAACTTTTTATTTTGGGGGGTAGTGGAGGAAATAATATTTCCAAGTCACCTTTCTGATTTCACCTTAAATCATACTTGTGCAGAAAAGGTTCCCCTACACCCAGAGGATCAAGTTTTCAATTCTATTTTCTGCGACTACCTTGTGCTTCTCATTCAGAGCACTTGCGAAGTTTGTAAGTATGTGTTCGTGATTATCTAATGAATCCAGAAACATAGTTTGCTCAATCTTGGCTTTTCAATGCTTACTATAATGCCTGATGCACAGTGGGGATTCATTAAATATTTGTCAAACAAATGACAAATGCCCTGGGAAGAACGTGTCAGAGTGGTGGAAAAGAGCTTGAGATGGGAGGCACCGGATAGACTCAGCCAAACTTTTTCTTTCTCAAATACATTTAAAGAAGGTGACTCTAGAAAGCAAAAGGATGACGTTTGGACACTGAATAGAAACTCTGAAGTCATTTTTGTGCTTTGTGAATTTTTAGCATAAGTAAGTGGAATCTGATCTAAAATTAGTATCTTTTTCTAATAGAGCTCAGGAAATTAAGTTTTTTTTCCTTCCAGGGTGTACTTAACTTACACTCAAGTAATTAATTCTTGGATTTAAAAAGACTGCTAGATTTGTAAAACATTGCTCCATTGTGCCTTAATACTTTCATTAATATCTTGTGTTACTTATTAACTTGCCATTTTAATAAATTAAAACATATATTGTACTTGAACATAATGAAATGATTCAAATGAGATACTGCACACGAAATGGCAACACTTCACAAGATACCATGCACGCAGCAATTCTAAAATTATTTTATAACTGAAAATTGCACGGTGTACTTTGCCTACCCTAAATGCAGAGTTGGTGAACAATTAAGAGGCAAGATTTTTTCTTTTCTTTTTTCAATCCTCTTTCTTTCTGCACATGCCAAGAACCTGGCAGAAACACTATTATTGAATAAAAGTTCCCTCAATAAATAAATGAAAGAATCACCCCTACTTTTTCTTGGAATAAAATATCCTTGGGAAGCTTTATTTTAATGTTAATGTGTCAAGAAAAACATCTTTCACACCATGAAACTAACTCTAATGTCATGGATAGTATTTTTAGAAACAGTGAAGCTGTCGTCTGTCCCTCTGCTTGACAAACTAAATTGATGTATTGCCTTGAATAAATGGTAGAGGTAAAGAAAGAAACAAGAAGGGATGGATCCAGGTTTTGTGGCATCTCACGTTTATATAGTGTGGGTGCTCTATTTTTCAGAAAAATGATTTTTTAAATTACAATTATAAATTAGTTAGTTACAAGTCCTTAGCTGGGCCTAGGCAGGGGAGGGACTTGAGGTCAACTTGAAGCATAAACCTCATTAGCTGTAGGGCAAATCTGTCTCTGGAAGGTAGAGCAGAGAATTGTCTATACTTGAGTCTTTTGGTCATTCTTTGCAGTTGTCTAAACAATAATGGTTACAGTCCTCCACCATGGCTCTGCAGGATTTGTAAGCTTAATAACACAATGAAAGTATTCAAATATGCTTTTAAGTGTCACAAACTGCAGAAATAAAAATACAACAACAACGACTCAATTCTTACTTTATTTTTTATTTTTTGCAGTTTTTGGCCAGGGCCATGTTTGAACCCACCACCTCTGGCATATCGGGCCAGCACCCTACTCCTTTGAGCCACAGGCACCGCCCCTGACTGAATTATTAACATGATCTGAGAATACGTGGCAAGTTTGATTCCAAAACCACAAAGATTCACAAGTTGATTGAACAGATACAATCAATTTAGCCCCACTTAACTGACCATTTTCTGCAAAAATTAAAGTAAAAATAGAAAAATCCTGCCCAATTTCACACTAAATGCACAGTGATTTAGTACCCAGCAACTTTTTAGTCACACATTGGCTTCCTATCTACCTTCTAGGAAGGTTTGTTTTATTCTTGGTGTCAAGAATCTATACGGCTATACTCCTAGGATGCAAGATGCAAAGAGGCTAGAATCTTCCAGCTTTACTCAGGCATCCCACCCTTTTACAAAAATTGTTAATAAAGTTCTTAACTGCATAAAGATGTGGCCTCTCTCCCTCCATTAGGATGGCAGGGTCTCACTGGTTTCCTGGAAGTTACTTGCAAGCATACATATAGCTGATAATTAACCCAAATCAGGTGATTAGAAAGCAGTGTGCTCAATATACTGTGCCCTTTTCATTTTTATAATTTCAATTCCATATGATCAGTGAAGGATGAAGTACTCACTCTACCTTAAAGTAAATTATGAGAACACTTTATTTTTTTAATAAAATACAAACACAACACTCCCATTACTTCTGACTAAAGTTATGCATGTGAAATTACACTGCATTTTATTTCACAATTACAAAGGAACATTAGAGAACTTAAAATTGTGGTAGTAGCTATGGGCATTATTCATCTAAAAAGAATGAATTCATCTAAATTCATCTAAGTTCATATATTTATATGCCATGTAGAAAGATCAAGACACTCAAATTAATGGAGATATTTGTAATCTTTTTTCTTTTTTGTCAACATGAAAAAAACACAGTCAAATCTGTATGTTCTTTAGAGTGGCATCTTGGGTACTCTGAAGAAGTGACATGAATTTGTTTGGCATTGTTGAGTTTACATTATTATATTTGCTTATCATTTTGTGATTTTACTGTGCTAGTCAATGAGCTATAAATTATTGCAGAAACCAATTAGTTGTTTTCCTCAAACCAGCTGGCCTACACTCTACCTATCACCTTTTAACAATAACAAAAAGTGAGCTTTCTCTCCAAAGTCTCAGAAATTTGATTTAGTAAAAACGGTAAAGTGATAACTCAGTGGGTTGTGTTGTATTTATAAGGAACTCTATTTTCAGGACAAAGTTAAGGAGATTCATATTGAAATGCAGACATAGGTTCAGAATCTCAGAAACATTCCTGTAAAATAGTTACTTTGCAGGATGAATGACTACTGTATCAGTTTCTATCATTTATTTTAAATCTCAAACTATATAACATTTTAAATTTGTGTTTGAGACATTATAATTGAAGTAATTCCATTTTCTAAACTGTGCTCTGGAAAACATTTTTCCTTAAGGGATGCTGATAGGTAGATGACAAATAAAGATGCCATGGGCTTGTGATGTGCCTGGTTATACCCCCACCTCCTGGAGATTCACAGTCCACATTGGCATTCTGAAGTCTTTGGGAAATTATAGAGAAATACTAGAATGAAGAAATCTGTTCCTCAAATTTATTTAGAGAAAGATGATGCCATTTATGTACTTCTTAATAACATCTTGCAGAACAGTATCCAGGGGAACATAGCTTGGGAAATGCTCCAGGAATTACATGGAGATCTGGAAGATATGTACCATAAGGCACTTGCGGTGCTTTAGAAAGCTCTAGAAAACATCTTCCACAGAACTCAGCAGCACTCAGACAATCTGCCTCATTACCATCAATTACTGTTCACTCATGTTTAGATGTATGACATTTGGGGCAATGGGAAAATCTGTCAAATGTGAAAGCTGTGTATGATTCCATTGCCTGTAAAAGCTACCTCTTTAGATTTAAGCCAACATATGCAGAATCTCTGAGTTGGATGTTATTCTAGAAGTTATCTAGACAGATGGTTTTCAATCATGAAACAGACCATCTGGACAGAATGGTAAAAATCCATATTCTCATCTTAAGCCCTGTAGAGCCTGATTAAGTTTGGAGTAGCACCTGGATATGTGCAGCTTTAAGTTTTCTTCAGAAATTCTTTGATGTAGCCTAATTTTGGAACCACTAGTCAAGGCCAAACTTTCTAAGAATCATGCCTACAACATTCAATAGATTATGACATCTAAGTCTAAACACTTCTAAGTGTTTATATCATTGCCAGAAACACTTCTTTGCCGGAATCTAAAATCTAAGTAAAAGTTAGCAATTTCTAGTTGCTTATTAAGTCTCAAGCAGTACACTCACCACCCTCGTGAAATATTTTGCTTAATTGTCACAATAATGCTATAATGGACATACCATTATTATCTCCTTTTATTGATGAGGACTAGAAAACTTACTGAGGTTTTATAAAGCCTCTAGAAATCCAATTTTCAGTTCTACTATTTATTGTGACATTAGGACAATTTTTTTTATTAGTCAATGGAACACAAAGAAAATGATATAGATAGTGTCATAATCACCAACCACATAGGAAAATGTGATAAAGCATTTTTAATTATTTGAAAATTCCATCCTTAGAAAGAACTTGACAAGATATGTTTTGGCTCATGTACAGAAAAGTATTATTCAATCCATGAAATGCTCTAAAGATTTTTATAGTCTATAAACCCAAGACAAGTTTAATGAATGCCAAAATAGTTACTATCACATTTTTTTAAATATTCCCAAAAACTTGTTAAATGAGGGCACCTTCTTTCACTACTCCATCCACAAGAGGTACTAGACGTCTATTTTAGAAAACAAAAATGTAGGTGCTTGAAAACTGCTTTCACTATTAACATTAGCAGGCTTCATATGTCACTCAGTGACATTTGGTTTCCTGAGATATTACCATGAAATGACATGTTACAGAAAAAGTTATTGTTACCTGTCAGATATTATTTCTAGCTTTGCTGATAAAGAGAAGCAACACTTACATGTATCACCATGTAGGGTTATCTTTCCAAAGTGTTGCTTTGGAAAGATAACCCTACATGGTGATTTTTGAAACAAGAACAATTTTTATTTTTTCATTTCTACTTACATAAATACAAAAAAAATCAATGATACATAATATTTTAAAAAAGAATCTTAATACATGACCGAAAGGGTTAGTCAGTAAATGTCCTATATTTATGAATACAGAATTAGCTTAAAGCTGAAAACCATCAGGAGGCATTGCTCTATTTTTTTCGTTCTTTCCCTTTTTTAGTCAAATCTCCATCTTGGGTTTTATTTTGGACTCCTCTGCACCCAAAACATAATTTTAGCTAACTGATTAAGAGGATTTTTAAGCTTGACAATTTCTCAGTGCCCTCCCATCTTGAAATGCTACGACACTTGCCACAGTACATGACACAGACATATGGTGAGTTGGCTCAGCCACCCAGAGAACCTTGGAATGAAGTCCTGTGTTTCCCATTTAGCAACATTCTGTTGCACAGACACAGACTACACCCAACCTCCTAACTTATGTTTATGCCAATGCACGGGGTAATGTGCAAGAGTATGAACAACTCTGGGAAAACTCATTTCCCTCCTGGATAAACAATACAAATGCAACCCCATCCCTCATGATGATAAAAAGAATCTTTGTTTCTAAGGGATAGCATATCGGCATTAATACAGTTATTGACATTTATTTTAAAAGAAAGTGAATTTATAACATGTGAACAAAGACTTTGCTGTATCTTTAAGACACTTAAGTCCAGTGTATGCTTTTCTAGCAAGCCTGAGATTTTTGGAGAGCAGAAGTGAGAACCACAGCACGGCAGCTTTGTTGGTTCAGGACAATCCTCCACTTATAGGATAAAAAAGTCTGCCATTTGATGAACACTGAAACACTAACATTTTCATTTGCAGGTAGATTTCGGTACAATGGGGCAGCCCTGAACTCTGCCATTTGTGCTATGTAGCTCCAATGCAGGTGTAAAAATGCAGCTCTGGTGTTAGAGACCCAGGTGCTTATGTCAGGACATCTCTGAAATGCTAGCAGTTTCCTCGTAAGCAGCCTGTGTGTGTCCTTTCCAAGGCTCCTCAGGCACAACATAAAGAGAATTATTAACTTAACCTCTATGTACAATATGTTGTATGTTAACTATCAACTTGAAGGAGAGTGTCAGCTGCACACTATGGAAGGCCAGATTAAACAACTAATACAGAACCCTGAGCCCCAGCTACATACAATAAGATATGTACTCAGGAAAAAAATGTTTCTAATGGAATCAAGAAAGCCACCTGTGACTCACGCCTGTAATCCTAGTACTCTGGGAGCCTGTGCAGATAAATTGCTTGGCTCAGGAGTTTGAGACAAGCCTGAGCAAGAGCGAGACCCTATCTCTAAACAAAAAAGACAAAAAAAAAAACAAAAAAAAAACAAGCCGGGCATTGTGGAGGGCACCTGTAGTCCCAGCTACTTGGGAGGCTGAGGCAAGAGAATTGCTTAAGTCCAAGAGTTTGAGGTTGCTGTGAGTTGTGATGCCACAGCACTCTACCCAGGGTGACAAAATGAGACTCTGTTTCCAAAAAAAAAAGAAAACTACATGTTCTCAACAGCTAAGTAACCAGACCATGCGCCGATAAAAACCAAGCATATTCTATTTTACCAACATCAAGCATTAGAAACTAATTATACATTATAGAGCAAAACCTGAGATCTTTCAGAACAAGAGAATACAGCTTGCATTATTTTATAAATAAATAATTGTACAATAAAATATTTCCAGGATGAAAGGAACATAAAATTTGTTGAAGTGTAGTTAGATTCCCAAGTCAATGCAAATTTAGAACAGATCAAACTTATTTTGACAAGGATTCCACAGGAACATCCACAATGAATCATGACTGGCCACATTGTGTGAGTGGGAAATGGTGATAGAAAATCAGACAAACAGAATAAATGGAATTTATTAAGCTATACCATACCTGGAAACCTGTGAATTGACCTATCAATGACTATGATGTCCAAAAGGTGGTTTAGGAGAGGGACGCTAAAGTAGTTTTAGTAAACATCCTGGGAAGTTGTTTGACTAGTAAGCAAAGTGTGTATAAAGCAAGCATGGAAATAATAATCTTTTACCTGTATTTCTATGTGTAGAAAACAAGGACATTAGGCATAGCAAATATAAGTAAGCATCTGGTATGATAAAGGATTATGCCATAGAAACCTTTGATACAACATGTAGACATTTCTGGGGTAGAGGTATTGGATAGTAACAAACAGTGTGAACAAGTCTAGGAGAAGAGGTAGATTTTAAAATTAATTCTCATTAAATATTATTTATATGTACCAATAAGATTCTTTCTACCTACCTATTTCCTTATGCAAAAATAAGAATCCCTAGATTTTCCTAAATAAGAATCTTAAAATAGATAAGCTACCATTACATAATCAATATATTTATTGATGCAATTCTAATATGGTTGGTCAAATGCAGGCTCAAATTGCACCAGAGCAGAAATGACAAAATGGCCATAATTGCTTACAAGACAATTATAAGACTAAAAAAAAAAAAAAAAAAATCAAGCAATTATAGAATCTCTGCTCTCAAACTGTCTTTTAAAAAACACAAAGAACTAACAAAAGCAAATTATTCGGCTCATACCAAATCTCATTCATTTGATTCCTGGTGAGTTCAGACCTGGTGGCTGCTATTTCAAGCCTCATTTCTTTTTGACCTCAAATAATACAGTCGAAGTCAGCCAGTTTCCATTCAGCCTCATTGCATTGTTTGCCAGTTTATAAGGCTTTCTGTTTGCATCAAAAATGTTATGGGAAGAAAACCACAAAGAAGTCACAAATCTGGGCAAATTTCTCCCTTTTTACAAAGATCTCAAAATTGTTGCAAAAGTTGCCAAGCACTGGACATATTTGGTAGCAGAAAATCATCCAAACACAGAAAATCCCCGTCACTATTTTGTTAACTCCTCCTATCAAGAAACTGCTGTGCCCAGCAAGGTTCCCTCCCTTCCAACCTCCCTCCTCCCCGCCTTTCTCTCTTCTTTGTGCCAGGCTCTTTCAAACTTCGAAGAGGAAAAGGGACAGATACTGGAACCACTACAGTATAAACTTACCCAGGCCTGGATTTTCCAGCAGTATGGCAGCTATCACTAGACATTAGACAAAGTGGGTTGCTCCTAAGCAGTTTGGTCACAATGTGTCACAAAACCCTGTTTGATTTAGATTACTCTGTCCAATTGCCCGCAGGGAGCACCTTGCTGTCAGGGAAGGACTGATGCTTCTACCATTAGAGCCATTCCTACCTGGCCTCAGGACTCACTGCGGGAACCACCTCAAGCCCAGGCAGGCTTTCTGTGATTCGCTCTCCCACGCCTTTATCCCATCTACAGTAGTCTGATTTTCTTTCTTCCCACAGCGCCTGCCCTCATCTCTGAGTTAGCATTTCCCTCCCAGTGCTATAATTGCCTGACAAAAGTGACATCTCTCACTTCAGACTGCAGGAGCAAGGACTTTGACTTTCATTTTAGATTTTCAACAGGTAGCAAAATACCTGCCACAAAATCGTTGCTCAAGAGATACTTCTTGAATGAATTCATTAGAAAATAGAGCCCCAGGGGTGACTCATTGAGCTAAAGGCTCAGCAATTATTTACTGAGCATGTACTATGTCCCAAGCTCTAGGTGCAGTACTGAACAGCAGAAATAAAAATCCTTGCCCTCAGAACTCCAAGGTCAGGGGACACACAACAAAGTTGGATAACAGCAATTCAAAATAAAGAGTATAATCAGATAAAGACTGATTGGGTAGGGCTGTTTTAGATGATGAACACCTCTCTGAGGAGGTGACATTTGTGGTCCAGATAGCTGTGTAAAGATGAATAAGAGCTTGGAGTGCTCTAGGTATACAAAGGATTCTATTGTGCCCATAGCATTGTGAATGAGGGAAGATTAGTAGAGATGAGATTTACACTGTAGGCAACACCAGATTATGCAGGGTTTTTAAATCAAAGCTGGGAGTTGGACTTTTATTCTAGGAGCAATGGTAACTAGTAAAATTTTAAACAGAAGAGTGATCTAAGCCATTATCTATTGGTTAATGTCTTTCTCATTGACGTTGAAAATAAATAGAAGGTAATCAATTCATTGGAATCAGGGAAAACAGCAGATGGATTCAAAACATTTAACAACTTCTGTGGCCTTTGGCACTTATCAATTGGAAGAGTTGCCAACCAATCAGAATGATCATTGACAACAGGCCATCATATTTGAATGTAAGTAGAATGCAGTAAGTCCTCACTTAACATCATGAGCATAAGTTCCTGAAAACAGCGACTTTATACAAAATGACATACAATGAAGCCAATTTCTCCATAGGCTAACTGATATAGAGAACAGTTAAGTTTTTATGGCATATGTTTTATCACAAAAAATCATTAGCTTGTAAAATAAAGATATAAAACAATGCCAATATTAAACATTAAAATAATTGTGAACTTTACATACATTTAAGAAAGATCAATAAAAACAAGATAATGATGATATTTACCAGCATTTTGGTGATTGAATGAGTGAAGGTATCTGTAGTGGTGGTGGGATAAACTGAGAAACAAATGTTTGTAAAGTGAAATTGTAAGCCCATGTAGTGGGCTTACTGAATCCTTTCCTCCCACATCATTCCCTCCTTTTCTTATTTGATTCCTTAGATATCTCCCCCCTCCAAGAGAACCATAGAAAACCTCAGTGCTTTCAGCTTCTGAGAGCTAATGCATCTTTCAATCATTGATAGTATTTTAAAACTTTATACATCACTGTGGGTAACATTCTACCCCACAAAGAGTAGCTGTGCCACCTTAATGAAGCCACGAGATGTCTTACATCTAATAAATACACTGTCTCCAAATTAATTGCCTCCATTTAGTCATTAACCAGATTTTTTCCCTCCTATTAACTGACATCCACAATTTGATTACATTCCACACACATATTGACATTGCAGTTATTTGTCCAGTCAGCAATTATTGACTAGGGATTTATTTATACTCAAGGCATGATAGCCCAGTATTTAGGAGTACAGACCCCCTAGTTTGAAATATCAGCTTTGTCAATCAAGTTACTCTGAAAAAATTATATATCTTCTTTCTGCTTCAGTTTATTCATTTGTAAAATGGGTACATTATGAATTAAGATATTGTAAGCACTTAAGAGTGCCTGTTGTATAGTAGTACCTTAATGGTATATGTTGCTATCACATTAATTATTATTGTTTTTCTAGTCTTCATTATTATTTAAGATGTGTTTGTCTCCTGGGTTAAGTATTAAGGGATATATTGCTGGAAAAGATATGCCTGCACTGAAAATTTTTTCAAGCTGGCTAGGGAAACACACTAAATCAGACAGATAATTTCAGAATAATGAGTACTTTGATAAGCTTAAGTCCAGATCTCGAAATATTGACTCTAAATATAGGAAAACTGGTTTAAAGACGGATGCTGAAGGAAAATGATTACTACGAAAAAGTGGGCATTTACTTTCACCTGTTTACAATGGAACATCAACATTTTCAATAAAATTAGTTTCCCAAAATAATTTTCATCAGAATTCCAAAAAGTATGTGAACAGAATCATTTGAACTAGACTCCTATCTTTCTGTTTCAGTGTGTTGCTCATTTCATGGTTTACAACTCAAGCACAATAGAGGTTATGCATTTTTTGTGGCATCAAAGTGCTCTGCTAAATTTCAGAAAAAGCATTATCTGTGAACCAAAGTAGGAGTACTGTATATAAAATCTTTGTAGTTTCTCCTTCATCTATTTATTTTTCTCTTATTGAGACTTATCCCTAAGTGAGAGAAATATTTAATAACTGAATCTCTATACTGAATACTATATACATGGCATTCTTGTTTCTGCATGTCTTTCCTACTGACCTCACTGTATGTATTACCATTACCTGGATATCGTGTGTTGATAACAACTGAACGTAAAGTCGACTGTGTTTATCTGTGGGTTGCTGAGTTATTTAACCAGCTGGCCTTAGTGGCTGCCATTTTATGACAATGAGTGCTACACTCCACTTTATGAGACTTTAAGTATTAGGAGAGGGCTCCAAAATTTCATACATCAAATGCCTATTTAAAAATATTTTTAAGGGGGGTGGCACCTGTGGCTCAAGGAGTAGGGTGCCAGTCCCGAATGCCAGAGGTGGTGGGTTCAAACCCAGCCCCGGCCAAAAACCACAAAAAAAAAAAAAAAACTATTTTTAAGGGACCCTGTGATCATTACTTTTGTAAAATAAATAATCCCATTTTTATTTATCAGCACAAATCTTAATTTTGTTGCTTGGATTTTCTTAAAATACAAGGGAAAGTTTTTATTTAAAAATAAATCCAGGGTTTCTTTTTTAGGATGGATGAGAAATCTGAAAAAGAATGTGGAAGGAGAGGGGAAATAGAAAGACTGAGAAAAGGGATAAAAAAATGTTGAGGGAATAAACATTGGTACTTAGGGCAAACCCAATACATACTGGTCTATTTCATTGCTTTTTCTTTTCCTTTAGACTTGCCTTCCCTATTTACATATAAATATAAAATTTAAACCTTATTGCAATTTGAGTATTTTCTTTTACATTTTAGTCTTCATTAAAGAACAATATCTTTTTGAAGAAAATATGTCCAGTACCCCTAAAAAAACCTATAACTAGAAACTATTGACGCAATAGTTTCATGGACCAAACAAATGTCTACCAATAAATCAGCAAACAGATGAATCAGAAATATTGTTTATATAGAGAGGAGTTCAAATCGTGAAATTCCCTGGAACAGATTGTAGGGGTTGACTATTACCACTGTGGAAATTCTACTCCATGCTGTATTTTTGTGTACATAATATATTTTATTTGTAAAAGACTCTTTTGGAAATTGCCCTTATGAAGAGAAGCACATTTGCTAATAGTCCCTTAGACTTAGTTTGAGTGTGGAAAAACAGATGGAGAGGTTTGAAATTAAAGTGTATGTCCAAGAGTTCTATAAAACAAATTCTTTCTAATGTAAATATATGAGTAGCAAATTAAAATATTTACCAGAATAGATAGGCAATTTAATTATGAGCATTTGATAGGGTGATAATGAATATATATAGTCATTTATGTAATAAAATATATTTGTTTTGTGACATTAAAAAAATTAAAACTTGGCAAAGGTTATCAGTGAAATAAAGGTTTTTTGAGTTTAACTAATTTGAAAGGCAGCTATACTATTTCTCTCATTTGGGAAGGACATGTTTAGTCTACTGAGATTATGTTAGGGCTCCTAGTGCTTAGGTTGTAAATTTTCCTAAATCCGTCATGACTTGGGTAGAGTTCATTTGTAGCATCTGTAAATGTGCAAGTCAGTACATAAATTATCGATAATTTGTATACCATTTTATGCTTTGAAAGTCTTTTTTTTTTTTTGAAAAATATTAAATTACATGAGACATGGGTCAAATTCAAGCTTCCAGACAATGCAGCTGGATAAAACTATCTTTATTTCAAAGAAGTTGTGATACCTTCTTTGGAGACATAGTATTCTTATTCTATTAATAAAAATAAATAATATTTAAGACAGAGTCAGTCTCTTTTCTCATTTAATTACAGGGATGTTTGATTTTTTAAATTTTTTTTTAGCATACAACCTTTTTTTATTAATATTAAATCATAGCTGTGTACATTAATGTGATCATGGGGCACCATACACTGGTTTTATAAACAGCTTGGCACATTTTCATCACACTGGTTAATATAGCCTTCCTGTCATTTTCTTAGTTATTGTGTTAAGACAATTATATTCTACATTTACTAAGTTTCACATGTACCCTTGTAAGATGTACCACAGATGTAATCCCACCTATCACCCTCCCTCTACCCACCTCCTCCCTACCTCCCCTCCCTCTCCCCCTTCCCCATATTCTTAGGTTGTAACTGGGTTATTGCTTTCATGTGAAAGCCATAAATTAGTTTCATAGTAGGGCTGAGTACATTGGATACTTCTTATTCCATTCATGAGATACTTTACTAAGAAGAATATGTTCCAGGGGATGTTTGATTTTAATGGTTCATTGAATTTACTTTGGCCCTAACCAAATATGCAATCATAATTAAATGAACTGTAGGCAATGGTGCAGATTCCAAATCCTCTCCCTCCTACGCTGCTTTAGGGAACAAATGCACTATCGAACTTTAATATTTGTAACATTTGTGTGCAAAATATATAAGGCTAAATAAATCGCCATTTTTATAAAACCAAAGAGTGATGTACAATTTAAAGTAAGCATCTTTCCATAAGCTTAAATCCAAAAAACAGTAAAAATTTTTTTCAAAATAATCCTAATACAAAGTTTTTTTTATTTAAAGCAAAGAAAATTATTGGATTTTGGAGACTGAAAAAAATTATGAATTTATACTTAATAAACATGTGTCTATTTTTTGTTTAAAAAAGTAAAATGGTTGCAAAATGATTTTTTAAAAAAATCAATTTTTTTTTTATTGTTGGGGATTCATGAGGGTACAATAAGCCAGATTTGTTAGGTAAAGTCCCTCTTGCAATCGTGTCTTGCCCCCAAAAGGTGTGTCAATTTTTGATGCTGGAACTCTACTAGGCCAAGAAAGAACGGTTTTCCCTAATTCTACTAACTCTTTCCTTGCCAAAGGTCCAAGAAGACCATACCTGCAGGGGTGTCTGAACGCCACTCACCACATTAAAGCTGTGCATAGGCAGAGGTCGTCTCCCCTCTACGTGGGCAATATTGTGAACAAGTCCTAGGGTGGCTCCACCCCACCTTGGTTTCTCTTCTTTTCTGCTTGGTGTCTAGATAGCAGGGGACAATAATGAAGGGTCTTGTATATCATGCTGAGGAGGTCTCAATAAATACTACAGGTGAATCCTGAGGGTGATGATCACAAGAGCTTTATAGCAGGACCACTTTGGTGAAGGGCATGTTAGAGGGGTGACAAGAGTGGAGCTACTGAGGGGTAGTTACCAGTGTCAGGAGAAATAGAATGAGTCCCTGAGTGTGGGCAGAGGCTTTGCGGGTGCAGAGATATCCAGGTAGGCAAAACGGAATGATTCCACGTGGATAACTGGGGAGGAGAAAGAAAGCAGGACAGCGACAGGGTAAGTGAAGCTACCTATGTATTACAATTATGTTAAATGAACCAGGCTCTTTGGTCTGGTGTTATTCAGTCGTTAGAGAACTTTGACCTAGAACACGGACCAAAGGCTTGCAAGCATCAATTCTGGGTTCCTTGAACAGATTATACTATGAGGGCTTTTGTTGTTTTATATCTTTTTGTTTGTTTGTTTTTAGTTTTCAGCTCTGTTTCAGATAATTATGGTGCTTAGACAAATGAAGTCCTGATTATATATTTCATGAAGTGATATATTTACACTGAATAAAAACTGACTTACATTAAAAATACCACATAAAAAGATGGGAATTTGTAGATGGGGAGAATAGATTGCATATATAAGTTAAATTATTTTCATTTTTCATATCAAATACAATAGTTTTTTGATGTATTTTATGTTACTCTAATAGTAGTGATTGCAACAGAAGATAATTTACTAATTAATTTTATTTCTGGCCCATTTCATATCATGCAATCAAGGTTATTTTTAGGGTCATAAATTCTTTAACTAGTGGTTCATGTATTTGGAACAAATGGAAGAATGTTTGTTAAGTACATATTCCAGGGACTATTCTAGAACCTCTAAAAGAGAATAACATAGATGTAGCACTGGGGGTTGGCTGGTGTAAAGACAGGGATGAAGTCTGAATATTTAAAATCCCCTTCCTACTTTATCCCAGTTTACCCCTTAGTAAACTTCCTCAGATTTATTTCACCAGCAACGTACTCCCCAGGGTCATTTATTTTGCATAACATGGAGCTTTCTAAAGATGAATCAATGTTATCTCCAAATGAATAATATTTCGTATCCATTTAATACAGGATGATCAATTCATTTAAAAAATTATAATTAGAATGTATGTACTGTCAGAAAAGCAGAGTTTCTTGAAAGATTCCACAAGCAAACACACAGATTAATGTATGACTGAAAAGCTTTTAAAATAATGAATTATTATACAAAAATTCATGTGTGCAGACATAGTTACCTAGGAATTTGAGATGTTAACTAGTGTGTCAAAATCTCTATTGGGTTACATTAGGTAGCTGGGAAAATCACTGGTAATTTGCTGAAAAAACAGTGATAATGATACAGCACACAGATTCCAACAGTTTATTACTCCAGAGAAGCTTAGCACAGAGCTTTAAGACCCAGGGGTTGAGCTGCCTATTAATATACAGAATGAGAGTGATACTCATGAAGCTTCATGAAGAAAGAAGTCATCGGCATGGTCTCTATTTACCCAAACCACACAGCAATGAAAAGGGAATTGGATGAAGCTATGTGCAGCTTGGACAAGAAGGAGATTTTATGTGAAACTTGGTAAACGGTCTGTGAAGCTAATGAATGATGCCCCATGATTATATCAATGTATACAGCTATGATTTAATAAAAAAAAAAAAAAGAAGGAGATTTTCATACCCCATTAGGTTCTCCAACTTAACATTTCTGAAGTCCTACTCTTTATCTCCATCTCCAAATCCTACTACTCCTGCAGTCTTTGGCAATTTCTGATAGTTCATCTACAGTTATTCATGACCGTCCTTCTCTCTAGTCCACTCATAAATTATCAGCAACTCTCTTCACTTTACCTTCAAAACACATTCCCACTACTTGTCACATCTCCGCTTGGTTCAAGCTTACCCACCTGGAATATGGAAAAACGTTGTCAAATAGGTCTCTCTGCTTCTGACCTAACCCAAGTGATAGTTGTAAACTGTACTATGTCCTTTTCCACAAAAAAACCAGTGATTTCTCCAATTACTGAGCATAAAAGCTTAAGTGTTTGAAATGGACCACAAAGCTCAAATGGTCCATCTCACTTCTCCCAGGGGATTCCTGCCCCTGGTAACTTGACTTTTAATCATAGAACTTTTCATCATCTGATTCCTCCCAACAGATCAAATGCTCCATGAAATCAGAGGGGTGTGTGTGTGTGATGGTAACTTTGATTTTATTCATAGAACTTGTCATCATTTGATTCCTCCCAATAGATCGAATGCTCCATGAAATCAGGTGTGTGTGTGTGTGTGTGTGTGTGTGTGTGTGTGTGTGTGTGTGAGAGAGAGAGAGAGAGAGAGAGAGAGATGAGAGTGGGAGTGTTAGTTCATTATTTCTGACTCCTAAAACACTTCCAGCACATTGTAGGTGTTCAGTAATTTTAGAATGCAAAATAAACATCTGTGGTCAGAAGACAGAGGTAAGGAATGTGTCCAGAATATAATGAGCTGGTGTAGACCCTTCCTGTGCCATGGCAGGCCAGGTGTTCATATCGGCTTTATTAAGCTTTACCAGAAAGTATGTGAACTTGAGACAATGTATCTGAGTTTATGAGACTATAAATTCCTTAAAGGTAAGGGGAGTGAATTGTATCTGGTATAATAATTTTATCAACTTTTTTGGCTCAGTGCCTGTAGCACAGTGGATATGGCACCAGCCACATGTTGGCGAGTTTGAGCCCAGCCCAGGCCAGCTAACCAACAATGACAACTGAAAAAAAAAAAAAAATAGCTGGGCGTTGTGGTGGACACCTGTAGTCCCAGCTTCTTAGGAGGCTGAGGCAAGAGAATCACTTAAGCCCAAGAGTTTGAGGTTGCTATGAGCTGTGATGCCACAACACTCTTCCGAGGGCAACATAGTGAGACTCTGTCTCAAAAAAAAAAAAAAAAATTTACCAACTTTTAAAAAGTGTACTGCCCAGATTTGCAGCAGTGCTAAGAGAGGACCCACATCTCTCCATTCTGCTCTTAACATTTTTGACTCAGAAGATTTTACACTTCACATCATTCCTCTGGCACCTAGTACAATGCTTTGTACATAATAGAAAAATACATTTACTATTTCTTGATATGTTGCTTCCTATGTAATATTTTCGTTCAGACAAACATTTGACTTCCCTAGTTCAGGCTTGAATTGTTTGAACTGAATAGCTGGAATCAGTATATATGTACGGAATTCAAAGGACTCCTGAGGGATGGATCCCTGCCTCTGGTGAGGCTCCGCTAGGACTCCTTCCCATTGCTGGGTAGACAGGAGGAAAAAGGTTTTCAGGGCTTTATTTCTGTTTTAAAGGACTCCCAGGAGGCTATACATAATATGAAACTCTAAATAGGGAAACAATTGGATCTGAATATAATTCCCAAGGAAATGCTGACAATAATCCAACCCTAGAATCACTTTATGAAGACTTATCTAAGTCAAAATATTATAAATACATGTCATATATTAGAAGTTGGCTACAAGTCATATTGGAAGTCATTATTTATTTATTTATTTATTTAGAGACAGAGCTTCACTTTGTCAAGAGATCCTCTTGCCTCAGCCTCTCAAGTAGCTGGGCCTATAAGCAACTACTACATACCCAGCTATTTTTAGAGATGGGGTCTTGGTCTTGATCAGGCTGGTCTGGAGCTCTTGAGCTCAGGCAATCCACCTGCTTTGGCCTCTCAGACTGTTGGAATTATAGGCATGAGTCACGGTGCCCAGCAGAAATTATTCTATTATATACTTTTTACTAGTTTAAAGATATAATATTAGCTATGCCTGGTCATAACTAGAAATATTCAGATCGAAAAGTACACTTTTCTCTATTCCTTCTTGTTCATCAAAGGCTAAGTAGGTATTTTGAAAAATATTTGTGAGTTTATGGCAGCCTTTTCAATATAAATGAGGAATAACCTTTAATGTTTTAATGAGAAATCATCTTACATATGTTTATTTTTTTTTTTTTTTTTTTTTTGTAGAGACAGAGTTTCACTTCATGGCCCTCGGTGGAGTGCCGTGGCGTCACACAGCTCACAGCAACCTCCAATTCCTGGGCCTAGGCGATTCTCCTGCCTCAGCCTCCCGAGTAGCTGGGACTACAGGCGCCAGCCACAACGCCCGGCTATTTTTTTGTTGCAGGTTGGCCGGGGCCGGGTTTGAACCCGCCACCCTCGGTATGTGGGGCCGGCACCCTGCTCACTGAGCCACAGGCGCCGCCCTTTACATATGTTTATTATGTACATACATATGTGTAGTAAGTTAATGTTGTGATATCTGAAGGTGAATTCTCAGCTTCCACAACCTCACCAAATGTTGAAGGGAGAGTAATTCACTGTGGCAAAGAGCTCACGTTCATATTCAGGAGGAAAAAAATGGCAAAGCAGTAGGAGCTCAAGTATCTTAGTTCCAACTTGATCTTTGAGTGTCTAGTGAATGACTTCTTTTGGTCATGGTCATTTTTAGATTAAAGTGGCCTAATGACTATGTTATAAGATGTTGGTAGCATTCTAGAAAATAATTTATTTTTATTTACTTTTATAAGTTAATAGAATAATGCTATAGGGTTTCAAGAAATAAAATACACTTTAAAATCATCATCTGAACTCTTTTGCATTAATGTAGATAAACCTGATGAGAAATCAATTAGCGGGACATCCCAAATACAATGGCCACTTGGATTCTAGGAAGAAAAGATTAAAAGAGGAAAGACTAGCAAGTCAAATCATAATATGTGAAACAGAATGATTTAATTTTACAAAAAAATAATTCTCCTTTTAGCAAAACAAGTAGTCTTAGGAGTTAAATATTTTTCACCTTTAGTACTTCTATTTAATGGTCTAAGATTTTCAAAGAAGGGTCAGCAGGTTAACTGAATGTATTTGCCCCTGCAGAAAAATTTCTTGAAATAAATAGATAAAACATCAATCCTTATGGTTCTTGTCTAAGGGACCAGTTTCATATAAATGTAAAAAGAATAAACAATGTATCAGTATTGGAATTGCATGTTTCCAATCTGAGAAATGCCCATTTGAAATTGCCTTTAAGGTTTACCACTTGCTAGGAGATCTATTCTTCCTCTGACATGCACAGGGATAAATTAGATCTCCATTGCCAGCGCAGTGAAAGAAAGGTGTTATTTTCTCCTTGTTTATTGTTTGGTCTTTAAGCATAAAGCATCGGATTTTTCAACAAACACTCTCAACAGCACCAATTACATGATTTCACTGGCTCAAAATGTATTTTTTTTGCTAATGGAATCACAGAAAAATATTTCCACAGTTGATAGAATGTGAAATCAAGTAAGTAAGGCAAATTATTATTGATTCTCCTGTTACAATGGGTGCATTTCAGCTCTGATACAAGAAATTTTATTTCTATGGTTGTCATAATTTATATGTAAGCTTTGAATTTTCTGTGTCGTCTTCCTTGGCCCATGTTGTTTTAAACCAGAGGTGACAATTTTGCTTCAATGTACCATTCTCTTGCTCCCTCTTGAAAACCTAACTGAGTAGATGTTATCAAATCTGGGCTTGAGAAGTTATAAAGCTACCAATAACTTGCTTGGAAAATTTTTTCAAGAACATTTATCTTGTCCTCAGTTCTCCTGTGTGAATATACAAGAGACTGAATGAATGGATATGTAACCCCCTCTTACCTTTAGTATCTCCATGGTTATGAAATTATTATTTTTGCTCTCTATAAAATAACCAAGGGTACATACTTATCTGTAGATCACTTCCTTTGTAAAATGTTATGACTGAGGACTGGTATTATTTTCTAACTAATTTAGTTGATTCATTATAACAAAAGTATGAAACAAAGATGTTAATCATGTCAGAATTAATCTTTTCTGTAATAACACAGTACATTGTACTTCTGTTAAAAATGTTTCTCTAACAGTTGTGTATTATAGGTAGATTCCTGGTGCATACATTTGTCTCATGAGATTGAAAAAGTCGTAAAGAGCAGGAAATTAAGTTGCTATTTATTATTTTATTTCCATTCTCAACTCGGGTCTAAATAATATCTTCCACTTCCTGAGTATCACTGTTGGTATATAATTTATTGACTTCCCCTCAAAGAATTCATGCCATAGATATTGTTATCTCATTTTGTAGTTGAGGAAACTGAAGCTCAGGGATAAGTCACTTGCTGAAAATTACGGAGGTGCTAAGGGGAGAAGCTAAGATAGTAACTGATACACAGCGTGCCTGATGCTAAAGTTCAAGACCCTTGTCTTATGACAGGTTTTGATACTTCAGAAAAGATGAATAAAACTTGTTTAATAAAATGCAAAAATATATATATTCTGGGAATATTGTACTTGGAAACTTTCCAAAATGAGACTATTTCATCTGAGGACTACGAAAGAAACAAGCAGAAGCAATTAGATTACACACTGAAGCTTCAGTGCTTTTACTTTTCAAATGACAGTCTCCAAAGATGTGCTGAGAGTTAAGCACAATTATTTAAGTGACATGAAATCATTTATATGCCTAGCACAAAAACGTTCTCTAAGATTCTTATCTAAGTTTATTACTATTATTTTTTAGTACTATTTGCTCATAAAAATCCAACATGTCTTGAATCAGAGGCAGGTCTTACTTTTAGTATAGCTTCAGAAATCCACAAATATCACAAAATATTCCTCTGTCATTTTGGTAATAGTGAGCTGTGACTATTTCCCATACCTTAAAACTGTTGTCACCTTCTCTTCCCAGACAAGTACAGATTCCAGCTCTCCGTAGAATATATGCACTGTAAGTCTTTTTAAAAAAGTTAAAAGTAAAACCTTATTAAAAGTAAAATATGGAAAATATCTAATAGCCTGGTTGTCTGTAATTTTAGTCATTAAGGAAATAGAGGGAATATCTTGTTTAAATATATATATATCCTTCTTCTCTGGATAAGGAGAGTGGATTATTTCTTTTAAACATTTATTATACTCGTGAAACCAAAGTCAATGAGCAGTTTGTAAGACTGAACAGTCTAACATTTCTAGAATGGAGTTACTACTAGAATTTTTTTTTTTTTTCAGTTCCTTCGTAGAAGTTGAGTCTCTGTGTAAATCTGTGTGTGAAAACAAAGCCCTCTTTTGCTGTTTTCCAACCGCGACTGAATGCAATGTTTTCTCTTGATAGACTCCATACACCCGACCTTATTTTCTCCTGTTTTGCTGAACTCTCAGTACTGTGCACATATACATTCAACTCCCCAGTGAGAACCCACAGAGCGGGGACTCCAGAGTCCAGAACGGGTCCAGAGTCCCAGTTGTTATCTGAACATGGATATTCCTGGGACTATTGAGCTTTTTACTCTAGAAGACCCTCAGATACTTTTTAAACATTTTATCTGTCATTCTTTAGGATTTCTCTTTTTCTTTGATTCTGTGGGACACAGAAGACATGTACAAAAAATAAAGTTCTGGAGGCCACTGTGACAGACCTAGTGCTACATCTCCAACAATTCCCATTTTCTTTTCTTTCTGGAATTGTAGCTGGACTACATTCCCCAACTTTCTCTGTAGAGGGAAGTTAGATTGTGTAATGTGAGTCTATGCCAATAAAATATAAACAAAATTATGTGTAATTCAGGCCTGGTGTTTAAATCTCATGAGTACTCCCTTCATATTCATTCATTCCCTCTCTCCCTCCAACCCTCCCTCTCCCCTCTCTCTCTCCTCTCTCTCTCTCCCCTCTTTCTCCTTCTCTCTCTTTTTCCCTCCTTCCTTCACTCTCTCTCTCTTCTCTTCCTCTCAAAGAAGACCATGAGACTCACAGGCATCAAAGATCTTTGCAGTTTGCACTGGACTCTACCACAGCATTTGAGAAATGTTTGCTGTGTTAATCCAGTGAAACTGTGGATTAGTTTGTTCTTACAGTTATCTGAGTTTGACTTCTTTAGAATGATAGTTTCTTTTTTATAGATAACCTCACCAGTGTTGGAAATAATGGGCCACAGGGTTTACTACAATAGAGATATTATTCTATTATATTAAAAATATAGTTCAAGATAGAGGATAAAATTCAATACATTCTACTGTTTCACTCAGCCACTGAGGTTTTCTCCTTCTATAATTAAGAAACCATATCTCCTGCTTTGACTAATATGGAGCAGTGCACAAAATCAAGAAAGAAAAAAAACACACATATATAAATATATAGACAAACACATCATTTGATAAAAACAAATATGTGATATAAATACATACATTTATATATTATATGATATAGGAATATATGTATTCCTATATGGATATTAGTTTGTGAAAGTTTCTGGGAAAGTACAACTCCTTTTTCTGGAATACCTTCTTATTACTGATGGCTGGCCAGAGCTCTCATGAAGGGATATCATTAACACCTGGGAACTGCTCATGTCTCATTTCTTCCAGGGAGCAATAGACATGCCCGCAAAGTGTACAGATCCATCCTCATAGTGATCATTTCAGTGGAACTGCATTAGGAAATTAAGACTGAGTGCTGATACAACTCAACACCTTAGCCTTTTCCTTGTGCTTGCGGGGCCCATCTGCAGTTCTGTAATACAACTGTGTACGCTGGAGGGGCTTTTTGAATGTAGGATCATTACCATCTCAGCTCCACAAAGGCAAAGCCCATAGAAGTCCGAGAAATGTACAGCAGGTATGTTCACGGCACTGCCAGAGAAGTCTCAGACCTCCCTCTTTAAGGACCATCAAGACTTGGAGAATAATTGGCATAGGGATTGGAGAGGTGGGTAGTGAGTTATAGTCTCTCTAGCTGAGGCATTACAATGAATTGGGAGTTATATCCTTAAAAATATGTCTTCTTTGGGCAGCGCCTGTGGCTCAATGGTGTAGGGCACTGGCCCCATATGCTGGAGGTGGTGGGTCCAAACCCAGCCCCGGCCAAAAAATGCAAAAAAAAAAAAAAAAAAAAGTCGTCTTCATCAGTCTTGGAATTTGGTATAGAAGCAAAGATGGGTAAGTGATTTCCATTGGGAATTTCAGTCAGTAAAATAAATTTACTTCTTTGGCTATAAATTAGTGCTTAGTAATATTACCAGCTAGCAGGGATTTATTTGTACCTAGTAGTCACTAAACTGGCTGTTGTATCATACTTTATTTAATATGTTCTTATAAGGTTAATTGCCTGTTTTAAACTTAACTAGAGATGCCTATAGCTTCTATACACCACTTGATATAAAAGAAACTGCAACATATATCTGAAGCTGCACAGTAGCAGAAGACAAGAGGGAATTCGGAATTCTGTTTCTTTGGTGGTTTAAATGTTTAAAGTATTTTCACATACCCCTCTGTCCTGGGTATCTGCCATTTGTTCCTCTTGGTTTATTCTCGTTCACCCCAGTGTCCTAGTAGATCAACCTATAGGGGTCACATCGTTGGGTTCCAGGTCTTCTGGCTTCCTGTTGAGTTCAACGCACGGACAGCACAGTAGTAGCAGAGGGAGAAAGTGCTTACTAGGGACTAGTTGTGATGCTCAAGGGGGGTCAGAGCTCCTGGGAATGGCCCATTCTCCCCACAAAGCCCAGGTCTGTCTGGGTTTCGGCACCCTTTCCTTCCCCTCACCCCTCCAGGTGGTAATACTGCACTACTCCTTGGTCTCTCTCTACTTCTCTCACTGTGGCAAATAGATTATTATTATTTTGCAGTTTTGGCCAGGGCTGGGCTTGAACCCGCCACTCCCGGTATATGGAGCCAGCGCCCTACTCCTTGAGCCACAGGTGCCACCCGCAAATAGATTCTTTGTAAAACTCTCCTCAAATTCCTAATTGGGGTGTGCTACTGGTTCCCCTTCTAACCCTGCCAGATTATTCATCTCAGTTGGTGTTTATGCCAAATCTATAAAATATTTGCCCCATTTTGTAATTGAGGAATTTGATACATAGAAAAAGAAATGATTTGTTGCGGGTCACAAAGCTAGTCAGTCTGTGGTTGGAATTTAGCAATTTTGACTCATTACTATGTTTCTTCCACACCCCTGTGCTACCTCCATTTACTACAATTATTTAATCATGTTACCCACATTATACTGAATAAACGTTTAACTTGTTATCACCTTCTATTATATCTTCCAAGTAAGGATCAGACACTGAAAGGGAGCTCCTTTAAAAGAAAATCATTGATGCAAATCATTTATGGTAATGTGGATGTTAATCACAGTAATTTTTGAAGAATGAATATTTTATAATGACATAATTAACAATCACGGGAGATCATCACAACATGGGTCTCTTCAAATACCTCCAATATTAAAAGTTTAGTATACCAGGCATTCACAAACATTGTGTGTTATGGAAAGATAATTTGCCCAATAATTTGGTCACACATTTTGAATGAGGAAAGGATTCCATCCTTGGGTGAAACATTATTATGGTTTGGACAGTCACATATTCAAATTTACAAGGAAATTAACTGGGCATGTTGTACCAAGTGTCTACAATGAACCCAAAGGAATTCCTCTTTCCTGTAATATCTTAATGCGTGTTTGTGAGTTTTTCCTGTGTGGTCATTCATCAGGAGATGCTAAGCTCCCACCACCACCCTGTACCCCATGGAGAAGCAGATGTCCTATTTATGGCATTAAATGGTACACTTCTAAGGCAAAGTATTTCATTGAGACAGCTATATCTTGGTAACCCAGCCAAACGTCTAATAAAAGAGGAAGTATTTCCCTTCTTTCATTATAGACCCATACGATGTGTTAACATTTAAAAAAGGTTAAATAAAATATTAGGAAAAGGAACATCCCACCTGCCAGATTTTTATTTGCTATTTCTTCTCTGTGACGAAACATTGAGTCGATATGTGATGAGTGATTTACAAAGCCCTGCATTCTACCTCATAATGGTTACAGTGGTGTTGAGCTGCCTTGAGATGATTTACTACAATTTGTCACTTTTTGAAACTATTCCAAAATGGTCTGCTGACATGTACTAAGGAACCTTCAGTGAAATCTGAAATAGTTCATTTGTTATGTCTGCTGGAAACATTAAGCAATATCTAAAAATCACTTTAAGATTTATTGAAGTGATTTAAAATACCCTTTAATGGCAATTTGGTTTACCACAAATGCAATATTATAATTAAAAGCAACAGAAAATCTTCAATGCAAAATAGTCAAAATATTCTGATGGTGTTTTAGCCTAACTGCATCACTTCAGGACTTAGGAAATATGTCACCTTAAAGGTATTCTTAAAGTTTAACAAGCAAGTTTTTAATAAATTTTGGTAAGTGGAAGAGGATCACTGTGACTTCCATCATTTAATATCATTAAAAATCATAGGCCTGACAGTTTGAATTCCAGAATGCACTACTAGTGTAATGAGTTAAAGATACAGTTTATATTATTTTTCTTTTTTTTCCTTAATAATCTAAGTATGGGGCAGTGCCTGTGGCTCAGTGAGTAAGGTGCCAGCAGCATATACCGAGGGTGGCGGGTTCAAAACTGGCCCCAACCAAACAGCAACGAAAAGAAAATAGCTGGGTGTTGTGGTGGGTGCCTGTAGTCCCAGCTACTTGGGAGGCTGAGGCAAGAGGATCACCTAAGCCCAAGAGCTGGAGGTTTCTGTGAGCTGTGATGCTACAGCACTCTACAAAGGGCGATAAAGTGAGACTCTGTCTCAAAAAAAAAAAGAAAGAAAAAAAATCTAAGTGTGTTTTGCTATGAAACTTATCAATGTTGGCCACTATAAATCACTTTCTCATCTAGTTAACATGCAATTTAACAAAATCAGGTCATTTTATGTGTGCCATTAAATATGGATTGAGGTTTCTTAAAGTTCTGTTTTGACCACTTTCTCTAAAAAGATGAGTATGAGATAGTGGGTGACAAACGGTATACAAAGAATTTCCTATGATTATTGCTTATAAAATTCCCCTTTGGTGAAAAAAGAAAGGAATATCTTTAGGTTCTTTAGATATCTTTACGTATATCTTTAAGTTTAGATACTGACTGTGCTTTTTATTTAGAACACATAATCATAATAATTCAAGATAAACTTGTATTAGACAACAACACTAGGTCATCATAATGCTTTAATTTCTTTTTTTTTTTTTTTTTGTAGAGACAGGGTCTCACTTTTATGGCCCTCGGTAGAGTGCCGTGGCCTCACACAGCTCACAGCAACCTCCAACTCCTGGGCTTAAGCGATTCTCTTGCCTCAGCCTCCCGAGTAGCTGGGACTACAGGCGCCCACCACAACGTCCGGCTATTTTTTGGTTGCAGTTTGGCCGGGACCGGGTTTGAACCCGTCACCCTCGGTATATTGGGCTGGCGCCTTACCGACTGAGCCACAGGCGCTGCCCATAATGCTTTAATTTCTAAGTTAAATGTAAGTATAATAAAATATAAAATGAAACCCTAAACCATCTCTACCTTATTCTTACTCCCAATTTGAAAAGCTGCTGGGCCAATAATAACAAGAATCTGACTTCTTGGAGTGGATCTAAGAAGAAAATAAGGTAAACAGAAAATTGTCTTCATGTCTAAGCTATGCTACAAAGAGTTAGCTGGCTTTGTCCTGGTGTAGAATTATGGAGACACGCTATGACAGAATTGAATCCTGATCAAAGACTGAGACTGTGGCCAATCTTGTTCAAGTTCACAGGATGCTGTAATACCTGACTATAAACAGGCACCTGACAACGGCTCCCAGTAACAAACAAATTGCATCTAAGGAAAGGTAATTAATATAACCATGTATCACCAACCAATGCAACCAAAGGAAAAATAAGCTAACTGAGGGTAAAACTAGACAAAGAAGCCTTTGATGCCACTTTCACCCAACTACTCTTTTACTGACTCCACCCACTCAATGGACTCCCCTTGTAAAAAATCTTCAATTCTGTCAGACCACGAATGTGACTTAGAGAGGGGTTTTGATAAGCAATTCCTACTAGTCACGATGCCTTGAGCAGAGCAGGAGTGATCTGGAACATCATGTCTATAGAATTCTGTGATTCAGATTAGTTCTGTAGCCACTACATTGGACCATGGCTGTGCACAGACAAAAGTAAAATTGCTAATTTTTCTTTTATTTGGCTTTACTGTCAAGCTCAATTATATGTTTTATTGTGTAAGTCAGTGTTTCTCTAAGTGTGACTTATAGGCCAGCTACATAGGAATTCTAGGGTAGTGTGTGGGTATTTGGTTTTGTGAGGTATGGAGGTTTTGAATTTTTAATTTTTAACAAGTTTTATTTCAAAATATTAGGTGGGCACCAGTGTTCTTGATACTAGGATGAATTGTATAATGTTAAATGGGGGCTTTCAGTGTCCCTGTCACCAGAGTTATGTACATTGTACCCAATAAGTTTTATTCCATCTTTCTACTCTTAACCCTTCTTAGTTTCCAGTGACCTCTATACTACTTTACGACCATGTGAATCCATTAATTAGTTTCCACTTATTAGTCAAGACATGTGGTACTTGTTCTTCCATTTCTGAGATACTTCACTTAGGATAATGTTCTCCAGTTTCATCCAAGTCACTGCAAATGACTTTCTTTATTTTTTTGGCTGATTAAATCTCACACACACACACTACATTTTCTTTGCTACTTATCAATTGATGGGAACTTAGGTTGATCTAATATCTTTGCAATTGTGAATCATGGTGTGGTAAACATTCAGGCATGGGTGTCTATTTGATTTAATGACTTTTTTTCCTTTGGGTAGATACCCAGTAGTGAGATTACAGAATCTCCTGGTAAGTCTAATTTTATCTCTTTGAGGAATCTATATACTATTTTCCATAAAGGTTGTACTAATTTGCAGTCCTACCAACAGTGTAGGAGTGTTCCTTTTTCACAACATCAACACCAACATCAATATCTACTGGTTTTCGATTTTTTAATACTTGCATTTCTGACAGGGGTAAGCTGGTATTTCATTGTTTTAATTTGTATTTTCTGATGATAAGTGATGTTGGGCATTTTTTCATGCTAGTTAGCCAGTTGTCTGTTCTATTTGTCTATTCTATTTGGAAAAACACTGTTCATGTCTTTTGCCCACTTTGTATTTGTTTTTCTCTTGCTGATTGAGTTCTTTGTAGATTCTGTATAGTAGCCCTTTGTCAGATGTAGTTTGCAAATATTTTCTCCCATTCCTTAGGCTGTGTATTTACTCTGTTGATTATTTCCTTTGCTGTGCAGAAAACTTTTAATTTAATTAAGTTTCAATGACTTATTTTCATTGTTGCTGTATTTGCCTTGTGGTTTTAGTCATAAATTCTTTGCCTAAGTTGATATCTAAAAGAGTTTTTCCTGTGGTTTCTTCAAGAATTTTTATGGTTTCAAATTTTTAATCCATCTTAATGTTTATATATGAAAATAGATAAGTACATGTTTCATTCTTCTGCATGTGCCTACCCAATTTTCACACACTATTTTTTTCCCCCGTGCATGCTTTTCTCTGCTTTGCCAAAGATCAGTTGGTTATAGCTATATGATTTTATTTGTGGTTTCTCTATTCTGTTCTTTTGGTCAGTATCTCTGCTGTTACACCAGTACTATACTGTTTTACTTACTATAGCCTTGTAATATAATTTGAAGACAGGTAATGGGATGCCTCCAGATTTATTCTTTTTTGCTTAAAATCGCTTTGGTTATTTGGGCTCATTTTTGGTTCCATGTGAAGTTTAGGATTATTTTTTCTAGATCTGTGAAAAATGACTTTGGTATTTTGATGGGAATTACCTTCAATCTGTAAATAGTTCTGGGTAAAATGGAAATTTTAACAATGTTCCTTATTACAATCCATGGTCATGGGAGGTTTTTCTATTTTCTTATGTCAACTATGATTTCTTTTATCAGTGTTTCTTACTTTTTCCTTGTAGAGATCTTTTACCTCCTTAGTTAAGTAGATTCCTGGGTATTTTGTTTTCTATACAGGTATTACAAATGATATTACATTCTTTATTAAACTCTTAGCTTAACTTAAGAGTTATTAATTGTTGTTAATATATACAAATGGTAATGATTTTTGTACATTGATTTTGTAACCTGGGTCTTTGCTGAATTTATTTATCATTTCCAGGAGACATTTGGTGCAGTTGTCAGGGTTTTCTAGATACAAGATTAAGTCATTGGCAAACAGGAATAGTCTGACCTCCTCTTCTCCAGATTGGATGCCTCTTATTTATTTCTTTTGCCTGATTACTTTGGGTAAGACCTCCAGTATTATGTTGAATAGAAATGTTGACAGTAGGCACCCTTATCTTTCTGTGGAAACTTGGGTGTGGTGGGCACACTGATGAAGCTGCTGCTTCTGCAACATCTGGCTCAATTGTCCCTTGAGGCAATAGTGCCAACTCATATGGGAACTGCCATGTTTGTGTTAGAAGCTATGGGTGAGGGAGGGGATGGAGAGAAGAAGAGCCCAAATGCAGGAGAATTGGCTCTCAGATCCCCTTGTCCCAAGGAGCCCTCTGGCTTACTGCATCCCCCTGTCCCTTGAAAGCAGTTTGTCTCAAATGTCCAAGCTTTGAGATCACATAGCTCCTATGAGACACATCAACTCCTTGTGGCTACCAAAGTCTCATTGGGAATTGAGAAATCTTTGTGTGTTGAACAATGACAAGAAAACTGAAGGACTGAAGCTCTCTGGGGAGATAAAGGTGTACAGTGGGCAGAGAAGCAGCATGGAAGGGCTGCCTTGGCTCTGGTCTGTAGTGTTGGGGAGCTACCTGAAGGCATATAGAAACCTGGCACTATGTTGTCCAGAAGCTTCCACCTCACTGGTAGAAGCAGCTTTGGGCTGTAGGCTTTGAGGTACAGAATTTCTCCAACAGTTCAGGAACCTGCAGTCCGTCAGAAGTGTGAGGGGTGGAAAAGTAAAAACTCCTACCTACTGTTTTCATGGGGCTCCAAATTCCTCAGGCATTAATTTGTGCTAAAATATTGCTACTTCTTGCTCTGTGCCTCAATTTCTTCCTGTAGAATCTCCAGTAGGTTTGGAAATCTCAAAATTACTCCTGGGCTATTTTTTTTTTTTTCATCTAAAACTTTGCCTTCTTTCTGAGATGATTTGCCAGCCAATGTCTCTAGTCAGTCATCTTGCCTTCCTTCCTGCATTGTAAAGAATCTATGGTATTGTTTTAAATGCAAAATTTGGGGCCTTAGACTTTTTCAATTAGAATCTCTCAAGTGAGCCTCAGGGGTCTTCTTTTTTAATAAGAATCCAAGGTGGTCTTTCTGCACATTGAAATTTGAGCACAGTGGCAGTAAGACATCTTCCTTTGATTGAGGCTTATAGTCACCATGAACATATCCTCAAAACTAATTTATTTAGCGCTCAAAGGAAGCTTGGAGATCAGTCAGCATCCACATAATAAAATGAAGATGTGTTTGAAATTCCAAAAAATATTAGATTATTTTAATGAGAAGTCAGTCTTAAAGACTATTTCTGACTTAAGTAAAAATAATAATGTCATTTAAAAGGCACCAAAATTATACTTGGCAAACAAAATCTCATCTCTTACTAGAAAATGATCTTAGATATAACAGGTGATTTTGGAAACATATTTTATAAACATGTAGGCCATTTCTACTACTGTGGTCACTGACTCCAGGTGGTCCTTAGAACAATAACAATTAAGTGCGCAATTGGAGCAGCTGCAGTCATAATATGGTCATGAAAAATATTTTAATCTGGATTATACAAAATATTTTCTTAATGATTCTTCAATATTTACAGATTTTGAGATTCTTTACCTCCATATGTGTATATAGAAGTGCATACAGCTGCAAATAAACTGGAAAATTAACTTAGTGCACAATGGGTATAAGACTAGGACTTTTAACAGGAATGATCATAGTCTTCATCATTCGCTCCTGTAAGTTTCAAAACTGGATTCTCCATCTTAGACGTAATCTCAGACTCTATTATTTACAGGAATTTGGAAATCTGAACAATGATAAATGATCCAACCCATCTGTTGGTGAAATTATTCTTTGGAATTATCACTGTGACTCAGGAACTTCCAACTTGTTCCTTTTGTGGTAGACATGATCCTTCTGGGGGAAATGAAATTTTTTTTTTTTTTTTTTTTAGTGTGGGCCTCTTATTTGGAACTTGCCATAAATTTTGCTATTGAAACTTTTGCTCATTTTTTCTTTCTTTTAGGACCAGTGTTGGCACTCTATACTAGGACCACTTAAGAAGATTTTTTTACATTAAAAAAAATAGTTTAAAAATTTTAAAAAAGAATTTGCTGTGTCATGTAAAAATTAAATGAAATTCAATATTTAGTACTCATAAATAAATCTTTCTTGGAATACAGCCATCAAAATTTGTTTTCCTATTATCTATGGCTGCTTTCATGCTATAACGGCAGAGTTGAGCAATTGCTAGCGACAAAGACCATATGTCCCCACAAAGCCTGAAATATTTACTATCTGGTCCTTGACAGAAAAATGTTTGCATATCCCCCTTCTAGGGTAGTAGATTTCAAAGTATATTTTCTTGACTAGCAACATCAGTCAGCATCACTAAGAATTTTGTAGTTATAAATTTGGGCTCCTCCCATATATTTGGAAAGAGAAGCAGTGAGGAAACAGTTGTGGCAGGTAGACTCAGCAGCAATCTGTGTTTTTATAAGCATTCCAGTTGATTCTGATGGCTACTACAGCCTGAGAACTCTATCACCTAGAGGGCTTGTTTTAAGAATGCAATAAGCAAAAATGATTTGAAAATGTTAGTTAATATTCATGCGTTCACATTATGATCTACTTAGCTTTTATACTGCCTTTGCAAGGAAGACCTATAAAAATATACAGAAAAAAATGATGAGTACAGTGACCACTCTGTTATTGGAAAGAAAGCTTTTGCTAAAGAAAAAACTGCACATTGTGCTTTAGGGGTTACTTTAATTTTAGTAGGCTTTATAAAATTACTTCAGAGTAGCTTTGACAAATCAGAAATATAATATGGCAACTCTTTTGGAAGCTGAATCTCAGTTGCACTTAAAAGGGCTTACTACTTAGTTTATAAAGAAGAAAATATAATATGTTTCAATTATTGAAATATGAAGTTAAAGAACCCAACCTATAATTATATGTGGAAATAAAATTGACTTCAACAGAAGGGTGGGGGGGAATACAGCTTCTTTTTGTAGAAGAACCTGATCCTGACGTCCTGTGATCTGATGCGTACGTGTCCTGAACACTGAGTACTCACTCCCATATGGCTGACATTTTTGCATCTACTCTTGAAGACAAGACTGCTTGGTTCCAATCAGAACTAAAACTGTGAGGACAGAAGAGGATGAAAGGAGGAATAAATACTAACCATTTAAAAATAAAATATAATTAAATAATCCAGTCTAAAGGGAGCTATCGCTTTAAAAAGCACACTAAAGAAAACCCTTTAATGGTTCTTAACATTCCACTCTCAGGCAATGAATGGCTCAATGTACCATTCTATCCTCATTCAGTGATATTTATTTCAGAATATTAATGAATATTTAATTTTAGTTCTATTTACCAGTACAATAAAACCTGAGGTGATAAAAATAAGAAAATGATATGGTTACTAAAGCTAGAACAAAATGTTGCAGTTAAAAATGGAGATGGTAATTGAGGGGTATGGTCTTAGTAGGCTAGCTAATGCTGTCTATGGAGACAGTAAGCAAAGTACACAACAGATTTAGTTTTCTAAAGAGCATCGTAAACTTACATAAGAGGCTTCATTTTCAGTTATGAGACACATAAAGACGTTCTCAGTTGGAGTGGTTAAGAGCTCAGCTTCTGTAGTGCGACTGTTCAGGTTAGAGTCCTCGCATCACCTGTTACTCCCTGCGTAACCCTGGGCAAAGTGCAAAATCATTCCCCACCCCTGTCTGTCAAATATTGCTATGGGGCTGTCTTTAAACGATCCACAGTGCTGAGCCCTGTGCTTGGCATGTAGCACTCACTATGTGTGACGTATTTTCATTGCCAATGTTAGCTGTTTGCCATATATTTGTAAGGTAGTTGTGCTGACAAGGCATCAAACATGCACAGAGATAGATGATTTTCTTTCCCAAGAAATTCAGAGCTCTTGCTTAATCAGATCTGATTGTTTACAAAAATTATTTCTGGATCAGCTCTGAAACAATTTATTGGTGGCTTTCTGTAGACGCTGTTTTGGCAGCATATGCACAGAGTCCCCTGAGAAAGTTTACAAGTACACCTGGTAATCTGCTTCTGCAACATGTTCTTCCAACATTGAAGTCATCCAGATTAAAAAAAAAACAACAACAACCAGGTTTTATCCTAATCCAAGTGGATGACAACAACTTTCACTTTTCTATAAGAAGTAAAGTTCTCTCTTTTAGATTTGTGGCTAAAATTTACAAATGGAAACATACTCAATCCAAGCACTCTTGTCCATATGGCTTGACCTGTATTTACAGGTCTTTTTCTACCCGAGGGTGAGACACTTCTGGATGGTGGAAACCACTTGGCTGGGTTCCTTCCCAAAGGCGCATCACTGAGGCAGCTCTAATGCCTGGCCTCCATCTGCATGCGTGAGGGGGTGTTTCTGTTTCTGTGTCTGAGGGCATATGGCTTGGTATAAAAAGTAAATGATGGTAAGCTTTATGTTCAGGCAATCCACTACATGCAGACCCATTTCACAGACACAAATAATAGCACCTGCTTTTGAACAGGTGCTAATGCCTGTCACTAGGGCAACTGCCTCTTGAGCACACAAATCTTGTCACCATTGAAGTGACAGATCCAGAAAGCCTCTTTGTTTTCTTGAAACATGAAGGGTTGCTCCCCACTATGCCTAACCATAAGAAGTGATTCTGAGTATGGATATGTCCATGGATGTGTCATGTGCTTCTGACTATCAGAGGGCACAGTGAGTATTCCAGGGGATATACATGAGCAACCAGTATATGATCATTCTTCTCTGCCCTAATGTCTTAATTAAGTCCAATTGAATTCTCCTGGAAAACCTGTTAATGTCCTTCTGTCATAGAGAGAGCTTAATGGAAAAAAACAAAAAGCAGCGTATACTTGCTGAATACACTTTGCAAACAAGAACATGTGAGATCACATTTCTAAAGTTAGCATTAGACTAATACTTTACATCTAGACACCCATTACCAGAAAATGTTTCTCCCAAACCAAAGATAATTACCTTTTTATTTTTATTATTTATTTATTTATTGGTGTAGAAATGGCTATGGTTTCCATTCCCATCATCCCCTTAAAAAATTTTCACTCTTTTCTGTACTTTTACCTCGGATCTCAATGAATTCCAGTCCTTTTACCTGGATCTCAATGAACTCCAGTCCTTCAGAGTTGTTTTGAGGAATCCGGGGCTATGGGTATCTCCACATGGTGTTAGCAAATGTCACACCTCCTCTAACCTTCCAGGATCCCTGGATCCCAAGGATATGCTATGTCCTGGGTCTCTAAATTATATGATAAGACAGAGATGCTACAACCATGTTCCTCTGTGAGACTTGACTCCTGATGTGCTACCAGTCTGGCAGGCAGGCATCTGAGTATAAATTGTCTCACATATGAGTTAGACTTGAACTTGATTCCTAAGAATTTAGGACGAAAGAGTTAAAATAGTTTGTTCTGTTTAACTAAGACAGGCTTCAATAACTTAAGGGTCAGATATTAACTAGCAAATTCTCTGAAAAATATTCTCTATTTGTATTTCCTTTGGAAAATTAATTTTAGAGGCTATTAGAGAATATATTTTAATGTAAAATGCTTTGGTTGTTGATGAGACAGGGTTTGTTTTTCAGTTCATCAGCAAGATGGCACTTTGATAAATCACAGATTGCTCAGTGCCTAAAGAGGCACGTTGTGACAGTTTTCATCACGATGTGATATAAAGAGGCAAAGGAAGCAGTACTCCAGATCACACCAGGGCCAGCTGGGTGATGGCGCCCACTGTGTTGCTGAGAACCCGGAGGCACTGTCACTTCTAACCGTGTGTTTGCTGTTGTCTGCTGTACCTGTGAGAGTAACTTCTTGGCTCATCACTTAAGGACTGAATTTGATATGGATCTACTTAAAAATAGTTGGATAAATAAGATGTAACACAGATGAAACTTCTTTAAAAGGAAATGAACTGTGACTTATTATTTCTGCCTTGATAACTTAGATTGAACCTCCTGGGTAACAGCACTGGATATGAATGAAGAGATGGTCACCGATTTACCCTCACACATTTGCATGCACCAGCTAATACTAACTAGCTCCATGTCTAATCCTTTAACCAAGCCTTTCTGCCAAATCAGAGCCATGGCATCTTTCAAGGGCATCTGATTTGATTGCACATGTAAAGACATCACATCTACCTTGAAATTTCTCTCCTGGATGCTCTGCTTATGTTTATATAAAGTGCATAACACAATATTCTGTCATATACACCTATACACGTAGGTAAAATTTTTTCCTATTCTACCATTGAAATTAAATTCATATATATATATAATGTTTTCAAAATACCTATATATTTAAATATATATAAATGTTTAAATATATCCACATATTAAATATATATGATATATAAATATATATAAACAGAGTCTAGTATTTTTAGACTGAGTCTCATTCTGTCACCCTGAGTAGCATGCTATGTCTTCATAGTTCACAGAAAACTCAAACTCCTGGGCTCTAGTGATCTTCTTGCCTTGGCCTCCTAAGTTGCTGGGACTACAGGAGCCTGCCACAATGCCAACCTAGTTTTTCTATTTTTAGAAGAGATGGGTTCTCACTCTTGCTCAGACTCAAACTCCTGAGCTCAAGCTGTCCACTCGCCTCAGCTCCCAGAGTGCTGGGATTACAGTGTGAGCTACCTTGCCTGGCTAAAATAAATATTGAGCACTCTCACTCCTTGATTTGCTTTTAAGTCTCAAGGAGGTGATTATGATGTTTATATATTGGTTCAGGCAGACTCTGGGATACTCATGAGAGAGACTGTGTATGATTAATGGCAAAGGCAAATATGCAGACATTGCACTCAGAATAATAAATGGACTTATCAACCAATTTTATCTTTGGTAGAAGAGGTAAGACTATAACTATGCCAAATAAATGGCTTGACTATAATTTCCACCTTTCAATATTGCTGTGGCACTATGAAGGCCAGCCCAAAAGGCTGATCTCATGTGTCACACCCTGGTTTTGGGGGGGACTTTGGCAAACGGGCCAACACTTATTTTCAAGGCTGACCTCATCTCTTTTTGGCTGTTGAGTTGACGTTGCACTTCAGTTAATGAGGTCATAAGAAATGAACCAGATAAATTGCTTGATTAGAATCATCATGAACCAGAACTGATGAGAGGGGCACACATTCACATGTGAATTAAGAACCAAATATATCCTTTTTTTGGTTTGTTTTTTTTTTGTTTTTCAGTTTTTGGCTAGGGTTGGGTTTGAACCCACCACCTCTGGTATATGGGGCCAGCACCCTACTCCTTGAGCCACAGGTGCTGCCCCCATATATATCTTTTGAGGACCCAGTGCTCATGCACATTTATTTCCTCCCTACTGTATGCTGTTCACTGGTAGCAAAACCTGGTGAAGGTTCTCATTCTGGTCTTCGGATGGCTGCCTTTGTGTTACGTCCCATGTTACAGGGAGAGAGAGCTAGGCCTCTAGTGTCTCTCCCCAGGAGGACACTAACCCTATTGTATTAGATCCACCCTCATGAGCTCATTTGATCCAAATTACTTATATAAAGACTCTACCCTGAATCACTATATAGAGTTTGGAGGGGATATAATCATTTAGTCAATAATAGTTATACAGCATTATCATAGCATACCCTTACTCATATGCCTGTATTTCTAAAGCCTGTCTCAACTCTCAACTCTTGGTATCTGTTTTCACCTAAAACAGCAATAGATAAACAAAAAATAAATAAATAAAAGGGAAGCATATACTGATGTGGGCAATGAAAATGACAAAAACCACTTTGTTTAATAGTATTATTGTTTTTAGATAATTTTCTATATTTTATACCAACATAAACATTTTTACCAGCAAAATGTGTCATCCTTTATTAGGTAAAATTACTAAATTTGTTATATTTAGATGCATTTGTTTTTTACTGTTGTTGGAAAAATAAAGTCTCATTTTCTGTCTTGTGTGTTTGTGTCTGATTGCAATGGAGATCTCATAGTTTATTTTATTTTTTTAAGTCTGCCCTATTGGATACCATCTGATGAAAAGAGAAAGGCAATAGGGTGATATTCAGAGTCAAATAACAGGATTAAGAAACACAGAAGCAATATTAGTTTATTCCAGACTGAAATGATTATTGCTTTAGTAAGTATGCCTCCTGCAAGATGCACTGAAGGATGTTTTTCTCTTTTGATTATGGAAGTGAATAACGCATTGGCCTTTTCATTTTTTTACAATGCAGAAATATAGTAACTAGATGCCATTTTAAAATTAAAATTATGTGTTCTTATCACAGATTACCTGTATAGGAATTAGATCTCAGTATTATGAATGAGCACATCCTGAAGACATGCCATCTAACTAGGAATAGCAACTCTAAAATACCATGCTTATACTTGTTGAGGATGGAGCAGGGGAAGCAAAAGAAGGAGCTCTGAAAATTAATGTTTTCAGAAATAAGTCCCTGGCCTGCTGATGTGGCATAACATTGGGGACAGGAACCATGAGTCTCTTTGAGTTGTCTGAGAAATCAACCTGGAGTCATCATCAGGATTGCTTATTAGTACAGAACCTCTCAGCGTGGAGGTGCACTTGTAGCCCAGACACTCCAAGCTAAGACAGTACTCTATGGGCTGCATTTGTCCTGAGAAGAAACCATTTTTCCTTTCAGAGCTGCTGGCTCCAATTCCTGGATAATCAAGGTCTGGCATCCAGAGCTTCTGTGATGGTGAGAGGTAATACTGCAGTCCTGAAGATACCACTTGGGCAGAGTTTAAAAACCACTAATTTATCTTAACAAGTATAATTTGAACTGATTGTCTCCGAAACCTCTAACTTTAGCAGAGTCATGCGGAAGCTTAGTTCCCTGGACCCGCCTC